>NC_079369.1:23888026-24494693 GCF_021018895.1 Seriola aureovittata
CCACACTTGCCTTTGCAATCTCCCTGGGCTCCTGGCCTCTTGTTCTCCTTCATCCCTCCCTCCCACTTCCACCCCCCCTCCCTTTGTCCATTCTTCTCCCTGGATCTATGAGGACCTCTGCTTTCGGATGTGAAGTCCCCCGAGACCTGCCCAAACACTTGTTCATTCCTCATCTAGTTCTCCCTACATCGTAGTAAGTCGTAACTGATATCACTCGTCCTCCTGGTCATGGATCTATTTTGGCCTTGTGAGGAACAGACCAGAGGAGTGGGAGCCTTTTTAAAAAAAAATTTGTAATTGCATTTGAGGATGACCATTCACTGAGCAATCCCTGGGCTCCTTGGTAAGGAAACATGGTGCATGTCATCTGTGATGGCACTTGTATGGCAGCAACATGGCACCCTCAAGAAACGCCCAAAGAGCAGAGTCAGTGTCAGTGATTAGAGTGGCGAGAGTATTGTAAAGGTGTCAGACAGTTAACACGAAGCCTGAACCTCTGCTGCTGCTGCTGCCATGGATAGGAGTCATATTGTCCACTGCTTCTCATCTGCCAACACTACAAGTCTGATGTCCGTCAGAGTAATTTCATATCCTTAAAAAGAATAAAACTATCACCAGCGACTGATTTGACAATTGTGAAATCCTGAAAGTCAAAGTGGCTTCTTCCATCAGCAGTAATAGCTTATTGTTGTCCCTACTATTGTAATGCTCTGGTGTAATCATTGTGTGACTACAAAATAAAGTCTAAAAAACAGTGAGGAGGAGGAGGAGGAGGAGGAGGAGGAGGAGGAGGAGGGCGGCTTAGAATTACAAACAGAGGAAAGTCTAATCTCTCCCTCCCTCTGTCTCCCCTGTGGTTTTGTTTGTTATCACTGCACTGATGATACAAACACCATTTGCAATAAGTACATATGAGGTTAATGTATCATGAAAAGTATTGGCTTCAGCATTTCTCATAATCCTTGATCTGATTTTATGGGTGAACAGATTAATGTACATTACATTACCAAAAGGGGGAAGGATTTTCCTCTCGTCCATGCAAGAATCTAATAACTATAAATGTACCACTGTGACTTTTTGGATGTTTGCTAAGCTGAGTGCACTGGACCATCTAATAACATTGGGAATTCATGAAGAGGAAAACGACAAATTGTTTGGTTGTGTCATGTGAATGCTTGAAATATTCCTTACCAAAATAGAGTTCTGGCTGTGTATTAAACTACAGTTTGTACTGTAAAAGACATTATTTAAGAACAGGATTACCCAAAAACCAAATGACTATCTGCCTTATTCCACCTTTCTCAAATCTTAAAGACATGACCACAGACTAGTGGTGAAAAATAAAAAATTACAGTTCTTGAATAACTGTCACTTATTTGTATGTTTATATATATATATATATATATATATATAAATAAAAATAAATCATATGCTACTTTATACTTATAAAATATATTTTATAAAATATATTTAATTCAAAGTATTGTATAAATACTCACTCATTAAATAAATATTTTTACCTCACTACATGTATCTCTAAAGCTTTAGTGATCACTTGTAAGTTGCCTACCAAATGAGTGGATGTAAATGTAAATTTTTGTATTTTATTTAATCAGGAAATCACACTGAGATCAAGATCTCATCTACAAGTGAGTACAGAAAATAAAATAAAATAAAAAAACAAGTAGAAATATTAGTAGCAGAGATAGAAAATGTTTTAATTCACTTTCTTATAGACTAGCTACAGTGATTTACATATTGATCTAAATACATTCATGTATGTATTCAAATAAAGAAGCAGACCTGTGTTTATATAAACAGCAATCAGTGTATATATTTAAATGCATATAAATATGCATGCATGAAGGTGCACAGCACAGTTGTGTGCAACAATCCATACAACTAACTGAAAATGATAGTGATAACACATCAGAAAAAGATGAGATACCATTAACAGTAGTTCATGGTCCTTAAAGGTAGAGGAAGCAATTCCAAGCTAGGTGTCTGTTCTGTGTGTGTGCTGAAAAAAAATTCCAGTGTTGCTACACAGCCCTGCCTCTGTAAATGGGAAATAAACAAAGTGGCTTGGACTAACTATACCAGTCAATAAGCAACATGGGGCATTAATGCCTCAGCTCATGCACAGGAGAGATGGGGTAGAGGGGGCAATAGGAGCGAGAGACAGTAATTGCACATAGTAAAAGATAGTGCCAATTTAGGAGGGAGCAGTCTACCCCTCTCTTGCCACCGGATCGTGTGGAGTTTTGAATGGGACTGATTGGGACTGCAGATGACAGACCGGTGGTAACGTTAAAGCAAGTGCATGCAGGAATGTCTCCCAGCGGCGGTGTGACAGTGGTGCATACTAATCGCATTCTCAAGAAGGAGAGACAACCAGGGAAGAGCCGAAGAGTAGACGGTTAGAAGAACAAAAATTTAAAAAGAAGTGCTATGGTCAGGTAATGGCGAAGAGCTGCATTTACATCAGTGATGCTTTCCAATGGTTGACACTGCACGATTGGACTGGGAAAGAAATTCAGCACTGGATTTATCCACTGGGACTGGCCCACACCCTGATTGACAGGCACCCAAGAGAAAATTTTAAAAAACCTTCTGGATGTGTTGACAGTTCATTGGCCAATTGACCATAAAAGGGTCAATGGGGAAACAATTCCCCCAATTTCCTCCAGAGAATACAAAAACGCCATTTGTTGAACCCAAATAACCCAAATAATTACATATAACCACGAGGTGCAAGTACCGCATAAGTCACTAGTTCCTATACTGTATGGATAAGTGTGCATTGTGTGTTGTACAGTGCAGCAAACCAAGGTAACAAAAGGAGGAAGGCTGGGGAGGACGCCAGGAGCCCATAGTTAGAGAAAGATGGCCCAGAGGAGTGGTCCTGTATACACTTTGACCCACCCCAGATGTTGCAGGTTCAAGTAAACAACTCCACCTACCAACTACCAGCTGGGAAAAAATACAGCAGAGCAAAACAGGCAAGCAGGCAGGCAGGCAAAGCTGAAGGGTTGTCACAGACCCAGCTCCATCTCTTTAATTAGCTCCATTTCAAACAGCCTCAACCTTTTATTTAAGTAAAACAACCAAACAGTTCTTTTTTTTTTTTTCTCCTGTCACTCCTACAGACCACAGCATGAAACATCAGTGCAGTGCACAGCTCAGCATGATGTGCGGTATATATGTAAAGATTCTGTTCGGCATTTTGGTGGTGGCAGCTGCAGCTCCGTTAGTGAACAGGGTCAGCCATTAATCATAGGTGGTGGTATAGGTTCAGTGTTTCAGCTTTCGCCTCATTTATATTTACATGTAAAAATGTGACTTGATTTAGATAAAAGCTTCAGGCAAAGCAATTTAATGTAAAAAGAAGTGACATTTGGATTAAAGCATTGATAAATTCCATTCACAGATTGTCTCCCTGCAGGTTACATTGATGAGGCTACAGTGTCGCGACACACAGCGAGGGTAATGTCCCTGGCCTTGCTTGTACACTGCACGGCCCGATGCACAAATAGACCACCGCGGCACACCTCTTAAAAGGCAGCGGGCATCCGAGTGTGTAATGATGCCAGGGGTGTGAGGCACTTTACAACCAGCCCACACCTTCACCCACAGCTGAGATTAATTGCACTTGATTGACTATATCAGATGCACTTCTGTTTCGTGCCTTCTCATTTGGAACTCCCCAGGATTTATTGGAAGACCTCCGCTTACTCAATATATATCGAGCCCTTATCAGAGAAGGGTCTAATTAAGCTCCATTTCCTTGTGTTTATTTCTCCCTTTTTCACATGTAAGACCCACAGGTGGAGTGCAAAAAAGTTTTCCAGCACTGTGCAGGAATTAATTATATGTCTGTGGAAAATAAATGCATTGCAAAAATGTGTTTGTGTGTGTATGAATACAGCCATGAGGATCCCTATACTTTGTATCAATAAACACTGTGGCTCAGTGAAGTGTAATGCATGTGACTACACTTTGAAAAAGCACCATTAAGTGTAAGCTGTTCGTTTTGCTGTCATATCATCGTCTCAATCTTTTGGGCTAATTTGAGCCAAGATAAATTGTCTCCCTCATTTCAGTCTGCTTGCTTGTTTTTGTCATGCTGTTGTGAAGTGGTTTTAAAATCACAAGTAAATGGAATTTCAGTGTTTTCCCCCTGTATTTAATTGGACCAGAAGATGTCACAGGCTAGTTCAGGTAGTTGTCATTTATGTGTGAGAACATGTTGGCTTAAAATACCAAAGACGTGAAAAAAACCAAAGTAAGTTGTTCCAAAAAGGTCGTCTGTCAGGAATCTTTGGGGTTTTTGAGAGACCAAGCGTTTTGTCTGGTGAAGACAGTCATTGAAGCTTCGCTTTGGGGCTTACAACGTCTGCACAAAACATTCACTATTGAAGCTTTGATTGTAGCAATGCCACCTCTCACGTCTACTCTAGACAAGGACTTTTAAGCCTTAAGTCAACTGAAACATGATCATTGATTGGCTTATAGTGCATTTCAGTCATGTTTCTGAGAGCAGGTGGCATCCGAGATGTAAGGACACACTTTATATGTTAGCTTATTCAGGTTAGGGGAGCAGGTACATGCAGTATTCCATGTGACAAACAGAGTTTTTGTAACTTTTTGCAAACAAAACCACAGCAGAGGCACACCTGCGGCACACCTGTGGCACAGTGGTAAATGGGATTGAATTAGGAGGAAAAGGAATGATGAATTGTGGGTAGGAGGCGGCATCAATCATTGCCCAAGTCTAAATGCTTTCACCTCTGAGAGCAGATTGTCTTGAGGCCCCAGAGAGAACCACATTAGACAGCGGTACCACCTCTGTTCTTTCCAACAGGGTCCAAGTCTTGTTCGCCAGGGCCCAGCTGCCAACTGATAGTTTGTGTTCTCCAGGCCTTAATAGAGTCTCTGTCTGTGTGTCAACTTTCTTTCTGGTGAGATAGCTGGTGCAAGTTTGGACACAAACCAACTTGCATATAAGCACTGCAACCAAACCCTTCAGCTTATTATGCCTCAGCGCAGGCAACAGCCAGAGCCGAAGATATTATGTTTTCAGGTTGTACTGTATGTACATCCATCCGTCCCCATTCTCGTAGACGTGATATCTCAGTGACGCCTTGAGGGAATTTTCTTCAAATTTGGTATAAACCTTCACTAGGACTGAAAGATGAACTGATGATGTCTGAAGATTTTGGTGGTCAAAGGTCAAAGATCAAGGTCAGTGTGACATCATAAAACATGTTCTGGCTATAACCCACAAATTCATATTGTAATTTTGACACCAATTGAAAACAAATGCCTTATAGGATAAAATGATGATGTGATAATAATTTAAATCCAAATGGTCAAAGGTCAACTTGACAGTGACACCATAAGGTTCTACAAAAACACCTCTGATCATTATTCAGTGCTGTAACTCAGGAAGGGAAGGTTGTGACCATATTTCCTGCAACTTAACTGGTTGGCGGAGTCATACAACTTCGAGGCAGTAATTCTAGTTTTGCATGAACTCAATAGCTGGCCTACAGTCGTTGCACTACTCATAATCCCTTTTAGACCCTGTCATCTAGTGCCATTTAAATGGGATGTCAGCGCTACACCAGCCAAATGCCCCTGGGAATTAAATCGAGAATTCTAGACGGAAGGAAGGAAAAGCTGCAGTGTGCAAGTTATGTAGCAAGGTGAAAAACAAGGGTGTGGCTATTGGCTGCCAAACTTCAACCATACATGTACTGTAGTTTATTTGCCATAATCATAATGATAATCGGTGCATTAACTCCATGAATGTTTTCTACAGAACATATTATTTCATATATTATAAAAAAAACATGATGTATAGATTTAGAACTGATCTAAATCTACGTAAAACACTGATGTACTGCAAATGAGTATATGTGTGTGTGGGGGGGTGTTAAGGATTGCCAATGCATCAAGACAGATCCCTCGGTTAAGAAAAAAGTGAACAAACAGCTACAGAAATGTCATGATGCACCCCCCACCCCCATGAAGACTCTTTTCTCTTTCTTCTCCAGTTCTTCCCTCCTCTGTTTTGCTCTCAGGCCTGATTGACAGCCTGCTGTGTTCTCTCACCCCCCTCCAGGTGGCCGAGGAGACAGGTGACCCATCTGGCGTGAACCCCCCGCTTGGACCTGTGATTTTGTAAGGACATCTCACAGTGACAAAGGGAAAAAAAGAAAAAAAAAAAAAAAAAAAAAAAAATCCGTCCTTCAGATGTAATGACAGCAATGGAAGAGGGAATAAAAGAGAAAGAAGAACAAACTCGTGGGCTCAGTACAGCCTGAGCTCGAGAAGTCTGATAAACCCTAAGTGATGTAAGTGACTGGCCTCCCAAGCGAACTAATAAAGTCCCACAGTTGGCCTTTGTGGTTTGAACAGAGCACCCAACTGCTGCTGAGAGAACGAATCAGTGAGTGTGTATAAGCTCAAAATAGGAAGAAAAAAAACGTGCTTGGCTGACAAGCTGACAAGGAGAACTAAACGACATGCTATTACTCTTGAATCATTCGTAAATAATGGGATCAACTCCAATTTGAAGTCTAATTTGATCCTGCAGGGACGCATTTGTTGAAGCTGAAATTTATTTATCTGTTTAGACAATATGAAAAACTGACTTTTTTCCTATTTAAAAAATTAATTGTAATTATTTAGCAATCATACATGAACATACAGATAACTAATTATCTCAGATGTAATGCGATTTTTAGAGGCCATTAAAAATTTATCTATTGAACATGTTCACAGGCAAATTATAATTTAAGCACATCTGACAATATTGAATACAGCGTAATGGACTCAAATCAAAATAATAAACTACATTTGATCAATTATTAATTATAAGATCTCTATAACATTATTGTATCTTCCAGTGTGTGTAATATAAATGTTAAAATTCAAAGCAAAGCAATGTCACTGGATCATCTTTTATTGTCTATTGCTCATTTGACCAACTTTCACCACAGCCGCATACATCAGATGGAGCCATCGTCGAAGGTCTATTTACAGTCACATATTATGCACTTGCTGCGTTCTCAGTCCACTCCCAAGAGGAATTTTTCCCCCTGGAAAGTTTCTCTTGTCCTAACAGAAGACAGATGCACAGGCGGAGGGGCGGTTTTTAGCTCGTGGCTGCACGCAACTTGCGTCTCCCGCTTATGCATGAGAACTGATGATGAGGTGCATTTAGAAGAAGGTGATTCTCAGTTCGGTGCCTAAGATGGATGCTCAGTGTGTAACCTCCGCCCCTCCCCCGCCACCACCACCACCACCAGCAACACCTCCTACCCCTCACATCCTTTCTATGATGAATCATGCTGAGCTTATGATCAAACCTGTATGATGAAATGCATGTGAGTGGGAGTGGCCTGGGGAAGGGTGGGGGGTACTGGAAGTTGAGAGATGGGGGTTTGAGGGGCTGAAGGTAGGCGAATGTAGATTTCTCCCTCTCTCTCTCTCTCTCTCTGTCTCTTATTCCTTTTTTAAGTCTTCAAAGCACATATTCCAGGAAGCGGCACAATTGCTGGCAGGTGGAGATGTTTCTTTTTGTTGGTATCATCAAAAGTGATGCTGGCAGGTGCAGTGACTGATGAGAGAAGAGCTTTAAAGAAACTGAGGACACGCTAATAAGGCTCACATTCAACCGCTATACACTGAAATGCAACGCTGGTGAGTCTGAGAGGCAGGGAAGTGAACGTCCGTGATCCTCGCATAGTCGAGCACGAAACCTCAAAGTATTACATACAGGGACTGAATCAACACAGTGATGCTTTGCCAAAACCTGAAGGCTTCTTTGTTGAGACGACAGTTCACTTTCACAAGAATGTTTATCACTTCCTCTTCCCTACTAACCTGTCAGCTGTCATAGTGTATTTCAGTGGTGTATATGTATAAGGTGGATTAAGGGCGTAGGTTTGCATATGGACAGAAGGGATATGTTCCTTACCAATATTTTGGGGGGCTACAACCCCGTTTCCACTGGTCAAAAAACACGCGAAGACACTCGCTCACACCCGGGTCAAATGACTCTGCAGTAGTATTTATTGACTCCGATCTACAGTGATGTAAACGCAACACCAACTGTAAAGTCTCTCAGAGCGCAGACACTGTAGAGACACCCGTTACCTGTCCAGCACGGTGCTGTTAACCCAGATACACAGCGGCTACACCTTTCTCTGAGAGTGAGCTGCAGCCCCGAAAAAAAAAAACTTTTAAAAACACACAATCACCGATTGAAGCGTCTCACGTGGAGGCTCTGACACCGACAGCAGCACCGAGCATCTCATTTTGATATGGGTTTGTTTTTGTTTTTTTGTTTTCATTGTCTGATTTGATATTCTTATTATGTTGCTATTCCTATCTTTAAATTATACTCGAGGGGAGAGGGCTCAACATTTCAGCGAAGTCATTCATTTAATTTATATTTCTTTTATGTATGCTTTGCTGGATTTTTTTTTTCCTTTGAGGTCCTCTTCCTTGTTGAGGCCAGGTGACGTGGCAGTGTAATCACCCTGATGTGAAATGCTCTGCAGCTGCGTGTTTTAGTTGTAGCTTTCATTTCGGATTGGTCTTCCCCTACCATCTTCTGCCTGCACACACACACCATCACTTTTTTTTGTTAGTTTTTTTTCATCTAAACCCTAAATTGTGAGGCGGGAAAAAAAACACAAGAGAAACTTGTTAAATTGTACTGATTTGTACGCCATTACAAAATGTTTTTTTGTTTTCATTGAACATGATATCGAGTTGGCCATGTTTTTTGTTTTTTTTCCATGCTGCTCTTGTTTTTAATAATGCTAATGTTTCACCTGTGTGACATATCTTTAGTTGAGTCAGTGGCCAAAAAAAAAAAAAAAAAAAAACCTTCCAGTGTTTGACTTTCCAAGACGCATCTTGTTGAGGATTGTCTCCTTGCTGCAGTGTGTGGCAAGTTCAGCCAGATGAAATCCCTGTCAGCCTTGTCACCTTATTCCCGCGGCCAACCCCAGAATCCCTCTGAATTGTACGAACACAAAGCCGTTATGAATTTGTCACCTCCTGTCATTTTATCTTGGGCTGCAGGCAGTCTTTCCTCACAAAGCGGCACAGCGACTGCAAGCTGCGCTCAGCCAGGTTTTCCTTTCTCTACCCTTTTCTCCAAAAACTAAAAGAGTGGTTTCAATGTTATCAGAAAATTATTCAGTGCGGGACGTAAGACCTTCATATCTCCCCGTGTTGAAAGCCACTTTTTCATCCTAAGTCTGTACCATTTGGGTAAGCCCTCTTGCCCAATTAGCCATCCTTAAGCCTTTGTACATGTTGGACAAAAGGAAAGACGAATGTTAAATGGGCTGATTACTCCATGGTAATTATAGGATTTTCAAAAGCACATCTCTCCTTTTCTTGACCAAAGCGGTATAGAGAACGACACAGTAAGGCATCGCAAATGGTCATTTAAACAGAGTGCACTGTGGGGTTAGCGACAGCATATAGCTTTCAGAGATCGAGACATAATGAGCCGAGACCTAAGAGGACACCTCTAGATTCATTTCTTTCATACACCCCATTACTGTGTCCTTGTTTTTCATAGATTCAATTAAGGCTGCTGAAGTTTCTGCACATTTCTGCTGGGTAGAGTTGAGTATCTCCTGCATGGTGTCACGAATGTGAGGGTGCCTTGAGTGGTAAACATCATTTTTTGGAGAGCGCACGGTAAAAATATATAAAAGAAACACGGCCGCAATGTCAACTGTGATGATTTAACACATTTTGAATTATGTGACATTGAATCACAAAACTGAAATAAAGGCCTTAAGCCTGTGTGCCATGTGGAAGCAATGGAAACAAGCTTTAAAATGCTATATTATCACTTTTTTAAAGTCACAATTGCCTGTTTACACATCCAGCAGATATGGAGAAAGATTGCCATTAATTTGGAGTCATGTTAATGGCTGTCTGATGCATGTCAATCCAAAACAAGGTGGTGAAAAACGGTGTCCACCAAGTCCTGAGAATAATGTTCTTTTTTTTTTGTTTGTTTGCTAAATGCTCCACTATCTTCACCAGCTAATCGCTAATCTTGTAGCCTTGTTTGTCTGCCATCAAAGTAAGTGAACGTGCTGACTGTGAAAAGCTGGGAAACCGCAACAACGAGCTGAAAGACTCAATAAAGCTTCACAGAGCTGAGGAGGGGAACTACAGAGTCGGGTGGTAATTCTCTGTGTGTGTTTATCACTGTGAGTGACTGTGAGCTTTTACATACAAGTACTCATGTCATCTATGTAAAGATAATTATGTCAGATAAGTAAACACTTCAATGTAATGGCACCGACGAATGATATCACCCCGCCAACAGAGGCGTCAGATGAGAAAACGCTGATGCGTGCCATTTGGAGGGCAGTTAAACATTTTTGCGTGTTTCAATTGGAGCACGTGGTGAGATTTAGATTCAGACCTGCCTAAAACATTTTTTTTAACCTAATTTAACAGTAAAACTGGAGCCTAAGCGGCAGAGTTCTGAAGTCGTGCAGCAGCTTCCTTCTCTTGCCCGGTTGGTGACCCCAGCCTACACACTGAATGCAAACATTACCTGCAGCTGCAGTTGAGGTGAGATTGCCTTCAGATGTCTTTTGGGTGTTTGACTTGATGTGATTCTAGATTTTTTTTTTTTTCTCATTCTCATTTCTTTTTTTAATACTTCAGCAGCTAAATGATTGAAAAGCCCTTAAATAGATATCCAACGTGCAGGATCCTCATCTTGACATAATTTTTTTCTTTCTGTTATGCCTGAAGCGAGTTTTAGACATCACATGAAAATCAGTCCTGTTTAGGAATTCTAAATGAATAAAGATTTCAGCCCTCACCTGTCAGTACGCACAGCTAGAGCTGCTGTAAATCTGGAGCTGGAGTAGCACATACATCAGCAGCTGAGGTGCAGGGATGTTAACATCTCTGTCAAAGGCTTAGCTGAGCACATGGGTGAGAGCTTATGACTCAGCCGAATGCCTCTATGTTACATTTAATGCCAGCTGTAGAAAGTTCGGCGGTACAAACAGCTGCTCTCACACTTCTTTACTAAACTGTTCCATCATGAATATATATGTGTGGTATTTTCATTTGGAGAGCAGTGGAAACGGTCAACAGTTAAAAGCATGAACAATTCTGATGGGACAAAGAAGCATCTTGCGGATGCTTTTTTTTTTTTTTTTTTTTTAAATACTATTTGAACTGACTGTGCCTTTTTAGACAAGAAGATTATATTCATTGAAAAACACTTTGCACCGTCAGACTGAAATTGATTCGCTGGACCAAGTTAAGACGAGTAAATTTAATAGTTATGGCAGCAATACACAAAGTGGCAAAATCAGCCTTTAGCTTACAGCTATAAGTGAAGATTATGTCAACAATTCCTCCAAATGCTCATCTAGTGAAGCATCGTTTTAGGAGTTTAGCAGCCTGGGAAAACATTTCTCCTTTTCATTTTTTTTTGTTGGTTCATTATTTGAGGTTCAGCACTGACAACTGAAACTATAAGGATACTTGGCTAATGAATGTCACGTGTGATGCCCTCACCTTCAGACTGGTATCAGCAGAAGGTAATGTGTGCAGAGGGGACCATCTGGCCTGGCTGACTGGGAGCCGGCAACTGCAGCTCAGGCCAAGTGACCTTGGCAGTTACCGGACCTGGAGGTGCCGAGATGGCACTAATATAACATTTGGACCCCGGAGATCAGTAACATGGGCAAGCATACTTTATAACCAGGAGGAAAAACAGTGTTCCAGCAACACGAGAGCTGCTGCAATTACAATATCTCTAGAAGGACGAAATGGATAAGCACCAAATTTCATTTAATAAAAGCTGAATTTTACTTAGAAGAAAAAAATATATTGAGGATTCTGTCTTCAAAGCCAATGGGTATTTAATTAGAAAACAGGAGCAAAATGTGTGTAGTATAGTAGTAGATTTTTACAACATGTTTTAATGGGAGTTTTATGATTCAGTAACCTTCAGTGTACTGTACTGCTCAGAATAAGGTTTCTGAAAATCAAAGACCCCGTGTCCTTCTTAAAGAACATAACAAATGTAGTTTAGTAACTTTTTAATGTCCAGAGGGCTCCTGAAGTAAATGTATTTGTGCCAAGCAGGGAGTCGAGGCCAGGGTGACTATGAAAATGAGATTATTTTAAAGACTTGAACGTCAGGCTATTTTTTTCTTCAAAGACGATCAGTGTTAAAATTAATGTCTCCAAGGCTTGCATCTCGCCTTCCGTGTGCTGCATAATTTGTTTTTGTTAGCAAACAGTCCATGACTTCAACCTACTAAGTGCGAATTTGGAAACTTGAAGCCTTCAGCAGAGTGTCTTGTCTGCGAAAGCTGTCCAATTCCACCATCCAAAACTCTGGGTGCAGAGTTTCAGTGACATTTCTCTCACGCAGTCTGGGCCTAAAGAACATCCCGGCCCTGCTGATTCATTTCCCAGAGCAAACAATTTACTGTTGTCTGCTGAATCCAGTCAACTTGAACGATCCTTGTGATTCCCCGAAGGAAACACTCCAGCTGAAATGGAGCATTGTGTTTCATGGACTGTGTCCTAATGACTGACATTTTCTCAGACACCTCCAAAGACGACCTCTAGCAAATCTGGGACGCCACTTAAATACTAAAACCTTGCCTCGTCATGAGCAAAGTCACAGACCGAACCTTGTCCCAATGTTTCGCATTAACGCAGGTCTGTACAAAATAAATCTTCATATCATTGCTTTCTGCTTTGTTTATGATGACTTCATATTTATCATCTCAAATGAGGATGACAGGCTTCATATTGAGCTAACAGGAAAAATTTGTACATTTTTAGCACGAATATCCATTACACTAATCATCTGCAAATTATTGAAAATAACAATCCAACAGATTGTGTTGCATATTTTCATACACCTGCTACAACATTACTCTTCTTTTTTTGTCTAATGTTCACCAAAGACTGGTGACATAATCAGAAAGACATGAGTTGTACTCAGGTTTCGAATTATGGAGGGGATTGGGGGAGTCTGACAAACTTTACTTTCTTACCTTCTGAGTTTCTGGATTAGATTGTGTCAAGTATCTGAGGATGAACGCTAAAGTTAGCTAAACTGTTACTTAAGGCAAAATTTATAAGCAAGCTAACTAATGTTAGCATGTTTCTAAGTTTTGCTTAAGTTACAATTTAGCCAACTAATGTTAGCTAGCTGACAGTGCACCCTTTCATTTCTGGTGACAATGGTGATCAGTCATGAGCAGTGAGACAATGGAGGATTGTTGTAGAGATAGATTTTGACATCAATATAGAGTGTATTATGACTTGTATGTAGCTGTGGTGGTTTAGTCAGTCTTTTTGGATGGACCACAACAGTGGGGGGAAGCCTTATAATGGTGAACGTCACTGACTGACTGAGGCCAGCCTGATGCCACGTGAGAGGAAATATTGTATTTTCTTCCCCGCTACATTTATTTGACAGCTTTGGTTAAACAAACATGCACCTGCACTGTACTGGGTTCCCAAAAAGTCATTGTGTAAGTCACACTCTGATTATAATAACACAACAGAGAAATATAACTGGCTACCTACTGTGCTGTTTATGGTTTCAATCCAATACCACAATGACAACTGATGAAATAAAATCAGATTTTGAAACTGAATCATTATCATCGTAACTCCTTGACCTTTAAATGTTTGTCTCATATGATCAGGCGTAGCCATATGAGCATTTGTCAAACTATTACTACTGTAAAATGCAGGCAGGATCAATCTTGAATAAGACAAGAGCCAAGAAAATGAATTCCGTTTACTGTGAATTACTATGAGTTTACATGAACCCATTGACTCTGACAGCTTTTAATTAAATCTTGTAAAGGGATACATGTTTTTTTCTTTTCTTAAGCTACAATTCATGAGCAAATTTAACAAGGAAAATACAGAAGCACAGGCACACACACACACACACACACACACACACTTCATCGACTGTTGGCTGTGTGTCACAGTCAAAGGCTGTTGCATTTCCCTGGTGGCTTCACTCTATACGAAATTGCAGCGCTGATCACTTTGCTCAGTATGAACCACTGTCATGCAGAAAAGGCTATTTTTATGTATCCAACATAATTGATTTGGACATGCGGGACACTTTTTTGTTATAAGGGTTGCCGTACACTGTATATTGCAGTATTGTCAGTGCTGTATCTTATGTTTTTAGTGATGACTTGTGAATGCAAATGCATGATACCCCCCTAATTTTTATATGTTGACATATGGCAATCAACATAAATAAATAATATTTTTTAGCAGCGGAGACGAGTACAAAAATGAGAAATGAGTGACATTCAGTCACAGTGCATGCTGCTACATCCTTCAAAAGAGGATCGGACATTACATAATGGAATTCTTCATGAGAGTAGCACGGTGCTATTCACCTTACACGCTGAGCCTGCACCCTCATTTCACAGACATTTAAGGAAGACGAGCTCATCAATAAAGACAGCTGTCTCACCTGGCAATTAGCATATGTGCGTGTCAAGGTTATTTACATATCTCTGTCAGAAAACGAAACAATGATGGCCACTTTGCCTTAAAAAGTCATTAACTTCGCACAGGATGCAATTACAATGGATCAATTTTGCTCTGGCCTCTGACAGCAAGTGTCTGCCGGTCCCTTGATGGCCGAAGATAGATCTGACTGGGAGGCTAATGGCTCCGGCGGCTCTCACATGGCAGCCGAGTGTTTACAACAGGAATCCCAGAGGGCCCGCTAGCATTTGTTTGACTGTTTATCTTAATCAAAAGGTTAATGTAGTGATATTTAAACACAAAGGCGACAAACGGTGCACTCAAGTGTTTGAAACACAAGGACAAATGAATTCTTCTTCGTGGCGACGCAGAACACCTGATGTTGGTGTGGAATTTCTTGTTCATTTGCTTCGACTGAAATTTCTCTTGATGTGTCATTGTGAGCCTGACAACTTGACGTACAGGTCAAAGACCCACTGAGATGTTTTGTCTCAGGCCTTGTTTTCAAATACAGAAACAGTGAGCACGCTAACATCACATAAAAGACACTAGGTACTGTAGCACAACACAAGATTAATTCTTAGTTTTTTGGAGGTAGCCACTCATTTATTTTGGCATCAATGGGCAAAAATTCCATCATCCCCTTTCAGCAAATTGTAATTCAAAAGGTCTGAGAGCAAACTAGATGTCTGCACCTCCCTGTGTCGGGAGACTTTGGCCATTCACAGGTCTTTTCAGAGTAAGAGTGCGTTCCTATTGGTTAGATTTCAGAGACGGAGCGTACTTGTATTCTCCTAGACAGGTAACAGGCTGCTAACTTCCTTTTCCTGTAATATCTACATGTGTTGTTGTGGTTGGTTGCAGAGGCAGATTTACCATGAAAAGAGCTCACGAGTGGCTATGTTAAATGTTGCTAATAGTCTAGCCTAATGCTAACCGTAGCCAAAGGCTCTCGGCTGCAGCTGTTATCCCAGATGGCAAAATAAATCCGGACCATACTCGGGCCACATGCTTATTTTCTTATGGCCCAGCATACGCCCGGTTCTACGGCTCAAATCTGGCCCATATACGGCATGACTGTCAGATGCTACTCTGCTACTCTGATACCACATCTGGACCAAATCTGGTGCACACTCAGAAAATCTTCTGGCTGTCAGTCAATACCGGAGGATAACAGCTGGACTATGCCCAGATATGGAAATATATGGGCCAGACTTGCTTATGTTGGGCCAGAAGTTTCATTTTGCTATCTCGGTTACGTGTGTTGAAGCATTTTACCCCAGCTTTAAACCAAAATGATGTTTTGTTTATTTATTTTTATTTTTTTGTTGTTTTTTTTTTTGATCAGGGTGAATGACGTAGAAACTTCATTACCTCAATTTGCGCCACGTTGAGCAAATTCGTTTCAGTTAATATCTGTGTCAGACAATTTCATTTGAATGAAAATCACCCAAATTCACTAATTTCCCACAGGACGTTTATAAACTGATACATGTTGATAAATCCCTCTATTTTTAGATACTTGATTTAGATGAGCAGGAGTGCTCTGGACAGATTTACAACACACACAATAACTGCTTTGTTTAGAATACATACAAGTCTTTCCACTGACTTTGCATTGCCTCTCAAATTGAAATTGTGTTGAGTCTGAGCACACCTTTAGAGAGTTGAGGGTGTACAACCTCACCGGCCAAACAGTCATTGTTGGTTAGAGAAGATACGGTGGCCCTGAAAGCTCAACACACTGCACCTTAAGAAAACACATGCAAATACACAAATGTGCAGCAAATTCAGAAAACACCTTCATCAATGTGAAAACACACGCGCTGCAATGGGAGTGTTTCCAGACACAAGCGGGCATTAAACAAGAAGTCGCATCAAGGTTCATAACTGTTCAGTGTCCCCTGGAGACACTTCCATTGTGTTGTGTTTGCAGCTCATGCGTTGTCAAATTGCTTAAGATGTTTTCTGAATTCGCAGCGTGTTTGTGTATTCGCATGTGTTTTCTTAAGTTGCAGTGATTGAGCTCTCAGTGCCACCGTAGGAGGATTACTATTGTGTGGAAAAACCAAGTATGTGTATGGGCAGCACATCATAAAATGCTTATGTGTACTTATTTTGGAAGGCACTAGCAATTTACCTACTTTATTCGTCATTTATAAAAAAAGAACCTGTTGCACAGCAGAGTAACAGTGAAGCTGATGATTCTTATATCGGTCTAAACTGGGTGATTGGTAAAGTAAGTCCCTAAAACAAAAAATATTGTGGTTATGCTACATCATGGCAATTCAAAAGCAACTAATCCAGTGGTACAGGGAGGGTTTAAGGTTGGGCTGACTTGGACTGTGTGTTCATCTGTCACCTCCAGACTCTGATTTCCGAAGCTTTACTGTGTGGTTGACATCCCTGATCCCACTTGTGCAGTGTCACAAACAAGCCAGTCGCTTCCTCTTGTCCTTTACAGCCCCTTCATGGATTTGTTATCTATTGTGTTGACAGTGTAAGGATTTCTGGCATATAGAATGATGGATTCATGTAATCCCTTTACAATTGCTTATTTGCATAGTTGCTGTTCCGCCTGGCGACATTAATCATTATGCGCGCAGCTCTGTGAATGAATATCTCTTGTTTATCATCATTGTTGGTTAATTGTGATAAAGAGGCATCTCTTAGGTTGTGTTATTGGAGCTGTACTTCATCTTCAGCCCAAATTATCCTCACCTGGTCCTTCAGGTAAGCCCATTTCAACTGGAAAAACCAGCATGAAACACACAAATAAACTGTGGCGTGACTCAGAGACTGCGTTTCGAGAGGAGCTATTTCATTACGATTTCAATTCCCTCACAGCCAAACAAATGAACTGCATTCTCAGATATTAAATTAATTGTTCGGCTGGCTATGGGCTGCCGTGCAGGGCGAGCTCTGCTGTCACAGTGAAAATGTAATTTATGCAGTGCAAATGAAGAGGAATTACCATGCCATGATTCTAACACCCAATACTGTAGAACATGTTGCGCTCACAGCAACCCCACTTTTTGAGGAATACCAAGCAACCCCATTGCAACATGACATATCCTCCACTAAGTGGGACGTATCTCTTTGTTTAATTTTTAATGCGAGTTTGTAGGCAAATGTTTGATTCCCTGTTCAGTTGGGGTGTTATCTGGGACCTGAATTTTTGAGATCATTAAATGAATACTAAAATAGAAACATGTTGCATATACTGGGTGAATGTCAAAGATAACATGAATGTATTATCATGTGTTATCATGTATTATCAAGTGTCTATGTAATTCATCAATCATCTATGGAATTTTTTTCAGCTTTATTTTAAGCAGCTATATTGCCTGTCGTGTTGTTGTTGTTGTTGTTGTTGTTGTTGTAAAATGCCCATTAACTCCCATCAGTGCATGTCTTTCAGGCATCCATGAATACACGTAACAGTGCAGGGACAGTGATCTGAGCGTCAATATATACAAAAAAATTAGTAAAAGACTGCGAAAATATGGGAAAATCAAGTAAACAAATTAGTTAAAATAAGACTGAATTGGTATGTATGTAAGAAAGTGTGAAGATGAACCCCAAACGTTTGACACTTATATAAGTCAGATATGTTACAGATGTTGAAATGTAGGTCTGTTGTGTTAGATTTTTGTACACGTTTTCTTTATGTCAATAAATCCCAAGAAAAGACAAAAATAAATTATGCTAAATAATAAAACCTGATGGAGCTTAACTTTTAATAGTTTTACCTTAAACGGTCCCATATTTTACAGTTTCTGAATACAGGCTTTAATACTTTCACGGTATTAATATAGAACCTAGACCTGCTTTATAATAAAAAAAAAGACATGGAAATCGATATATATTTAAAAACAATTACAATATGCAATGTTTTGCAATGTGACAATGCTATGGTCAGGGTTTGGTTAAGTTTAGGCACTAAAATGACTTGCTTGGGTTGAGGGAGGGATGATGGTTTGGGTCAAAAGAGGTACCTAAAGTCAGGGAAACATTGCAGCTTTGTTACTTGAACATAAACACATGTCTTTTTGGGGTATCTGCAAAAATGCCTGATGCTCTCGGTCTTCTTGGGAGGACAGTGGACATGTTCCTTCATTAGAATGAATCTCAAACACTGTCCTGTTGCCATAAATAAGTACCCAAAGCAGCACCATGCTGCAGCTGAAAATAGTCCCTCACAAATTCACAATTTGTTTGAGTAAGAACCAAAGAACTACATTGGTAATTGGTTTTGGTCTTTTCATGGGATATGTTGACAATAAGAAAATATACAATAGTTATTGTTATCCTTTTAATTAATTTTAAATTAATTCATTCAAATATTTCTTTTGTCTTGCCCATCCTCTAGGTGTTGCAAAGTGTGTCAGTGGCCACATACTTGCGAACCAGACAGAAACGCACACACCAGGATCATAAACACCAATTTCATCAACCATCTGCCCTCACAAGAACTAACTCCTCATGACGAATAGCATTAATGCGCACAAAAGCAAACACAGCCCACGTATTGTAATGGAAGCACTTGGATTGCAGGGAAAGGGCCTGCCCTGCTGCAGGTTTGCATCCATACATCCTTTGGAGAGAAAAATGAGTCCCAAGGGACAACCACGAGGGACACAAGTGTCAAACAACACACTTAGAATGAGCAATGGGGGAACAGGCCCATAAACGCATCTTCTGACCTTTAGGTATTCACACACAATGTGCATAGCAAACAAGGGGAGCAACATGGCAGCATTAATTGCTCCAAAGCAGACATTATTTTTTGTATGTGTCAGTGAAAACATGAGAAAATATGAAATAAGTACCAGATCACAAATATAAATGAGAAGGAGTGGGTGTTTTGGGGGGTTGGGAGGGAGCTGAAAGACGGCCGGAGGAGGGTGGGTGTTTTAATCTGTGGTACGGCTGTTGGTGGGGGAATGGCTCCAGACTTGGTTGTTGGCTCGCACTCCTGTGACAGGGTCAGGTTCTGTTGCTTTGCCAGTCCTGAAGACACATTCCTCAGATTTC
The DNA here is from genome assembly GCF_021018895.1 of Seriola aureovittata. Taxonomy (NCBI): domain Eukaryota; kingdom Metazoa; phylum Chordata; class Actinopteri; order Carangiformes; family Carangidae; genus Seriola; species Seriola aureovittata. Next base: position 23,907,629 of record NC_079369.1, read on the forward strand.
ATTTTTTTTTTTTACTCTCTTCTTCTTTTCTCAGGCAATGCTGTGCAGATGAAGCAGCTTATATAAATCCTGTGTACAGCCCTTTGTTTCTGTTCAACTACAGCTTTCTTCCAGCTGTCATGGGGGAACGGATTGATTGCGCATTACCTTTGATTCTCTGGCTCTCTTGTCATTTTGAAGTCAGATCAAAAACCAAGATGGTACACAACAATGACAGTGATCTGCTTCGACCTATCAAAAGCTTCAAAAGCCATCTCTGAAGAGGCCCACTGCCACACACACACACACACACACACACGCACACACACTCAGTCATCCAGTTGACCCAGTTCTTTGCTCTGGTGGCAAACACGGTGACGGCATAATTCATTCTGAGACTAAAATCTTTTCTTGATCGATGGAGCCATCAACAGTCAAGTTCACTGTTGCAACCTCTGCTCCTGCAGTCTATAATGTTGCCAGTTTGTCCTGTGCTAATTGGCACTTTTCTGTTCATAAATCACTTTAAAAAAAAAAAATAAAAATCTCCAAGCAGCACCATTCTCAGAGGTTTAGCTTGCTGCATTCAGAGTGACCTGAACCTTCTCATTAGAGAGGACATACGGTATTCTCCTCCAGTTATCTGTGCTGAGTAAACTGTCTGACTTCAGCCATTGGAAAAGGAAGCTTAAGGGTCTACGCCATTAAAACTGCAGCAGGATGTTGTTCGTTGTCAGTTCCCAGACTACTTTGTGTTGTCACCCAATTCAAAGATCAGCTAAGATCACACATGCATGTAGAAAATGAAGATAACCTGACAATGAAACAGCAATGAGAACAAATCACTTCCCAAAGTGGAGAGAATAAAGGGGTTAATTTATTGTTGTACTGAAGCAGCGCACGGACATATTTCATTAAGTCAACATCATTGACATCCTCTCAGCCTGTGAATGTAAATGAGGAGTGTCTCAGCACTCAAGGGCTACAGATAGCCTTTAGAACCAATAAGCCAATGCATGAGTGACCCCATTTTTAACTCTGACACTGGAACATCATTTCAAGTTCCTAATGGAAAAAAAAAAAACATCAATGCCATATGAAAAGCCTGACACCATCATAAAACTGTAATAACTTACTTTTTCTTTTTTAAATTAAATTTGCATTCTGTGGAGGACCTCGTCTCTGCAAATGATCATTTTATTCAAGCTGTAGTTTGTCTTTTAATTACCATCTTCCTAGAATGACTTGAGACAATTTGCCCCTAGGGAACCTCTGAATGTTAGAGTGGGCTAAGCATTATTTCATTAGTTGTGATAATATTTCTATAGTCACTGAAATTTATGGACACCAAGTCCCAACAAAGCGGGATGGAATTAGAGTGGGTGGCAGGTCTTGGTGGTGGGGTGGTGGTGACACGTTCCTTTTCATAGTAAATAATAAGCTCATTAAATGGCTGAAATGTTTTTAAAAGCTATTATCTGCCCCATTTCACTTTAATTAGCCAACTGTCTCCGAGACCTGCATGCACAGCTTACACAAGATTTACTTTTTTGTCAGACGACAACAGAATGTTGAGTGAAACTAATCCAACATAATAGTCATGCCACTAGTTTGACAGGTGAAATAAACTAGGGAATTAGTCATCCTGGGGAAAATGCCTAGAGGCAGAGATAGGATGATGGCGGCCTGTGATAAACATGTTTCTTGTGAGATTTGATGCAACCGGGTTTGTCATTACAACACATTTTCCAAGAGCTTTAAATGACAGAATTTTGTACAACTTTGATTTTCCTGAGGGAAAATGAAAATAAAGTTTAAAAAATAACAAATAAAAGTCCCATATTGTAGAAAGGGAGATTTCCATGTCTTTTGTGCAAATCTGCAAAACTGCTTTCAAAGTTAGAACACATAACATAACCGTCTCAAATTAAAATAACTGTTTCAGAACTTTCTCCATTTTTTGTGTCACAATTAGTTTACTGGAAGAATATGGATGAAAATGGCTAAGACTGTAATATGATGAAATAATTTCAATTAATGATATTAAAGATTCCATATTGTATGAAGTAACATTTCCATGTTTTGTTTAATTATAAAGCTGGTCTATGTTCTGTATTAATACTGTGAAAGTATCAAAGCGCTCAGTCCACAGAGAAATGCATTCAGAAACTGAGCCTTAAAGCGAGCCATCAGGACTTCCTTAACTTGTGATGTCACAACAAAGCAGTCACTGCTTTCAGCAATTCCCCAAGCCCCATCCAACTGGACCCATCATCCAACCTTGCAGGATTTTTTTCTCTGGGTTTCTTACCTGAAATCTGCTATATTTTCATTCAATCATTCTAAAAAACAATCAGCCAATCAGAAGAGAGGCTCATAGCCTCCTCTCTTGGCTCACTGACCTGTTGTTACTAGAGCTCCATAGAAGCCTGAAAGAGAAGATGTAAAACTACATTGAGATGCTTTTTGGAACTTAAAATCACAGATATAGCTGCTTATGGATCAACACTTCAAATAAACCACAGCAAAAGTATAAATGGAATTAGCAGGGATTTGTCTCACAGTTACAGTTTGTCACACCGTAGGTGGATGAATATCAAATGCACAAAGAGTTCAATTAAATGATTCAGTTTAAAACAAAGTTGATTTAAACATCCTGTACAATAATGCAGTTGAAGTCTGAGAGGGAAAAAAAAATACCTCAGGCCATTACTTTCATAAATGGCTCAGAAATAACCTTACAGCTGTGAGCCGAATGTAATTAAGTTGGGCCTAATACTTTTCATGTGGTAATTTGCCCAGTTGGAGAAAAGGTAGCCAATGCTGATTGGTTGCTGTTCCTCTCACTACGGCAGCAGGAACAGACCTTCTAATGAGAGAGCTGCAGGGCCATAAAGTCTCTATCATAAAATATTGAATTCATTAACAGTTAGAGGAGTTGCAGGTATAGTCCACTAAAGAACAGGCCCAAGTCAGAATATAAACAGAGAAATGGAAAGGTTTTCATTGCTGAACATCAGTAAGTGACAAAGTAAGAAACGTCTTCAAACTGCAATTGTAGGAAATGAATGATGTCTGCAATGGGGTTATTTAATGTTTTGTTGCAAAATTATGAACACAATTCCAACCCTACTGCTTCATGTCACAAAGAGGACATTGTCTCCTGTTCTCCTCAGTTTGTTTTTGAGAAGCAAGGAGAATAAAAAAAGGAAATAACAGCCCTCAGTAGCAGCTGATAGCAGACGAAATGCATTCAGACAACGTTCGCTGAAAATATAGGTACAGCTCGGAGAGTTGAATTGGAAAAATGCAGTCAATACTAGAGAAAGTTTAACTTCTCCATATCTAAGTTGATGCTGGTAACTGATGTTGACATGCAGTCGCCATGACAGAATTCATGTTATTCAAAGCAGCAGTGGAGCCTCCTGGGGAGATGAGAAAAATAAATCAAAAAAGATGTAAAGGAAAAAAACATGTTTGGTCCTTGTGTTCTGTTGATATGCATTGACCTTACACACAGGGCACAACCATGCTTTTCTGTCCACACTTTGGCAGCTGAAGATTGTATATCTCAGCCTGCATGAACTCTCCGGTGGCAAATATGAACTACAGACTATGTTGTTACAGTGATAGGTGTCAGTCTACAGCAGCGCTAAAGCACTACCACAACATTATTGGGTGTTGACAGGCAATGTCAAAAACATTCATTGTCCTTCATCTTCTTTCGTATTCAGCTTTTTCTTGCCAGAAATTGTGGACATCAATATATGCTGATTTGCCCTCAATCAAATGAATGGATTTGTTTGAATACTGATCCTGTTGTTTGTTACTAATCTGTATGTTATTCCTTATACTGTACACTGATAACACAGTGTATTGGTGTTCCATGTGGAAAGAAAAATTTTCGAAATTACTATACAGGTTCAATCCAGTTAAAAGAGCATTGCAAGAGGATACCAATTCATAAATCAATTTCTTTGCACTTGGAAGAATAAGCTGGTAAAAGTGGAAAACTGGGTGTCATCAGTAAACATTGACAAACTCACCCTCAGTTTTCAGCCCACTTAGAGTTCTGTCTCTTGTAGAAACAGGACCAATAACTATAATTTCAGTTTCCATTTTTAAATAGTTGTTACACATCCAATTTCAGTCAATTTGAAACAGTGGGAATCATCGGACATTAACGATATGTAAAGTTGCATGTCATCTGCGTAGCTATGAAAGTTTAATAATTAACACTGAGTGGAAAATTGTACAATGTAAAAACGAAGTGGCATGTGCAATGTTTTTTGTTTTACAAAGCCTTAAGCTGGATCGCTTAAGACCTAAGCCTTAGGGCTTTCTACTTGAAGCTCTGGAGGAACCTAAACTGCTGCATAGATGAGGGAATGACATTTGCTCTCAGTGGATAGTTCGTATTTTAGTTGCTAATTTTAAAGTGGGTCTTTTGTTGCAGCTCACAGATTTGAGTGCTTTATTGCTTATCTTTGTGCAATGGTGGACAAAGTTCCGTTCCTTAGCCCTGGAGTGTTGGTATTACTGTTACTTATGGCCATAACATTAGATTGCCAAACCGTACCAACCATCTCAGAGTGTAGATTAAATCAAATAAGAACAGACATCAGATGAACGTCTGGATATTATAGGGATAAGAACAAACGACAGGCAGAACAAGGGTTTAGATTCTCTGACATTATTCTGAGAGCTTCAGCAGAGTTGCCCAAAGCGGGTCAGTTTAAACAACCCACTGATGTGGTATTATGAGTTCATATGTGGAAAATTCATGAATGCACCAAGTTCATGCTGAATGTTAACAAGAGTAAGAGTCTATATCCATGCTAGCAGCTCTGTGAGGCTGCACTTAGGCACAGCGGTGCCTTTATAGTTATAACAGTGCATCCTGAGGGGGACGTGACTGTACGGTGTGGCTCCAAGGACTCGGTGTGGCTCCTTACCGCTATCATGGCTAAAAATAAGAACGTAAATGGATGAGCATTTCTTAAAAGAAGCCAGGCTATATCTTCATTCCATTCAGTCAGAGCTGCAGTATTCTCACAACATGAATTATTATATTCTGTCCTCAAATCCAACATTGAGAGAGTATCAGAATACTGTTTCACCTTAAGAAAAACTTATATTTTTGTTAAGTTTTCCTTACCTTTAATACTTTATGGTCGGATTTCCTGTAAGGACACTGAACATCAATATGAAATATATCAGTCCAATCCAAAAATATCAGCCCTGGAGTTTTATTGGTTTCTGATGAAGCCAGGTGAAATCCCAAAAACACCAATGTACTGTAAGCATGTGTGAATAAAACATCTTACATAGCCATACATTTAAGCACATATATAAGTCCAGCTGCTGTGGTTTATATAATGAAGACATTCAATTACACAGAGCCAACTGCAGGAAATGATTAAAAATGGTTACTGAGGAGCAGAGACAGGGGAATTAACTAAAAGTCTTTAATTACACTTGGTGGACATTAATCACACTGAGAGATGAGGTTCATTTCCCGCTCATCTTAATCTTCATCATGGAGGAGATAGTGAGGTGGACTCCTGACTGGGCCTATATGCACATTCATACATTCGTACCGTCCTCTCACCGGTGCCCCAAAGAGGAGCTGTGAATATGCCCCACAATAAAACTTCCTCCACTGAAACAGGAAACAGGACACTTAAACACAACTCAAATTACAACTGTCTTTTTCCATGACTATGATGTGATATATCACCCCAGTAACAGCGTGTTAGGGGGAAAAATGCACTTAATTACTTTGATTTATCCTCATTGGCCTCAGAATTAATATTCATTGCTGGTAAGTTTTTGTATTTGGTTGCACCTTTTTAGAAAAGCAAATTATCACACAGAAGGAGATAAACGGCACTGACTTTCCTTCTGTCTTTGCCTGATTAGTATTTTCTGTTTAATAATTAATTTGGAGCATATTTTTCACTTTCTCATTGCAGAGAAATTACTGATATGGGGAAGCTGTATTTGAAGAGAGAAAAAAACTTCTTTAAGGAGCATTTAAAGTGTAAAGAATTCAGACTATGTTGAGTAAATACAATGTGGTTCTAAGGGCTATGTTGTTTTCCTGAAGCATAATGGTTATCTCGGTTTCAGTGGAGCCAGAACACACTGTACTTTGTATGTCAGGGTTCATTCAGGTTATTAATTGAAGTGAGTGTAATTCCTTTACAACTCAACAAATCAGTAAAGGAGAAAGACATTTGGCGTCTATTTTTTTTTAAATAAAGTTTTATGGTTATTTATGAGAAATCACCCAGTTTCCATTGAATTAGGTTCGTTGCACCCACGTTTTTGTTTTTTTTCCCTCCATTAAAGTCACTAAGAGAACTCCCTTCCCTCCCGTGGCTTTGTAGTCATCCTTCAACATATCTTATGAATGCCTGAGTGGCAGAGACACGTTTGTGAAATTCAGTATGACTGTCTCGGAGCAACACCATCTACTCTGAACTGAGAAAAAAATAAATGCAATGTCATCATGGAAGTAATCAGAATAAGCAACAGTGAAACTTAAATATACGTAATCACAAGAAATCTCCCATATATAATATGACATACTGTATATGTCCCTATGATGTGGCCATACCCATAGTAAAATTTGTATATGTACATGTTTTAAAAATATCTATGATGATTTTTTATCTGGTATAACATGTTGAAACCATATATGTTAATGATATATATTTAATTTATATATGCAACAAAACACCAATATGCATATAAAAATTCTATATTATGTTTTTCTTATTCATTTCTCATTAATGTCTATCCTCCCATTCTGGGAAAGTGGTCTTTTGGAAAGACTTTTAGACTTGACTGTATATAATATCAATATATATTGACAGGCTTCGGGATATATATTTATGTAACATATGTCTACAATATGAGCATACATACATCAACCATAACCCTTACCACCATGTCTACAGGGGGTGTACAGAGACAGCAGTGCATCTGCAGCAGTTTCAGTCCACTATTTTCTGTACAGGAGGCGTTCAGAGCCCAAGTGTTGGTGTGTAGTCACCCACATTTTGGCAGCATCCAGAGCCCAATACTCAATCACTGTAGTGATGCTTGGAAAATAAACTGGAGTCCTAAAAAGATTCCTCGGCTGATAGTTATAAGAGTAACACATAAATGAAACATCTGTATCTGTTCAGCCAGATGGACAAAAGATGCAGCCCAGTAAAGTGGAAGCTTGTAAGCTCTGTAGAATGGGACTATTTATTGTGAATTTATGATATTTGATTTTTGCTGAGATTGTGTCAGAGAGGTGGGGATTCAACTCAGTAGAAACTTATGAACCAAAGCTGTTTTTTTGGTTTTCATTGGCATTTTCAGCGTGTCTGGAGGACAGAATAACAGGGACACCTTACAAGTTCGGAAGTGAACAATAAAAGCTTCAAAAAAGGTAGAAGGGCTATGCTGGATGGATGGATGGATGGATGGATGGATGGATAGATGGATGGATAGGTAGGTAGATGGAGTACTTTTTTAATCCCAAAGGGAAATTGCAGCATTGCAGCAGCCACCATGAGGTAGGTAAATAAACAAAGTATAAAAATGAATATATATAGAGACTAAAGATAGACCCTTAGCTATTCTGTGTTCTTAATTTACACTGTACAATGGTGGTAATAATACACTATATTAGTACAGACTGGTGGATACACAATATGTAGGAGCTTTGATGTACAAATACCGTTATTTAATAGTCACAGCATAACAGATGCAATACATAATATCATAAATAAAAAGTCCAGGTGAGCAGTCTGTCCTTCACAAGGAAAAACTACTCTCCAGTCCCCACTCCTGACACAGCGCAGAGTCATTGTACAGAGTGATGACAGCTGGCAGAGACGACTTCCTGTAGCGATTCGTGTCACAGCGGAGCTGAAGAGGTCTCCGCCTGAAAGTGCTCCGCTGTTTGACCAGCAGGTCATGGAGGGAATGCCAGATGTTCTCAGTGATGTCCAACAGTTTGTGCGGCGTCCTCCTTTCCATTGCCAACTCAAAGAGCTCCAGAGAAGTCCCCAGTACAGAGCCAGCCTTCCCGATCAGTTTGTTCAGTTTGTTGGTGTCACTGGCTCTGATCCCGCTGCCCCAGCAGACTGCAGCAACAACAGACTGGTAAACCCTCATCAACATCTTGCTGACCACATTAACGTCTTGGAGACAGCCTCTAGTGTTGCATTTCAAGTCTAGTCTGTTTTCGAGGTGGGCTCTAAGGTATTTGTATCCCTCGACTTCTTCCACCTCCTCCCAAAGAATGGAAATTGGTGTTTAAAATAGTCCTCTTGGTCCTCCTGCAGGTGACTGTTCCCACATCACATCTCTGTAGTCTGCCTCCTGTCCACTGCTGACACACACTGCAACTGCAGAGTCAGAGTTGTACTGACAGTCAAATGTGTGCAGAGTGAAGAGGAATTTAATATTATCTTCAGTTGTATCATATTGCACTGTAGTTGCTGTAATTGGGAGTCTCCTCTCACCGAATTAATGCAGTTGAAGTTTCCTTGTTCTTAATCAGGACATTCCCATAATGCGTGGGTGATCAGTACACCCAGGTGTAATGTGCAAGATGTGATAATACTCTTCATGTAATAATGAGTAGTAATGTATTTTTTTTTCATACAGTTATTCCTTAATTGTTCCTGGAAAGCCTGCAGAAACCTTCCTTCATTTGGAAGATATTGCCTCCCTAAACAGCAGTGACACCCAGACATATGCTGAGGTCTTCTCTGTGGTCTAAGCATCTCATTAAGTTACCTGGCATGGAGCTCAGAGGACTAATCTTGTCTGGCTGCAGTGAGCACTGCCCAGATGACTCCTTTTTTTTTTTCTTTTTTATAGCAAACACTATATTACAAGAGCAAACGGGCTGTGAGTTGAAGTTGTTGTACCTCAAAATGCAACGACTCACATATCATTTAAGTTGTGGAGAAAACTGGCATCCCTGTTAGCGTGTCCGAAGATATAATTGATTGACTGGCCGTTCAGTTGTGAGTGAGACAGAAGCAAAACCAAGAGAGAAAACATGTCAGATGTTCAGGAAGCACAGGGAACCATGTTAGATTGGATTCTTTTTTTCCCCCCTCTCTTCTCCAGTCAGTCACATTTACTTTGTGCCTTTTGTGCCTTAAGTATAATTGAAGCTCAAAAAAACGAAAAGGGAGAGATTGAATTGCAGATTGAATTGCATCCCAAGGTCATTTGAGCGTTGAAGAGATACACAGCTGCAGTAGAACTGCTGCCTATATGGGCACTGCAGGTTCTGACTCTCCTCTCAAAAGCAATTATGCAATCCAAGTTTTGATTATTTATTGATGATGGCTGTTTTATTGACCATGGATTATTTAAAATGCTGCGCTTAAATAATGTTTGTCTAAACAGTATAGTCCGTGAAGCATGATATGGCCTCTGGATAATTTATGATATAAGTATGGTTTTACTCCCAAAAGACCATCGCACATGGATAAATAACTCAGCACAGTGTTGCTCATGTTTTTGGCCTTTTTATTTTTTACCAGTCAGAACCACAGAGACTGACAAGCTATAGGTCAAGTCCTACACTAAACACTGATATTTAATTGTGCTTCAGAGCAGCTGAGACAGAAATGAGCGATAATGGATGCAGATGTTGGAATACGTTCAGGATATAAATTTTGGATAATATGGTTGACTCATCTAGTGATGAGTAGCCAAAATTGGGAGCAGCATTTTTAATTTGCACCACTTTGAATCACACTATACGGGGTATAAAAATTAAGTGGTTCTTTGCATTACAGTTTGATAATACAGGGGCAACAGTGAAGGTAATATCACGGCTAGTATGTCTGCTTGCCCGGCTTTTCCGGCGCACATCGTCACTCGTCATTCTTGCTCTTACAACAGTTCAACGACCTCTGATGGTGCCGCTATGGCCGTCTTCCTCCAACGTGTTTGTGTGTGTGTGTGTGTCAGTCATCAGAGGTCCAGCATGCTGCTACATTTAAAGGAAGAGTGTGATTGGTCAACGAGCAGCAGCTGATCAGTCAACTCACCTGGTCCTCGTCTCATAAGCCATGATATCGACCGCTCCCGTCCCCGCAGCAGCGAAACTAATAATCATATAACTGGCAAAACAAGTTACTAGTATTTATTTATAGGAAACAGGGTTGACTCCGAACACCTGTTGATGCGTGCACATATGGGATTTCACTTATCTTGGCTGATAAGTGTTTCCAGGACTGGTTTGACTTCCAGTGACATCTCCCTCAACCCCATGTTACCTTCACTGTCCTTGCAAATGCGGAACAAATTACACCTTTGTAGTTCTTACTGGAATATGGAGTCCAACATTTACGACCGCAACAAAGCTCTGATCAGCCAGAGCGAGTAATAAGCATCTGTGTGGCTGCACAGGGACATTACATAATAAGGATGTTGATAAAGATGACTTGAAAGGGAAACTGTCATGAACTAAAATCAGGGTGAGCATAGTTGACATGAGGTCAAACCAAACAGGTGTCTTGTGCCATCGCAACAGCTCAACTGCTGCATGAAAGTAATACGATACAGCGCCCATTCATGCTTTGCCAGGATCCTCAAGCTACATGCATAGATCAAGCCCGTGTGTAACATATTGACTATTGAGTTTACCGACTCCACTACAGGTGTTTTTATTCGTTATTATGTATTACATGACTGTGCATACTTTATCGCATGGGCCGACCGCAGCTGTAATTGTGAGTCAGATTGTCTGGGGGTCTTCGAATTTCAAATTTAAAAGAGTACCCTGAGGACAAAGACAGGCATGTGATTTCTGATTGCTTGATTGTCAGCGGAGAGGCTGTTTAAGATGAGTCATGGAAACATTCATGACAGTATTCATTTATTTATGGAGCAGAAAGATCAGGGAAATCATGGTATTGAATATTGTTATTAAAACATACAGACACATGACACACTGGCTCATTGTGGGAGTGACAGGCATGGTGTGTGTGTGTGTGTGTGTGGGGGGGGGGGGACTACGCTTGTAGTTATAGATATACGGTATAACAGAAACTTCCACCAATTCATTTCATCATAGCAAGGGTAGGCTGACACAAACTGAGACAACATTTGGGCAAATCAATAAAAAGTCCCACATTTTCTCAAATATTTATTGACTTGTATGATTAAAAAAAGATTTAAAAGGTCTATTTAGCAGTTCGTCGAAAGTTTTCCCACTATGCAATTTTCGATCAGTGACAAGCTTAATTCTAGAAAGTAAATATTTGCTGTGGCCTGCAGTAATCTTATCAGTAATCAAAAAAATGATTTGGAAACCTCACACAATATAACTTAGGGAAGGGTAATTTAATTTGACAAATATGTCTGTGCAGTAACAACAACAAAAAAAATCTTAACTTATTTGAAGTGTAACCACCAGAGGTGTAGTGTTATTTGTTTAAGCCCCTGGAGTGCAGCTATGACATAGACAGTTATGCCGCGGCTCGTTGTGAAGGTTATGTAACAACTGTTCCTACAGTGGCAAGTTTACATAGCTCAGTCAACCATGATCACATGATCAAATGTTAGGCTGACTTTATGGACAATTTCGTCATGTTGAGAATATGACACAGCATCTGAAAAAAAACAAAACATCCAGCAGCAGGTGAATGAGCACAAGTAGCTTGTGTTTTGAATGATTTCATTTACTGGTGTTGAGCAAACGTAGCCACACTGGAAACATCCATTCAGGCGAGAAGCTGCAGTACAGGTAGGGGGCAAGAGAAGCTAATAGGCTAGGTTATGAAGACCTACCTCAGAGAGCTTTCATTTCCAGCAGCACTGTGGAAGCAGCACAAGCTGTCTCAGTTTAACAGACTGACTGTTTCATGTTTCCGTGTAAATGCATCACAAAGGAAGAAACTGCACTTATTAACAATTGAATTCACTGAGCAGCTCAGAGGCTAGCGGTAACTTTTGAGTTGGAATGTTTTCTTGCATATAACTCAATGCATGATTGACATTTAGAAATCAATCAATAAACTTTAAATGTCAATATGACAACCTTGACCATTTCATTTGTTTTTATCTCTTCATGACATATGCTTTAGTGATGATTGGATCTTCAAGCACTTACAAAATGCATGTAAATTTCAACCGGAGTATGCTGCGGATATTTAATATCATCACTTGGAGAAAATCAGTGGCCAAGCGTTGTGCCGGTGCGTTCCGGCGCATTCTGGCAGCACTGGTACCATAGGTGTACTATGGTAACCACATCCATCATATGCAGGTCACCAACAGGGCTCACCTACATGCAATTTAGAGGTTCTGATTTTGTTAACCTTAACATTTCTGAACCTGAAATCCTGTTTATTTAAAGATATTCCAAGTGAAATGGTGTCAAAACATGTTGTATTATCCTTAGTGTTATTTGACTTTCGTAATTTGGAAGCCCCCTCCGGGCAAACACTGAGCTGAGACACTGTAGTTGTGTGCAAAAATTTTCGGGATACATTTTCACATGAGAAAATCAAGCCAGGCTTGAAAAAGTGATTTCAGCAAGGTTGACTTTGCAATATACAGCATGGCCCAATTCCCCACGATCACTAATGAGCAATCACAGCAGCTCCTCTCATCCCCTTTAAAAGCAGCAGACAGTTTGCTAATGAGCCAGGGGGAGAGTCTGCTGCTGAGGAGGAAACAGTTTTCTGGGAGGCACAAAATATACAGCACCCCAAATGTTAATATACAGCACCACAAATATGGTTCCAAGAGAAGATGATAGCCATTTTTCAGCTGAATTTACTTTACCTAATCTGTCTTCAGTCTTTTAAATCAGTCGCTGCTAGCAGCATTGCAGCCTGCCAATGCAAATAATGGCACGTAGTCGGGACAGCTCCAGATTCAGCACTCTGGACAGCGATTGTGACAATATGTGTGCATTGGGTACAATTGTGAGTTATAACTTGTACTCCAGAAAATGTTTGTTTTTTTTTCAATCAAAATTACTGAACCAGTTTGTGTAGTTGCTAACATGAATTTGTGAGTTTTGCTCAAAAAACAAACTGTCCTAAGCTCGTGTTTTCGCCGTGCGCACTCTGTCTGTGTGCACAGATTTTCTACTTTGATTTAAAGAGAGGCTGAAGGTTGTGCAACCTTTTTTTTTTTTTTTGTCACAGGCTGCTGCCGGAAGATTAAACAAATAAATGGAAGTACTGTCGTTGTTTGACCTGTGCATGATTACAAAGCACATCCCTCAAATTAGAGACTGCAGATGGAACTCATATCATACTCACTGATGTATGATGTTTACGGAGACTCAACTGAGTGAAAAGGAAATGACCCCACATCGTGGATGACTGATCCTTTGGTAAGAATAACTCATTTATTAAACTCTATACAGACCCTTAATCAAACGTTAATATGCAGTCAAATCTGGACTCGACACCCATGAAAATGCTTTTTGTGCTTCTAAAGCCAAGAAAATTGCTCACTGCACTTTGACTTGTTATGAGTGACGGTGTAAGCATGTAAAAATGCCACAGCAAAAAGAAATAGTAATAATAACAATAAATCAAACAAGGCTCATTATTCCCAGTATGCTGATCATGAAATAGGAAGATTGCAGCCAGACTAGCTCTACAGTACAGAGAAGAGAAGCATATTATCATATTATTAGCCATTCATTATAACAATGTAAGTAGGACTCACTGATAAAATGTACTTATGACTTTCAGATGCAACTGAAAATGACTATATTTTGCATCACATTAGACAGACAAGGTGGCCAATCAGATCATAATACATTCATTTTGAATAATGTAATATATGTGTTTTTATATCAAGAGTGATGTTGTCATACATGTTAACTAACATCAAACATCAACCAGTGTTGAGTTTTCAGATACTGAGATACGCCCAGTAATATGTTTTATGGCTGTGTGTAGTTTTCTTTCTTATTTTTTTTCCTCTTGAATGTCCACTAAGCTGTAAAATCATCAGTAACCACTCCATTTAAGATACTGCTCTAAAAGCATTTTGTATGAATGCCTAAATACAGAGATGAAACACAAGAGCTGGAAATGAAAAAAGATGCCAGTGCTCTGCAGCAGCAGCACGAACATGATGTACATGCACTTTCATGGGAAAAGGGTGCTGGGTCTGCTTTGATGAGATAAATATGGGCTTTATGTTTAAGTGATGTTAGATAATTTCCAGATGCAAACATTTTAAAATACAAACAAAGCCAGAGATTCAAATGTACAGTGCAATTTCACATAATGCTGGCTCGGTCTCAATTTTCTGATTTATAGCTGATTCGTGGAAACGCTGTTCTATGGAAGAAAAGGTTTATTGATCATGTATGGCATGTGAGACTATTTCTTTTCCAAAACAGTGGAGAAACCACATGCTCTTGTGAGACCATATTGCTACAGAATCTGATGAACTGTAGGCTTACATTTCAAAGGACCTTGTCTACTCAAGTATTCACTGTTCACGATGGAGCATACTCGCTGACCAGACACAAAAAAAAAGTGTTTAAATAATGCTGTTCATGCATTATTTGTTCATACCCTGTTATATTTTAAGTGCTATGTATAAGCATGTCTGAGTACTGCCATAGATCCCATAGAGCCTGCCAGGAATAACATTGTGATGGGGAAAATACTGAATCCTTTTGTTTTTGGCCTAAAATATAAGATAATGACTCCACAAAATCGGCCTTCAAAAGCCCATGAGTCACAACCAGCACTCCGTGAATTTATGTCACAAAGATTTATGGGACAGCTTCAAAAGGCGATGCGAGGGGATTTATTTATTTAGCACATTTCTACACAAAGGCAGTTGAAAGAGCTTTACATACGGAATAAATGATATTAATTAAAGCAGATCATAAAGCATTTAAAAACCAAATGTAAAAAAAAAAGACAAATTGAAGAGAAAGTTAGAAAATGAAAGCCCAGAGCTGCAGAATCGTCTATGGATAAAATACGAGCAATAAGACACCCCCCCCCCCACTGCGACTGACCCTATCTGCTGTCTCCACATCTGCACTGTAACTGTGATGGCGCAGCACAGATGTTACTAGAAGCAAGAGGAAACTGACTGAGCTACATCATGCACCACAGAGAGCAGGAGGGTAGTGGCATACATTACGTTTTCCTCTTTTCAGGGCTTGATTCATTAAGGAAAAGATGTAATTTTGCCACTTACCTTGCAACAGTCATGAGCAGCGGTGCACCGTGAGAGGGAGTGGTATGCAGCTGAGCAAAAAATCTAAAGTATTGGTACTCCAACACTGATGCAACCGCATAAATAAGAGCTGGTTCACGAGTTCTTACATAAGACACATGTTTGAGTGCAACGTTTTTTGCTGGTATTTGAAACAGACCATATTAGCATGTTTCTGTAGATGTCTAACCACTGTTTAAGGGAGGGAATGTCAGTTTGTTAGTGTGTAGAGAGACTCTAGATATAAGCTCCAAGCGACAGAAATGGATTGGTCATCCAGCACAATGAATGTTTCCTCATAGTTTTTGCTCTGTGTGCAAACTTATCTTTTTTGACACTTGTTTCTTGTATAATAATAATCGAACCACTTCACCTCAGTGTGCAAATGCTTTCACTGAATATTGTCATCTTTTGAATTTTAACTCTGCATTTGTGTGTATCGCAACACCATCGCAAATGAGGGAAACATCAATGATCTTTGCGGCTTAAATAAATAGATAAAAATGAAATGAAAATAATGTTACGTTCAAGCGGAGAAGTGAAGCCAACACAGAAATGCTAAAAGCTTCAGTTCTTCGAATGGCCACTTGAGGCCGGCTCCAAAGGTGAGTCATCCCTATAGACTCCCTTGTTAAAATGTACAACTTTACAGCAAAAATAAACATGTTTACAGCAAACAACACTGATTTCAACCAACTAATTTCCCTCTTCATGACAACTGTACAGGGAGTGAATTTTTATATAACTCACCTGTGTGAATTTTATTAATGCTTAAAGTTCTGAATAATTGAGGGCGTGGCCGCTTTGAGTGACAGGTGGGCGAGCGTATGCTTGCCAGAAACCGGTGACGGCTCCACACATGCCCCACCTCTTTGCCCTTTTTTCAGTTAGTTAGAACTTAAGTGGAGTCTGGTGCTGCCAAGATAGCAATGGCAAAGCAGCCTACTCTGAGCTTCAAAACTGGTCTTCAGAAATCTATGGGTGATGTCAGATCATTATTTACAGTCTATGGTTATGTTTCTTTGTACAAGGATGTGGGTGGTTTGAGCTCCAGCTCCTCCGGTACACATGTCGAAGTGTCTTTGGGCAAGATACTGAACCCTAAATTACCCCTGATGGCTGTTAGGGTGTGATGTATACATGTGAAATGTGGAAACTGCTTTAAGTGGTCAAAAAGACTAGAAAAGTGCTATATAAGTGCAGGCCATTTACTATTTACTTTGTATTACACACGTATTTTATAGAAGTTACTATGCGCAGACTTTTAATTGGACTCACAAAGATGCATTGTTCTACAAGCAGATGGCACTAAACTGAGGGATTTTCAAATCCTGCATAAAATAACTTTCTGTGTGAGTGTAACTTAACAATTGCTGAAAATCTTTTTTTTCTAAACGCCAGTGGTTTAAAACTTTCAACCACAGTGAGAAATGAAAAGCTATGTCACCCTGAAAATCAGTTCCTCTTTAAGAACTGACTATTGTATCAGAGGATGCTTTAAAATACTTCAAAAGTAAGACATTATGTATCTACTGCTTTTCTGACACAATCAAGCTTCACATTCTTGGTGTTTCATTCGCTTCTTTTTTCTTTCCAGTTTGCCTTAAAACTAAATTCTGAGCAGAGAGCAGAGACTGAGCAAATGCTTGCCTGGGTTTCCTTTCCAATGCAATTTCACAGTTAATTCAGAGGAGGTGAAGGAGTTCCAGACGGTTTCTGCAGTGTAGTTAAGGTTGGAGCCATTTCATCCACCCACATTTCCTGTTTGGCAAAGGGCTGATGAGTGGAAGTGAAGCAGCTTTGGCTTGAACTCCTATAAGCTTCTCATCACTGAGGCCCAGCAACAACTTCCCACTTGTTTAGTGGGAGAGCAGATGAGGAAGATCCCCCCTGCTATCAAGGTAAAAATTCAACCATCAGCCGAGTTTGATCCCCACTTTGAAATCATATTTTGTGTGATTTCCCCTTAGAATAGAAATGATAAAAACATTTTTTTTTGCATTTCTATTATATTAACACAAATGTTTGAAGTGCAGAATGATGCCTAGAATAATGAAAAGCCACATTTATACTTTTGCCTAATTGAATCTACAACAGAATGTCTACAAATTAACAGTCATATTTGGGGTGAATGTACAGAGAGAGTTGAATGAAGCACACTGAAAAAAGAGGCTTCAATAGACAGCATTTCAAAATCATGACATAATATAACACCTTTTTAAATACACTGATGACGGGCTCTAAATAAAGGCATCTGACACTCCCAGTAAATGAGTATATCATTGTATACGTATATTGTAGAGTAATATCAATGCATTGTATTCTGTTTTCATGGAATCATAGTGCAAATACACACCCAACAAGCACTTTATTAGGAATGCCAGACTAACACTGAGTCTGGCCTCCCTTTGCTCCCCGAACAGCCTCAGTTCTTCATGACATGGATTCCACAAGATGTTGGAAACTTTCCTTTGAGACTCTGCTCCATGTTGACGTGATTGCATCAACATTTCTGCAGACCTGTCAGCTGCACAGTCATGCTGCCTATCTCCTGTTCTACCGCATCCCAGCGGTGTTCGACTGGATTCAGATCTGGAGACTGGGGAGGTCGCTGAGGTTCACCGATATCATCCTCAGGTTTATGAAACTAGTTTGAGACGATTTTTTGCTTTGTGACATGGTGCATTATCCTGCTGGAAGTAGCAACTAAATTGTGGCCATAAAGAGATGTACATACTCAGCAACAATACTCAGTTAGACAGTGATGATTGATTGGTATTAATGGGCAGAAAGCGTGCCAAGAAAACACTCCCCACACCATTACACCGCCTCCACCAGTCTGTTGAACTGCTGTTGAACAGAAGGCAGTCTGGGTCCACGGACTCATGCTGTTGATACTAAACTCTGACCTGAACATCTGCTGCCTCAGCAAAAATCCAGATCCATCAGACCAGGGTACTGTCTGTCTTCAACTGCCCGGTGTTGGTGAGTCCGTGTCCACTGCAGCCTCCGGTTTCTGTTCTCGGTGACATTAGTGGAACCCTGACGTGGTCTCCTGCTGTTGTAGCGCATCAACCTTGAGTTTCAACATGTTGTTCACTCTGAGCTTTTTCTGCTCACCACAGTTGCAAAGATTGGTTATCTGAGTTACTGTAGCCTCTACTTCTGCCGGCTCCAACCAGTCTGTCCAGTCTGACCTCTCTCATCCACAAGGCATTTCCATCCACAGAAATGCCGGTCACTGGATGTTTTTTTTTTGTTGTTGTTGTTTTCCGGACCATTCTGTGAAACTGTGTGTGAAAATCCCAGGAGATCAGCAGTGAGAGAAATATTCAATCCAGCACGCCTGGCACCAAAACACATGCTCACCTGTCAAAGTCCCTGAGATCACATGTTTTTCCTCATTCTGATGTTCTGAGTGAACATTAACTGAAGCTCCTGACCTGTATCTGCATGATGTCATGCAATTGCACAACTGCCACATGATTGGCCAGTTGGATAACTGCATGGATAAGCTATAAAGCCAAACAGTGGGATGTTCTCAACTAGCCAACTAGCCATGTCACCTGAGGCTGGGTGCACAGAATACCTTAAGATTTCTACTTAAGTACGACACTTAAGTAACTCCCTCAGCGAAGGAGAAATTAAGCCTTAAGGGCGTTGCACAGAAAAGAAAAGTTTCTTTAGTTATTGCATTTGCAGCAGTGAAAGAGTGAAAATTCTAGACGTTGAATTGCTGCCATTAGCTCTTCAGAGCAACCATTAAGCTGCAGAAAGTAGTCATCAAACTCTAGACGTTCAGACAAAACTGACAGACGGTCAAATCTGTGATGTAGAATCAGTTCCTCATGTTGAGGGTGTCTCTAGGTCGCTGATCACTCTTCTTGGGATGTGTTCATTTTCTTCATTTATCGCCATAAACTCAGCTCATGCTGCAGTCAAGATAGAGTCAGAGGTACCTTTAGTTTTTTTTTTTTTACTTACTTTGGTTTCTTAGGTCTTATGTTTAACTGACTTTGAGTGATTCCTTAAGTATAAGGCCGAGATAAGGAGAACACCTTAAATACTTAAGTGAACATTTCAAGGAAACGTTAAGGGCATTTTGTGCAACTGTGATTACTGTTGTCACCTTAACTAGACTTTAGGGAAAATTTTATCTAAAGGTGTTTTGTCTAATGATCATGTGTTCCACTGCTGCAGAAACACTGAAGATGTCTGCAGATAACTCCTCAAAGAGCATTTCCATTACACATGTTTGCTAATGTCTGTGAGACTTCAGTCATTAACTGCAAATGTTTTGGCATCAAATGTTAAATATGTGCTCATTATATCCCTTCATGTTTACATTTTTCAATTACTTTGTTTATGTGAAATTAGGTGTAAAAGAGCTACAACTTCCAGACTGTTCATCTGGTTATTTTGATGGAAACACTTTCAAATTACAGCACTGGAATTCTGGGGGGGTTTTTGTGCTTAATACAGTAATCACTCATGATTCATGACCTCCTGCAGATGATATAGAGGTTTAATTTATCATGTAACATCAGCCCGCTCCTTGAATGACAACATGCTGAGCGAAACAGGACAGAGAGCGCGGGGCAACTTAAAAGAAAATGTGCCTTCTGCTCAGTAATGCATGTCCCGCTGCGATACAAAACTAATTACTAAGTATTAACAGTCCTGGATGGTTGCTGCAGACGTTCACACTCCTGCATCGGAGAGGTAATTTAATATAGAATAGATAGAAAATTAAAGGTCAAACAGGTTTCATTTAGTAATCTGCCTTGATTTAATAATTGACTTCACATCCTTTAGCATTGCCATTTACAGAATAATTGATATTTTTTACTTGCAATCAGGGTCCGGTTTCATGAGCCTTGTTCTGTTGTGTTGTTTACAGCAGAGAAAAGAGGAGCTTACTGAACTACTGGTGTAATAAACTCCAGTCAAAACCAAACAAAAACCAAGTCAAAATTTTGTCTCCATTAATCCAGATGATTATCCCTCTACCCAAAGAAGTTTTCAGGGCCTCCGCTGAATGTGATTAAAATTCAGCCTTTCATTACGAGTATGAAGTGGATATTTCAGGTTAGACTTATCAAGCTTAATATTTTGACAGTGATGCTTACCAACGGGATTATTCAATTCAATTTAAATGGATAGTATAGAAGAGTTAAATCCCTTCTCCATTATTTATCCCACAGCAATGCTAAGACATTGACAGGAGCTAAAGGAGTCTGGAGATATTCGGAGCTCGCCGTCTTGAGTATTTTACATGCTAATTGTCTTGCAGAGGTAGTCTGCATGGCTGAGAGGAAACCTGAGCCACTTATAAATGGATATAATTATCAAGAAGGTGCTGCGCTGCAAAAAAAATCTTTAGGTCTCCTCAACGCAAGTAAGTTGCCTTTTCATAGGTGCGTCTCAAATGCAATAACTCCCTCGACGCACACAAAAAGAGGCTGACCTGCCGATTAATCATCAGCATAGAAAACCGCAGGACCTCAGGGACTGATGTTATAGATATCAGACTCTATAAATCTCACAGGGACCTATAACTGGGGGCTCTGAGGGAAAACACATATGATAAATGCTGGAGTCTGTAGTCATCTCTTCTCATAAATACTGCGGTGGGAGAAATTAATTGTAGCAAAATTTGAAAGAAAGTGAAAGAATAAAAAAGAGGAGATCATTATGGATGCGTACTGAAGGACTTGTCTACAGTGAGACAAATCCACGTAAATGCTGTGTGTGTTTAAAGCACACTTTAATGGGCTTTTGTTTGAAACGCATCAATGTCTCAAATAAAAACGCTGACAAATGCAGTCTATTTGTTTGAACTGTTCTTGACAACAGCTGAGGGAAATATTAATCATGATCCACTGAATTGGCTCAGAGTGTTTGCTGAGGTCTCCCCTCTGCGGTCCTATTTATAAATCGCAGGAAAAAATCTGGGTACATTTAGCCGCTCTCCATCAAACATTTGTCAGACTTCTGCCGTTACCAGACGTATGAGTCAGGGCAAGTTGTGCAAGACATCAAGCCGGGCCTGTCTTTGATCCTACAGGCTGTCACATTGCATTCAGGTCTGGTAGAGAGAATACAAGTGTCCTGCAAGGCATGTCTCATGATGGTTGCAGCAGGGAAAAGCTTGCAGCTTGCTGCTCTCTGTGATGAATCCCACCAAGGTAAGTCTTCGACGTGCTGGGCTCCATAGTTTACCGCCGCACAATGAAGAGACTTCTTGCAACCTCACGCGTTTCACTAGACGAAAAATTAAATAAATAAATAAATACAATTTCAGAAAGAGCTAACCGCCGTGGAACTTCTGGATGGGTTCACTCTTGTCAGGAGCAGAAAGTGCGTTTTCACATGTGCATGAGACCGAAATGAGGTGTTGAACTGGAAGTGCCACCACTATCAAATGTCACACGTTTATAATGAACATATGCTGTGTCTTCTCTATTCTTGTACCTCGCCAGTGTGAAATATAAACACTTTTTTTTTTTTTTTTGTCAGAAGGTCCCTGTTGGGCAAGCAAGTGGTACAAGGTGAGAATCCCTGTAGCTGAAGTTAACCACCTCACACGTTCAGTTTTAACTTCTTCGATTTACACCAGCAGAGCTCAGACACACACTGTTCGTCTGATGCCCTTTCCAACTTGCGACAAATTGGGAAAAGCACACTAATGAATGCTGTAAGACGCGATGCAACATGTGTGTTTTTAAGACATGTGTCCGATGAAATGCATTGTGATTGGCTGAAATTCAAATCAGGAAGGCGAAATCCATTTTGGGAGATGTATTTCATTTGTTTTTCCAGTGGTTTTAGCCACAGTCGCAGTTTGGACAGTGCCAAATGGCCTGAGTGAGGGGAGTGATAGCGAAGCATATTACAGCAGTTACCTGGGTGAAAATAACAACGACTTGGAAGATTCAGACACTGATGTCAACTTGGCAAGCTGCTAACCAGCTAGTCAAAGCTCAGGGGTTGGAGACATGTTGGAGGAGGGGAAGGAGGAGGAGGATCGGCGATATCCGGTATCACCGTTAGCTAGAAGCAAAGATTCACCTGATGCGATGCTGTCACTAAATCCTTTATTTCTCACCCTCTGAAGCAGATAGACACATGAAATGTAAACCAGTTGAGACCTTAGAGTGTATTAATTTTTTTTTTTTTTAAACTCCTTAACATTAAAAGTTTAACTGAAATTAGAATGTTAACAAATGTGCTGTTTTTTTTCAGCCATATGCAATTTCCAAGGCAAAGCTAATGATTTACAATAAAAATGAAATATTTAAGCTCTCAAAGCATTTCTATCTGCTTCAGAAGCTGAGAAATAAATGTTTTAGTGAACAAGTTTTTCAGAAAACCCATGTAAAATATGGATGATGCTTTTGTACCATCTAATGCAATAAAATTAATGAAAAACAGGCAAACTTCTACTCTTTAAGTCTTGAATACTAAAGTCCATCAGTGGGTGATTGGTGCAGTATGAGACCTGAAATATTTGTGTGCATGTTAATCCCCAGCTGCTGTAAAGAAGAAAGGAGAAAGATTTGAGAACATTTTCTACTTGAGTGATGCACCTGTTTTAACCCAATACGCTGGTCACAGGTTCATGCCATTACTGAGAGCATCAAAAAGAGGCCAAGGTGAAATATTTTCCGACTTGCATCAATTTGCATATTTTTTAACAAGATCACAGCCAAGGTTAGATACACTCATTGAGCACTTTAGTAGGGACACCTGCACACCTGCAGATAGAGGGCAGGAGCTTCAGTTAATGTTTACATGACATCAGAATGGGGCTAAAATGTGATCTCAGTGACTTTGTTAGTGCCAGATGAGCTGGTTTGAGTAAAAACCAGAGACTGTTGTGCGTGAAAATCCCAGGAGATCAGCAGTTTCAGAAATACTCAAACGGTGCAAAAAACAGAAAACATGCAGTGAGCAGCAGATCTGTGGACGGAAATGTATGGTTGGAGCTGACAGAAAGGCTACAATAACTCGGATAACCACTCTTCACGACTGTGGTGAGCATAAAACAACGAACAACATGTTGAACCTTGAGCTCCAACAGCAGGAGAACACATCAGGTTCCATCCAGCCTACTCTCTTGGTGGTGGTGTTGGTGGTGTAATGGTGTGGGCACACGTTCAGTCCGTTACTACCAACCGGTCATGGTTTAAATGTCACGTTCTGTCTGAGTATTGTTGCCGACCATGTGCGTCCCTTCATGGACGCAGTTTACCATCTTGCAATGGCGACTTCCAGCAGGATAATGCTCCATGTCACGGAGCAATCGGCATCAGATCTGAATCCAGTAGAACACCTCTGGGATGTGGTAGAACAGGAGATTGGCAGCATGAATGTGCAGTTTACAAATCTGAAGAATGATGCAATCATGTCAACACGGAGCAGAGTTTCATGGAATCCATGCCACAAAGAACTAAGTCTGTTTGGAAAGGATAGAGAGGAACTACTTAATATAAGTATGGTGTTACTAATAAAGATGTTGAGCGTGTGGATGTATGGCACAGACCATGGGGTTTTTGTCCAGTGGAAGAGTGTGTGTCCGGAGCGCTGGCTCTGTCCCAATGCTCACACTCACTGTGTTTGCAAAATGCCTCGTTGTGTGATATATCCGGTAACTGCCAGAAGTGCCCGTCGAGACTGAAGGCGTGTGGAAGTTATTCAGAGCACAGAGGTACATAATGGTACAAACTTGACAATCAGGTAAATGCATGGCTCGACTGATCTGAGACGGTCTGTTGGTTTTATGCCCACTTGTGTGAGGTTTTAGCGAGGGTCTGGACCCACAAAGCAGAACGGAGAGGAGTGATGAAAAAAAAAAATAGTTGAAGTGAACTGGTGAATTGAAATCCAAACTGACGAGACGAGAAGAGGGCTGAGCGTGGCAGGCAGGCACAGGACTGATCCTAAGGGGCAGGAATAACAGGGTAAATGAGCAGTTCAAATAGACTGAGCAAAAAGGTTTCCAAAAAAGGGCAAAGTCTGGCCGTAGCGTAATACCGCACGATGAGTCCGAATAATCTGGCGATAGGTGAAGAGTTCAGCCGGGCTTCATACTGCAGGTGGTTGTGGAGTTGATGAGTAGATGATGTGTGATGAACAGCAGGTGTGGATGGAGACTGGAGGGAGCAGGATCTGGGAAGCCACGCCCCGGTTGAACACACACACACACACACAAACACACACACACACACACACACACACACACACAAACTGGGGACAACCAACAACAAGAAGGAAGGGAGCACAGCAGAGAACACAAGAAAAAAACAGAAAGAAAAGGAAGATCCTAATCCTAACAACATAAAGAACAAACAAGACATTCACCCGTGTTACAGTTACAATCAGGTGACACTGAGAATAATTAATGAGTAATTAAACTCGTGACATTGAATTGTCTGGAAATACAAATGCTTTCTAAAAAGAAACATAACAATATATTATTATGATGGTGCTGTGTGATACATTTCTTTTATGTATAATGAACAAAATTCTTAGTCATTGAGGAAAAGGATGTAATATTTAAAGTTTACACTGACAATGCCAAATGTGCAATTTCATTATCACTCTAATCAAAAGGGATTTTTTCAGATTTCAATATTAAGTAATAATCATCTGTGGAAGTTCTGCCGTAATTGTGTAGTGCTTGATCCTGACTGTTCACCTTGAATGTGCCATAAAAACCTCAACTTCTTTATGTCTGTTTAATAATGTCGGTCGTAAAACCAGTTTATGGGGGTAGTACGACAAACAATGCCCCCACTGTGTTATGCAGTAAACTGTACTAAACTGTAGGACATACTTAGCCCTATGATGAGTGGGCAGCATGTTTTGGGTACAGTGCATGCTGTGGTGGAAATTTTTCTTCTTGAACTGAAGAAAAGACATTCACCGGGAGTCCGGATTCAGATGTCTCAGGCAGAAGTATTTATTCACCAAGAAGGAAAAGATGAGTGGCACAATGTCCACAATTGGGTCAGGGTAATTGCCACATCAATTTTCTCTCATCTCATTCTACGGGGCGTATATCCAATTCAAGGTATAACATGGTTTCAACACATTTCCGTACCTTACCCAAATAAGGCTTCTCTATAATCTTAACCTATATGTGTGAAGATTCTATTGGTCCCTTAATCCTGAATATAGTCACATGTTTTACCTACCTACTGCTATGTATCTCATGCCCTTTGCCCCACTTCATTCATCCTCTTCTGGTCCTGGATTTGGGCAGATATGCTTTTTCCCTATGTCCTTATCTATAGGACTTTGGTTACCGTAGCAACAGAGAGTAAAGATGGCACCAGCTGGACACTATCAGTTAAAACAGAAGCTAAACAATGAATCATTTTCTATACTCTATGATGTGCTCATGACCTGGACTCTCAGAGTGTAAAATTGAGCATACAAAGATATAAAAGAGAAGACCAGGAGGAAAAAAAGTTCTGTCACACATGCATGTTGACATTTTTCAGATGTGGGACACACTTGTCTACGACCTGGTGGAGTGTAAATGCACACTCAAGTGTTGACCTGCTAACTTGCTCAAACATTGAGTTATGTTACATTAAACGTCACATATTTTACACTTTCCTGTGTTTTATTTGAAGTGTTGATCCATGAGAAGATATATTTGTGGTTTTAAGAACCAAAAACTATCTCAATGTAGTTTTACATCTCCTCTCTCAGGCTTCACTCTGGAGCTCTAGCGACAACAGGTCAGTGAGCCACTCAAAAGAGAGGAGGCTCTGAGCCTCTCTTCTGATTGGCTAACTGTTTTCTGAGTGATCCAATAAAAATATAGCAGATTTCAGGTAAACACACACCAAATCCTGCAAGGTTGGATTGTGGGTTGGGCTTGGGGCGTGGCTGAGAGTGGTGACAGCTTTGTTGTGACATCACAAGTTAAGGAAGTCCTAATGGCCTGTTTTAAGGCTCAGTTTCTGAATACAGGCTGTGTGCATTTCTCTGTGGACTGAGCGCTTTGATACTTTCACAGTATTAATATAGAACCTAGACCTGCTTTAAAATAAAAAAAGACATGAAAATCTACCTTTATACAATATGAGACCTTTAAGTAAGAAAGCCCTCCAGTGGCCATAGTAATGATGAAGGGGGAAAATAGGAAGTAAGGTGATGTTGTTACAGAGCAACAAAGTCCACATAGAAAAGATGTCTGGGTGTATGGATGGGTCAACAAAACATCAGACTCACAGGGGCTTGCTGTTCATCTCCCATTTTCAAACCTTAACAATGTTTATTATTGTAACCATGGAGATGAAGGTCCCCTAGCCTTACTTATTGTAACTCAAATAATACTGTAATCTTCTTAACCTAACCTGAATCACATAGTGTTTTTGCATCAACAACAGTGATTTGTAATGGTTCCCAGAAGGTGCAGCCAAATTATGTCCTCCTGCCGACCGGGTCATCACATCAGAAAACACTTTTATATGTTGTTTTGGAAAGCAATGTCTGATTAGTATTCGTATTTCGACATTGCAAATGCCAGTTCACGAGCACAGCAAGCTTGTGAATGAGGATTCCTGCAGGTGCTGTGTACTTGTCCATATTTTGGCTAAACTGGCTGTTTTGTATGAACATACAGAGCATACAAATGGACACTGGGGAAGGGAAATATGCTGCAATAATGTTCTAGGAATTTTTAATTAACCCACACAAAAATAGAGCCCCATTATCCTGTGAAATTCCGCAGATAGATAGAGACAGACTGAATGGGCAATTCAGACATATTGAACAGGTCATGTAATGCTTACCACACCTTGTGTAGGAATTTCAAATGAAGAGATGTCTGGCATAATTTTCTGGATTACACAGATTCTATACAGACTCTGCCAATCTTTAAACTCTCCTGTAACATTACTATTACTTTAATCTCACCACCAGCGCATCATGTTTGAAGGTATATGAAGATTTAAAAAAAATGTCTAACTAGTGGATATGAGGAGATACACTGTATGGCCATTAAACTTCCCTTTTCAATCTGTAATGGTCTTTTTTAATGAGCTCGGGACCAGTGCCTAAATCAAAGAAGTCAATGAATAGCAAATTGGAGCAGTTCTCAGCGGCAGCGCTCCCTCTGAACCTGCAGGAACCTTTCAGTGATAATCAAGGTATTGGATAAGGTAATTGCTGTATTAGCTGCTACTTCCCACTGAGTTGCTAATTATTTATCCAGCTTGGGAGCAGGTGATCTTTAACACTGGATATCTATAATCTGTCTTGTATTTAAAAAAAAAAAAAAGAGCAGAAAATATATGGTAAGATGTTGTGAAATCATGATTGCAATTACAGGCCATTCTTTTTGGGGAAGTCTACACTCGCTATGACCTTAGAGGAAATAATAAGATGAGGAAAAGAAAGGTCTTAGCATTTCAAAGGCTTGGAAAGTGTGGTGCAATATGAGAAGTCTTTTTTTTTTTTTTATTGCTCCTGAAATAAAGCCCTCATCCTCCGACACATGATGGCTCATTAAACCAGTCTACAGAGGCAGCTTTATGGCCTGCAGGCAGGCTCAGGAGGTGAAGGCTTCACTCCCTTCTGTTTGCATCAACATACTGTACACAACACAGTGACCAGCCACATTTTCCACAGGCAGATTCCTTTTGCACAGACAATGTGAGCAGAGGATGATTTTTTTTGTATATACCAGAGAGTCAGAACGATCCAGTCAGGTAATTTAGTTGCTTCACATGAAACGAAAAGTGGATTAAAAATACATCGGAAAGGTTACCAAAATTTTAACATTTCAGAATTGAGTTAGTAACTGGTTAATTTGGAGTAGGTAAAGGTTTCCAGAAGTAAAAAAAATCAAATGAATTTTCTCCATTGACAATAATGAGTGACTTGTAGCTGGAGCTTGGACTTGCACTTGCACATGATTTGGATCATGGATCATGGATGTGAAACTCTCCTGCTTGGTTCCATGCTAACTTTAGCTAACATCATAGACTGAACTACATTACAGAACAGCCCAGTTACAGCACTGATTCACACCTTTGATTGGCTTCTCTACAGTAATGGTGGCCAAGGCTAGAGCAATTCACCATGCACAAACCAAAAAGAAAACTGAAGGCCACAACATGAACATGTATTACTGTTAAATTACCCATATGTTTTCTGGTTAATTTAATCTCCACACTGAGAATAATTATTTAAGTGACAATCTCAAAGATTTCAGTTCTGGTTGATTCGGTGACAGTGTATTACATAAAATGCGATTTAATACCACAGGTCACAGAATTGCAGTGCAGCAAAACAAACTATCATTATTTCTTCTTTCTACAGTATTTCAAACTGATCTGCTGTCAAAACATGCTGAAAATTATTTATTTTTGTTGTTTTGTAGACACATTTGTGATGAACAATAGCAGTAAATGCTAAGCTTACTGTGAGACGCACTTGAAGTCGACTCATGTCTTGCTAGATAAATGCTCGTAATGCGAAGCTGCAGCAGTGGGAATTGTTGGGTTTGCATCAGCAGGAAAGTCGCCACAGACACCAAGTTCATAATACTGCTATATATAAATATTGCAGTGCTTTCTTCAGTGGGGCATGGGCTCAATCACCATTGTGCATTACCTCATTCAGCAACAGATAGTGACTTAATAGACATTTATTAAAATGAAAATCTTTGAGGTTGCGACTTGAAGGATTTTTTTTTTTTTTTTAAACGTACTTATGGAACCACTGGCATCCCTTTCTTTGCACAAATATGCTAATTTATTCTTTCCTAATATGTAGGAGTTATTCATCAGTCAGTCATAGTTACTTCCTGCCATTGAGACATAAACACTGAACCATATGACACATCATGACTAAGCAGTTTTCCAGCATCCTTTAATTGTTTAACCAAGTAATTAATAAGCCTGTGTGATTACAATTATTACATCTTCATAGAACTAATTTCATCATCAACCCTATTAAATTGCATAATCAGACTAACAGAGTGTGAATGGGGAAGTCACTCTGCATTAGTTCTCACAGAGCTGTGTCAGGAAGCGACTCAGCCGCCCTTGTGAAGTACAGCAATACATGTGTACCCAAGAGTTATCACATAAAGATAATATAGACCACCTTGTGCAGTTACAGTGCCTGTAGTAATTAGTACAGATGGTATGGAGTTGATAAACAAACCTGAGCTCTGGCACCACAGAGGTTAATGCATCAAGCCAGAAACCGGCTGGGGTTTCCTGTTTCAAAGTTCACAAATAATTGGGTTTCCATACATTCCTACATATGCAGAATCGTATTTTTTTATTTTATTTTATATAAATCTGAAATTGTTAGAATATGCTTCAATAAATGGTGCTCCTGGGGCAGAAACCTCTCAGGCTAGAAACAGTCATAGTCCTTAAAGGTCGTTAATTATCCAGCAATCAGGAGTTTATTTTCAGGTGCCCAGCATGAGGATGATGCTCTCCACGGTGCAAATAAGGGTAGTTTAGTTAAAAGGGTATTTATTAAAGTAAATTAAAATCTAATGCTTGTCTCACAGCATTGCATTCTTGGCCCACACACATTTTGTTCTGGATCGCTCACCCACACTTGTCAGTTACAGTATTGCACCCTACCATTATATTGCTATTAATACATTTTAACATAGCAATGCATACTACACGAAATGCTGTTCACATAAAAGCAGGGCAAGTATTGATTGCACTGTGCCCTGCTGTTTTCTTCTTCGCATTTCTTTCTCTACAGTGTTTATTATCACTAGTGCATTTCTCATCATCGCATTACACTATAATGTCAGCCTCACACCAAAAATGAATGGTTACAGTTTATCTATGATTTCAAGAATACAGTTTGTTGAGACGCGTGTCGCAACAAGCTTGCTCTCCTAACTTATCAGACTAGATGTTTTTATGGCACTGAAAGGCAGGTGAGGTTGCAGATATCTCACCTGACTGTAACGTCTATATTCCCCCTGCATGTTGACACGTTATTCTCGTTTCTGCAGACCTTTTTTTTTTTTTTTTTTTGACACCTTCAATGGTTGACACTTGGAAATGTTCATGCATAAATCATCTATCATATCCCAGATAGCAAAATCAGATTGAAACAACATTTAAATGATGTCAGGCAGTAATATTGAATCTACGTTGATACCTGACATTGAAACCAAATTGACAGCGTTCGTTACATTTTACGTTGAATTAACGTCAGATTTTCAATCATGACTGACACTGAATCAACATCGACTTATTCACCCATTATCTGAAAGGGATATGATTGAATTTTAGTTGATTTTGAAACATTGAAACAATGTTAGAATAATTAACTACCAGAAACCAGATCTTTCAAAATAAATGTCTTTATTTATATATAGACATAATATTGTTGTCAACATATGAAAAAAACAAAAAACAAACAAACATTTTGCTTTGATTTGGAAAAATTAAACTGATTAAATGTGCCTTAGAGTATTTATCAAATTGTACTTAAAGATCAATATATAAGGTAAAATATAATATCACAGTGGTCTATGTCTTATAAATTGAACGGTGAGTGAATCCCATTCAGAAATTACCAACAAGCACTTAAAAATGACTATGAAGCTGAACATAGTTACACAGTAACATTGATAGACTAGAGTTTTTCACCCAAATACCTCCTGAGTGCAGCCATCACTTGAAAAGGTGTAAGTATGGGACGGCGTCATGCCCATTACATACACTTTATGGCTGGTTGAGGGGGGTCATAAGGTGTGGTACTGGTCTGGGGGGGATTCTGGCATCCCTATGAAAACACATGAATAAATTGCAGGGAAAACAAGGACATTTTAGGCAGCTCGTCACAATACAACATTGAGAAACATTTATTTTACTTACCATTACTGAGGTGCCTGCACACAGCTCGAATATACTGTTGAGAGGGATCCTGGAAAGATACAGAAAGTTTCCCTTTAACTGAAACAACTGTAAAATGTTTTTGAAGTATTCTGTTTCTCTAAAGGCCTTCAAGTCAAACTACTTACTAAATTCTGACCACCATTGAAATGTTGATTTAAAGTTACATTTTTAACTTCAACCATATAGAAACCTTTCTGACCATAATTCAGTGTTGAAATAACAACGTTTTACTATGTGGGAAGTACTGTACTTAAGTAGCCTACAATTTTGAGGTACATACCTGCATTTTACTTGAGTATTTCCATTTAATGCTACTTCACACTTACAGTCCACTACATTTCAGACTGAAATACTGTACTTTATACTGCACTACATTTATTTGACAGTGTTAAGATACTGTAAAGCTTGTAACACTTCACTGAAGCACTCCGCCTGATTGTCACTGTATAATTTGCACTCTGGTTTTTGGCATATTCGGGTTATGTCTGACATCATAATCATAAAATCCAGGTTTCAGAAATCAAGGTAAACCTTTATCCTGGTTTAATGGCGCCTGAATGTATAATCTATGGCACTCCAATAACAATTAGGAGACTGTGGCATGTAGACACTCGATATGGATCATTGTAATATGACAGTAAATGATGTAATGATGATCCGCTATCCTCAATGAAGACTAAAAACTGGGAACTCCAATGTGCATGTAAACATACTTGAACAGCAGCTCTTATCTCAAAGAGAGAAAAAGCAGATGAGTACAGACACTTTGGGGATTTTACCTTATCAGAAACTGCTCTGATTGGACAAGTTTTCACAACAGTTCAATATGGGGAGACAAACAGGAATAATTGTTTTATATTGACTATACTGCTTGACAGAACACTTTTGAATTCAAACACTCAGCCAAAATAAAAGTTTTAACAATGTCAGTTAGGCACATAGATTTGATTTGTAGAATCCTGTAGCCTCGTTAACTTGCTATACCCATATTTTTTCTTCTTATATATGAAAAGAGACGTTTTCACCACAGAGCTTCACTCCTTTACTACAAAGCACACACTACACTGTAAGCCCAGCAGGATAAAATCCAATAAACCCCCACTGAATTGAAGAGGAAAATTCAGTAGTAGCAGTAGCACAGTTAATTTTTCCTCCCACACTATTTCAGGACACTGAATAGAGGGCACAGGACTTTCACTTGTCATGATTTATGGCAAAGTAACAGCCTTGTTAAAGTAACTCCAATTTACAGATCCTCTTTACCTGGTCAGGCTTACATCTTCACACCCAGAATTCCTCTCTTCTGGAAACCCATTTGGGTCAGAGAAGCCTCCGATGACCACGTATCTAAATCTGAAGGAGACTGGCCAGAGCATGAAAGACTCCCTGTCCCCCATCTTTCGCTCAGAAACACTTTTGAGCACTTCTCACTCTGAACAAATGACATCTGGTGTCCCTCGGCACCAGCAGCTTTTGAGGAATGTGTAAAAATGTGTCAGGATCACCTTCTCCACTTTACAGTGACCTCAAAAAGCTTTTTGGGAAGCTGTTATGTTTTTTGTTTTTGTTTTTGTTTTGTTTTTTCTTTCTTTTATTTTTTTATCAAAGCGACAAGTTTTGACCTTCACACGACAAAAAATACAGTTATTCAAGTGTACAATGTTCATCTTTTTTCCTATTATTTACGCACTTATTGTTGGCACTCACTGTGATGGGTCATTAAAATGAAAACAAATTGAGCCTGGTGTGATGGACTAAACTAAAATATCACCTTGAATACGGTCATAAACTCCCCAGTCTGTCCGAATGAAAAGTAAAGTGAGAGACGGCAGTCACACTGTGTTGGCCTCGCAGGTTCAGCATGTGGGGCTCCTCAAACCAGCGCAGGATCTGCTCAGTGTGATTATGTGTTTCTTTTTTTTTTTCTTTTTTGTTCAACAAGCGAATAATTATTGTACTTTTTTTTTTTAATATGCACGCTTTTTATTTTTCTCATTAGTACCTCTATAACTAAAAGTAATTAAGGATGCTGCAGGTCTATGAACATTGTTACAGCACCATCTTAATCCGTGCTTTTGGATTCAGGGCCAGAATGGAAGAGCCTGTATATTTTCAAAAAGTTTCTGATAATTAAACAAATGCATCTCGCATGGTAATTTGCTGCAGTTGCTCTGAAGCTGGCCCTGGATTGCAGTAATTATGCAAAGTTGGTTCGCTGCAAATTTCACCTACAGTATAATAATAATAATAATTAAACATTGGACCTGGTCCAACTGTCCTTGAATGTGCTGCTTATTGTTTGAAGGTAATGTAGATACTTCTGAGGATGGTAGCTAAGCAGTTTCCACCCCCGCTTCTTCCCTGATTCTCACACACACACACACACACACACCACACACACACACACACACACACACACTGGCTTAGTGAATCGTGTAACCCCTTACGCCAGCCTTAGCTATCACAATATGTCATATACAGCATGATTGTGTGATGCTACTTCCACATCTGGACAGAATTTGGCACATACACACACACACAGACAGAAAATCTTGCGGCTTTCGGACAATGCTGAAGAATGACAGCCAGAATCTGCCCACATTTGGAAATATATGAAACCTTCTGCAGAAGTGACAGTAGGTTAAAAAAAAAAAGTTACGTTACATTTCAAACTTTTGTCACATTCCGCAATATCTTTATCCTACAGGTCTAGAATCCAGATCGCAAAGTTGGAGCAGGCAAAACTGTCCTCACTTTCTAAAGCCTCCTACATTGAATATTACCTCTCTCACCGTTTAAGATAGTGGGGGCTGACCAAACTGTCCTCACATTTCAAGAATATACTCATTCTGTGAAATTTCAAATTCTACAATTGTAAAGTACAAATGGGGTGAATTGTCATCCGAAATGTTTCTTTCGAAAATGTTCTTACTGTCAAGGTCTAAAAACTCAATTTGGAAAGTGAGGAGAAGCAAAATGGCCTCATATTCCAAAACTGACAATGTCCCACCTCCAAGGCTGAAACATAAATTGGATAGTTGGGGGACCCATCACAATATTGTCATTGTTCACAGTGTTTTGTCTTATACTATAAAATATACTGTGATTCATTTTTTAAAACTCATACTAGAAAGAGAAAACTGGCTAAAGTGTCCTCACCCTCAAGGCCCATCCATAAATGATCTGTTTTATATATACTGTTTTATATATACTGTCCTTACTTTCACCATTTGCTCTTAAAGCCTGAGACACAAAAATTCAAACTGGGGACTGACTATAATCAACTACGCCCTTATTCTCAAGGTCTAAAACCTAAATGAAGAATATATAATTTTCTGCTGCAAGGGGTCTCGCAATCAAAACAACAGACGGACAGGGTTTGGTGACATCATAAAGCAGTGTAGGATCATGGGAGTTGTTTTTTCACAGCCAAAATATGCTCACTTTCCAAAAATGTCCCCGCTTTTCTTCAAAACTGAGCTTCAAATTGGAAAGTGGAGGTAATAGTCCACATTCTCCTTACTCTCAGTTTAAACTGAATGTGAGGATCAGTCAAAAATGTCCTCACTTTCCAAAAATATCCTGATATTCCACAGTGTTTTTACTCCTAAGGAGTTATTTGTGTGTATTTAAATCTATACCCGCATAAAAAAAATAAGAGAGACAATATAGACAAAAATTGTAAGTGGAAACAACCAACAAAACAGAAATAGTGGAATGGAAAAGAAGCCATGATAAAGGTGGTCAAAATGATAAAACAAATTCAATTAAAAACAGAATTAAATTAGTGCAGGACACAAAAAGAAATAAAAGCCAGACCCAACAAGATGATTACAAAGTTGGACATTTACATAATGCAGTATTTCCTGCAGTATTCTTCACTGGCTTTGGGTTTAAAGAACAGTCACCTTTCTATTTGTGTGACCTCTGTGAAGTCTCATATATTTTGCCTCTGCCAAGCGAACGCACGTATGTGCTACATTTTGTAACTTCCATCAAATGGTTGCACTTATCAAGATAAAGTGCTCTGCTCCACCACACTCTGTAGGAGATGTACATCAAGCTGGTGGACAGTTAGAAGTGCTTTTTTACTAAAAATAGGGCCCTTCCTGAAGATCCATTGGACATGGTTAAGCAATCATTCACATTAAACACTCGTCACACACATCTTTCAGTCTCTTTTTCCAACCGGCCACATCCGTAGATAACTGCATTTCTTGTGCGTTCCCCCACTGCTCATGCCCTGACTGAAGAAACCTTTCACTGTATAATCTGTGCCAGCGTATGCCACCTTTTCATTTGTGACTGCAGGAGATCAAACGCATTAATGTGAGGGGGACAAGACATCTACCAGTAAACCTCAGAGGTTCAAGGAGAAAACTACTGCATGTGTCGCTTTACAAGAAATATCACACACAGATGCAGCTCTGTATGTCATCAAGATGTGATGTGAATCCTGTACTGATTACGTATTTATATGATATGCTGGTATTATTTTATCACTTAAGGCTGTTTATTGTCTATTGAAGAGACTTAAACCATCATTCATATTATTTTGCTTTATTGTATTCATCTCTAGTTTTGGAAATATTTCAGGATAAACTTTTCCAATAAAGGAATATGTCAGTAGACACGTCCATTAATCTGCTTAATGCACATTTTGAAATTGCGAACTAAAAATCATGTAATGAAATATGTGAATTTCGAAAATTGGTTGTTTTTAAAACTATTGGAAAAAGCAAATCCTTGATACGTGGCCGCCACCAGATATAAGGAGTTTGCATTTCTGTTATTACTTGCACCAGATTCCCTCCTCACCTTCGGATGTCATGCCACAAAGGGCCGCGGGTCGGATGCGAAAGCCATGGCCGCTGTGGTTAAGACTAAGCCCATGTGGCATGCGCCCCACCAGGTGAGCCACCAAGGTGCCCCCCTCGTCGTCGAGTCATCACAAGAGGAGAAAACACAGCTTTATTCACATAATGTTACTAAATAGAAACACAGACCACTTGCTATATTCTAAAAAAAAAAAAAAAATGCCTCTATTTTGTGCAAAACTGCAATGGAAAAACGGCTTCAGTCATTTTCATTTGCTTTTAATTAACAACAATTACATTCTATAGTATGGGGACAAGAACTACATCAACTTTTTTAGTTCCTTCAAGGAAATTTGTGACTCTAATTTTAAGATAAAATAACACCAGCCTTATTCTTTATGTCTTGTAGATTACTTCTTTGGTGTGCCTACCTTTCTTCAAACCTGGCTTGCCAATGATGAACATTTGTAAGTGAGCTTCTATACTTCCAAGAATCCCTTTGAATTCAAACTAAAAAGAGTATAAAAGAGAATAAAGAACTGGCTGGGCCATCTGGGTTTTACAGTAGATAGGAAATGTACTGGAAAATGTGAGAGCAGTAGTGATAGCAAAAGTCCCAGATTGTATGTGTGTGTGTGTGTGTGTGTGTGTGTGTGTGTGTGTGTGTGTGTGTTTCTTTTCTTTTTTTTTTCATGAGACGAAAAAACTCCCATATCCTCTACCAGCTGCACTACTTTCTGTTATATTGACAGTACTGTTAAAGTAGCCTCTGCCCCTGAATTGTACTGGCAATTGGCACGGTTGTTTCTGCTGATGTATTTATATGTGAGGAAACGCATGAATGTATAAAGAAGCTAAAGCGCCCACAACTCATTAACATTTTGCATAACATAGCTCTCTTTGAATCATTGCCATAAGATTTAAATCCTATGAGCAACATCATCCCCGTGGTGCCAGGTAATCATGCGGAGAATGCCACAGCAATTTTCAGGGTTAAAAGAATGCGTAAATAATGTATCGAGCCATATGTGAGTCATACAGTGTGCGAACCCAGTGTGTCAACAAAAGGGTATCCTATATGGGTGTTGAACACTCAGCCTGCTACACAAGCATTTTCTGTGTTATATCTATAATTTCTTTGACATAATTCCTGGAATGTGCAGTTTGGGTGTTGGCTGGACTTCTCGGCAGGGGTTAATGGTCGTCAGAGTCATTGTTTTCCAAGCATAACCAAGAACCACTGTTCAACGATTACCTTGGGACCCAGCTCAGTGACCTCGAAAGTGAGCAGGACATGTTCGTGTTTGTGTACAATAACACACATCTGCACCGGGAGAAGTTTGTGTGTGTGTGTGTGTTGCAAGTCTTATTTTTATCTCTTTTTATCCTGTTTTATTTAACAACCGTAATTGTCTCATCATTGGTGTATCTTGTTGTTTAATGAACTGATCTAAATGATAATGGCAATGTAATGACACCCCTCAATAAATATTTAATCTAACCACAACATGCTCCGTCACCTTGAGAGGGCCTGGCACAAAAAAAAAAAAAAAAAAAAAATGAAAAGAGAACCCTTTCAATTAACGGTGGCCTGGATGAAGCTGCTTCTTTTATACCCATTGATTCTGCCACATATTAATTAGCTGTGTTCCAGCGTTGTGAGGCTTTGTTGACGTCTGCGTAGGCTTGCCTTCAGGATTGCTGTACGCGTTGTTAGCTCTAATGGTCACATTAGTCACTTTGCAATGATGGTTGCCTTGTAATAATTACAGTCATTATGCTTTTACACTGGGAAGCTGTAACTTTGAAGGTCACCAAAAATTAGCTGCCTTCCAGCTACAGCATGCAGCTATATGGCACAGCGTTCTTGCTCTGACTACAGCATTTTCACAGGGAAACAACAGTTATGTTTCTCTAAGGGTGACGTGATGCAGTATATTAGATATGATCATGTGTGGAATCAAACGTCTAGACTTGTGGGAAACTATAAGTCTTTGCCCTAGCCACAAAGCAAAAAGAGACATCTTCTGGAGCAGCATCATTGACCTTGAATGAGAGACCCACATTGTGGACACTGTCATAGTCTCCAGGGCATTTCCCGGGGAAGAAACGGGGAGGCAACGATTTTTCTTTTAAAAAGAAAAAAAAAAAAAAAAAAAAAAAAAGGTTGTTTGAGTGTAAGAGCTTTGAAAAAACTTTGTGACCCCCAGATTGTTAATGTTCCATTCATAGTCAGTGGTGCAGATCCAGAAGTGAGCAGCAATGCATTAGAGAGTTTTGGCTCCCTAGTTTCTAGAGTTAGGGATAATACAATGTTCTGTGACAAAAAAAAAAAAAAAAAAGCTGTATAAATATAGCATCAAGATGAAAGTCGTCATGCATAGATTGTTATCTGTCATTTTCAAAGCTGTTTTTGATACGATTTCTTTCAGTGTTATATCATATTGTGCTTCTTTGGATTGACACTGCACTTAGTAAATCCCTGCGTGGTAACTCATGTTTCAGAAACATCCATTATTTGATATCATTTTGTGTCATGAATAGAGAGAATATAAATTGAGTTCTAATTCTTGGATTTTTCGTTTCAGTTTTATAACTCATTTATTGTGCATTTCTTGCTTTAATGTCCCATGTAAGGTCACGCCTAACCTGCATGCGGTCATAGATGATGTCACAGTTAATTTTTTTTCACCTTCTGGCTTTAACATTAATATGGGGTGAATAACCTTTTTAATTATGCTGTTGAGAAATGTGTCAGACGCTGTTTGTGGGCCACATAAGTACATTAGTGTGGAAAATTGCTATTAATTTGTCTCATCCAGGATTAATAACAATCTTTATTCTCTATGAACTGAGACAATTTGTAATTAACATTTGACCCATGTGCCCCTCAACCTTTCAGTGTAACAGCTAATTCATGCAAGCTCGTCCCATGTAACCTCATTAGATCATTGCGTATGTGTGTGCGCACTGAAACGTTTGTAATCAAGCTTTACAACCAGACGCCCAACTTTATATTCAAATGACACCAAGGCTGAAGTATGTCATCACAACATTGTAGCTACTGTGGGTCATAGATAATTAAAACAAAGGTTGATTACAGGTTGGGTTTTATTTTCGGTTGCTTTGACAGTTGTGTATATTAGTTTTAACCCTGTGGTCACCAAAGTAACTGAGGTCTCGAACATCGCAACATTAGCTTCAGGTACAGTGCAACAAACACAAGCACAAGTGTGAGGTGATGGTTTGGAGAAAGGACCTACTACTTTATAAGGAAGTAAGCAAAGACATAACGTCCTGCTGTCTTATGCGAGTTGAAGTTGTCAATGCTAATCATGCTAATCTAGCAATAGCAAAGGAAGGTGAAGGTACTATTTGTAAATTTTTCTCTGCTGCCGAACGTGGTTTCTTGCCAAGAGCAGGTGGTGGCGATTGTCACTTGACGAACGATGAACTTCGGCCATCGTCGCGTTTACAAGACAAGAGGTTATAGTACGTCCACTGTGCAGCACTACGTCTTTAGGACAGATTGGAGGCTGCAGTGAGTCGCTATCGGAAAGTGACGAGACAAGCTGGGGCTAGCGGGT
Organism: Seriola aureovittata; assembly: GCF_021018895.1. Taxonomy (NCBI): domain Eukaryota; kingdom Metazoa; phylum Chordata; class Actinopteri; order Carangiformes; family Carangidae; genus Seriola; species Seriola aureovittata. Next base: position 23,947,163 of record NC_079369.1, read on the forward strand.
TAACGTGCTAACTTCAGAAGAAGAAAAGAGGTGATAGAGACAAGGGTTAACATTGGCGCGAAGGAATGAATTTTGATACTGAACTCAGACTTTTTTCTAGACTGGTGAGTCAACAGCTGTTAATGCCAACACTGGCTATTTACCAGTAGTAAAACTTACAAATAGATCCTTTAAGGGAAGTTCTGAACGGAATGTAATCGAAATTAAACTTCTGATGATAAAATATTTGAATGTGAAAAAACTAAAATAATAGAAATATATAAAACATATAATTCCTTTTACAGCATCAGTGCTGTTAGTGCTTCCACTGGGTGCCGTCTTTTTGATAACCATAAGCCGTAAGTCTTATCGTCTCCTCTGATTCAAACATATTATATGTAATTTTAATATATTCTGTCAAATGTATCATGTTCGTATTTGTACTGTATTATCTGGGAACATTTGCACAAAATCAGGTGATGATGACCTTGGGTTTTTATTTCTTCTCTGAGGACATGCTTGTTGTGCAGTTCACACACTGTTTGACACAAGGAGCATCAATATTGTGTTGATTCTCTGCTGGTCAGTAAAGGTGTATCATCTGATGCCAGTGTTTTTTTTTTTCCTCTTCTTCAGATTTTTTCTCAGAAACTATCGAGCTGAGCAGGAGCATTGGATGTGTGAAAGAAAGGAATTCAAAGGCCCTCATAAACAAACTGTCTTGTTTATTGCTTCTTTTTTTTTTTTTTTTTTTTTTACGTACAATGAATAAGATTTTTTATTGTTGTCTAACAAAAAAGAAAAAGATCGTGATATATGTTCAGAGGATTCATAAGGTTGTTGATCAATACCAATGACTCAAGAATTACTGAGCCGGCTGCTGAGATTTATGGCTTTCACAAAAAGCTTGCTGGCCTGCACTCGTACCACGTCCACACTAATGGAGGATAAAAATGCTGTTTACATTTCAAACAGATTTCCATCCACACTAGAGTTCTCAGCCTTTCAATACTAACGCTTAAAAACTGTCAAAAAATATATAATAATAAACATACAAGCATTTTCACTGACACAGTGATGACTACACTAATAAAGCAATTTAAATGTATAGTGTATAGTATATATATATATATATAATATATATATATATTATATATATATATATATATATATATATATATATATATCTAAAGTCTGGGGGTGCAGTTTGATTCTAACAAAAATTCAGATCCTTTGAAGTTTCAAGACACGAATCCATAAATAAGCATAAATAAATTCAGAAACACTCACGCACGCAAACTGTGCACACATGTACACACGAGGATATCTACACTGCTTTAATGATCTACAGATGCTGCTGTGAGTGGGCAAACACTGCAACAAATTTTGTTCTCAGGCATAAAACAAGAAAAAAAAAAATCATTGTTGTGTGATTTTTAAATTGTGATTTTCAGTTGATGCAACGTGATAAACATTTCTCCCATGTTACAGAAGTGTTTACTTGAAGCTATGATCTTTGAGCTGCCATTGTTTTTAGCTTTCATTGCATTTTGTGATCATGCAGTAGAGACAAGCACACGCAGGAGAAGGCAACGTACTACATAGTTACTCATAATTAGTACTTATACAGCTTGCAGATCTCTGTTCTGAAAGTATGATGTAATTATTTATTTCATTTACACTGTGAAGCTGCTGACACCCTTTAAAGTGTCCTTTAATCCCTGCAAAGCTATTACAGACTGAAAGGCCCCATGGCTGTCCTGACTGGATTGCACAATGACAAAAGTGGTTTCATGTTTTTTTCCTAACAAGCAGCTGAACACAGTTTGACCTTAGGCACGATATACATTTCTAATTAAAGAACAAAATGAAAACGTTTGATCTTATGTGACCAAGCAAAAGAAGATACACCCTTTTTGTTTTGTTTTTTTTCTTTTAAGAACACAAACCCTACTCAGTTTTGTTATATTTTGAAAGACACCGCATCAGAAAATTGTTTTCATGTCGTTCTCACTGATGCAGATTGTTTGTCTCTGTCTTGATACAGCGATTAGTTTTAAAGCACTATGCAAACTACACTGGGCAGGACTCCCCTGAGGGCAACAAAGCTGTCGTTAATAGCATGCTCAGTGCTCATTACTGATGGGAATGAATCTTTGTGACACAACCCATCTGGAAAGAAGAACTTAAGATAACAAAAAAAAAGAAAAGAAAATGTGTATACTGTAAATTGTTGGAACACATTATGATATCCCTTGTATTTTTGCTGTACTGGAGTCCAGCACTGTTGTGACTTAAGAGGTAGCAGCAGAACATATTTGTATTTCAAAGCTGCACAGTGTGCCTTCCAGTTGACTGTAGTCAAACAGAATTATAGTGAATCTTCAAAGACAAAGACGCATCTGTTGTCATCAAAAGCACTTTTCCTTTGGATCACATGAATAAATTCGGATAAAAAAAACAAAACACAAAGTCTAAATGTAAATGGTTCGATACAGTTTACACCTGGGGTGAGGACTGATCCATTAAAGGATGACACCTTAACAGCTGCAGCCGAGACAAAAGACTAACCAACTCTGACTGACGGAAGGATGCAGTTGCTAATGGACTCGGAAATGGACTCGGAGAGCTTAGCATTCATTGTCAACACAGCTATCACACTTGTCAGTGATACCTGGTAATGAGCGAGTGGTCAGGGAAATGTTGTGGAGAAAAACTCTGAGCTGTGAAGTGCTGTGCCACAATAATTTCTTCTGACATTCACCCTCCGTGAGGCGTTAACAGAATATTTAAATGCTCTTACATCTCTCTATTTACACAGTTAAATTCTCAAACCACAACATACCAGACCTTATCAAACATAACAGACAGTCATTTCAAATCAATGTGCATTGTTTGATATCGACAGTTAAACAGTGTGAGTGTTCGTGGGAGATTTGTTTTTCGGGATTCGAGTATTGTTCCTCGTGCTGGAGAGAGCTCCATTTATTTTGTGTGTGTATGTGTGTTGTATATTGATGCAGTGCTGGTTTAACAGTCTCAGAGCTGTATGCATTACTGCAGTGCCCCTCTCTGGGACAACACAGTATTCACTGTTATTATGAATAATAAATAAAACATAATCAATGTAGAAAAATGTCTCAACAGTGTTGCAAAGGAATGTGAAAACCTAGGAATGGGTGAGAATAGAAATTAACTGTCAATTGTTAATGATACTGATGTAAAAACTGTAATCTTAAAGTCTCATGAAACCCTAATGCTGCCTCTCCCTTTTCTTTCCTTCTCATCTGTGTGGTTACACGATGCCAAAGAAGCCGTTCATCATTTATATTCTAAAGGATGTACGGTGCAGCAACATCTGGCCACATCAGCAGGAATAATTCATCTGGACACTGATTAGGGAGCGCGCTAGCTAGCGTCAGCAAGCTAGCAAGCTAATTTCACCGAGAGCAAACTGCTTGACAAATTGAAACTATGTTAAACAATTAATTAGCGGAGAATAAACAGGTGTTTGTTGACAAAAAAGAGATGACACTTGTCCAGACCTGCACACGCTGTTCTCATTCTGCATGCACAGCACATTCGCGCGAGCGCACGAGCCGAGGATGCGTCTGAGCGTGCACGTACGAACAAACACACACACACACACACACACACACACACACACACACACCATGTATTATGGAAGCTGAAGGGACGACTTGTAACATGCTAGTGTCACCACATACACAGCTCCTGCTCACAGCTTCTACTCACAACCCACACGCTAATATAAAAAGACAATGCCGCGGCAGGCCCTTATGCTGTGTCTTTGGCGGCCTACTTACAATTGGCCAACTGGCAGATCAGCAAACCAGTGGGTTTTTTTTTTTTGTTTTCCAGAGCTGGGCTCCTCTGCATTATCACCAAGGACAGAGTGCGATGGCATCTGACGAAACAGCCAGCGAGACCAGCCTCATATTTTCAAACAGTTGCTGTAATTAAAGACATTAGCTGTGTGCGCACTCCAAATTTCTCCTGACGTGCAAAGGAGGTGGATAAAAAAAGACTCCATTGTTCCTCCGTCCCATTTTCCCTTTCTTTGCCTCCTTTCATCTGTTCTTATTGTCATGGTAAAGGAGCAAACAAAACACATGGTGCAGCTGAAAAAAAAAAAAAAAAAAGAAAAAGAAACCTCCAAACAAATAAGCCAGGCCCTGGTGCTCTTGGCTTGCCTGCAGATCTCCATCCATCTAAAGTTGACTTCATGTTGGGCCGCCCTTGAACAGAGCATAAAGTGCAATCGGTCCAGCCCACCGGTGTGTTTATTATTATCTTTGATATGGAATGTAATTAATGGGCGAGTGCATTGCGACCTTCTAGGACTTGTAATAAAAGCCTCCCTGCATGGGGTCTAAGCTGTGAAAGGTTTTATGCAAGATTAAACAGATTTTGATGTCATGGCTGCTAATGAGGGTGACACTGGGTGCATACTTTTAAAGGGAAGCCAACACTGAGTCTATTCTTGTCACTAAATTGACCAATGATCTCTTATGTTGTCCCTCTTCAAAGCAAATCAATCTGCCACAATTGGACACAGTGTCGCATAGTATTCCCAAATGCACTTCATTCCTACCACACATCGTACCGACTGTGAAGAGGCCACGGGATTTGAGAACGTGTCAGAGCTTCACCAAGCCTGTGATTAGGCTGCAAGTGGTTCAACAATTTCTACCAAGAGCGAGAAAAAAACTTTTAGTTTTCATCTTTTCAATCAGCAAAAGACTCTATATACATGTAAGGGCTCAGGCGCCGATTGAAGGTTGAAACATGTGGCTTAACAGCCCCAAGACCCGAGTGAGAAAATGAGCCCACCCTCTCAAAAAAGGCCTTTTTGAATATGAGTAAACTCATCTTTATTCCACAGTCCATTATCAGAGCGTCTTCAGTGAAAACCACTGCTCTAAACACACTCGCGTGCAACCTTCCCACCCTGCGTTTCAGCTGCGTGCTTGACAATGTCACCTGCATTTTCTCATTATGATGAATAAACAGACCTGCTGAGAGCTAACAATGTCTCCTCTCAATGCACAAGGCTCCTTGGTGCCAAAACACTGGTAAGGGGCCTCAATGTGCTGAATGAGATACAGCACTCACTTTGGCAGCCGTCCTGTCTGTAACAAGGGGTCCAACCTCCCTGCGCCTCTCACTATAGCATACCTTTCCTTTGTGCATCCCTCATTTATGTTAAATATTTCACCGACTGGCTGACTGCAGTGCTGAAGTTGTAACTAAAGAAGTCGCCTATAGTTGGTGACACAGGAGCTGCCAAGAAAGTAAAGTATCCCTTCAGTAAAAGCAGCACTGACTACCAGCCTGTCAGAGCCAGCAGATGACATATCGCAGCAGAGGAGAGGTGTGAGACACTGGGCCCCAGTGAGCCGGAAGATCTGGAGCTGACCCAAGTTAGATGGCTCATCCCAGAGTGGGAGGAAGGTTGGTTTACACACTGTCAGGTATCACGGCTTTGCCTGACATGCCTAAAACTAATGGGACCACCTGAAAACAAAAGCTAAATCTGGATAGCCGTGGGTTCAAAATACTGTGATTCATCTGTGGAAAACCAGCATTTATTGTGGACATTTTCTCATCTTGGGGTGTACGAGGTGTGGATAAAAAAGGCAAAAAGGAGATACAGTAGCATCAAGGTTAAAATATAAAGTTCCAAGTTAAGCTTCAAAGGTGGCCATTGCAAGGACATTGTCACACAGGTTTGACCTACACGAGTGGCGCTATTGGCGGATTATTCTGTCCACAATGCACCGAGGAGAATGCTAAACCGGGGCTGGCACAGTACCGCAGATTCGTGAAGCAGTGAGAAAAAGGTCCTGCATGACATCAAGTGTGTGGAAGGACACCTGTCAAAGTCGTGTGCTATGGGGAATATACGGCTATTGATTTTGCCAGCGCACTCAGTGAAGGAGCTTTGTAGCGTGGAGGGCAGTCAAAGGCGTGGACCGATACACCCACTGATAGCCTGGAACTCCCCCGAGGATTTGACCAGGACTGTAAGAGGACGACACGGAGGAGTCGGGCCTGCTGGACTAAATGGGGGTCAAGGTAAATCGAAAAAACTTTTATCCTAATGTCAAAACAGTTTAAAAAAGTTTTTAAACTGTTTATTATCAAATTTGTTGCATCGGTCTCAAGGGAAACAACAAAGACACCATATAGACAGAGTCTGAAACAAGATGCATACAATACTTTCAGATTGTTAATTTAACATTTTGACTCAATACCGCTAACAAAGTCAAAAGTGTTGATAGGAAGTCTAGACTGAGTGCTGCAGACCAGACTTTTAATTGCTGTGGGTTAAAACTCCAGAAAATCTACTTAACCATCAGGTTTCATGAGGGCTGGCACTGGCATTTAAAAAAAAAAAAACACCCAGTTTACTTTACCGCATACACAAGGGTGCTGCCCCCTGTGTTATCAGACGAAGGCTGAGCGGATATGTGGAGAGCGGCTGGTGTGTTTTATAACAACAAAGGTTAAACGACAGGGGGACATGAGAGGAGCATGAAGGCTATATAAAGCACGTCGAGCGGTATTTCAGTCTCAAAGTCCAGCAAGTACCCGACTCATATCAGTAATTTAATGCAAGTTTACCTTATAACTCGGATTTAAAGTGTTCACCCCCTGATGTCGGATTATATACAGTGCATCAAAGTCTCCCTCCACTCAAAAATATTTTCTGCTCACTGTTACTTCATTTGGCCATTTGATCTTTACTGTGTTTTCAAATGTATCTGCTGAAGACAAAACGTTTCTTTGTGCGTGAACAACCATGCATCACAATTAATTTGGAAGTCAACCTCAGTCAAATATGAAACTTACACAGATGTAAGTAAGAAACTTGAATTTTTTTTTTTTTTTTTTTTTTTTTAAATCGGTAATTAAAAAAAAAAAAAAAAAATCACAATCCAAAATCACCAAGCAGACTTTTTCTATATTTATTTAATATTACTTCATGCAGTGAAATTAAAATAAAATAGAGCACCAATTATTAGGTGTTTTTTTGTTGTTAAATCGTTATATTATGTTGTAATGCATATTTGCATGTTTTAGAAAATCAGATCTCGGTCTTTATGGAATTACTGACAATTACTTCAAAGTTTGAGATCTGAGCACAAGATATAGTGCAGGTTAGAAAATGCAGTGTGAGCACACACACACACACACACATTCACCTTGCTGATCATGTGCCATTGGGTGTCATTACTCTCAGCATCTCAAGATGCCCTCGGGGTCAGCTGCAACAATCTGTTTATGTCTCTGGACTCTGGCGTGTGTGTGTGTGTGTGTAAATGCGTGCACTGGTGCATGACAGAGAGAGTGAGTGAGTGATGGAGGGAGGCCGAGAGACAATGAGTAATGGAGGCAGGACCAAGTGAGAGAATATTGAGTGTCAGTCCAATGGGGATAGCACATGATGTCCTAACACTCTGATTCCAACACTTACTCTGACTCCGACAATCAAGCACTCAGCTCTCAGAATTAGAGTGCAGCGCTCTAAATATTTCCTCTGACTCTTCTACCTACAGCAAGTCTGTCTTTTAAATCTGTCTTCTATTCTATTCTATTTTATTCTACTTTTTGATATTTTTAGCAAAAATCTAATTGTTGACAAATTCACTAATTACTGTCTAGTTGCCAAAAAGGTCTATGCTCTGATATATAACACACATGTAGTCATCATTGTCATTTACAATAGAACCCAGGAGGTTTAATCCTGTTTATTTGTTTTATGCTTTATTTTAATTGATTATGTTTAATGTGCATCAATAATTGAATTGATTCACAATATTGAAAGATATTAAATGTTGTGTGTTCCATAAAAAAGCTGAAGTAACAGATGATTTCTGCAGATATCTCAGCTTCATTAACACACCTACAAAACTGCTGTGTCACTTCATCTGCAAGGGCAATTTAGGGGGAAAAAAACAAAACAAACAAAACACGACTGTCGTTTGGATATGCGGTGCATGGTGGGATCATCCATTCTGCAGTGGAGTCTGGTGTTTTGTTTGTGTGCTTTTCTCATTTGGCCTAAGGGTGGCAGTGTTGATTTATCATTTACCTGCTCACCGCTCAAGTCCCGCACCCCACCTCCGACAGTGCTGTGCTTCCATAAATAAGAGATCACACTGGCATACAGTAAAGTCACGGGCTCATTCACTCATGGAGCTAAAATGCAAGAAATCATATATTTAAAGAAAAGTACTACCTCTACTGCTGCTACTTAAAACTAATATCTTTAAAAAAAATTAAAATCATATAGACACGCCTGATTATCATAAATCAGGACGAAGGGAATCGTTTTCTTCTTGTCTATTGCGCGGGTCAACGCTATAAGAGCATTGGGAGCCTTTCCCAATAAGGCGTCATTTCACTCTTGTTGATAATTGTATGAATTTGTAGAGAGGGAGACATGCAGTGGAAGAGGCTCTTGAAGCAGCTCAAGCCAACACACAGCAGGGGGCAAACCAGAGCCTGGAATAAACTGCTGCTCGTGCAAAGACTTTACTGTAAGAAAATTCTGTTTCTGTGTGTTAAAGTATATTATGTATATATATATACCAGCAAGTATGAGGAGATAACGTGCTGCCACTAAACCCAGTCCAATCAGCTCCGCTCTTCCCCTGAATTAACCAGTTCCTTTTAACGAGCCATTGAATTTTGATCAAACTTTCATACCCCGCCTGATTTACAAATCCCCCAGTCAGGTTCCACAGAGGCTCCGACAAGAAAAGAGGGCTGCGAGTGTCACAGAGTCATTTACACATTAAAAAGCCCTGCCGCTTCACAAATCAAATTTTCATAGAACATCACCTTTAAGAAGGAAGAGATTTCTGGCACCATGTTTTCTCTGTGCCCGCGTGTGAGAACTTTCCTGCCGAGTGATTTTCAAATTTTTTCGGTGTCACATCTGTGACTCTGTACTTTGCCAGTAAATGATGGATTGAATTTTGCATGAGCACGCTTATGTAAGTTGGAGCTGGGGAGTGAGAGAGGGAGACGGACAGGAAGTTAAGGGGATATTTTTCTTAAAAAAAAAAAAAAAAGTCAAAATTAATTAAGAAGATATCATCTCTCCTACATGCCTCAATGGAAATGCTGAAGCTAATACAAACACCTTCCAAACTTCAGCTCATAATAACAAACTATGATGAAAATTGTGACCAAAACACATGAAGACTTGCTGATCAAAAAAAAAAAAAAAAAAAAAGCAATGCCAAGGACTTAGAGTATTCTGCACAATCTGCTGACCCAGCCAGCAATTCTCCTACAAGCTCATAACAAATGGTCATATGACTTTGTGACTTTGCCGAAGTAAAATGACAAAACTAACTTTGAATTCGAAAGACATGAAGAGACGAGACATGAATACTGCAAAGCAACGCCGCTGAACAAGGGTACCAATAAAAGCTGCACGGCCCATCTGCTACAATGACTCGTGGCGAGCCAGGAGACAACGTCAGCTCTCTTGATTGTCATTGTGTCTCGCTACACTCTCCTATCTGTGCCTTTTGTAATGGTAATCAAAGATTCGTTCTGAAGAGACACTGGCAACTTTCAGCGTATTGTTTGAAAAGTGGAATTTCAAAGGACTTGTACAGTGCAGCTGTAATGAGTCCAAAGTTGGAGATGAGCGCTGTAGAACAATATCTTTTCACTATCTCTTTCTCTCTCCTCTCCCCTCTTGTCATAGCACCCCTCTTAATCACCCTTCAACCCAGCAGACCTGCCAACCCTTCTGCACACCTCTCCAGGCTGCCAGCGCTCACGGCCCCCACCTTTCCTTATTCGCTCTTTGATGTATTCTCCAGAAATCGGCGTGCCTTGAGTGCAGGAGAGCAGCGTGTGTGACAGAGTCTTCCACTCCTCCTTCACTGTCTCCTCTGTGATTAATTCACAAGTCCAAAACAGTAACTTCCTCTGACACTAATTTCCTATGTAACATGACATCTCTGTAGTTGGCAGGACGGGGTAGGTCCAAGGATGCCTCAATGCTGAATTCTTTCCTGTAATAAATCATTAGCCATTAGGGACCTATGTGCCCTAAATGACTTAAACAAATGAACTTGTCTGCTTTAATAAGACCTTCCATTACCTGAACATGTTCTGTTCAAAGGCAAAGGAATAAAAGAAGTTATATAGTCGAGGAGTATTACGTCCAGTGAATTGGGTGTATAAAATGTAATAACAAAAATAATAACGTATCAAAGTGTGCATGAAATTGTAATTTTTCCTCCCATTTATCCGGTGTAATGATACAGCAGCTGTTGTGCACATTTTAAAGGTCCTGTATTGTATAAAGTGAGATTTCCATGTGTTGTTTGATTATAAAGCAGGTCTAGGTTCTATATTAATACTGTGAAAGTATCAAAGTGCTGAGTCCACAGAGAAATGCACACAGCCTGTATTCAGAAACTGAGCCTTAAAACCAGCCGTCAGGACTTCTGTAACTATGTGATGTCACAACAAAGCAGTCAGCGTCCTCAGCCATGGCCCAAGCCCAGCCCAACCAGACCCACAATCCATCCTTGCAGGATTTGAGTGTTTTACCTCAAACCTGCTATATTTTTTATTTGATCACTTAGAAAACAGTTAGCCAATCAGAAGAGAGGCTCTGGCTCACTGAACTGTTGTTACTAGAGCTCCAGAGAGAAGCCTGAGAGAGGAGATGTAAAACTACTTTGAGATGGTTTTTGATACTTTGATACCACAAAAATATCTTCTTATGGAGCAACACTTCAAATAAAACACTGGAAAAGTGTCAAATATGGGATCTTTAAGAAGAAATTCTGCATTTTCCCCTTCGAGTGCATACTAGAGAACAGTGTTACTGCTAAAGTGGAGGAACATGACGCTCTGCAGTGAAGTTAAATTAAATATTTTAGAATATTTGTTATCACAACAAGGAGGAAAATAAGTCCTTGGTTAAAATAACCCAAAGTATCTTTCACCCTTTAATAACCAGCAGATTTATAACAGTAACAGAAAAACAGATCCTTCAGGGACTCACCAGCCCATCTGTGAAATAACTATTAACACATATCTACAAATAAGGAAAAGATGATGGGTTAAAAACATGTTGATTAAGAAACTCGGCAGCTAATTAAACCTGGGTATGCATTGAAAATGAAAGTGCTATCCACTTCTAATTAACTCATGAAATAATACTTTAGAAGCTCAACTCTGTGACATCTGACACATGACATGTAGACATGACGGAGCAAATACACTTAATCATGCCTAAAAGTTTTTACTTTTTTTTTTAAACTACTGTGACAGAATAACAACTCTTCTCCGCTCATTTCAGCCAAACGATTGCAGTATTCTAAATGTACAAGATGCGAGGATGACTTCCTCTTTTCTGCTATTTGAACCAAAAACATTTTCAGCCAAAAAGGTTGCAAGCTGCTTTTCAGAGAACTGAGCGCAGAGGCAGCTGGGTAGAAGTGAGCTGAGTATGTGTCTAAATATGACAAAAATACACATGTAATGTCATTTTAAAGTGCTACTGAAATGGCCACTTACTTAACACAACATTTATCTAGCATTTACTAGTATCTGTTTTTTTAGACTTGAAATGTGTTGTGCAAAATGCTGCTTCTTAACAGAGCTCAAATGTCATTCGTATTAACTTTAACTAGTGCATAACTGGGCCATAAAACCTTAATAAGAATAGACTATGCTGTCTATAGAAAGCTGTTCTTTTCTCTTGTGCTCTTGTATTTTTCTTTGAACCGGGTAATATTCAAAGGAGGTTTATATCCAATTGTCAGTGATGGATGCTGCATGCAAACTGATCTCCATTAACATTTATTTGAGTTTTTTTGCACATTAATAATTGTCTACAAATAAGCATGGCAATGCCCCAACAATAAGCGCTCGTATAGTTTAGTCTGAATGGCATCTACCACAAACCAACCATGTCTCCCAGAAATTACATTTATGCACAACATAATTTACAACAGAAAATAAATTTTTAAAAGGAAAGATGAATGCAACCAGATTTCATCGGGACATGTTGATAGTTTATGTACTTGTCAAATTGCAAATATGTTGATCCAGAATGTGTCAGCAAAATGTTCACAGACAATGTACAATATTTATTTTCTGTCTTAACATCTGATCTTGCAGAACAAGCATTATCAAACTGGTTTGTGGTTATTTTTAGATTCTCAGATTTGGTTAAAGGGAGTTTTTGTACGTTTTCTCTCCCGCCGAACATGTTTCTCTGCAGGGAGTAAGTGGTGGTGATTGTTGCTTTACAAGAGCTTTGGCAATCTTTGCATTTCCAAGACAAGAGGTTAAGTGTTCAGGGCAGACTTGAGGCTACAGTGATTCGCAATTAGAAAATGAGGAGACAGGCTGGGGCTAGCTGGTTAGCATGCTAACTACACAAAAATAAAAGTTAACATTGGCGTTGCTCTCCACCGGGAAAGGAATTAAGTTTGATGCTGAACTCACATTGTTCTACACTGGCAAGTTAACAGCTGTTAATGCTAACGTTAGCTATGTAGCAATAGCAAAACTTACAAATAGCTCCTTCAAGGTTCGGGAAAGATTCTGGTTTCATTTAATACAGAAAAATTTCAGCGTCTTGAGACGTATTTGGATTTTTATTTAACCAAAACCACTATCTTTTCCTACCTTTAACCATAGTGCTCCAAAGACTAGACTGTGGGTGTGAAACCTTGGTCTCTGGTGTGGCAGCCGTACACCCATCATCCACCCTGACCAGCTCCCAGCAACTTTGCGTCTATTAATAATTATAGCACTTCATTCATTCATTCATTCATTCAAAAGAAGCCTCTAAACATACTCAAGCCAGTGATTACATTGTCACCACAAGATAATTGGGAAAACAGCTAAGTAGTATGTGAATGTAATTTGTGAGACAGAGAGACAGGTGCACAAACCTTGCAGTTAAAAACATTCTATTAAAAAAAAAAAAAAATGTCATGAGCCATCACCTTTTAAAAATACTCTGAGCATGGTTGACTTTGCTGTAAATGGCTCCATTTAAAGTTACTCAGTCATATAACCACTTCAAACAGTGGAGGATAAGAAAAAAAAAGGGAATACAGTGAAAAGCACCAGGCCTTACACTATTGTTTTGTGGTGTTATCTCCACACAGGAAACAATATGTGCTACAGGAGGTTGATTCAAAGGCTCAAATGCCTGGTGTGTCATGCTGTAAATACAGTACACTGTAAGTGATAACATCAACTTAACAGAGCATGAAGCCGGAAAAAAATTAAAAACGTATGAGTTAAGGGGGAGTTTGGGCAGTCTGCTTAAATCTTGCAATGCATCAGTGGCCACTGAATAGCAGTTAGGTGTACAGTGTGCCACTGGGTGTTTAAACAGAAGGTTTTATTATGGTAATACATAAGAAGCTGGGTGCTCGGGGGAGATCAGTTGATTATCAGCAGGTGCTACAAATGACCCTGTGCACTTTCATGAACATGGACAAAATTACATATTCGGGGGGGAAAATATCATTGTTTTAAGCATTAAACATAAAATTTCAGGAACCAAATATTAGCTTAAAACAGAAAAAAAGCAATTAGGTGTGCTAGAAGGAAGCCTTTCAATTATTCATAATATAACCCTATTAAAGTATAAAAAGATTTAAGAAAATAGAACAGGTCATGTTTCCCTTTGGAGCTGTTTTTAATTAAGTAATGACCATGAGTTAATGGCATAGTACTATTCTGCCTTCTCTAGCTTAGGGCTGGCATTTGGCTCATGGCTTTTTAAAGTACATAGCTTCTTATTTATTTATTTGAAAAAAATGACTGAATTTCCTAAATGCCCAGGTCATGGTAACTATGCTGACAGCCAAGGGGGGAGTGATCAATTCCTCTGTGCAGTGTACCCCCCCCACCCCCCACCCCACCCAAAAAAAAATATTACAATAAAAAAAATAAAATTGAAGATGGCAGAGCCACAATGGTAAATGGAGGAAGTAGATGATAGAGGAAATAAATGTTAGCATCCTGTATGTGAAATGGAACAGCACAATTCATTGTGTCAATGCAAAGAGAGAGCAGCAAAGAGCAGAGAGCACGGAAAGAAAAAGGTCAGTGGATAAAAGTTACTGTTGAACGACATCAGCTCTTTGCTCTCCTTCAATGGGCTCCAATTAAACCTGGAGCCAAGTGCTGTGTCTCTCGTGCCCTGGCAGCTGCACAGCCGTCGCCACAAGCACAGAGATCCAGCCTTATCTGCTTTAATCCCCCGAATTACATTCAACATAAAGTTCTGCTATACAAAGTGTACGAACAACTCAGGGATGGAAGAGACCGTGGTATATGAACAGATCGACCACAAGAAACCACTGCCAAGGTGTGTGTGAGATGGAAAGAAGGAGGTGAGGTCGAACAATATTTCTTTCATGTAACTAGCAGTTGGCTGACTTTCTTCAACTGACACAATTTGCATTTGTTTTTCTTGCCAGGAGTTCACTTAAAACTATTTTTTCTCTTTTTGAGGTGAAACACGGATGAGTGAAGAATTTTGATGATTCTGCAAAACCCACTTTCATTTTTATTTTATCATGGCTCTTGCTTCTGGGCAGAATCGAAATGCCCTGTGACCAGTAATCAGTCATCAGCATATCAAGACACTTCAGTTACCAGAAGGTATGGATTCTGCCCATCCTGTTTTATGGCGGCTTATATCAAGAAAGGCTTATTGTAGCTACATGAGTTAATCAATCAGTCTATATGCTCTGTGTTATTCTACCATGTAGCACTGAACTCTTTAGCTTCCTTTGAAAGCAGTATTAAAAGGGATTATTAGATGTTCGGATGTCACCGATAATAATTGGCTCAAGCCACGAATGTGAAATTCATTAAGCCATTCCTTCACAACTCCTCTAAATGCAGATCCTTTTGATAAAGCCGCAGGGCCTGATAGCTATCACACATAATTAAACTGATAATTGTGATCGCAAGAATCCTCTCTGGGCTGCAATTATTATATGAGAGAAACATTGGACGTTCATGCTTACAGTTAAACTACATTAATCCAAGTTCAACTGTACTTTTACAAATAAAAAAAGAAAAAAAATGACACTAAACATGAGACACATCATAGAATCTGCCTTATTACTCCCTCCCCCACCATCCTATTATACTAAACTCTAATGATCACAAGGTCACAGTCTTTAAAAAGACAGTTTAACAGTTATAGTTACAGTTAGAGGTTCTTTAACATTAAAACATCAGAGGGCTATATAAAAAGAAGAGTGCTTCTCACTCAATATGTGAGCATCCTCTAACGCTCTTTAAAATCTAAAGTCCATGTCCAGTGTCCAAACAGAAAGTATGTCAGTGTCCAAATACTTACAGACGTGCACTGTGATGATGAACCGTTGATATTCAGTGCTATGTTCCAGATGCTACAATTTGCACTCATGATTAAATGGCTGATATTTGAAAGAAAATAAAAAGGCATAATCAGCACTGGCTTCATAGAAATAAATAGTCAGTTTGCTGTTTTCCATTGCCAATTGGTGATTCAAATTCCCTGCTAATGAAAATTTGAAATGATCGACCAAGCACAGCACTGTCACACAGCAGAAAGCTTCATGGCAATGAAGGTCCGCTATGCTCCTATGGCTTTTAAACCAAGGGTAGCAACAAGTGACCTACCTGTATATGCTCATTTAGGTTAGAAGACTTGTTGGAAAGAAAAAAATTTTGGTTTCTAAGATTCTACACCTGAACATAGTCATACATCTTACCTACCAACTGTTACATGAGTATTGGCTTTTTTTGCCCTCCTTCCAACTCATCCTTACCTGGAACTGGAAATGGGCAGTTATGCTTTGTCCCTACATCCTTATCTATAACACCTTGGTTTCCATAGCTACAGGGGATAGTGGTGTCTCCATCTGGACACTCTCAGTCATAACTGTGGCAAAACAGTGAACCATTGTATAACTAACTCTTGGATTGTGAATGGCTATGCCTACAAAACATGAAAGAAGACTAGAGGGAAGAAAATTCCTTCACAATTTAGTTGTGACTCCCAGTGGTCAATTTAGGAGGTGGTCGTGGTGGATGATAGGTGTACAAAACATAAGACTGAGTCCAGTCTGCAGTTAGGTTTAGGCAAAAGAAGAGCTTTGGTCAAGGTCAGGGAAAGGTTCTGCTTAAATGCAACTAAACACATTGTGTCTGAAGGCACTGTGAGCTTTTTCTGTATTAAACCAGAACATGATTTTGCTGTAAGTGCCTAAATATAATCATAATAAAGTTAAATAATGCTCTTGTCACTACAAGTGGATATTGTGCAAGGTTGAATCTTTTGGCAGGAAAAAAATAGTCTGTGAACATTTTACTGATATCTACATATCTTGCCAAACAGGTAAATTAACAGCATATTCCTATTATATCAATAGAAAACTTAATCTTGTTGCAATTATGTTTCCCTTAGAAAGTGTTTGTTGTTGCCAATTAATTGTAAATAAAAGTAATTTCTTCTGGACAGGATTGCCATAGACATGTTAAACACCACATTATAAGTGATGCAGATGAGAAGTGGCTCTTTTTCTTATCTGGTTATTACCCGAATTAAGTGTCCGATTTTGTGTATGTGCAAATATTAAGTTGCAGGTGACAAACCTGCAACTTAATATTTGTTGTTAATAGTTGTTGACATATTTGGAATTTAAGAGTACAGTAATGGTAGTAAAGTTATCCGAATTTCAAGATGACTGGTATCAGAAAACACAAATGAATGCTTTGTTTCCATTCACTACTGATGTGTGAATATGAGGTGTTGGGTGAATTAAAATGTTGCAGTTGCTAATTTCCTGGTACACAGGCACATGATCAGATCTGCTGCTCTTCCACAAAAACATCTGCCAAGGTGTCAGTGAGGTGGAAAGAAGGTCCTACAACATTTCTACATATAAGTGGCTGTTGGCAGACTTTCTTCGATTGACACAATTTGCATTTGTTTTTCCTGTCCTGGGTTCATTTAGAAAATATATATATATGTTTTTTGAGGTGAAACAGGGATGAGTGAAGAATATTGATGATGCTGCAAAACCTGTTTTCATTTTTATTTTACAATGGCTCTTGCTTCTGGGCAAACTTGAAATGCCCTGTAGCCAGTAATTAGTCATCACCATATGAAGACACTTCAGTTACCAGAGGGTGTGGATTCTGCACGTCCTGTTTTATGGAGGCCTTTACCACAAATTCTCCTGTTGAGAGGATAAGTATAAGACAGGAATGCAATAAGATGACATAATTAAAAGAGCGCCAAACAAACCTTGAAGGAGCTATTTGTGAGTTGTGCTATTGCTACATAGCTAACGATAGCATTAACAGCTGTTTACTTACCAGTCTAGAACAAACATTGCAAGGACAGCATCAAACTTCATACCTTTACTCACCAAGAGCTGTCTCCAGAAGTGGAAACGTTAATCTTAACTCTCGTCTCTATTATGTCTTGTCTTCAACTGAAGTTAGTATGCTAACCTAGCTAGCCTGACAGCGACTCACTAAAGCCTTCAACCTGCCCTGAAGATGACATTATGACCTCTCGTATTATATAGACAACGATGGCCGAGGCTCTTGTCAATCACCACCACATGCTCCCAGCAGGAAACCACTTTTGTCAGCAGAAAAAAACGTACAAATAACCCCTTTGAAATCAGTGAATATGATGTCAAAAACATAGAAATATGGAATTACCATTTGTTTCATGTATTCATTTGAGAACTGTTACAGCCTCCTCATTGGTTTTTGTCTCTGCACTTGATTTATTTCATCAACATATCAACATTTTCACCTCAGCCAAGCACACAGACCTCCAATATTTTAACCTTTACTTTTCCAATTGCACTCACATTTTTTGTGCACAACTTGAACATGTCCATAAAAAAAAACAGTTGGATGTAATGACTGTTCCTATTGATTGTAAATGACACGATATGCATACTTTCTTGATATATTTAGATAGTGCAGACATTAGCATCTCTCTAGACATTGTCAGTTTCTGGCACCATCTGAGCAGTTCTTCTAATCTTTGCACTCTCTGGTCTCAGTGGAGCAGCTAATACATGCTTGTCTGGGGGTTTGGGAGCTGCTGTCAATCCACTGGCAACAAACCCCTAGTGACAGTCTGACAAGTGATCACTGGGAAATGCTGTGCGCTACACAAAAACAGTGACAACATTATCAGTAAAGATGTCACCAAAATAGAGGAAAACCAAAAATATCATTGATCATCACCTGAAGTTGTCACTAAGTGAGTTGGAAAGTGCTGAGGTGCAACTAAGTACAGGATTTTTCCTATTGATTATCTATACCTGTTTAATTTTTGTTCACTGTTATAAGGCAAGGTGAGCCTCTCCCAGCATGCTCTTGGCACAGATGCCTTTTGACTGCAGGAGAGAACCCAAGCTAATAAGGGAAGAACATGCAAGGTTGTCACAGAAAGAAAGAACCAAAGCTGAGATTTGAGATCAGGCTGTGAGGCATCAAAAACTTCTGTACATCAAAGACTCAACCTGACTGCAAAATACACTCATGGTAATACTATGGAATACCTTTTTATAGACGATGGTAAGTAAAAAAAAAGAAGGTACACTGATTTACTAGCGAAGGTATTCCAGTATTTCCTGTTGAAGTTCATTCATTTTACTAATATCATTTAAAGCAATATCAACTATTTTTACTTCTCTATAATTCGAAGCAATATCGTTCTTACAAAAATGCTTTTGAACATTTAAGCTGTGACATTTTTTTGGCAAGAAAAGCCATTATCAGCTCCAATGAAGGCTTTACATGTCAAAATGCATCAGCCATTAGTTAGTGTGTGTGCCAAACTGTAACCAATCACTTTTTTTCTCTCAAATGTATTACCTCACTCTCTTTGAAGTACTCAAATTAGATTTGTATTTCCAAATGCTTTGCCAAAATGTCAGTGAATCCTTCAAACTGTTCTCCAATAATGGAAGTCAGTACCATGATTGCATGAAGAAAAGCTGAGTGGTTAAAGCTACTTATTCCAGTGCATCATGTCTGTGAGCACATTTGTAGTATTTATTCAGTGCTTGGAAAAACTCCTTTTTTCAAACTCAGGACTCGAGACAGCAGTGCATGACACAGGCAGCTAGAGCATAAAGAATCTCTGTAATATCAACCGCTGTGACCAGGAAACCTACCTTATAACTGAGAATCTGTCAAGGAGCACGCTCAACCCACCTCTTACTGGGGATTGTTTGGTTTGACATGATATATACTATGAAGGGAGAAAGTGAGAGGTAGAGAAAAGCAAGAGCTTTAAACAGAGACAGGCAGAGAGACAGAGGGAAAATGAAGTTACTGCAGAGGCAAAAAACTGGCAAGAATGAAGTGAGGTCAGAGTAACTGGAGAGCAGAGTCCAATCGACTGCAAACACGAGACGCCAAGGAAGGGCAGAGAAGGCGAAATTGCAGCAATAACTGAAATTAAGTTTTGACAACACTCCTAATTACTGTTAAATGCTACCCAAATGCTGACAGGTAATCAAATGCACGTTGCATTATGGATACGGGCTGCTTTGTGCTATACATTGATACCAATATAGACCTGTATCTAAGGAAAATTACACAATTTTTTAACCTGGGTCTTATACTCATACACCAATTCTGAATATGTATCAGTCTAACATGCACTCTTTTCAGTTGAGCTTCAAAAGCCAATCAAGAGGGCAAATGAATGTGGGCAATGTTTACATTAGGACAGACTTGGAGACAAGCATTTGATGGTTGGTTCATGTAAAACTTAAGGCTAACAGCATTTTAACTGAGACAGAAACAACTTTGTCCCCAGGACCGTTTTGTCTCTGTATCACAAGTAATCTCTGCTCTTTCTACTACACCTGAAAATGCATATCACATGACCATTCACATACACTGGGCATGCGCATGCTGGTGTAAACAGGAAGCAGAAAATACTGTGAATAAGGAACAGCAAGGGCAGTTGTAGCATTAAAATGCAGAATTTAACTCCACAACGGCTGCTAGCAAAGTCAACAAGGCTATGTTGCATTCACCACTGGTAGTCAAGGTTGATAACAACCAATCAAGTCATCATTTCCAAGGGTCTCCGTTTCTGCCCATCCAGACAACAACACAACGCTGGAATGTTCAAATTAAAATGGGGCCTGTAGCACTTCCAAAAGTCTCCTTTTTAGTGGCAAAGATATTGCTAGTATGGCACAAGACAATATTCAAGTGAATTCAAATTAAGAATAAACAGGAGTTTGGGCTTGAAGAACATTTTGAGATGACACATGGAAAAGAAATTTCAAGTCTAAGCAGCCTGAATACTATTGGATCAGTCGGACCACATCTCAAGATGGACTGGCTTTCAACTTGATCACATCTAAAAGAGGCATCTGTACAGTTTGGCCACATACTTGAGAAAAAGTCTAACTGAGGCAGCCTGAGACAGCAGGAAGATCAGGAGGAGGGAAAGGAGAAAAAAAACAAGCAGAGACCACAGAGCAGCATCCGTTACCTTGACCTGGTTCATGCCATGTTTGTTTACTCCTCCAGCTCTGCCAACCTAATCTGCATATAAAGATCAGAGCAAATCTGGGCAGACTTCAGATAAGAACATTTAATACCAGATGTAGATGCAAAGGCCGGTGATCAGATGTCATTATCGAGATTCTAGATAAAGTATCAAGACACTGATCCTGTTGTACCTGGTGTAAATAGGGTCTGGTTGACCACAAATATAGAAACCACTGTGCAAAGAAATGTAATTAAAATGTGAAAACCACATCTGTGCAATTAAATGCAACAGTCCATTATCAAATATAACCTTTTGTTGTTGGTCTTGGTGTAATTTTTACAAAATGTTGGTTTTTCCAAATATGTAAATGAGGTTGGTAAAATATTAGAAACACCTCTTAACATAATGAAACCTAGCAATAACACCCAAATCTAACCCAAACCATGAAACTGATTAAACACACAAACTGAAGTAGTCTCAACAAAAAGTGAAGATTTTGTTTATTTAACAAATATAATATTTAACAAGATATTTTTTAAGGTTATATTGAGGCTTCACAGGGGAAATCTGTTGATGGTGAGCAGAGGCCAAACGAACAGCGTGGTAACAATTCATATCATTGGCCTGAATGAGAAGATGTCAAGCTCGGACACATACTTGCAATTAAAATTCGCTTTCAATCCAATAGTTAGTGGTCAGCATTATTTGAATAAAATATGTTGACTGAGTAGAGGCAGGCAAACAATCGCCTGAAGGCCCATAGATGACCCTCTCCCATTTTCTCTTTTCCACTTCACCACTAACACATCTGACCAGAGATTGGTAGACAAGCGGCTGTTCCTGAGAGAGAATGAGTCCTGTGACCCTGGGAGAAGGGTGAACGCTCAGTCTCAATTCACCCACGGTCTGTTTCAGGCTTATTACACAGTAATCTCCACAAGTTTCCTCCTGCTGGGAATAGCCTCGCCAGCATTTTTAGCAGCAGCAGTCCCCTGTAAAGTAGGAGAGGAAGTTAGACCATCCGCTTTAGTGTGATTTATTACACCCCCCCCCACACACACACACACACACACACACTCACACTCACACACACACACACACTTGAGGTTTGCTCTTGTGTTACATTTGTTTGTCTTTCCTGTATTCTTTCCTCTTCGTTTAGCTTCTTTGTCAGCTGGTAATCTTTATCCATTTGAAGTCAGGACGAACAGCTCGCAGGTTTGTTATCTAACTGAATCTGGCGTGGGGTGGGATGGGGGGGGCTGGTTGCTGTTGTGATGTACTGTACAGATTATTGTAGTGTGCCTGTGTGATTGCAAGTGTGCGTCGGAGACAAGAGATTGAAAGTGAGAGAGTTCAAATCCTGTATACCCAAGACTGCTGCTTTCCAAACACAGGGGGCACAGCAGGACAATTGTTTTCTGTCAAAGCGACAAACACAGAATATGCATCTTGAATTTCTGATTATCACTTCCCAGGGAGAAAAAAAAATATGGATGAACTCCCTGCGAATACTAATTTGAAGCCGTTTCATGGTGGCCCAACTTCATGACTGGAACAGATTCTCTGCTCAAAACAGCCTGGTCAAGGTAAATTATAAAGGATATTGGAATTATGGCAGGTGCCATGACTGTCATTATATTTTCCTCTCACATCCTGAACTCTGCTGCATAAAAATGATTAATGAGTGTTTGCTTACTTATTAACTGGGGTGTATGCTGGAAAGAAAGCAGAGAAATATGCCTGCATTCATAAATATGTTATGGATACACAGCTATCTAGATGCTTGTAGTGTTCTGCGAACTACCTACTGTAGCACTGCTATCTGTCTGTTTATGCATTTTCTATTAGTCTTTACTATTTCATGGCTTGTTGATGGCAGTCACACTTACATAATGGAAGTTTAGATTTGCTTCAGAGATTGTATCTAGAACAACAAAAAGGAAATGCACATGTCAAGTGCTAATGTACTTCTCCTTCTTATCCCGTCTCTCTGGATATATGGGGAGGTTTGCGTATTGAGTTACTCTACCATCTGTACATGTGTCAGTGATAATTAAGCTCATACTGAAGATGCTGTGTTTTTTTTTTTTTTTTGGGGGGGGCTTATTCTACTATATTGTGGTATACTATGGTGTAAAAGTCTTCACTTCTCCACTGATTAGTCATTCCCTTTACATGCTGATTTAATAACACATTTGCATATGCCCTTTACCCTCCCTGAGAGGATTTTCCATTGGCCCACACTATAAGGGTAGATGTACTTTCAAGGAATAAAAGTGGTAGAAGGGATGTTGCCCTTTCCTGGTACAGCAGAAGATTCAGTTTCGAGCTTGGTTGCTTCCTTACCAGGAGTTGGATGAGAAGATTCATTTTAGTTTCATCATACATTCAGTAGAGAGTATTCCAGGAATTCCTGTTGTAGAATTGTAATAGTTACACGTTGTAATTCCTCACTACACATTTTGGTAGTGAGAAAGCTAGATGCCAGCGGCCAGTTTCACAAACATATTTTAGCCTGGTCTGTTGTGTTAGTCCAGTCTTCATTTTGCTCGAAGATTAGTAGAACGCAAGGGAGACAGTTTTACTGGTTGTTACCATGGAAATGTGTCTGTCAGTTTGAGTTCTGAGTTAGCCAGGGGGTCGGGTTGCTAATTTTTTTTGTCTCAAAGCAATCTTTATTTTTGTGAGACACGTTTCCATGGTAACAACCAGTGACAGTGACAATAGCTGTGTCCCAATTCAGGGGCCGCATCCTTAGGAGGACATGGTCTAGACCACAAAGGCCGAACTGAAATGAGACGGTCTGTACTATAGGCTATGGAGGATTTTCGCTTTGTGTCACCAACTGTGGCCGCCCTTACCGTTTCATCGCAAAATGTGGCTCCTGTCGCTTAGCAACCTTGACAACACAACTTGTTTTCACAAAAACTTTTTTAAAAGTGTAATCCCCAGGCTCACTGTCTGTGTTGTTTGCTTACATTGCTGGTGTGCAATGAATCTTGGGATGGGTTGGATTGATCCACCCATTGGATCCTTGGTGGTCCATATGGACACAGTTAATGTCATTTGTTTTGATTTGACTAAGGAAACAATTCTGTTAACCTGTCAGTTGGCTCAGGATTAATGACCCCTGCTACAATGAAAGGCAGAATTTCAGATCAGCTACAGGTCTGCACCGTTTGTGTATAAACTAGCTGCATTACATCCACGAATCACTTTGATTTTGTTGAGATTCATGATGCAGAACCAGTACCTGTATATGAGTTGACGAATTCTTCATAACTGAATAAGTAAAACCATTATGGTTATAGAATGATTGTGAAAGATTATACTTATAAGAAACCAATGCTGGATTTGGTAAGAGATGAAGTAGATGTCAGGGATCAAAGGCAAAGACTGACACATAAAACCCATGAATCCTTGAATCCTTTATACACCAATTCATCCAACCTGACCTCCTTTGTAAGACTTTTTATAGCAATCTAAAATGGGTCTGTACTTTGCTGCTGTGTGTAAAAATGGGTTGTTTTAATTGTTTAAAGCTGTTTGAACAAATGACTCCTGAGCTGCTCCTTGAATTTCACCTTCTTCTATAATGATGCATAGTCTGGTGTTTGGTAGAACTCTTACCTGTCAACATGACCCATTTCAGTCAATCTGTCTTGATGAACAGTGGGTGGACTTTGATGAATATGTGCAGTGTCTCAGTCATGACTTGGCAGACCATGAGAAACAGCCAGATTGTTAGCAGTAAAAAAGATGACCTCTAGTGCAGGAAGCTGAATGGTAGCTCTTTACATGTTGGAGAGTCTTCCTGGCTTTTAAGGGAGACTGAGGTTGAAGGAAGCTGACAGATCACTGCAAGAACCAACTTTAGAAATATGATAGCACACATTTTACTGACGTTCCTGCATCAGTCACCCCGCCTCCATAGTTACTGATAAAAGCCTTTTTTCATAAAGATAGTGATGGCTCCGTAACATTGCCAGACTGTGAAGATGAGGGCATGATGTTTTATGTAGATTCCACAACTTTAAAGTTCGAGTACCAAGCAAGACTGTTTCCAGACGCGGTTCTTGACAGTGACTGTTGACATGGTAGAAGATACAGGCTGCTTTATCCTTCACAGTACAATGTTTCATCTATCCTCAATCCTTCGTATATAGCATAAAGCTTGGTGCCACCAAAGCTGTAGCTGAGAGATGTAATCTTTCGTGTTACCTGACTGTGCTGTGTGTACATTGGGGAAATAAAAAAGGCTGGTTGGAGCCAAACAAAGTACTAATCTCACCCAGGTGTTGCTCATCTGTAAGCTAACCGCTGTCTCATTTTTCTATTTATATACGTGAAAAATATTCAAGATGTAGAGACGACATGCTTTCTGTTTCTTTAAGCCTCTGGTCTTTCACATGAGTATCATTTAAAACAGTTACAATGGAGAATATTACCAGAAGATTTCAGTACAGGTAACATTTTAGAGGTTGCCATGGTTGCCATATATAGATTCACATTTTAATATGTATAGTGCAGTATGACTACCCAGCAGTTACATGAGTACCTGAAACAGCAAAACAATCATTGTTGTGGTAAATGGGATCGTGCCCTAATGTTAAATCCATTTCAAAACCTTACTTCTGCACTGAAGTGACACTATTTTGTAGGCCAGTCTTGCAGACAGGGGTGCAGAATGGAAGGGAAACCTCGTATGATTCAGGGGTCCAAAGGTGGATTATATATCTACTGTTCCAGGGCCTCGAATGAGCTGTTGTCAGGGGGGCTAGAATTTGTACCAGCACCATTGCTTGCGGAAAGATTTTCCAACTCACAGTTTAAGAAATGGCTTCCTGTTAAATTTACATTTTTGCTACAGGGCTGTCCACTTTTTCCTGCCACCTCTCTCCTCTACCCCATGTGCTGATTTCTTATATTTTCTTAGCTGGGCTGACCAGCAGGTTTTTACTGTACACTGAGGTGAAAAAATTGCAATCCCGAAATCAGCAAGAGAGCTGCACAAAATGAGCTATGTATCTTACTCAGATGTCTTGTGGGTGGCATTGCATTCGGCCTGCTGAGGCTACTTTCAGTGAGGAAAATGTTGTTTTTTCCTGCCTCATCTGTGATGGATTTCTCCCTGAATGACTGCTGAACACGCAAAACATTGGTAGAGAGAAGTCATTTTGCTTCAGTTCTGAGGATGTTCCGACTGTCAAACCCATTTCGCTCATCACCCTTTATTTTACCTGCTGGAGAAATATTTCAGTATTGCATCATGTCTACATTTCAGAGCCTAGTCATGAAAATAGGAAAATGCGCCTCCAAATAACAAAATGGACTGTGAAATACAAAGTAGGATTGGTAGAAATCAACAGTATGACAGAATTATAGTGGGGAAGAGTTGCATTTCCTTCCACATCTTGATGACTAGAGAATTTCAACTTTTTCTTAGTTCAGTGTTTCCTGGCTTTGCTTTGTGAGAGTTGTTGAAGTTCACAAATGTTGACTGGACTGTCAGACCGTAGGAACCTCAAAGGAAATTGTAGAGATATTGCAAAACAATATCTTACAGCTATGGGGGCTGTGTCATGGTCACTGACTCATTCCAGTTTTTTGTCAAGCCACTAGTTAGTCCAATACCTCAGAGGGAAAAACACTGCCCTGCTGCGCTGTTTTTGTCACTGGTACTGATGACTCTTTATAAAGCTCGAACAGCAATGTTCCAGCTGAAACAAGGACTATTCTCTCACATTTTGACTCTGGTCCCACACACCATGTACCACTCGAGTATGCATGGCTGATAAGGACTCTTTAACGGCTAAATGGATTACCGTCACCAAGGACACTGTAACCTCAGTGAAGGATCAGGAGGAAATTGCCACCACTTTCTGTGTACATGCTGTTTGCAGAATAACTACACAAGTTATGCTTCAGAGGAATTTAGCTCCAATAGTGCTGCTCTCCATGCTGTCTTCATAGACACTATCATGTCAACCCTGCATGTTTAATTTGATGGTAAATACTTCAAAGGACGTTAGGACTCAGGTAACTTGTCCTTCAAACAGTGTGACCAGTAAAATGAAATAATTCCCTTTTGGATTTTCTTTTAAAGGAGCTACATATATGTTTTTCTATTGCTAACACTAACATAAACATTAACAACTGTAAACTTACCATCTTTGTTTCTGTATGTTTTAGTTACTTTCTTATATCATGGGTGAAATGTAGGCTATTTCTGTCTGTTTTCCTTTTTGAGAATGTATCAGTTTCACTTTCAAGTAGTCTTAAATGAGCTAGTTCTAAATTCTGCTATTGCTACATGGCTAACTTAAGCATAAACAGCTGTTTACTTCCCAGTCTAGAAGAAACATTACAAGTTCATCATCAAACTTAATTTCTTTACTCACCAAGAGCTGTCTCCAGCAGTGTAAAGCAACGAAACTGTTAACTCTTGTCTATTACATCTTTTCTTCTACTGAAGTCCCTTTCTGATGCTACATAGCCAGCATTAGCATTAACAGATGTTACCTACCAGTCTAGAAGCAACAGTTCAGCATCAAACCTCATACCTTTACTCTCCAAGAGCTTGTTTCCAGCGGTGGAAATCAATCCTTTTGTTTTGCTACTTCTATCACTTCAGTCACTGTAAAGTTCAGTTTGCCCTGAAGATGTAGCGCTGCTCAGAGGGCTAATAACCTCTTGACTTGTAAATGCAACTATGACTGAAGCGCATGGCAAGACTGGAAAGCTGTTAATGCTAAAGTAGTATATGTAGTAAAAGCAAAACTTACAAATATCTCCTTTTTAAGGAAGTTTTTGTTGGCAGCACAGTGGCCACTCATACTAATTCACTTATTCTTCAACTGACTTTAAAATCAAGTAGGTCATGTATAAAATAGAGATGACGCCGGCAGGAATGTGAAGCACATCACATCCTGCACACCAAAGGATTGTTACAGGAAAGATCTTCCTGGTTCAATTAATGTGTGACATTTTTCTACATAAAAAGTTGTAAATAGCTGTATCTGAACTTCAAACAAGCATCATTTATTTGAACTAACAGAAGAAGAGAGAGAAGCTCATATTATGGCTGAAAGGAATTCAAAGCAAGGAGGCTTTTCACTGGCCTGCAATAAAGGGCTGTGGGGGAACTGGACAACTCTTAAGAGTGAATGTGATGCAGGGCATTTTTTATAAAAAGCAAACATCAAGAACACTGTGACTGAAACAAACCTTATCACTTAGGAGATGTTTAAATATCATTCGTCAAATGATCTCAAAGGTTACGATATATTGCTTAAAACTAAATGGACAACCGGTCTGAGCTGGTTAAATGTCTTACCACTGTAACCCACCGGAAAAAGGCATGCATTAGTATGCAATTATTTCGTGTTAGTCCACTAATGAGCTACAGCCATGTTGTGTGTCAGGTCTAATTATAGTAATTTAACAATATACTGCTTTAATCAAGTGTGCAGTGGGCAACATCCATCAGCAACAAGTTGTGGTTGTTTAGAGAGTGACACATTAATCTAATTAAATGCAATGAGATTTGTCAGGTATTTTGAAGGGGGCACACTGAATGTCCCTGAACTGTTGTCATTTTCCCTTCCCACTATGAAACATATCCCATTTGTCACAAACATACCTCTGGGTATGATGAAGAATTCAACTGTGCATACGATTATCGCCTCATGCTGACAATGCCGTGTCATATGCATGTAATTCACAGAGGTCACCTTTCTAGGCCTCTTGGAGTTATTGCCGGGGGTCATATGGCACGCATGACTGCCTGAAAGCATGTCAGCCAAGAGGGCAAATTATTAAATTTATGTGGTGGGGTTAGAAAAAATGACTTTAAAAAACATGGGTTTGCTTTTAGTGTAATGCCTAGGGTTGTGAACTTTGCAGCCTAAGAATACTCTGAACAAATCAGAGAAAACGCCTGGTAGAAGGATAAATGTTGCACCCGATGCCTCCCATTTCAAAAGAATCAGTTCTATACACTCTTCAGTGTGATATGACAACAATATATATCACTCTAATAAATAAGATGAGGTACAATTGAAAGTCTACAAATCAATACTTTTCATATTAACAGTGGATCAAATAGCTATGTGCATTATGAAAGGGGTCAGTGTCTGGAACACACACAGAATTATCACATACTCTGCAGCTATACAAAGCTTTTCAGCTTCTTTGAGCTCATTATTTCAGTTTCAAGACACATCTTTTATACACATTCAGTCTAATAGATCAGCCCAGTACCAACTGCACTCTATCAATACAACACCAACAGCAGACAGATTAGACAATCTCTAAGCTCAAGAGTTACATAGTGTTTTCAGACATTGATGGAGACCAAACTACAACAAAAACAGTATAATCTAACTGATTAACAACAATACATTTTGAAAGGAAGCCCAGATAGCAAAATAAATCCGGTCCATACCTGGGTCACATAGTTGTTTTCTTCTGGCTCAGTGTCCAGCCCATTCCATGGCCCAAATCTGGCCCATATTAAAAGATCTGGCTGTCGGTCAATACCAGAGGATAACGGCCAGACTCTGCCCAGATGTGGAAGTATATTGGGCCAGACGTGGGCCGACGACCCAGGCACACATTCTGTTGAGGCACTCAAAACTCTTAAGGGTAGGGAAAGCTGGTTTGTAACAGAAAAAGTTCATAGTCACTTTAAACACAATGAATTTATTTATATTTAAGTAAAACTTTCCAGAACCATAACTAAAGTGGTTTTGCTGCATATGCCTGCAGCAGCAGATGGGATTGTTGGTACGAACCCCAGTCTCTGGTGTGACTTTGTGCTGCCCATCACGCCCCCCAACCGCCTCCTGACAACCCTGCTGCCATTAATAAATGTAACTCTTTATTCATTAAAAAAAAAATGCTGCCTCTGAAAGGACCAGTGATTACATTGCTACTATAACCTGCACTGGAAAACGAGTTTAGCAGTATAGTGACATAATTTCATGGCGAGAGGGTTGGTAATTGCTAACACAAGCTACAGCTACTCTTTAAGGCAATACTGATCAAAGCTGTGTTTTGTAATCTTCCCTGAACTTCCCTGAGAGTGATGTCATCAGGGTTATCTCAGCCTGGGCTTGGAGACTAAAAGTGAAAAGCATGCATCACAAACTGGGGGCATGAAATCTGACAGCTGCGCCTCAGTTAGGGAGGTGCAAAAAAATATGCAAATTAGTCGCATTATGGAAAGTGTATGATCCAGCCTATTGGAATCTAACCCATACAGAGTAAAAGCCAGGTTGACGTCGGGTACATAGATATGGACCAATCTGTTTTCAATCTGTCTCATGTAACCCAACTTTATGCAAATGCTATAGAAAAAAAATCACTTGTGCTCTTTTCGGTTTTGACAGAACTAACCTGCTCAGTATATTTAGCCAACGACAGCACTGGCTTCGAAAAGCAACTGGCAAAAGTGCAATAAGGTCCCTGTGAGTACGACTATATTTCTGAAGTTCACATTTAAGCTGCCATCACATCTATTAAATACAGTCCATTTGTGTGTGAAACCTTGTAGAGGCAGACTTCAGCTCACCAAGGTCCGTCTGCTGTTCGATTTGAGTGGAAAAGCTTTTCCAAATTAACTCCTGGCTGCCCTCCTCCAGCTCTGAAAGACAGTTAATCACATGATTGTAATTAATGAAATTATCATACCATGATAACTGGTAATGATAGTCTTTAAATCTTTTACTGTTACTTTATACATCAGGTGATCATGATGAAGTATATAAAAGGTATTCATTAAAAGTCATTAAAAAAAAACATAGCCAGGAATCCAATCAGTGAATATGTGACACATACACACACACACACACACACAGACACACGGTAATAATATGAACACAAGGAGTTGGTGCAGGACAATTATTTTACATTCATTAGTGAACAGACTGTTTGAAGGCCTTCTGGGTTTTTTGCTAAATTAGCATTGAACAATGTTGAGATGGAAACATTGCAGGCAGCAAAGATAAAGTGTTTAGCAGGCTTCAGGGCATTTTTATATTGTAATAATTAATGTTCTATGCCACCATAATGTAGGAATGGCAGCAGCTTAATTTAAATCCTGCTCAATTTCTTCCTGACTTAATCTTCATTATTTTCCCATTGCTTGCAACATGTTTACCAGTGATTAAAATGTTCCAGAGCGGGGAGGGGAGGGGAGGGAAGGGGAGGGGGAGCTTCAAGTAATGGTGATCTCCACATAAGGTACTTTTCTCATGGAATTTTCTCACGTTGATTTCACGAGTTCATAAATTAAATGTGAGGTCTGGCTCATGTTTTTCTGTGCACAAGGACTAACTGTCGAGCACTCATTCTCTTAGATTATTCATGAGTCTCCATTAGCACGCTGGCAATTTGTAATTCAGTGCGATACAGTTGAGAAGCACTAGGCAGGATTAAGGAGCTGATGGCAGCCAACATCAGTCAAATTCTAAATTCTGCGATTCCTC
Organism: Seriola aureovittata; assembly: GCF_021018895.1. Classification (NCBI taxonomy): domain Eukaryota; kingdom Metazoa; phylum Chordata; class Actinopteri; order Carangiformes; family Carangidae; genus Seriola; species Seriola aureovittata. The sequence continues at coordinate 23,978,219 of NC_079369.1, forward strand.
ATGGTTATGGGGAAACGGACTAAAATGAGCTGCAGGCACCTCTGGTCTAGTGTAATTAACAATACAATTACTGAAATAATCAATTATTTTTGGAGAGATGGTCATCGTTAAGATCTAAGCATAGGCAGACAGAGGATGGCAGGTTGGAAAAGAATAATAAAAAAAAAAAAAACATCCTTCAGTGGCTTAAGAGTAAGCTGTCCTCAGCGGTGAAGGAACAGCATGATTGCTTATTTGAATGCACAAAACAACCTGTGTTTACGTTTAACAACCGTCCTTTGCATTGAAATGACAGCATTGGTAATTTATTTAAATCACATATTTTTACATTCACAAGAAAGTGTGGATGTTATTTGCCATAAAAGGCGGGGACACAAGAAGACGTCTGCCCTTGTTCATGTTTAGCTTATGCGACTGAGTCATTTCTGGAAAAGCAGACAGCGCAAGAGCAGCCAGAGAGGAATAAAAAGAAAGAGGTACTTTGTTCAAACTTGAACTTCCAAAGTAATTAGAAGTTTTATCTTCACCAGCAGTAGAAGAAATAACTGTTGCACATTCACTGATTTCTCTTTTGTATTTGCTTTCTTCCATTATTGCAGAGAAACTTACACAATGTTTGCAATGCTTCCAAATGTTGATACACATTACTGACTAAATTACTGACAAAAGTACTATTGCATCTGACTGTTGAATAATATAATTTCCCACTGATCTACCCTTTAAAAAGCCATTTACATAATCTACTTTCTGTATTTCATGGTTTGCTTGTTCTTTGACATGTTACATTTCAACAAGTTTGCTCCATAGTCATAGTGTTGATCCAGAATCTGGCCTTTTCATTTATTTCTAGTACTATAATTACATTACATTGAAATCATTTATTTATGTTTTTATATAATTTGTTTGGCTATTTGAGTGATCCACTTTGCGCAACTTGTTAAATGATTAAACTGCACAGATACAAGTTGTTTAACGTGAATCTACTGTACATAGATGCCTGCGTCTCAAGCGCCAGCGGGCTGGTAAACACCAGTAAATAATCAGCAACATCAAGTGGGATTAACTAAATTAGCTGCCAATTTAGCCATAAAGAGGCTATTTGTTTTCTCTGCCACAGAACTTGGTTTCTTGATGGGGACATTTACAAGACAAAAGGGTTTAATACACCCTGGCAGGCAGGTGGCGAGAAAGGCCGGGGGCTAGCTGGTTAGCATGCTAACTTCAGTGGAAGAAAAGATGTTACAAGGTTGTGGGTACTGACCATTTCATACTAGGTACACCGCACAAAACCTGCTATTTTGGAGATACTCATAACCCAGTCATGTAGCCATCACGATTTGACCCTTTGTCAAAGTCGCTCAGATCCATACACTTGGCCATTTTTAATGCTTGCAACACTTCCAACTCACCTGCTGCCTAATATATCTCAGCCCATGACAGGTACTAATGTAACGAGATAATCAATGTTATTCACTTCACCTGTCAGAGGTTTTAACGTTGCGGCCGATTGGTGCACATTGCCCTGCTAAGAGCCAATACCGTGTGAAGACGTTCAGATCTTGCATCATAACTATATGTTATGATAGCCAACTGGCTTTTTATAGTGGTGCACTGTTTTATCACTTCCTGTGGGTCTTTAAAGTTAAGGAGGACAGCAGAGTGGAAAGTTTCATATACAGTGTGAGACCTCAACAACTGAGGTAACAGTCAACATCAGTCTCTTTTACGAATGAAGGCAAACCATAGCGGTGGCAGATAAGAATAACATACAAGCTGGTTTAGGAATGTTCAAGGAATACTTAGGTAGTTGTTATTTAGGTATAAACTTTTTTTTTTTTTTTTTTTGCTTAGGAGTTAGAGTTTTGAATCAGATACAACATTTTTAAGACAGGCTTTAAAGTGTGTTTACACCCAGGGCGGCTTGCCTTGGTATTAGGGATACAGAGTTGCCTTCTCTGGACACATGTAGTACACTTTCACTATTATAGTTATACTATTACAAAATGCACTGTGATATGTGAGATTACTGCTTGGTGTAGTCCCAAGCACAGAAGACAACGCCTGCCTGGGATGTTGGATGTGGTGGAGAGTTGCTTTTTTAATAGCCCATGAATAGAATATTAGTTAGGCTGGGTAAAGCAAACCATACTGCCAAAAAACATACTCTTGGTGAGCGAAGCACACACCACGGGGCAATCCGCATTTAAAATGTGGGCCACTTTTCCCGTTCATATCGGTTTTTCATTGCAGCAAAGTGTGAAACAAGGATAATGGCTGATATTTTCACCAAAGTAAAAACAGCCAGCATCTACCCCCCTGGTTTTAAACATTGTCATTTTCTGGATACCCTGTCTGTTTGCATGTTATCAGTAACCTATCCATCATTTTCATTGCAGAAAATATTACATCTAAAATTGTGATCTCGTCCCCAAATTGTGGGCTGCACAGCTTGTGCTCTCAAGGACCTTTTTGCTCAGTGGTAACAGATTATAATCTTTGAGGCTTTGAAGGTGACTCGTTTAACTCCTAGTCAGGGCTAATCTGTCCGGATTTTGTCAGACGTTAGAACAGCCTGTATCCTAAGATAAGGGCTAGTCAGGGCAGGAACTGACTCTAGCAGCCTGCTTTCTGAGGATTTGGATGTTGAGCCACTGAGGTTCAGGCAAGAGTTTCACACATAACAGCGGGTGAAGAATAATTCCTAAAATCAACACCACATCTACTGCCTCTGAACACAATCCTGTAACAAGAAATGCAGTTGGACAAAAACACCACTGGGATTTTTTTTTTTTTTTTCCAAGGCTTTCATTGTGGTCTTATGTTATGGAAGAGCCTCAGACTTTCATTCTGCTGTAATTGCACATTCGAGTTTCAAGTTGTGTCTTTTAGGGGGAGAACTCGTGTTCTGCCGTTATCAGAAAATTAGAAGCCAAGAACTGCGTGGGAGTCGAAGATAAATCCACAAAGCTCTCCCTGCTTTTCACTAGCACAATGTCAATGCCAGATGAATGTAAAACCACCCTGCATCAATAGATTAGACTTAGCAAAGTTGATATAGGGGTCCACACTGGAAGCAAAGAACCATTCATTAGAAAAAAGAAAAAAAAAAAAAGAATGCTGTTCTGTATTTAGTGTACTTTTCTGAATTTGAACTTTTGATTGCACTGCAAATGATGCCTTTGCCCAATCATAAGGAACATTTTGAGAATTAGGAGTTCAGGGGCTTCGTAATCTGTACATTCATGTCGGATCATGGTTGCTAATTACTCTGTCAAAAAGTGGAAAGAAAATCTGATTGTTAAAACGACAATTGAGTATTATTCTTCAGCTGTTTGATGATTTAAAGCCTTTTTAACAGCTTTATATGTCCTCCTGAAAAAAAGCAAGAAAAACAAAAACAAAAAAACATGGCATGATGCAAGAGGCTTAATCATAAATTTTAACTCACTACATGAACTGAGGGATTTCTTTGTGGAAATACTTTGATTTGCCGCCACATAAGGCCTCTCTCATTTTAGTGCTGGCACTGTCGTAGACATACGTGCATGCACACACATGCACATGCCAGCCACGACAGGTGTCTTACAGCTACCTTGCCAACTGTTCAATCCTCTGAAGTATTCGCCCCTTCAGAGTTCCAAGGAGTCCAGAATAGCCCTAACAGCCCGACTAATGAGTATCGCCATCATGAGCATGCATCTGGCTTTGACGCAGACGGTACTTGCTACGGACACACACACACACATAACACAAACACACAAACACACAGTCGTATTGACCCACATGGTTTAAACACACAGCCACATATACCAATAACATGACATGAACACTGTCTTTCAAAAGCCACGCGCGCACAAAAAACGCACGCAATCGCACACACGCTCTCAGGATCACACACACACATCTGAAGTTTTGTCTTCTATGTAATATTTATTTATTTATTTCATTTTAATACAGGCTGTCTGCCATGGCTGATGTGTGTGGGAGGAACAGTGCAGCCTGCAGGGTGTTAAATTCAATCGAGGTGATGTCTTCCAGGCACTCTTAGCTCTCCCAAGATAGGTCTGTGCTTAAATACAACCAGTCTTACTGAAGAAGAATAAATCAAAGGAAAATATGTTTGACAAACTGCTCATTGAGTATGTATTTGCGGTGGTTGAGCAAGGATTTACCAATACACAGAGTATTACTTTTATATCTCATTGCATATGCACGCACGTCATTGATAGGATTCCTTTTTCTTCTACTTCTTTTTCTTCCTCTCCTTCTCTGAGCATGAAGCTTGCTCTCTCTCTCTCTCTCTCTCTCTCAGCCTCAGATGATGTAAAGGCCGTCTGGGAGAGCAGAGAGGGTGCATGCATGGAGTGCTAATTCCCGGGTGACAAAGCTCCTCTTCAAATGCATGAACTCATCACTGGGAGAAAGGCAAAAAAAGTAGTCCCCATCTCCTTTTCAATTCCCCTTGTAATGAAAAAAATTTACACCTGGAAATGGAGGCTTTCTGCATAAGCAGGGTGAAAAGCAGCTAATGTGAATGAAAGAGGGGAGAATGTGTGTTTGTGCCTGTTTGTGTGATGTGTTACACACACACACACACACACACTTGGGTTGCTCATCTTGACTCTGCATTTAAAAAGGCAAGAAGTTCTGGCAAATGTAAAGGGCAAACCAAATGGCAGAGGAGTTCATGGTTGGAGCCTGATAACGCAATGATTATACAGTAAATAAAAAGTGCTTCTGCAAAAATCATCGAAATAGAAAGTTATGCACATTTCTGTTTTGCATTTGACATTCAAAAAATAGAACATCGACCATCTGCTATTAATGTTTACTGTTGTGTAATTATGTTAAACCGTGAATACATATACTACTTCACACACTGGAAATAGCTAAATTGGGCACTTAAAGCAAGACGGGGCTGAATCAAGCCCTTTTTGTAAAGGTCAGTGGATTCCGGTTCTTATTGCCAAAAGCTGAAAAATGAATAACTGAGATTAGGAATTCGAACCCTATCTCCGACATTGCACAAAAGTTGTAACGGTGGGTGCTCAGGTGACGAGACCGAGGTGCATTCTGCATCCCTCAGGTTGTAAAGTTAGCGCTACAGAAAGGTCCAGTTAAGGTTGGGGAAAGAAAGCCAATGCTTCCTGTTTTCTGCTTCAGGTCAAATTTGACTCTTTTCAATATTTAACCAAGATCATGACCTTTCTGTATCATCAACAAGCTACTCTTAGATAAGTATATTATCAACATGTCAATAATGCTTTAGCTGTATGAGGAAGAAATTGTACATTGTACATTCACAATGAGCATCTTGCAGATACATTTAATATAAAAGTTTCCTAATGTATGCATGCATAATATACATTATATTTTCTTTAATTAACCATTAACTTTTTTAAATTAGTTCTATGTTCAGATCTAACCATATATCACAAACTTCATCAGTGAATTGAGATGCCTTATATCATCTCAAAGGCTCTGGAAAAAGTTGTTGTTTATTCAAATGGTCAAGAATCAGAGAGAGATTTAAATATGCTGTTTTATGGTGGTATAAATATTTGAAATGTTGGCATTGCATTTTAATATTAATTGGGGGGGGGGTCTTTTCTAAAGTTTACCTTAAGTCACAGTTTAGCTAACTAATGTTAGCTAGCTTTCATTTCCAATGTTGGCTTGGCATTTCGTTACCAATTTAAAATGCTTTATATTATCACATTTTTTGCAAACACTGGTGCTCAGTCATGAACATTGAGACAATGGAGGATTAGTTGTTATAGAGATACATTTTGACATCAATATAGAGTTCATTTCCTTGTAACAGTCTTTGTGTGGCTGAAGTGGTTTAGTTAGTTTTTTACCTTTCTGATATTAGCATTTAGTAAGCTACTGTACTTAACTACAATTTTGAGGTACATGTACTTTACCTGAGTATTGCCAGTTTATGCTACGTTATACTTCTACTCCACTACAGTTCAGAGGGAAATATTGTATTTTCTATTCCACTACATGTATTTGACAGTTTCAGTTAAATAAGCGTGAAACTGTAATCATGGTAACATTTTCAGTTCACTGAAGCACGCGTCTGCACAGTACTGGGCTGCCTTTTGCCCTGGAGACAAAGTCGACCCCCCAGTTGTCATTGTATAATTGGCACTCTGATTATTACTCCCTTTTGGAAATTCAGATGATTAACTGAATGATTGCACGAAAGAAACTAGCACTGTACAACTCTGATGAAGGGAAGGGAGTCCAAGATGTTTGACGTTGCTGTGTCAAAGTTTTCCCTACCACAATTACAAGAAACTGATTTATATTCCTTACATACTGTATTTGCGCCGCAGCTGCTTGTTATCCTCCTTTTCTTTCATAAATATGCATCACTTGAGTCTCTTTTTGTGTCTTAATCTGTGTGTTTAATCCTGTTTAAACACTCGGGACAATCTGACCACCACTCTCACATACGGCAGACACATTGCAAGAGTTGAATGGTTATGTGATTATATTACAAGTTTCCAAGCACACACAGACAGCTCCACTGTATCAACACAGTCAGATTTCAGATTTAAAGGGACATTTTGTCATTGACGGAGTGAAAAGCACATACAGTAACACTGTTGATGTAGAGCTTAAGACTCAGCTGCCTCGCTGTTATCTCTGCTGCTCCCTCTTTGCTATATTTTCTTCCAGTCAGGAAGAAGTTTCACTTTATTCCAGACTTAAAAGGGAGAATTGGAAGAGTCCAATTACTGTATACCTGCAAAGCTGCACTCACATTTCCTCCTGCTTCCCCTCCCCCCGGGTAGGAGAAAGCCGCATCAATTCAGACTGATAAGGCGCTTGACAAAATGGGAGAAAGACATAATTCCATTTGTCTTGGTCGAGCCCATCCCATGTGAGGTGTAAGTGTTGCTGCTGTCAGCTCTGCTCTACACCTGTTTGGGGAAGATAAAATCGCATCTCCTGACAGCTGCCCTTTAATCACTTCTGCTAGAGCCAGACAGAGTATAGTGTGCCACTGGTGCACCGTGAACAGAAGAGCACGAATGTTGCCGTTCCCTCATACCTTTGTTGATGGCTTCTTAAGTGATACAGAGTTGAGTAAACCACATTGTGCACATGTATCCCAATAGAGAAACCTGGTTAGTAAGCTCCATTCACTAGGGTTCCTACCATCTGGGTCGATGCAGGTTTATCTTTCACTTCACCGCATCTATTAAATCTCTGTATTTTCTGTACCAGCTGAGTTACCTGAGCAGGTAAGGATTAACCTGTTGTGGCTTTTGCTTGCCTGGATACCGCTGCGCTTACCAACGTGCTATATTTGGCTCCATCTGAACACTGAAAGTGGAAAAGCAAGCATATAATTTCTCTCATGTCATGATCAAAGTGAAATTTCTTTTCATTTCATTCAGCCTGACGTGGTGTTCATGTTAGTCAGTTTCCTGTTTCGGGCTGGGGTAACATGCATGTCTATGGTAGTGGCTGTTAACAGCATTGATCAAATACATATGTCAAAGAGTTGTTGTTTTCTGTAAGTCAACCTACAACAGCTTGTACATCTGTGTCAGGCTCATCTACATTTGTCACATTGTGGCCATCTCTTCTGCTATTTTGTGAAAGGTATGCAGGAAAATGATGTCCCCATTATTTTCTCCAGCCTGTGGAAGCAGCCATCAATAGTACTGACGAATCTGAGATGTGGCTGATGATCCAGAGGTCTGGAACCGGGCTGCAATTTATCGTCCACATAGCTGGTGTCAGACTTTTATTTCAGAATGTAGGTGATTACTACATCTTTACGTAGTGTTGCATAACTTTAGGTGAGGTGTAAGACAATGCAACCAATGCAATCAGAAACCTGGACTAGGTGTTTACATGCAATAGTATTGCAGTTTTTCTCCGCATACTCCAGCCACTGTAATTGGCTCTTTAAGTCTACCGAACAAAATCTACTGGCTGTCCATCGAACCTGCTATAAAACCCGAGGTGACCTAGCTTTTCAAACAGTGGCACCCAAACTACAGAATGCTCTCCTCCAAGCCTTGGAATCCATAGACTGCCGTGACGTCTTCATGAAGCATCTGAAAACTTTTGTATTCAAGCAGGCTTTTGTTTAGTCTGTCTGAATACCTCCTCTATTTTACTTTAATGCCTTTTCTTTATTGCATTTCTTTTATTGTCCTAACTTTTGTACTTTGCACTTTGTTGTTTTTTTTTACCTGCAAAAGTTGCTATATAAATAGCCTACATTTTACTTATCATTTACTTATTTAGTTACTTACTCATTTGGCTTGTCAAAACTGGGCAAAGCAGAGCAGGATGCCTACATGTGCAAGTACATACCATTGCTACTGTGAAAACTTGATCATAAATGGGGTGCGTTGCGTCTTCATTTTAGTCATGTCAAACTAAGAGTGTACACCCTTGTGTTTTGAGCTAAATGCTAATCATTCCCCAATTAACACAAAACACAAAGTACAGCTGTGGCTAAAACAAATTTTTGCAGGATGATTCTCAGTCATCCAGGTCATATCTCTTAGAGCGTTACAAAGGTAACTGGACTTGGTTGAGGTTATCGAGAACATTTCATCCCTCATCTCAAAGGATGTTCACAACTGAACCAAGAGGTGAGAGGTGAAACATCTTCAAAAACCTCAACCAAATCCAGTGAAGCTCTAAGAGATTACTTTTGCAAATATTTTGTTTTAAAGGGACCTATTATGCTTTTCTGAGTTTTTCCTTACTTATAGTGTGTTATATAGGTTTTTGTGCTTGTAAATGCTCTCCAGAGTCACAAGGATCAAAGTTTACATCAAACGGAGTAACTCTGTCAGGGTAAAAACCCATTTTTCTCCTTTGCATGAAGCGCCTCGTTGGGGTCCAGACATTACTTGCTGGTCCTATTAACTTCAATACTTCTTTTGGTTCTGCCCACCTGCGAGTTTGGCTTTGTGACTTCTGTCTGTGTCTGCACACAACCCTTCAGTCCCATGCTCTTTAAGGGCATTTAACTATGCTAATTAGGGCCAACTGGCACACACTTTCAATTTGCAAGGAGATTGGCATTCATCATCTAAGAACACAGGTGAGCACAATTCTGCAGTTGAAGAACATGTTCATGAATCGGACGTAGAGTTTTCTTAAGAACTTTCTTAAGAACAACTTAAGAAAGAATTTAAGAAAAATAGTTAAGAAGATATTGGTGAATGAGACCTAGTGTTCTTGAAATCGAATTCATTTTTTCACGGTTCTCCACTGTTCGTAACATTATAGTGTGAATCAAGGACGACTGCTTCAGAAACCACGCACAGTTAGACGTTTCATTTTCACAACAGTTATTTCTGTAATTCCCACTTAATGTGGCCAGACAAGGGACTAAGCCTCACAGCTGGTCTGCATTGTTATTGTGGATGTTAAACGCATTACCGCAACCCGATCTTTGTGTCCACACATAAAAGATCTAAAGGGTTTCATATAAAAATATTCCAAGTTATAAATATTGTCATCCAAAGTTTGTTTACACAAGACGTGCAGGAATGTGTCATTGCCATGGTTGTTGCCGGCAAGCTGACCAATCAGCTCCAGGGGGGGAGGGGGGCTAACCGAGCATTTCAGACAGAGGGTGAAGAAAATAGAGAAATAAAATGTACAGCAGAAGAAAAATAATGTCTTTTTTAGTCAACACCAAGAATTAAATGATGAGCACTAAAAATGGCCATAATAGGTCCTCTTTAAACCAAAGTACTGGACACATTAAAGAAATTACCTGGTAATGCTACATGTAAAGTCAGAGGATCACCAAAGTTATTACAGTTTATTCTGAGGGGAACTTGAATGACTTTCATAGCAATCTTTCCAGAAGTTACGAAATTTGACTTAAAAGAAAAAAAAAAAAAAAATCAACCTTACAATGGTGCTAGAGGAGAAGTCTCAGGGGATTACCAAGGTCTGTAAGATTCATCCTCATTCCATCATTAGTACCAGAACCAAATTTCATGGCAATCCATTCAATACCACATATTTAAGTCTGTATCAAAGTGGTGGAGTTAAATTTCCTCAAGCCATGCCGCTAACATGGCTTGAATCTTAAGTCCAGTCCTAAGCAGTCACAGCCAAGACAGTGTTCTGCAACGCAGAGTCAATAAAGCATGATAATGTGCTTCCTCATTATTGCTTTGAGAAGTTGCCACATCTGTCAACTTAAAAGGTTTATTCAAATATCTCAAACAGGCCTCAAGACAATTGTTACAAGCCTGCGAGGAATAAAATGTCAATATTCCTTTGCTAAATAAGTTATACAAGACAACCGACATTCAGCTTACTGGAATGGAATCAATGTTTCCATGGCAACACAACCCTGAGCATACAGATGTTAGGGTTATCAGGAAATGTCACCGAGGAGATGTGTTCTGTTTGTTTGTCTGTACATCCATCCATCCTACCTGTCTACATCAACGAGTCAGGAGTTACAGTTGGAAATTCTTCCTTGATAATAAATGTATTCAGTTACCTTCAGCAAGGCTTCAGGTTCATCACGTTTATGGCAGAATACTTCACTCGGAGAGACAACCCCCCCAACCCTCACCCGCCTATCCTTCAATCACAAAAAGTGAAGTAATTTCTCAAAGGCTGAGAAAAGGAAAAAAAAAAAATAAAAAAATCACTCGAGGATTCAGATATGCAGCCAAAAACAACAGCCAAAAAACAGCACCGTTGTATTTTTCATGAGTCATTAGCCCTGCAGGACCGATCCACAGCTTTGATATTTCAAATATCAAAGCAATTATGCCATTACTTTGTCTAACAATGACAGGCTGGCCTTGGGTTGTGCTTGGAATTAGAAAGTCACATGCAAGTTCTGATTCAGAATCCCCTCTTGAGTTTGTGATAAATCTTTAGTGCAGGAACAGTTACTGAAGTGTTTTATTCAGCTTTTTATTTTGGAGTAGGTGATGCTTGCTTTGTGCTTGGTTTCCATGTAGATCTCCTATTAATAATAGGTTGGATTTCTGCACCAAAAAATCAAAATGAGAAGAAAAATAATAATAATAATAATAATAATAATAATAATAATAATAACTTTGCCAAACTTCTACAGATCTGTTGTCTGCAAACGTCTTTAGAACTCACGATAATTGCTTTTCCAGCCAGTAAATGCTGTGTGCTCTCATGCCCCCAAAATGAAAAAAAAAAAATAAAATAAGAAAAGTAATGTCAGTGCTTTCGTCTGACGCTCGCTGAAGGAGGAAATAAGCACTAAGAAGACTGAGATTCTTATCATTTAATTTATCTTGCTCTGTATGAAATATTCCAGTAGGAATCAGTAATTATATACAATCCACAATTCACTCTGTGTGAGCTGGTGAGATGGCCTTATTTCAGGAGGATATGATAACACTGCCAAGACAGAGGGGCTGAGAATTCATTCACCACCCTTTTAAGTTTGGCGGGGAAAAGAAGAAAACAAGAAATACTGTCTCTCAGATCAAATATCATCATGTATATTCTTTTATTGGGGTGGATTTTTCAATATATTTGTAACAAACAGGAAGCTTAGTTGCAGCGTGAATTTTTATTAGTTTTAACAGCCGATGGAAATGACTTCTTCACAGCCTTAAGTGCAGCTCTCCTGGGTGTGTTAAGTGCGAAAAAGAAAGGAAATAAAAAAAAAACAAACAAAAAACATAATTATGGCAGTGTCAGACCAGTCTCAAATGGTTATCGATTGCCTCAGCCCTTATCTAATTTTTTCAAGTTTTATCATTTTCTTCCGCGCTGTTATCAAATAAAAGCTTTGCATTGTGATTTTAAGGAATGTATCTCTCTCACAACAGGAGATGAAACCAGTGATGACATTTGTTCTTGTGATGGAACCCTCTAATGGCTTCATTTCCTCTGGCTATAGCAGTTCAAGAGGAAGAGAATGATGGTTTTGATAGATGGTTCAGTAAAATTTGAGAGCTGCATCAAACTGGGTTCAGTAGTCATTTGAAGTGAAGCGCCAGCGAGGCACTGATGTATTTTTTTCTTTGAAATATTGCAGTTAATGCCATCAACCACCCAGTTGAGTCTCTCCCAAAGTAAATTCCCACCCACTGTAATGTCTAATACCTTGGTGATTATTTTTTTTCAAAGTATTTATAAAATGATGGGGCTTTCAAACTCAAAGATTTGGGGAGGACTCTCCCTCAGCGCCCTTCCAGATTTTAGTGGATTCAAGTGGGATTAGCAGTTTATTAGTGTGTTGCTCCACAAGACAAAAAGGAGAAAGATTGCATCACGAAAGGGAAGTAAAAATATGAACTATATGTTCATGCAAACACAGGACCAGCTTAACAACCACAGACAAAATCAATAGGCTCAGTACAATATAGCTGCTCGATTCAGAGTGCAGGGCAACCTGACCATTATATGTATTTTAATGACTAGAACATACTTGAGATAGTATTGACTTTTAGAGATGCTCATTTATTACAGAATCCCCACTTTAAGATGCAGTCCCAACACATCAAGACTACAGAAAGGTCAACAAAATCTACATTTTAAATGGCACATTGTGTATGTGTAAGACGGACTGTTGGACTGTACTGTGGAGAGCGCAAATCCCAAAGCTATGATATCAGTACCGTTGTTTTCTTAATAAACATTTGAGTTTGGAGAAACTGTTGCTCGATATCAACTAAGTATTCACAGTCACTCTGCAAACTTTTAATCCCTCTACCAAAAAAATTCCGCCCAATTTCCCCTTCGAATTGTATTCATAAATGGACACTTATGCTTTGTTCAATTTTAATCAAATGCTATCATCCAGTGGCAATGCTCAGCCAGGTTTCATTCAGGATACTGGGATTACTTACATTAATAATGGATGACCGGGCGATTTTGCAGCTCACGATTTGCATCCAAAAGCAACGTTCACTGCCAATACACAAAACAGTGTGTCCATTTTATATAGCGAAGTAAGGGTGTGGAATCCGGATTGGTGGCTGGGTGTGTAGTGCAAGAAACTGACCTGACCCGACATGGACCTGCAATTAATGTGTGTTTCAGTAAGTGTTTTAGTTGTATAACCTTAACCCATAGTTTATTTGTCAGCACTCAAGTCTTTACCCGATAATAACCATACATGCACAAATATCAAGAGGTCCTCCAACCTAATTGTTCATATACGTAGGTAATTTGTCCCTACCCTTGTGTACGACTCATACTAGCATACTAGCAACCGGATCTTCGTCACCTTAGTAACAATAATAAACATGCAGTTTAGGTCAGACAGTTGCGGTTTGTTTAGGTTTAGGCACAAAAACTACTTGGGTAGATTTAGGGAAAGATTGTGCTTTGGGTTAATATAATTACTTCCTTAAGTTTAGAGGACGTTCGTCGTCACAGTTACAATAATAAACACTCACTTAAGTTGTGAAAAGGTCATGGATTAAAAGAAAAAAAACACTCGATACCTGTGTTTTGTGAACACATGCATCCACCCCATCCTTCCCCCTAATGTGGGCTTTGTCAATCGATATGCTACGTCACCAAACTTTCTTCTTTGCTCCCATTCTGCAACGCCAGTAGTGCTGTGCTGGTCAGTATGGCTAGTAAGGCTCTGTAACATTCAAATGAAATGTAAGCGACAGAGTTTGCATCCCATCACACACCATCTATCCATCCATCCACTTTCTGCTGCTTATTTGGAGTCAGGTTGTGGTGGCAGCAGATTAACCAAGGTTATCCCTCGTGGCAGCAACATTTTCCAGCTCTTTCCTGAGGCCTTGCCAGGCCAGATAAGATACTGTAAATAGTCTCGCCCACGTGTTCTGGGTCTACCCTGGGGGTCTCCTTCCAGTTACATGTGCCCGGAAAACCTCAGATGGATGGCATCCAGGAATCACAACGATCACATACTTGATATGATATTTCTAAGACTACAAAGTTCTGAGGTATTAAGTTGAATTTAGGAACCAAAATGAACGTTGGCTGAGTTAAGGGTTAAACTTTTGTTAGTTTGAAAATTTGTTTAAAAAAGGCAAATGTAGCCACCCACCAGTTTCCACAGAACTATTTCCCAATGTGCTATAGTCAACCAATGTCACATTGCTAGCACGTTAAACTTATCTCAACTTTAACCTAATCCTCATGATGGGAAAACCTATGGCTCTTATATTCTCTGCATGGAAAATCAGAATTAAGCCAGACACTCTTTGCCTCTCAGTCTCAGAAACTCTCAAACATTAGTGCCAGGCAGCTAAAATAAAGCTTTGCCAACTGCAGCTGCATTATACTGGATAACACTGGTTAAACACAGTTGGAAGCCACAGCCAGAAAGGATAGGAGAGCTTCTCCTAATATGGAATTAGCTTATTACCATCAGCCGAAGAGGGGCACAAAGAGAAGAGTTAATGGCACAAATAGATTGAGGTGAGCGCTCCCATTCAAGCACTGCTGAATCTTTGACCACATCTGTATTGATTTTTTTCGTTGATAGTTGTCACAAGACAGCTGATAGATAGCGAAGGATACTCTTCATTAGCTTTGGGCGTCTCCTCACTGACCACCTCCTAAATCTCTGCCTCTTTTTGTGTGGCCCTGTCAATAAGTGCGCCATCACAAGAGAGCCATACCCTGTTCACCCTCCGTTCTTTCTATTCACTTCATCCAACAATGAACAGATAATACAGTAAAGGGGGGAGGAGATGGAGAGAGGAAGATTAAAAAGCTTCTGCAAGCTACCGAGGGGAGATCAGTCTGGACTGCAATGTAGCTTTGCAGCTGATCCTCCAAGCAAGAATATGAACCCACTAAAGCTTTCTATAAAGGGCTCATTCTCATATTTATTATGATTGACTCACTGTTCATAACTAAAGTGTACAACTCTTTCCACAGATGCAAAATCTCACCCTTTTCAAATTATTACACCGAGTAGAAAAGCTATTGTTTTCTTAGGGCTCCATTTAGGCTCCTTAAATGCACACATGTAAAAACTTCAATTGTTTTTTTCCTGCAATAACATTGGATAAACAGTGTAAGTAATTGTTATGTACCTTCAGACTGAAAAGGAAGAGCAATGGTTTACACTTCCCTTTGGTCTTTTGAAGATTAAATTCTGTTGTTTTGCTTCAGAGCTACTTACATTTTTATCTAAATCTTCATAACAAAAAAGGTTTTTGCTATTTATTTGCTGTAAAAATGTAGCTATAAAAATTAAGATGTTATGTAAATTTATAAATCTGACCTCAAGATCTCAAACCATACATTTTTTATTTTGCAGCTGATGGCCAGCTTGACAATGTGTTGCTCAAGGGCACCTGAACGCAGCTGAGAAAAGGGGATAGAAAAGCTCATTTGCATTCCCCTCCCACATTTTCCCAGGCAGTCCAGGCATTTCAACTGGCGACCGTCCAGTCACAAGCTCGCCTGACATATCGACAAAAAAAAAAAAAAAAAAAAAAAAGCACACGTGTGCAGTCACGACCATGTGGATGTATCAAAAAAAAAAAAAAAAAAAAAAACAATAAAAAAAACATTCAAGTGCAACGTGGAATGCCAACAAAACCATCCAGCTCGCTTTGTGTATGAAAATTAGCAAACATGCCCCCAAGCATCAAACTGCAAAGAGACAGGAAATCAGTCCAGCTGTTCATTTTCCTTCACCCTGTTCCACCCCGAGAGACGGTCTCTGCTGCTAATGGAGCACAGCAAAGGTTACACTCACTGGTGAGAAGAACAGACCCACATGTGGTGTGACCTCTGACTCACCTCAGCAAAGCCATTGCAAATACCACTTTCTTTTCTGTTACACTCAAATGATCCAGCACTTTATCCGCGGCCTCATGCATCCTTAAAGGCTAAATATCACAGCATAAAGCCTGCGAATGGGTCCCGTGAGAATTTTACTGATGCTACAGTATATGCATGAACTGCTGAACTACACACACACACACAAAAAAAAAAAAGTTCTGGTTTATGCAGGAGTTTATTCATGAAGGTGGTTAGACATTTGTGTGCCTTTGTGCATGTGTGAATTTGCACACGGATACATGGTAATGTTTTTTTTTTTTTTTTTACATTTTAATAGTTTTCCATCTCATTGCTGTCATATCCATCATCCTACATGTGTTTTTGCATTGATCCGTTGCATAGTTCACCCTTATGTATTCGGGGTTAACAAAAAATGTATGTTTTAATTTAAGAATTGTTTTTTTTGTATGTGTGTATGTGTGGGAATAAAAATTGGTTGTTGGTGAAATCAGTCACGCTTTTTTTTTTTTTTTTTTTTTTATCACCACCACCCTCAGTCAGTCCAATCCACCATGAATACATCAAGTCTCCACCTCTTGTGCTTTCATGTAACAGGTTTTACACTTTTTGAGCAGCTGTTTACATACCAGTCTAGAAGAAATGTTGTGAGTTCAAAATCAAACTTAATTCCTTTACTCACCAACAGCTGTCTCCAGTGATGGAAAGCAACGCCAATGTTAAGTTTGTCTCTATCTCGTCTTTTCTTCCTACTGAAATTAGCAACAGGGCTAGAAACAAGCTAGCCCCGGCGTGTTGTGTCGCCTTCCGATAGCGACTTACTGTAGCCTCCAATCTGCCCTGAAGATGTAGAGCTGTGCCAATGAGTTATGATCTTTAATCTATTAAAACAATATGTAAATGTAAACAACACCATGCCTTAGTGAAGTCTTATATTTGTTTGTGTAAAAACTATGATATCTATGAATTTGAGGTCATTATTCTTATTATGACATTGTCCACAAGACAGACGCTGAGCCAACAGTTGCAGTTTGCAAAGAGTCTGTACTGTTTGCTGTAGTCGTACTCACTGGATGTTAAATTGGCACCTAATAGCAGGGTTACATTTGCAGCTTAAGGTGGCATTCTCCTCCCTTTCCGCCTCCCCTGTCTGTTACCATTTTAAGAATCCCCTTTGCTAAGGGAAACAACAGCAACAACCTGCGAGTTTACAGCCTACACTGTGAAAATCGGAAAATAATGATGAAGATTTGGAACATGCAATCACACACTTGACATACATCTATTGCTGTTGTTTTTTGGCATTCCTATTCCTAAGAGGGGAATTAGCTCTTTTAATTTCACATGCAAATGTTCCACCAAAACAAGTTTTCCGCCAACACTATTTTGCAAGGGCACCGTCACTACATCCTGGGCTCAGCGCCGCCAAAGATGATCGTGATTGCTTTCAAGAAATGCAAACAAGCCAGAGCCTTTTTTTTTTTTTTTTCCTCCAATAGCAGAATGATAATGGGTGCAGGCAGATCATTCTCCAGCACTAACAGAGCACTGTGGCTGTGCAGGACTATGTTTGCTGCAATCAACATAGCACAGACTAAGGGATAGATTTTGCCTCCTCTTTGAGGCTCTGATACATCTCCATGGAGGTAAATTGTTGATGCATCATGTTGTTCTTGATGCAAGTTAGATCAGGAGAAAGTCTTTATAGGAAAACATTGCAAATAATTTATGTCCTTCCGGGAGCAAAATTGATCTGTGCTTCTATATGTGCTTATGTGCTTGTTTGCTTGACGGTGATCTCTGACTGCAGGTCGTGCTTCACTTATTATATTTCAGCACTGTAAATTCAGTGAAAGGCACATTAGATTCAGACCAGTATAAGACAGACAAAAGTACCACCATGTACAAAATCCAAAATCTGAAAATGGATTTTTGAAAATTGTAATTCATAAATTCATGTTTTGTCAGTTAAAACAGTTTCCCTGTTTTCAAGGTGCCGCAGAGCTGTTTTCAAAGTCATGTTGTTAATATCTTGCAAAACATCCATATTTCAAGCCATTCTGGACTCTGGCATAATTTTTGCGAGAAAAAAAAAAAAAAAAAAAAAAAAAAAAAAGATTGCAGTGGTCCATTCTGCTGCGTTCCACTCCTTCAACAACCTCGCTAATAGAACCGCATGAAGCCTTAGGCATTTCTCTGCCATTCTCTCTCCCTCTCTCTTGCTCATGTGCAGAATGAAACCTTGTTCTGCTGTATAATAGATATCCCACTTTACATGGAGATGAACACACACACACTGAATTCACAGAAACACAAGCACAGACACATGTACATGGAAAAAAAATGTTGAGATATTCTGCATTGGACATGACCTGACAGCAATCTCAATGGGTTGCTTTGTATTCAATGTTTGTGACCTGATTGGCTTGTTTGTTTAAGTCCTTTGACAGGCACTCATTATGTCCCCCATCTCTATCACTATGTCCTCTGATGAAGAGAGGGACACTGAAGAGCCTGTCAATACCTCTGGCCTTGGATGTGTTACTCATTGCAGCCAGCTGTCTCCTTCTCCTGCCCTCTGTCACTTTCTTTCTCTCCTTTTTTTGTGGATGGAAAATGTTGATTGACCTCAACACAAGTGTCCACAAATCTTTAATAATGCAGAAACGAGTCCTTGCTAAGAAGCGCTCATTCTTAATTGACCTTCTTGCCACTGCTTAGTGTGATGTACAGTGTGTGTGTGTGTGTGTGTGTGTGTGTGTGTGTGTGTGTGTGTGTGTGTGTCTGTGTCTGTGTGCACGCAACATAGTGCACCCAATCATTCATATCCTAGCCCTCTGAGTGGCTCCCACTCTTCATCCAGGGTCCTGTGTGTGTGTAAGTGTATTTGTTTGTGTGCATGACGGGGGCATCGTTCTTAATGTCTTTGCGCCCAGTGTGTATGTGCATAAGTGGAGCACTGGCTGTGAGAGCTTTCTATAGTCTCTCCCACCGTGTTTGTTCTGATGCCAAATCGGCTCCCATATGCAGTCAAGAAGGTTCAGCTGTGTGTACACTGGGGATCATCAAGCGCAATGCCTGTTTGAGCGTGACTACCTAAAGCAGAGGATTGTTGGACCAGAAGTATGGCCCAGAAAAACTACATAAGATCCCCCTGCTGGGACTAATCTTTTCCTTGATTTATGATTGATAGATGCAGAAAAGCAGCGCAACCCAGATACGGAAACATGGGACTGACTGTGAATTTAATAGCAATGACAGAATAGTGATGAATTGACTCCATTCCATAATTCATCCTTTAATTAGACCGGTCCATGTCTATCCATCATAGCTCTGGAGAGATGGATGGGATCGCTGTGGTTTATTGATGAGGAGGTAGTTCTTTTTGATTGCTCTCATATTTGACTCAAATACAGTAGCTGCAGCAGTCCACCCTCATATTAATGGGCTGCCTCAGACTCATTTTAACAGTCCATTTCGGATGCGGAGACAACATGGTCGTGGAAAAGTTATGGAAGAGGTCATTTCTGTAGTGGGAGGAGCCTTTAATTCTGGAATAATTTCCCCACCCTCTGAATTTCCCGGTCAGTTTTTTTTCTTTTAAATAATAACTTCACTTTTACTCAACATAGAAACAGGAGTCTCCTGAATAATGTATCAATCCTAATGGTGTGCTGTATTATAGCTGCCAGTTTTCATTATTGTAAATTTTTCTTTGCGAAATCATTCTTTCAACAACTCTTCCAATCTGAACAACTATATATTTAAATTTATTCAACTGTCTGATACGACCCATAGGAGTGTCTCCTGAAAAAGCGCCTCTTCAGTGGCAGGTACTGAACCTTGGTTGTCATGGTTATGATAATAAACACACAGATTGTACTGACAGTGGAGTACCTACCTTTGTTGTCATTATTACTATAATAACAGTTATGGTTTGGTCAGGTCTAGGAAAATAAGCACTTCCTCAACATTAGCTATAGGTCATAATAACCCGCTGCACAAATGACCTATGGGCTTGTTGTTTTACAGGAGGACAGTCTCCATTTTTTTCCCACCAGTTTGGAATGGTGGACATCTCTAAATAGTACAATACCCATAAGTGAAAGTTGCCATTGCTATGGGGAAAAAGCAAGTGGGGTGTGTCAGAGTACCGACAGAATTCGAAGCTCACTGATTGGCTATTCCTCTGGAATTACATCTGTTTATAAAACAGACCTGTGCTTTTTACATTTTACTAAGGAATTAACTCATGCAATTGCCTATTGTCTGTATTGATGATTCAACCAAGAGAATTCAATGCCTCTCCAAGCCTCAGAAGTGCTCCAACAGTGTGTCACAGAACATTGCCCATGCAGAAAATTAATGGGACTTGCTTACAGAACCAGGGGTGCCTGTAAACGTGTCTAGCTTCGGTTACGATACACGATAAGGTGTCCTACAAAAATGACGGATGAGGTTGGGGGAAAAAAAAAGCTTCACCATATGAAGTGGAGTTTGAGTTTGACTGCAAAGTCCATTATTGTTGTATATTAGGACACCTTGGAGAGTATTATGATATTTATGCCATGGTCACAGCTTGGGGGGGATCAGACTCCAGCACCTTCAGAACCTGGCACAGACCCTGTGCCAATATGATGTGAAATACATAGGCAAATCATTATGCAGTGACAGCACTGAGAGGTTGCTGTATCACCTTCCAGCATTTTGTGGGGAGGATACGCAACATTGGGCAACATGTAAAACCATATTCACATTGTGGCACCTCATATAGCTGCTCTTTTAAGTCTACTGCACTTTCAGAGATGCAGGAAATAGCAGGAATTGACATCCATATCAGTTTCAGTGTGTTATCAGATGCTTAATACCCAGTCATAATCATTTCATTTTTCTGTTTGGTGAAGTTGATAAAAGTCATTAGTTTTCCTCAGTATTTTCTGTAAAAGGCAAATGAATAAATAACTAAATAAAAAACTAATAAATGAGGGAATGACGGTGCAAAAATAACTCTAAACATGTTTGGAATACAGACGCTCCCATCAACATTCAATTGGGCTTTTAAAGACTAAGAGCATCCCCTTATCATAAATAGAAAATCTGTTAGCAGAAAATCCATTAGAAGGAAGAGCTTTTGACATGGGCAAAAACTGATGAGCTTGACACAAAACAGCACGGAGTGCAAATGAAGCAGAAAAACGTTGGGAGGAAATCTCTCTTTGTGCTGAGATACATCTTATGGCAAATTAAAAAGGTGATTCCTTTTCAAAACAGGGAGCTGATCTGCTTCCCTCCCCATTATTTTGCCCCTTTTCAAGCAGTCAGAGGGTAAAGTGACACCAGAGCAATGAGCGGGTTTTGAAATATGGAGTGCAGCTTTGCCCTTATGCATCATATATTCACTTTGTAACACACAGACAAATGCGCTGACATGCACACTGCAACACATAAGGTACATACGCACACAATATTATATTCCATCCCCCTCAGGCACACTGCTGCAACCATGAAGAGCAAGTTATAGTCACCCACCAGAGAATCATGGGAAATCATTTGATTCATATCTTCACCCCCAGGGGGGATGGATGTTCACTCACTGTGACAATAACATCTATATAGCTTTTGCGTACTGTTTTTTTTTTTTTATATCTTTGTGCCGTTTGGAAAACAAATCATCACATTGATACATATACAAGTATATGATAATTTGATTGCACTTTCAGAAGTCTGACCTTCTTAAAACAGTGCTGAAAAGATCCCATTTTGCACATAGTAATATTTTTAATAAAGCAGGTCTAGGTTCTATATTAATACTGTGAAAGTATCAAAGCGCTCAGTAAATAGAGAAATGCACACAGCCTGTATTCAGAAACTGAGCCTTAAAAACGAGCCGTCAGGACTTCTGTAACTTTGTGATGTCACAACAGAGCAGTCACCGCTCTCAGCCACGCCTCCAAGCCCCTGCAGGATTTAGTTTCTTTGAGCGTTTACCTGAGATTTGATATATTTTTATTTAATCACTCTGAAAACAGTCAGCCAAATTAGAAGAGAGGCTCAGAGCGTCCTCTCTCCTGATTGGCTGACAGGCCTGTTGTTACTAGAGCCTGAGAGAGGAGATGTAAAACTACATTGAAATGGTTTCTGTTACTTAAAACCACAAATATATCTTCTTATGGATATCAAAACTTCAAAATAAAACACCAGAAAAGTGTAAAATATGGGACCTTTAATTTATCTCCCCTCCCAGTACAACACGCTCTAACATGCACAGCAGAGAAGAAAAAGAAACTGTATATTTTAGACACCATTAAAACTGTTAAAACTGCCCTAATGTAGGAGGGGTAATGAACCCAATCATACTCATTAGCCAACTCTGCAACTCTACAGATGTTTTAGCCTCTTTCAGCCCATTCTTTTACTTTTATGGCACATTTACTGTACGATCAGGTCTCGGCGCTGTCATTAACCTCATTTCGGGAAGCAGGTTGTGGCAGCAGGCAGCTGTTTTTGGCTGATAAATCCACGTGCTACCTGCCTGGCACCAAACAGACAGGCGGAGGAAGTTACCAGCTACCTAGTGAAGAAAGTGGAGCATTTAGCTGGGATAATTCCCCCAACAGTTAGGGAGAGCAAAATGAGTAAATACTGGAGTTACATTTGTCAGGTGGGACGAAACACAATGCTAAATGAATGCTAATGTTGCTCAGTGTCTGCTGGATGCACAAGCACTGCAGGCTGTTGGCTAACACATTAGTTATATTAACTTTCCTCTGCCATATTAAAGTTAATAATGTAGCTTTAAGGCTACTAAAAACGGTTTTATCATAACATCTATACTTTCTATTGGCTTTATTCTCAATATAGCTTTTAGTTAAGGATATAGCATTTGGGAGAGAATTTGGCACACATAATTTTGTAAGATCATCACAGCCAGACAGTGCTGTGTTTCTGATTTATCTTCAGTATGGGTATGATTCAAGCTCTCCAGCTATGTGCCAGTGTTCACCCTGCATTGCTTCCTTTCCACTGAGGGGATTGATCTGAGCTCTACTTACAGCGTCTTAGAAACTTG
The DNA here is from genome assembly GCF_021018895.1 of Seriola aureovittata. Taxonomy (NCBI): domain Eukaryota; kingdom Metazoa; phylum Chordata; class Actinopteri; order Carangiformes; family Carangidae; genus Seriola; species Seriola aureovittata. Next base: position 24,001,044 of record NC_079369.1, read on the forward strand.
CTGACAGTTGTTAAAATTATTGCCTGTGGCTGCGAGGGAGAAAAGGAATGTATTCCTCCAAATTAATGCACGCATTGTTCACTTGACAATGATGGATTATAGGTCGAGACTGATGGGGATGTCTGACAATGGAATATTCGATAAAGTTCCACGCTGAAAATGGAAACCGTTTTACTGTTTAACCCTGGAAGGAAGGAAGGGAATTTGTTTTCGATGCTGGTTAAGACTGTGAGGGAAAATGGTTGAAGGTGCATCTTATAAATGTTATTAGAAAACACAAACATATGACTGTAGGTGTTCGGAACATTATTCAAAAATGTTTAAAGACATTACCTGTGCCTTTCATCACAGGTACCTAATCACACTGTACTTATGATCTTTCTTTCTTTCACAATACAAAACAAATAATTAAATCTAACATATTCATTCTGATGCTGAAGCATAAGCAAAATATGGCTATATGCATATAATGATTTAGATCAGTGGTTCCCAACCTGTGAGTTGGGAACCACTGAAGTTGGCCGACAAATCATATGCAAAACATTACAGTTTTGGTGAAAAAATGTTATTATATTGAAATATCTATATATATATATATAAAATGTAAATAAATATATAAAATGTAAATAAATAATGTTTTTAATGATTTTTGTTTTCGTATCAAGGCCTGTCACTGTGATAAAAATGATATGCCAGTGATAGGAACATTTAAGTTGTCACCGGCTAGACCACTTTGCCACTTGACCATATCTATACTTGTATTGTTACAGGTTTGCGATGTGAGCCACCAACATTTTTGAGATTTTGAAGTGAGTGATGAGTCGGACAAGGTTGGGAACCACAGATGTAGATACTTGCACCTTAATTCTCTTCAACCTTAATCTCTGTCCAGCCATGTCATCATACTGCCTCCTGAGCCTCATGGCTGTTATTGCTTTTGCTTTGTTGTTAAAGCACTTCGTAAACTCTGTTTTTAAAGCTGCTATATGAATAAAATTATCATCATTTTTTTTTAAATAACTCAGAGAGCTATATGAATCAAATGTGACTTCTCTAAAATCTAATGCAATCCAGTTAAACAGCATATCCACAAATTCAACCCATGTTCTGTTTTGATTGATACGGTCAGAGAAATCTTCATTCATTATTGAGATTATATTTCTGCAGTGATTGAACAGGGACTGCAAACACAAGGGGAAAGAATATTAGACACACATTTCAATATAATGCAGTCCAGCACAACACTAACGTCACTGAATACAACCTCAATAATAAACATATAGTTGAATGAAAGTTTGAACTGAAACTGCACATTATAAGCTTCATAAAGGCAGAATGTGCCGCAGAGCCGTTTTACTGAATTGTATTAGGTTGTACAGGTTAATCTATATAATGAAACTGGCCAGGGACCCATAGAAATGAGAGGAACTGACCAAACAAAAAATGAATATTTTTCATATTTAAGGTAAATCATTTGAAACTTTTTGTCACTAGGCTCGTTTTAGGGTAATGTTTTGAGTTTGCATGTGGAGAACATTTCCTTTGGGGAGCATTCATTTGTTTTTTTCAATGCAAATTTTGAGAGCAAAGAGCAGATCTACTCTCTTTCTTTAGAGTTACATTCTCACTGCTGCTTACATTCGTGTTCACTCAGTCTAATTTTAATGAAAAAGTTGAGTCACAGATTCGCATTACCTCTTGCACAGTGACGGTGACAGAGTTTAGAGTGGCTCACTGAAGGGCTTCTTTTTTTTTTCCCTTTGTTTCCTCCTTTGACCACAGAGGAGAGGAGTGTGTCAGCATTACACTCTGCATGACCACTAAAACACCAAACTGCTCACGCTGCAGCCTCCAGAACGATTTTGAGACGAAGAGTCCTGCCTTCCAGATTGGAGGGGGGGGGGGTTGCCCATCAAAAGGCCAAGCACCTGATTCAACAGTGCAGGGGACTGGTTCCTGTCCCTTGCATAAAAGGATAAGGCCTCTGGCCATCCAGCTATGTACTGTTCCATTGTAGATCTGTTTAGGCAGCATTTGGCAGGCTAATCGTGTTGGCGTTTGAAAACAGGGGTTCACATCAGCGGCCATCTTTGAACTAAGAGGAGTGAGTTTGCTAGGGACTTTTTCAAATGGGAAAACTGCCATCCTAATATTTCATATCATGCCCATTAAAATACCAAAAAGTTAAAGCCATCTGTGGTGTCAACATTGCTGGCAGCCAGCAGGGAGGCTAACTAAAACTGATTTGCAATTCCAATGAGCGCTGCCTTTGGCCAGAAATATTTTTTAATTCTATCTAGAATGACAGAGAAAAGTCCGCAGGCGAATCAGGCATCAAGCATTTCCTGAAATGTCTCAAAGAAATTCTCAACGACTGTTTAAAATATTTAAAATATAAAAAACGGTTACCCCTACAGTAGTGCAGAAATGTTTGTGATGATGCAGCTCCAACAGTTTTTCAATAATAATTATAGGAATTAAACATCTCTGTAATATGCCTCATTTAATTACAACCAGGAAGCCATTCACAAGCCTGTTCATGAAATTAATTAGACTTTTACATGAATTATCATCCTTGAAGATAAACACCTTCTAAAGCGACGGAATAAGCATATACAAGGCAGAACAATGCACTCAACAACACACACATAATAAAATGGGCATGCCACACATACAAAGGCATTTTTGTTATCTTTCATAGAGGAGCCTATGGCAATGGGAGTGTTGAGTGAAAGGAGCATTGTAAAACTCTACATACAACTGTGTACATGTGTTCAAATGTGTCTCTTCTTTCCAAAAAAGAAAGGGATGGATTGACTGGCAGCTGAAAAAAAAGGAGGTCTGAATAAGGAGTTTTAAAGAACTGGTAGAGCCGTAGATAACAATGGTGAGTTACGATCTGAGGTCACCTCTAGGTCAGGCAATCAGTTCACTCCATAAAGGGCAGAGGGAGAAAGAGAGAGAGAGGGGGGGTTCTTTTCACACATGGAGCCCAGGTTCAATTTAGTGACTCTGGTGACTTTGCTACCTGTCTAGGGCCTTTCAGTCACCCACTGCATGCTGGGAAAGGCTCATGCTGGCAAATTGCCGGAGCATCTTCTATGGAGAATCAACTCCGGCTCCCACAATGACACAGACACAGAAAAATGGTAAGGACATTACTGGGTCTAAAGCACATGCGGGAAATGGCTGAAAGAGAAAGAGAGAGAGAGAGCGAGAGCGAGAGAGAGAGAGAGAGAGAGAGAAAGCATGCTGACTGTAACCAGCAAAGATATCTCCATCCTCATGAAATGATTCAGAAGAGTCAAAACACATCCATGTTTACATAGTGTAATCATCTAAAAGAATTGTGTCTGATCTTTAGCAAACAAAATCTAAATCAAACTGAGGGTGGAGCTCGGAGTCATCTGTTCTCTACAGACATTTAGTAAAAAAAAAATGTATTTATAATATTCATTTTCTTATGGAGTAGACTGAGCAAGTAGAAGAGAAAATGAAAAAAAACAAATTGCCAGATATGGAAAAAAGACTTTCTAGGAGTTGTATCCGGGGTCATTGACGAGTCAAGCAATAAATTCACAAAATGAAATAGGGTTACAAGAAGAAGAAGCACAGAGAGAGAAATTTCTCTGACTAACCACTGTTTGCCATAGAGAGACATTAATTTTATTCTTATAGCATACCCATAATATTAAGAATAAACTTTACTCAAAAAAGAAAAAAAAAAATTGAATAAACTCTACTCAGGAAAAGAAAAAGCAAATTCTTCAAGGCTGAAACCCTTACATGCAGCACAACTTGCATTTTAATTTTACATAGATACATTTCCCTCTCTCTTTTCCCTGATTGATAGTAAGTTATCGCGCTACCGTGTATCACTACTTCTTCACTATCAGCTTTGGCACCAGGTCATGTCAGTTTGATTGCTACAGGTATTAACAGGTATTTCTTAAATGTAAAAAGTTGAACCTGTCAAGGGTTTGCAAGGTAAGTTGGACCCAAATGCAGTCAACTCTTGGGAGATGGTGAACACAGGTTTATTTAACAAAGAATCCACACGTGAACGTGACATGAACAGACCCTGAACTAAACAGACAAAGGGAAGCACAAAGACTATATAGACAAGGGAGGCAAGGGTGATTGAACACAGGTGAAACACATTAGGGCGGGGCAGACAATCACCACAGACACAGGACCAAGACAGGAAGCAAAAACACTGACACACATGGAAACCAATTACAAAATAAAACAGAAAGTGCAAAAACTCCAAAACAAAACTAACAAAAAGTGTCTGCCATAGCAAACCATGACAGAACCCTGTTCCCTAAGCAGTAAAAAGTAAGAAACTTAACACTGCCCAGATGTTATGAAGATTTTTCATGTATCACGTATTCATGCATATGTCATGTAGGTATGTGGGCCCGAGTTGGACATTGTGGCAGTGGGCATGCTGTGGGCCCATAATGGGTCCCTTTGGGGGCCCACTCTGCTTAGTATGGGCAGCTCACACTTTGGGCTGTCCCACTGGGGCCCCACCTGGGCCACATAGTGTGGGGCCCACACGTGCCCCGCATTTCATTCCCGCTAACAGGGCCCACAATGGGCTGCCCACCCAAATGTAATCTTTTAGGGCTAAGGGGTTAGACATGATAATAATACTGCATATTTTGCTACAATACTTTCCACTGCTTATTGATATTATCTAAACCCACTTCCTGTTTACCATTACTGTGGGTTGGGTCGTTTGGTTTGTAGTAAGATTGTGTTTCACAGTTACAGCAGCGACATGGGCTGACAGTGGCATGAAGGTGGGTCAACATGAGCAGAGACAAAATAAAATTACAATAAAAAAAAATAGCTTGTAAGTAAGATCCATAGAGCAAAACCAGAATGGTGGAAACGTATATCAAGCTGTTTGGAAAAAGCATTTGGTTTGTCCTGTAAATGAAACTATGACTCTTATGAAACTTTATTATGAACAGATACTCACCTGGTACCACAAACTTGATCATGACTGCAATTCAAAACAGCAGCACTTTTCAACAAACAAGCATTTAACACAGGGGCTCTGATGAAGTAATTTTCTGCATCATTTGAGACAGAATAAATCACTCAGTGGAAGTGTCGAGTCGCTCCTGAGAACCAAGTCAAAACTGCAGCTCCTGTCAGTCTCATCATCTCTGTCTCTCCGACTCTGTCAGACTCTCTGCCAGCTGTCATTGTTGCATTAAGTGCTTATGATACTTCCTTGCGAGTTAAGAATATTAGTTGGATACTCAACCGAAGGACTTACTTCAACTCCCATATGTTTAATATGCCTCGTTTCTTTCTACCAATGTTCTTCTGGTTTCATGTAAAAAATAAAAATAAATAAAAAAAAATAGCTGCAGAACTCCTTCAAGACACAAAATGGGAGCAGATAATAAAATCTTAATGATTAAACTTCAAGCAAAACAGTGAAAAAATATCTATTAAGCCTGATGTGCAGGGGAGCTAGAGTTGCACAAGTAATAGCTTTAGTTCAGAATGTTTTTCTCATAAACTGTAATCCAAGTTTCAGAGTTGTTGAAGAACACATGATGATAGTGTGTTCTTAAAAAATAAAAACTTAGTGAGAAACACTAAATACAGTTGTGAAATACCTTTCATTGTTATTTTAACTTTACAGGTGAACAAGGTTTTAACCCCATTTACACATTAGATCTGTATCTAACATCTGACCCACGGCCCTTCACATTAACACCTGGAATTAATAAGCCTACAATCTCGATTCTTCCCACATTGTGATTAAATCGCAACATGCAAATTGCAACTTGCCACAAATCTGAATACGCACAGAGACCTAGAGAACTAGAACTAGAGAAATCACACATATTTTCCACCAGCTTGCATAGATGTGAGTGAACCTAAATATATTCTGGACATATTGAACAGCTACTCAGTAATGACATAAGTTCTGTCAGTAGATGAACTTGCAAATCTCACAAGAACACCAAGTGTTGCAAGTTCTTCTACAAAAACAAACATGGACGGTAACCAGCAGATTACACTGTTTATATGCAGGTCAATTTGCAATGAAAAAAGGTTAAAAAGAAAAAGGAGGAAAACAAAAACAGCAGAGTTTGGGAGCAATCCTGGATGGAGAGGTGTGAAGAACTGTGTGGCCTATACAGAGGGAACTGGAGGTGATTGAACTTTGTAAAACAAAGCAAACTTGAGGTAAAGCTGTTTATTTACCGATATGTCTCCCTTGCCAGTGCCAGTATCTGACAGAGATTATTGCAGACACCAATCCAAATGGTGCATTCAGTTGTCAGGCTCAAACCATATTTATAATCACTTCAACTGTCATAATGTGTGTTCCCACCTTCAGTTGGGCTGGCACACCTGTTAACAATCACCACTTCACTTGATCTAGAAACACTCCTGAGAAAAATCAAGGCACTCGTCTTTAGAAAAAAGGTTTGAAATGCCTGGCAAGTTCTATGAGTAGAACATGATAAAAAAAAAACATTCACTGCAGTGTGTGTTGGCGTTCAGCCTTCTTCAGGAAGTTACTAAGAATTTTGTGATGAAACAACTTTTACACAAGGTGAGCAAATCAACAGGTGTAAACATTCAGCAATCAGAGTCAATCAGTCTAAATCAGTGTTCCCTTGGTCCATCCCTCTCTAATAAATTCTTTGGGTCAGCCTCTAAAGTAAAGTGATGAGGTCAACAGGGGTAGCCTCTCTAGATATAGGATATATATAGTTAAATAAGATGAGGACATATATACACACACACACACACACACACAAAACATACATCTACATCTTCACTTACAAAACATACCATGGAGGTATATCTACACACACATATCTCACTATAACAGTGGATAACACATTACAGGAAATGAGTAAATTCTAGATCATTATTAAGACCAGGGTAGTGGGTAGCTCTTAACTTGAAAATCCAAAAACGTTCCCATTGGTTGAGCTGTTTGATCCTATTACCTCTACGAATTGATTCTGGGATATGATCTATACCTGTAGCTTTGAGGATAGATGGGTTGCTGTTGTGCTTGTCTATGAAATGTCTAGTCATAGGAGAGTCATCATTTTGTGTCTTTATGGCATATTTATGCTGTGACAGTCGATGAAACAGCTCAACCAGCTCAATGTTTTTAATCACGTTCTACTCATAGAACTTGCCAGTTCATTAAAAGCATTTTAACCTTTTTTCTTAAGATAAGTGCCTTGGTTTTTCCTCAAGAGTTTTTTCTAGATCTGTTCATTGCCATCCACCGAAGAGCACCATCTTTTTTGCACTAACACATGTTTCAAGAAGCTCTCTAGTTTTTTGACTTCACTCGATCTGTTGAGTCCCAAATCAAGGGAAGCAACACTGCAGACAGGTGTCTTTCTGTCTTGAAAATCACTTTTTTCTAGGAAAGGCTTGTTAGCTACTGCTACCACCTGTAGCCCGTGACAGGCAGCTTAAGAAGAGGTGAACTTAAGTGACCTTCCAACTTGCTGGCTGGAATTTTTTCATAAGAATGAGGTCACACTATACAGAGTACAGCTACACTTGGCTGAGATCTGATCACAGTCCGAGCCAGACCACATCCACCCTTCCCACTACGAAGCATCCTGCTTTCCTTTTGTGAATCCTCTGAATCTGGACAAATTCAGCATGTGTTATTTATACTACCTTGGCTGTTTAACCTGTATTTATACAGGAGTAGGTTGGCTGAGCATGCCTTCTTGCAGAAATACTGTTAAACCAACAATAGGAGATATTCAACAAAGAGGCGGAAAGGAACGTGACAAGCAACTGAACATCCAGATGTCTTCAAATCGCAGAGGACAGGTATGAAAGTGACAGTTGTAAGAAGGGGTGAATACATCTCTTTATTTGATATGGATCAATGGATGTGAATGTTGTGTCGAGGGACCTGTTTTATCCCCTGAGAAGTTCACATGGGAATTCTTATGTACAGATAATCACTACGAAATTGTATGTATGTTTTTAAAACAGTTTTTGTGTAAAAGCCTTTTTTTCCAATCAAAGTAAAGGAGGGAAAGCATAAATTATTCATGCATAGATGCATTTTTGTCAAAACAAGCCCCTATACAAGGTCCTCCATTCTCATTTATGGTTCCATTACACATTATTTCTAACTTTATTCTGGGTTTTGATTATCTTAGATTTGTCTTACACTAATAGTATCTCTGATAGTGTAGAAGTCTGAACAGAACAATACTTAATCAGAAAATTAAATCTTCCTGGCTCCCAAATTAACAGATTGTGGCCAAATCCTTGTACATGAAAATAAATGAGAAGCCTTTTGTGTTGAGAGTATTTTTCAAATGTGTCTGACAGCATGTATTTAAATAAAGCTTTTAAATTCAGCTAAAGACTTTTCGTTGTGTGTCCATCTCACGCTCACACACGTACGCATCTCATTTTCTTGTTACACATCTTTCGTGTTATAGAAATGTATCAAAAAGGTCACAACACACACTACGAGAACAATAACAACTTAATGAAGGTTAAGTAAAAAAGGAGAAAGAGGCAGAAACCTGGACAATGAAATACAGCCACGAGCATTTGATGAGGTCCAATAGTGTGGGACCTTTAGATCAACAAGAGACTTTCCTCCTGTAAAGAAAAACCCATAGGTCATCTGTGCAAGCAGCTTATTATGACTCAGACTTATGGTCTCTAGTGGAAGAAGTCATTGTGATGGGAGCTAAGAAGAAAGTTTAGGTGAAGTTAGGTTAGGTGATATATATATATATATATATGTGTGTGTATGTATGTGTGTGTCTGTGTGTGTGTGTGTATATATATATATAGAGTGACAAAATCTGCATTAAGCCAGTACACTACGGTCTGCGTGGGCTTTGTTATTAGAGGGTGTACCTGAGGCTTTGGTGTGGACCAAGCAGCAACCTCCATGGGTGAAAGATGAAGCCAGCACAGAAGTCCTAAAAACTTTGAATGGTGTACAGCCTGGTACAAATAACAGCTTTGCTCTTTATAGCTACTTTCCTCTTTAATGACAACTGTATGGGGGATGAATTTTTATATAACTCACCTATTTAAATTTTAATTAGGCTTAAAGTTACAAATAATTGAGGACGTGGCCACTTTGAGTGATGGGTGGGTGAGCATATACTTGCCACAAACCAGGATGCACCAAAGTCTCGGCTCCACACACATCCCCACCTCTTTGCCCATTTTTGGAATTACCTTAGGCTGAATCAGGAACTGCCAAGATGGTGACGGTGAAGCGGCTCACTCTGAGCTTCAAACCCACTCTTCAGAAACCTATGGTTGATGTCATAGCGGCTACATTCATCTTTATATACAAACTATGGTGTGGGCGTTTGCGTACTCACCAATTTGTTATGACCGCAACAGTACAAGGGAACCAACTGTACATTAGTTGGCATAAACAAACATAGACACAGAGTTTAAAGAGAGGAGGTCTGCCACTACCCTCACCTTTACAATTCATGTTTACAAGAATACAAAAGATGACCAAATGTGTTGTTATTCATGGAGAGCGATTTCCCAGAAAAGAGGAAGGTGGATGACAGCAGAAATGGACGTATGCATGTAACACATAGATGACAATCTAAGGCACATGTGTGGAACCCATCCTCCAAGCCAAGTATAAATGGTGGTTGGGGTGGATGGATGAGTTGATGAAACACAGGACGTTTACACAAGAGAAAAATCTTCATCTATTGTATGAAAATGATAATCACTTGTTTATTTTATCCATGACAGATCCCCAACCTGTTTGTTTTTGTTACCATGACGACAAAGGGCCTGTACGCCTACGGCTGGTGCTCTCCTGTAGGTTGTATCCAAGGTGTCACTGAGAGCCATTCGCTCATTGGGGAACTTTGACTTAAAGCAAACAAAGATACATGTTTTGTTGTTTTGAAGGTTGGACTAAAGAAAAAAAAACAGCTATTAGTTTATGGTTGCTTTTGCAGCATCTGTGTTAATATCTTTCTGAAAAGTAGGAGTGTGAGTGTGGGCACTTGTGTTGACTTTGCCTCTACACACCTGTGGTAAATTGTCTAATTAAGGTGCAACAAAACAGGAGAGAGACCCAGAGTGGCTAATAAAAATGCCATGCAGTACAAATGGATCAGATTAAGAGTCAGATCAGTATGAAAACATGCACCGACCCATATTTTATTTTGTCAGCTTTTCACAAATTAGTTTGAAAACTGCACAGCATTTTTAATGGAAACAGAACCGCTTTTATTAGGGTGAACTCATCTTCACTAACTTGAGCAGACCTGAGCAGAGGTCTAATCAGTCCAAATTATTGAAAACACCTGTGTGGGTGTGCAGGCCAAGTTAGTTCAGTTTGTAAAATGCATGCTGTGCAAAAATAGATTCTTTGGAAAAGTTGAAATTGTGGATTAAACCGAACTAAATACAGCTAACATTATTTTAAATACAGTAAAAAAAGCTATGACTTTTTAATCAATAAACCTGATCTTAGGGATTTTTGTGTCGTACGCAGCATACCGAGATAGGTGTAATGTGCAAATGTCCACTGTATCATCCATATGGGTCAGCTGTTCAAAGTCGCACATTAATAATAATTATCTCACAGTGTGGGCTGAGACAAAAACAGTCTTTTTTCACTCCTGTTCATCATTCATATATTTTATTTCCTTGTAGTCTAAACTCCAAAAGGCAGCACTGTGTCGGTTCAGACAAACCTATGCAGCAGGCAGCGCACAGGAGCCAGTCACTAATCACTGTGCTTTTTATCGCACCTGTAGCACCAGGTGCAGCTCATGACTCCTGACGCAACGCGTTGCTATAAAGGCGACGTGTGTCTTTCGTTCTTGTTCTTCCAACATGCGGCAGGTTGCTGTCAATAGCTATACAACTTTCAGAGTTCAGTCATTTTACATTTAAAAAAACTTAAGTCCGGATCAGCTCTGCTTTGCACGCCTGTGAGATCCCCTCTGACAAAAAAGTTTAATACACCAGAGTTTACTGTTGCTGTTTCAGGAGCGTTTGCACCATGCGCTTAATGCTTCTTTACACCCAGTTCAGAAAATGCTCTTTGCAGAAGGAAGGATATGTGTAGCCAGATGAGATGAGATGAGAGGAGGGGAGAGGGGTGCAATTTCTCTTGATGTAGCTTTTAGTCAAGGTCTTGTTTTATTATAATTATCTGTGATAGCAGTGACCTTTTTAGATATGAAAGCTGTTACTGCTGGTGGCTGTGAACCTGGCGAGGGAGGAGATGGAGCAGTAGAGAAGAATTCTGTTTGATGTTCAACATGAGTATTGCATTTTTGAAACAACTTGCAAACTAGACCACTGTGAGTCGCTTCTAAGCTACATGATGACTAAACAAATGGCATGCAGCTCTGGTTAATGTCCTGCTTTTTCCAGACCTTTACTAATTTATGGGTCATGTAATGAGGGTAATTTTCAAAGAGGTTTTATGTGTCTTTTAATTACTTGAATCTACCAATGACAGGACAAACCTTGGCCTTGCAAACTCAAATAAAAGGGGGGGGGGCATTGTTACAACTGCAGTTTGTTTTTTGTTTTTTTTTCTCTCCTTTGGCCTGAAAGTTGGCATCAAGTGTGTGAATTAATAAATGTGCATATATGGAAGTGATTAGTTGAAAACATTGGATCTTGCAGCTGATTGGCTCCTGTCAGATGTCTTCGTCAAATGTAAGAAACCAAGATGGTGCTGCAAAGGGAGAAACTCATCTATGGCCCAATCCCAATGTCCACGCTCACAGACTTGGTCTGAGGGGAATTACCCAAAGTTCATAGCATTGTGACATTAAACACAGGGTTGCCATGGTTATCAGAGGATGCCCAGAAGCGTAAAAAATGACAAACGACCATAAAATGCAAGAAATAATAAGAGAGACTGGTTCACAAACAAGCATGAAAGAAATTAACTCTAATGTTTGCATTACAAGAAAAGACAGTATATGATAGTATAAACACAGAGCGCAGTGGGGATTCAGAGCCAGAGCTGTGTAGTTATTTATGCGATGAAGACTTGATGAATTCCAAATTGGATCAGATCTGATCCAACATTACTTTTTTCATATTTGGGTAGGTTATGTTGGAGGGTTTTTTTTTTTTTTTTTTCAAATTTAGATTGACATCCACTGCAACTGCCACACTCTGCTGTGCTGCTGTTTTAATAGTTTTTTCTACATTTTTACACTGTGTACAGTAGATATGCTTTTGGATAGCCAAGTCTCTCTAAAGACCTTTCTTCCCCCAGCAAAACATGTCAGCTGCTATTGTTTTTTTTTTTTTTGTTTTTTCACTGATTAACTTACTGCATCTTCAAGGAACAACTAATCAGTGAAATCACCTGGTGTCATGATTGTTTGGAGGGAAACTCTCTCAGTCCACAGCACATGATTGGACTCCACTGCGCCGTAACAATCGCCAGTGGAGACCATCAAAACAGTCATTAATTCTGTGTGGAAGTGATGTCTCTTATAGATCCAATCTGGACTAATTTTGTCAAGTAGTTCTGTTATGTTGGGTCTGAGCTCTATTAGTAACTGGAAATCATTAGTACTCGGCCTCACACGGGCGGCACCATTATGTTAACAGTACTCTACCTCATGAGCTGGACACCAAATGTGTTAGATTTCGGTTGTTTATCAATTTATTGGCTATCACAAATTAAGGAAATATTAATATTAAAAATATTAATATTAAATAATATCTTTAAAATGAATTAAAGTTCAGGATATGTGTAGCCAGATGAGATGAGATGAGAGGAGGGGAGAGGGGTGCAATTTCTCTTGATGTAGCTTTTAGTCAAGGTCTTGTTTTATTATAATTATCTGTGATAGCAGTGACCTTTTTAGATATGAAAGCTGTTACTGCTGGTGGCTGTGAACCTGGCGAGGGAGGAGATGGAGCAGTAGAGAAGAATTCTGTTTGATGTTCAACATGAGTATTGCATTTTTGAAACAACTTGCAAACTAGACCACTGTGAGTCGCTTCTAAGCTACATGATGACTAAACAAATGGCATGCAGCTCTGGTTAATGTCCTGCTTTTTCCAGACCTTTACTAATTTATGGGTCATGTAATGAGGGTAATTTTCAAAGAGGTTTTATGTGTCTTTTAATTACTTGAATCTACCAATGACAGGACAAACCTTGGCCTTGCAAACTCAAATAAAAGGGGGGGGGGGGCATTGTTACAACTGCAGTTTGTTTTTTGTTTTTTTTTCTCTCCTTTGGCCTGAAAGTTGGCATCAAGTGTGTGAATTAATAAATGTGCGTATATGGAGGTGATTAGTTGAAAACATTGGATCTTGCAGCTGATTGGCTCCTGTCAGATGTCTTCGTCAAATGTAAGAAACCAAGATGGTGCTGCAAAGGGAGAAACTCATCTATGGCCCAATCCCAATGTCCACGCTCACAGACTTGGTCTGAGGGGAATTACCCAAAGTTCATAGCATTGTGACATTAAACACAGGGTTGCCATGGTTATCAGAGGATGCCCAGAAGCGTAAAAAATGACAAACGACCATAAAATGCAAGAAATAATAAGAGAGACTGGTTCACAAACAAGCATGAAAGAAATTAACTCTAATGTTTGCATTACAAGAAAAGACAGTATATGATAGTATAAACACAGAGCGCAGTGGGGATTCAGAGCCAGAGCTGTGTAGTTATTTATGCGATGAAGACTTGATGAATTCCAAATTGGATCAGATCTGATCCAACATTACTTTTTTCATATTTGGGTAGGTTATGTTGGAGGGTTTTTTTTTTTTTTTTTTCAAATTTAGATTGACATCCACTGCAACTGCCACACTCTGCTGTGCTGCTGTTTTAATAGTTTTTTCTACATTTTTACACTGTGTACAGTAGATATGCTTTTGGATAGCCAAGTCTCTCTAAAGACCTTTCTTCCCCCAGCAAAACATGTCAGCTGCTATTGTTTTTTTTTTTTTTGTTTTTTCACTGATTAACTTACTGCATCTTCAAGGAACAACTAATCAGTGAAATCACCTGGTGTCATGATTGTTTGGAGGGAAACTCTCTCAGTCCACAGCACATGATTGGACTCCACTGCGCCGTAACAATCGCCAGTGGAGACCATCAAAACAGTCATTAATTCTGTGTGGAAGTGATGTCTCTTATAGATCCAATCTGGACTAATTTTGTCAAGTAGTTCTGTTATGTTGGGTCTGAGCTCTATTAGTAACTGGAAATCATTAGTACTCGGCCTCACACGGGCGGCACCATTATGTTAACAGTACTCTACCTCATGAGCTGGACACCAAATGTGTTAGATTTCGGTTGTTTATCAATTTATTGGCTATCACAAATTAAGGAAATATTAATATTAAAAATATTAATATTAAATAATATCTTTAAAATGAATTAAAGTTCACGGGGCACCAGCCTAAACTAATAGGCAAAATAGCCAATATGGTTTTAGTCTCAATTTATTACCATTAATCTGGAACTTTGATTAACCATTAGCTTACTAACTATTACCAAATTACCAAATCAATAGTAAATTACAGTTGAAGGATTGGAATTCTACCGAGTAGAGGTTGGCAATATCCACGCTTGTGCAACATTAAACACACCAGTAGTTATACTTAAAAGGCATTTATTTACAATGGAGCAGAGTAAAGTACAATGTCTAATCTAGCATATACAGGTGTGTGTGTGTGTGTGTGTGTGTGTGTGTGTGTGTGTGTGTGTCTGTGGGGACACAGACAAAGGCAAGATGGCCGACTCAAAGTGGTCACTGTGACCACATGACCTGAACAAAGAAGACTACAAAGATGGCGGTAAACAAAGAAACTACTAAAATGGCCGCTGAGACCACCTAGTGTGTGTGAGAGGGGAGGTGTGAGTTTCTTTGTTAGCCTAGCTCATGTAATCTAAAGGTACCAGGTTAGAGGGGGAAGGTTACCTTCATGCAGGTTCTAGGACTGAGACGTACTGCTATGTGTGTGAACATACGAGTACTCGATTAACTGTATGACTGACCACAACCTAAGCAAACATTGCAACAACAAGACATCAATCAACAAGTACATTAACAAGTTAAGACTTCTGCTGATTAGCTATGCGGTGCTATGCTGTGCTGGGAGAGGTAAGGCCCAGTCCGTTAACGTTACCCAATCCTTGGAACAAGCAAAGAGGTCCTTTCCAGTGTCTTGTAAAGTCCAGTGAGTTTGGGGGGTTTCCTGGTGGAATAAAGTCCTGTCTGGCTGTGTTGCTTGCTGGTATCTCCTTTGTTCCCCTCACAGAGTTAGCTGTTCCATGCTAACTCTGCTACGACTCCTGTTGCTTGGAAAATCAGCTGGCCTTGTGTTGTAGCCGCTGATTCTGAAGAGGATTTGGTTCACTCACAGTTAATCCGAAGCAGGTCGCTGTTGTGGAGGAGAAGAGTGTTTGCAGGCTGCTGGTTGCAGGCCGGCGAGAGAGCTAGTTTCTCAGGTAGCAGAGCTGACCTGGGCTGGGGCCTTGTTGCCCTTTGAAGAACCGAGAGGAGAGGGCTGGAGCTGCTCTCCAGAGCAAGCCAAGAAGGGAAGAGAGCGAGAAGGGGTCTAGAAGACTGGTTTTGTTTGGTGACACCCTTGGGGGTCACATGTCACACGCTGGCCCACACTGGCTGGCCAGTGGGGTCCGTGGGGGGGAAGGGTCATCCCCAGGTGTGAACCGTGAGGAACTTTGGGGTGTGAATTCCTTTGTCCAGTGGAGCAAAGAAACATTTGGTCTATTGAATGACTGAGTCCCAACAGTTACTTGCATTAGGTTAGGAAGTACAATAATTTCTTGTTAATGTGCATCATCACTCATCTAAGACCTTGAATGATTCACTTTCAGAATGATCTCATTTTGAATTTACATAAAATGGAATCATTCGTTTTGCTGTCTGCTGCTCTGAACAACAACTTGGGACATTTGATAATAAGCAAGTCATTCTCCCGCTGTACAAATGGGTCTATTAAACACCTGCTGGGAATTTTTCTGTGTTGAAGAATAGACATGAAGACATTCTTTAATAGTGCCTGGAATGGTTACCAGGGTGTATCTGCTATCATTAATATTGTGGCTACGTAGCGCGTAGCTTCTTGGGACACAGCTTTGGAAAGATTTGATTGTTTTTCTGTGTTTTTGGGAGTGAGGTTGAGAGCACATGTTGCAGCTGACATTAGCATGCCTGATAAAACCTTGCATTCATGGCCATTATAATAAACCCAGAGTAGTTTATCTCCATAAAACGCTTTTTATCCATCATACAGAAATGCAACAGATATGAGAGCAAGGTGCCTGCTTCCACTTTTAATAATGCACAAATATCATGGCAAATAATATTAAAAAGCGCGCAGAGCATTCTGTCTTGCAACACTCTTCATATAAATGGAGTAATAATTGTATTTTCCCCCCTTTTTTTCCATGTGGTATGAGTCGGTATAATTAGATGCCAGAGATATATGCCTCACCTGGGGCGCCTTCGTCCTCTCCTGCGACATCAGCCTGCCCACACAGGCATCGGAGAAGAAGGCTTGGCCGGTAGATTTATGCCTCTCGTCAGTCCATTAATGTCTCCCTTTTTTTTTTTATGTGTCCATTTGGCATAGTGGCCACTCTGCTTGCCTCGTTTTAGACCAGATGCTGTTAGGACGGCGCAGGAGTCCTGTGCTGATTCAGGTAGACAAAGGAGGGAGAGGGGGGTTGGGGGGTGGGTCTGTTATGTTAAGGGAAAACACTGTGCGTGCATGGAAGGGGGATTCCCTCAGCACATAAGCAGTATATGACGCTGTAGTCAAACTACCTTGTTGGGCCCCTTCTATATGCTATTGAAAACACATACTGGAGGTGTTTATGTAAATTTTTGCACGTTTTCATACATAAGAGTGTCTGTACATATGCATCTGTGTGAATGTCTGCAACTGCACAGACGTGTGTGTGTGTGTGTGTGTGTGTGTGTATATATATATATATGTATATATATATATATATATATATATATATATATATATATATATATATATATAGTGATTAATTTTGTACAAGTTCATTTCACACATGGCAGCAAAAAGGAGCTGTTTTAATTTTGCTGGCTTGAAAAGCCAAAAATCCTGTAAAGTCAGAAAAGTAAAACACAGCATGCTCGTTGATACTAAAAATAGTTTTTCCTTAAACTTTCTGCTGTCATATCCAGTGGGGGGAAAAAACGTACGGCCCCCAGTTCATATTTTTTCAAAAACATGAGCTGCATGTTTTCTTTCAAATTTTTAATTTTTTTTTTTTTTTTTTTTTTTTTTTTTTTTTTTTTTTTTTTGGAATTAAACAAAAGGCACCAGTCTCTAACATTACATTTACAGTGAAGTCCAGAGCAAGACTGACTTCATCCTATTTTCTCAATCTGTTAGTTTTTTTTGTTGTTTTTTTTTTTTTTCCTCACTGTCAAATCAGTTCATATTGTACTTCACATTTTGTTTTGCTGTCTGAATAAATCATGTTAACCCGAATCTTGATTGCACTCCAAGCCGGAGAACATTCTTGTTCCTAAATATATCATTCATTCAGGTTTTGTTCCCGCATTCAATTTCTCCCAGTCATTCCCCTCCTGCAATGATAAGTGGACTGCATTTATATAGCACTTTTCTATCTGAGCAGGACACAAAACTTCACAATACCTCCCATATATATACACACACACATATATATATATATTCACACACACATTCACACACACACACACACACACACACACACACACCACACACACACACACACACACACACACACGGCAGCAGGAGGGAGCAATTTGAGTTTCAATGTTTGGCTCAAAGAGACTTCGACGTGTAGTCAGTAGGAGCCGGGTATTGAACCACCAGTGGATGACTGACTACCTCCTGAGTCACAGCTGCTCCACTATGAAACCTCTACAGGCTTTAGTCAGGACCATGCAGAGACCCTTTTCAGAGGGTGCAGGTGCTTCAAGTTAAAAAGGTGGCACATGAAGATTTTAAAACACCATACACCAATATCATTTACAGCATAACAACATGGACTCTTACAGCAAACTGCATCATACTACAACATTTGACTAACTGTATAGAGTAGCATTAATCTTGCTACTAACTGGACAGGATTGGATGTTATTCTGTGCTCCAAACTAGCAAAACAACTGGAGACCTATTGTCTACAATTTAGCTACAATTTAGCTGAACTACTTACCAGAACCACTGCAGTCAGGACCACTGTTAAATTTATGTTGCGTGACTTATGTTGCATAACTGATGCTCGATGTGAAGGTGATGCTGATGTGTAATGGTAATACTCAGGAGATAAAACCAGGAGAAATGCAAATTATTTTTTAGGCCAACTGCAGCTCAGACCAGGTGATCTGAGCATGGTGTTTTTAAAGATGATCAAAACCCTTTCTTTTTTTTGAGGAAGCAGAGGTAAGGCCGGATTAACAACTGCTAATGGCCCTGGAGATTTCACTGGCCCCTCCAGCAGCTGCTGCCCTGCTGTGACCGTTGGTTAACCTCAGGAAGTCTCTTTCAACCTACATGGAAATACATGCAGAAGAACATCACGGTGGGATTAAAAGGGAAAGGGGGAGTCCAACTTCACTGTTAGAATGAGGGTGAGAGAATGCGTTTATTCTGGCACACATTTCAGTGCGTCTTATTTCTGTCAGATATCTCAAAGTCCTCTTCCTCCTCCTGTACTCTGCTTCAGACCCTTTCAAGAAAACGTGGGTAATCTTTATTACTTTGCCTTTGTTTTTTTATAGTGTGAGTATTTGTATTCTTACTTGTGTCTGACATTTGCTATCGTTTTTACAGCTGAATGTGTGTACGTGTTATGTATATTTTCATGACCATCAGATATAACGTTTGATCTCATTGTAAATGATCTGAGCATCAGGACAACAAATCTTTAATCATTGTAATTATTCAATAACATAATTGGGAACTTGTCTTAAAAGTCCGTAAAGCATGACATCTGACCTCCACTGGACAGTGTGCCCACCAAGGGGGTAAGTGTGATACCGCCCCCAAAGAGGGTGAGCCCCTCTCGCATTGGCCGAGCATATCTCCAAAACCTTCCACATAACACCTTGACGATAATGCAACTTTGGATATTCCTTTTTGTTACCAATGCTAGGTGTCCAGTTCTGTCTCTGCGTTGTTCTGTTAATCTCATCTTCAACTGAGTCTTCACCTCCGCTGACGCTTCCTCTCCTGACCTTCTCCCCCTCTCTGGACACTGCCATGCTGAATCAGCTCTTCCACAGATGGCATACCTTCCTCTCTGCTAACTCCATCCTAACTGGATGGACAGGCCAGTTGCAATTTCTAACCAAACGTGATTTTTAAAATTTACCACCGCTTTTACCGGCTGCTTCCAGTAAATGTCTCACATTATTTTGGTTTTCTCACCTGTTGCATATTTTCCCCCATTAAACTCAGTCCTCTACTCCTTCGCTGTAGCATCACTGTATGTGTAGCTAACATTTGAGTTGTTGTGACACTCTTTGTATTATGTGGAAATGTTTCAAAAATAAAGTTGTTGCCATTTTGTTTTCTGTATCTTTCTTTCAGTCACTTTCTGTATCCGATTTCCTTTTTTGTTGCTTTTTCTAGCCCAAGTTCAAGTTCATCCTTTTCCTATAGTTGTTCGTTATAGACACTCTTGACTGATCACCAAGAGAAACGGTTGTCATTAGCGTTTTAATGCTGTCTCTGAAATTATATTGCTGGTCGAATAATTAAAATGGTTCCGAATGACAATTCTGATTAATGCCATATTTCCCCCATATAAGGCTAATTTTCTCCAGAACAAATTATTTGCTCCTGTTGAAGTGACATTTTGTAACTTGCTCTCAGTTGTTTCCCTTTCAGTCAATCATTCTGAGGAGAATTTTACTTTTGCAAACAGGTTCATTTATGCTAATTGACTGTTCTTTCTTACAGAAGTGCACACCATAATTAAGACTGCTAAAATAGGTGGATTTGTTTTACATTCATATCCTGCCTTGTTCAGCTTTAAGGTTCTTGACTCAATGCTTTCCTCTCATTTTATCAGATGTCACGATGTGACATAGTGCTGTGGTGCAGTTCAGCAGGCTCCTTTTCCCCCCACTAACGTATCAAACACTCTTGTCAAGTCAACACACCTCCTACTACACCTCCAGATGGGACGCTGTACTACCAGCTTCCCTCTGTAGACAGAGCACAAGCTGTTTTTTTGTTTTTTTATCAATTTTTTTATATATACGGCACTCTTTTTCTTTGTCTCTTTTTTCTCTTCTGTTCCATAATATCCTGATACCGCAACACATTTTTTCTTTTCAGTAATTGTTATAATTATGCATATTTTTGCAGCCAGGCATGTAACTGCCATGATAAAACCACAGGCAGAAGTATAATCAGTGTATAGGTATTCTTTTAAAATGCAAATTCTGCCATTTCAAAACCCATCATTTGTATTTTAAATAAATGATTTTTTTTTTTTTTTTTTTTTTTCGTCTTCATGTTTACCTCAGTGGGAAAGGTGTGACAAACATCATTATTCTGTGTAAGTGAGATCCTATAGCTGCAAACACATCAACGAGAAGGTGCAGCACAAACAAAACAAAGTGTCACTGCATGGCCAATGGCTGAAATACAAATGCTCAAAAAAAATAATAAAAAAAAAAAAAACCCAGAAAAAAGGTGGAAGTGCCATCTTCAGTATGAATATAACATCTGTTTTCTTAAGGAGCCCTGGCACATGGACAGTTTCATAAGAGGGAAATGATAGACATCCATAGCATAATTGCTTTCCAGAAGGGCAGTTGGCAGTAGTAGTTTGGAGGGAAGGAATGAGAAGCACAATAATGATGAAATATCAATGAGATGATGAAAAAGTAATCATTCTAGCTGCAGAAGCACAGAGCGAAAAAGATCCGAGTGCCAACACTCGGAAATCAATAAGTCTGATCCAATGTGGGACAATTTACACATGACACATCACTCATCACTCCATATTGGAAAGCCCACTCTCAGATTGCCATTCAGGAGAGATCATTGCTGCTTGACAAGGATAATGTCGACCAGCCAAACCAAAATATATAAAAAAGAGAACTTTGGATATAAACTGGGCATGTGCGTTTCTTTTTAATGCATTTATTTCATCCTGCCATACTCAGACAATCCTATTTAATCCAAGTTTTATTTCATCCAACAAACCCTGTCCTTATTATACCATCTGGAAGGGAAGGGGGGGGAGAGAGGAATACAAAGACAAACATTAATATTCATAATGGCAAATCATTTCAAAAATGCATTTTACAATCACCACACTTTGAGAGACACCTGCTAAATAGGTAATTTGAATGTTCTGTGATGGGAAATTCTGCAAATGGAATTGAGTGAAGCCCGAGCTCACTGCTCTGAGGCTGAATACTAAAGGACTTAATACCTCCAACGCCATATTTGTGTTATTACCAGACTTCTCATAATCAAAACACACGCTTTCAAACAGAATTATTAGAAATGAGTGAAGTAGACCTCAATTATCTCAGAATACATAGACATTTTTAGCTGTGCAAATTTGCATTCCCTTAATTTTTCTTTGTACTACAGACTTAAAAATACATTGAGTAAACAAACGTATTGGTTTGTTTTTTGTTTTTTTTTTCTCTAGGGGTTGTAACCCTGTCTCAGTCTTCATCAGCAGGTGATGTTTGTGCAGTTGTAATGTTATAGTACATAGTATAGAGTACATGCTCTAAGTTTTATTTATTGAGTTAGAATATAATATAATGGTGTAAATCTCTGGAAGGAGGCATTAGCAGCTGTTCACTCCTCCTCTCGATAATTCCAGAGTTGTACATGAAATAAGTCCTTTACAAAATAACATAGAAAGGAACTGCCAGTCCCATAATTGTTTGGCTACTAATGCACAAGATTTTTTTATTTTTTTGAAGGCAACATTCTGACTTGAATGGATTATCTCCATCCATCGTCAACACAACAAGCTGAAAACAAATCGTCAACACAACACTCTAATTCCCTAGGAAAATAAGTTGTCATGTTTTTTAAGTGAAGATTTTGCAGCAATGCTGTTTTGTCATTTTGTTGATCCAGGTAGAACTGTGGTGACATGCTCTGTCCACGTCTGCAGACTCAACACAGCACTTAAGCATTTCAAAAAGCATTATCCCAAAGACATGTTCCTCCTCAGGGAGATCAACAGCACTGCAATTTTCATGCATAAACTTCTTCTTGTTTTTTGTACAACTTTATGTGGAGCCTGCATTATGCTATGTTCTTTGTCCTCCTCAGCTGGGTTCTGTTTAAGCTTTGTACCTGTTAACAGGAAGTTCCTCCTTGCCACTGTCACCAAGTGCTTGGTCCAGTTGTATGTTGGGTCTTTGTAAATAATAGAGTACTGTCTAGATCTGCTCTATATAAAAAGTGTGTTATGATTATTATTATTAATACAATGCAGTGCTATGATACAGTGAAATGATGCACATGTTTTATCAGTCAGTGGAGGCCAATGTAATTTTTCGTGCTGGAGGAGTCTGGACTCACTCAGGACTGTTGTGGAGAGGATGGTTGCTATTGCCCAAGATGGCCTCCATCTTACATTGCATGCATCTCTCAACAATGTCACGACCAGACTAAAACACAGGACGCAGATGCAGGGTTTTCAGGTTCTTCAATAAAAAGTCTTTGAGGGAAACAGGTTCTGAACTCCAAGACAGAGTAAACAAAGCAGGCTATGAAATTTTTCCTCTGATGCACTTCTTACAAAATAGAAGCGTGGCTGCAAAACTACCAAAATAATAATCGCTCCACTAAAAGGAGGAAACCCAAAAGACTATATTAAACGTTAACAGTAACAGAAAATCACTCCCGCTACGGAGGAAAAAGAAGTAGCAAAATGAGGTAGAGACAACAGAAAACTCTCCTGAAAACTGGAGGCACTAATCTATGCAAAGGTAAGCAAACAAAGGATCACTCCACACGGAGGAAACAAAAGGCTGTGCAAACATTAACTATGGAATAAAACTAAGATATGAAAGTTACAACTCAAAATCTCTCTCTTGGAGGAATCAGAACAAAATCCATGAAACAACTATGGTCGAGACTGGAAAGGCTGGGGTGAACTCACGTAGACAAGGACGAAGACGAACACACTGGCAACAAGACAAAGGGAGACACAGACTATTTGAACACATGGAGGTAATGGGAAACAAGTGGACACAATGGGGAAACAGGGAAGACAATCAGACCGGTGACACGTGAGGAAGGGCAAGTGACCTGAAACGAGAGGAGAGTTACTTTTCAAAATAAAACAGGAAATGACGAGACAAAACATGGAGACAGGACAAAAACCCAACTTGACCTCACCGCAGTGTGACAAACAACATTCTGGCAGGACAGAGAAGCAGCTATAGCTGCAGGAAACATCTCATCTCACTGCGCTGCAGAACAGAGAGGTTCAGGAGATCCTTTGTTCCCACTGCCATCAGGCTGTACAACACCTCAGCCACAGGAAGTGGACTCAGTTAATAATAAATAAACAATAGAAATTAAATTTTATCATCACCAATGAGTTAATGGACACATGAAATTCCACCTGGTTGATAAATAAAGTATGTATGCATTGTATTCATGTATTCTATGCAGAAATCTCTCTCTCTCTCTCTCTCACACACTCACACTCACTCACACACACACACACACACACACACACACACACACACACACACACACACACACACACACACACACGTGTTTTTTCTCTTATATAGGAGCCAATTCAAGTATGTAATTTTCAACACTCATCTGCACAGCTGCAGTTCTGAGAAGGTGGTCCTCCCCTAGTGACTGCATGTTTTTTCCTCTTTCATTGTCTGTAGCTTCCACTCACTGACACATGCTCACATACACACAAATACACTTCTCTTCTCCCGCTGAGCTCCCAAACACACCGAGAGTGCCGGGGCTGGATAGCAATGCCAGTAACCAGGCCTGACAGATATTCCTCTGTGGCCCGTTCAGAGAGTGGGCAAGGAGCCCGAAGCACCTGCTAGCAGGCAGCTACGTCACAGCAGTTGTCAGCGACAATCACATTTCCCGGCTGAAACCAAAAGTATGTGTGAGGGGTGTGCTCGCGTTCGCCTTGTTAGCAAACCTTATCTAACGAAGTTGGCTAAATGGCATATTCCCATGTTGGCCCCGGCAATTACATCACAAATCTCCAATCTGATGCAAACATGGAGGTCATTTGGGGAGCTAGATTCACGTATACCGGTTGACTATACAATGTATTGGTCCACCGAGATGCCTGAAAAACATTGCAGTGGTGTGATGTAAGCTGATGTGGCAATGTTGTAATTAAATATGAAAGAGTTAGTTCATCCAAGTAACAGTCTTCTGTAGGCCACTTATCTAGCCATGTGGATAGCTTTGTTTTATTCTCTTAGCTGAGGGTCCAAGTTCATTCCTTAGTTTGGAAACAAACAACTGATCAAAAGCTTGTGCCTTGAGATGAACTGTCATGGAATTGTAGATTGTTCCGTTTTATTTATTTTTTTTTTTTCAGCACACCAAGGACTGATGTGTCATCCATTTGGCTTAAAAACTGAGGTTCAGAGTTAATTCTTGACCTTAAACAGTTGAAAAAACAGTCTCACCATGAGGTCCAATTAGCCTTTTTTTTCCTCAGATTTTTATGGCATCTTGCCTTCGTTTCTACAAAGTGTGAATGTACTTGTTGTAGGTTTGAACAAGTCATTTGTTTAAAATTAGTCTACTAAATCTTGAAAGTAGGCTCAATTAATACTGTCTGCAGCAAAATCTGTGCACTGGCCTCAGTAACCTAACCTATGCAGAAATCTGTCAGTAGCTGTTTGAGTTGCAAATGTAAGTTTTCAATGACAAATTAAAATTCCTTTCCTCCCCCAAAATGGTGGCAGAAGTCTCACCAGTGGATACAGTATCTAAAACCTCAGAATAAAATCTATACATAGGTCAGATAGCAAAATAAACCTGGCCCATACTTGGGCCACATGCTTGTTTTTTTTCTGTCCCAGTATACACCCGTTTGTGCAGCCCGACACTGGCCCGACACTGGCCCATATACAGCATGCTTGTCAGATGCTACTTCCACATTTAGACCAATTCTGGCACGCACACACACAGAAAATCATCCGGCTAATAGCCAGTACTAGAGGATAACAGCGGGAATCTGCCCAGACATGGAAGTGTATGGACCAGACTTGGGCCAAAGACCCAGGCATATGTTGGGTATGAAGTTTTTCATTTTTCTGTGTCACTGGCAGTATGTTTTACATAATTCATAAACTGTCAGTTTACTGTGAAATCAGATGTTTTTTGTTTTTTTATTTTTGTTTGCGCTTGTTAGCTTGCCAGCTACAATTTACTAAATATTTAGCTAGCTAGAATCGCTAAATATCTAGCAAGTGTAGTGGTGTTAACTAGTTTGGGTGTACTTGTGCCATTTCAAGCAGTTCATCTGATGTTAGCAGGTTTAGATGAAGAGTTTCACGTAGTTCATACACACTGTAAAAATACTGATTTGTGTTCCAATTGTATTTCTGATACAACTGTTGGGTTTAAAGAAGAAACTACAGTCAAACACTCAGTTGACGGTCTCAGTAGTTGATAGCTAACTATCCATCAGAGTGATTGTGAGAGCAGCCCTGGCTAATTTTAACATGTGACTGCAGTGGATAAGAGACAAAAAAACTAAAAAATATTGTGTGTATATAGCCTACTTTCTGTGTGAAGCCATGCTGGCATTTGTATAATAGGCCTAATGTTGGTATATTTGTGGATGTTATTCCATATTTCAGTTTTCTGACAACTAGGCTAGTGTGTGTGTGTGTGTGTGTGTGTGTGTGTGTGTGAACACACGTATGAGTTTGCAGAGAGGGCTGTCTCAGCAGAGTTACACAAGTGGAAAACAAGATCACTCCCCACAATGCGTCTTTTACTCCTGGTCATTTTTGCTGTGGTTAGAGTACGAGAGAGAGGCTTTAAGATTGCCAGGAGCAACCAGACAAACAGCCACAACATTTTTCTCTGTTTGGTATTGTCATCGCAGCTTGTATTTTTTTATTGATTTTTTTTATTTTTATTTATTATTTTTTTTTATGGGTTCATATTTTTTGATTTTTGTTGTTTTTGTCATTTTTATATATCCAAATATTTGCTTGTTGGGTTTATTTATGCATCATGTTTAATGCAACAACACACTTGAAAGGAAGCTCATGATGAACTACAATGGATCAATTAAAATGCAATAGCGATGTTTTATCCAAGAATTTAACAGGCAGGACATGTGGTTCTCCCTGACTAAGACAGATTGGAGTGGGGCAGAGGGAGGAATGAAATCCAAACTTCATCACCCTCAGCCAACATGTAGAGAGCTTTAAAGTGAAATGAGGAATGAAAGGACATTGGCGCCACAGCACACATTACCCTCACGCGCCAGGAGCTCATCACACTGGCATGATAGCTGCTGATAGAGCAGCTCTGGAGTGATGCAGAGGGCTCTCCACACACAGGAGTCAATATCAGAGATTCTGTACGATTTCAATGTCATGTACCAATCTTTATTCTTTTTTTATTTTTAACCATGCTAACACTGATGTGCTGTTTTGACTGGAAGCGAGGTCAATGTGCCTACTTGTGCAAAGTAGCTGTTATATTGACTCTGATATTGATTTGATACATATCTTGATAAGGATTTCATCTTACTAAGATGCATTTTGAGCCACTAGAGATTCAACTAAAGCCGATTCAGATGGAGCATTATGGAGCCACTGATTTACAAGAGTGATTGGAATTGAATTTACAGAATGACTTTGCATTTTAATTACATAAAAAAAAAGTAACCTAATATGTTGATGGTAAGAAATAAAAATCAGTAAACTGCTTTTTAAGGAAATTCTGGTTGATTATATGTGGCTGTCCACCCATTGCACTGAATCCAACAGAACTTTTGCCAGTGAGCATAAATTGTTATTGCAAATTAACTGCATGAGTTGTAATTTGTTGGAGACAATAAACACAGTCAACAGAACACAGGGATTTACAGGACCAAATTTTAACCTCAAACAGTTGGAAGTCATCACATGTGCACTCAGATCTGCTGCAATATGTTCATCGTGCAGACATGACCTATGGTTCTTTACCCACCTGTCCTCTAAAATGACTTGCCACTAAATTATTTTTGGAAAACAATTGAGGAAAACCAACTGCTGCCTCGACTGTATTCATTAGCTGTGTTTTTTGTTTATTCCAGTCCAGGGGGTTGTTTACAACTACCACAGAGAAAGTAAGACGTCATGGTGGACGTTGGGTGTATGAGGTACAGGACTTTTGATACCAGAGACAGTGGGATGTATCCTGTGTCATTACGTTTTATCTCCTGAAACATTTTAGGCTTTAAATAATGAAAAAAGTAAACATATCCTGCATTGTGTTTCAAATCAACCTTGACTTTTTGAATTTTTAAAAAGAAAGGGTTAAGGTAAAGGGAAAAATATGTGTTCTTAGTTTAAGTCACCAAGAGAAGTTATTGCAGGGTAAAACAGATGAATCACAAATGTCAGTTTTACAGGTGCAAATGTAATTCAAATGGAGTAACATTTCATAAAAATTATAATTTTATAATCTTTTATGATTATACTTTTATAAATTTTACGATTGAAGGTTGGTCTCTTGTCAGACTTATGCACACACAGTGTTGTTGTTAGAGATGACCTGTGGAGGGTTCTCTATAAACAAACAAAAGTTGTATCACATTCAGTGTTATGCAACCAAATATGAGGCCTTGAGATGTTGAATGCATTTCCTTCCTCGGAAAACATTTTTCAAAGTCAATTTTACTTACAAGTTTGAATCTTGTGCTGTATAAATAAATATTGTCACGAATTTAGTTAGGCTGGACCCAAATGCAGACCAAAACAAGGGAGCAGGTGGAATGAAAAGACTTTACTGAACCAAAAAGCACAAGGAACACAGAAAATCCAACAGAAGTTCAACAGGGTAAATCAGGTTAAAGCAGGTAATCCAAACTGAGTAGTCTGTGCTTCCGGATCAGTTCCCTTGTGTTTCTCAGAGGCACGAGGAAACACAGGGAACTTCAACAGAAGCACAGGGAACTCAAACAGGCAAAGGGGAGCACAGAGACTAAATAAAGACAAGGGTGATCGAACACAGGAGAAACACATTAGGGCGGGCCAGACAATAAACAAGCAGGGAAACAGGACAAAGACGGGAAGTAAAAACATCAAGAGACACAAGGAAAGTAACTACAAAATAAAACAGGAAATGACCAAACTCAAAGTTCAAACATAACACAAAAGCTCAAACTTAAAATGTCTGTCATGGCAACCCATGGCACATGTTTACTTATTGCTAGCAGTTTTTTTCATTGCCTTTTTACTGGTGCATTGGTGTGTATCTTGGCACGTTACCCACCTGCAGACTGGCCAAGATGGCGGCGTGCACAGTCACAGTCAGTGGCTTTGAGTATATCAATTTCTTTATGTCTATTTATTATTAGCATTATTTTTGGTTTCTTTTGTTCTACGTGTTCAGGGAGTTGTTTCTGTGTATTGCAGCACCCACTTGCATCCCTGTCCTTGAGCAAGTTGGAGCCACTTAAGGCGGGGGGAAAAAAAAAAGTTCAATAGCACTACTTGAGGTAAAAAATTCCACAGCATACCTTTTTTTAGTAAGCCCTTTTGTCTGAGGTCAGTTTATGTACTTTGGCGACAGGTAGTGGCCTTCTATGACTGAAAGTGATACTTTACCAAACACTCATCTTATGAGTATCAAGCACTGAGACCTTAGAGTCATGAAGGCAGCAGTATCAACTTGAATTCAAATCATTGTGGAATGGAATCAAATGCTGTGATGTTTTCACAGCAAAGGGGGGGGTGTCAAAACATCGATGACTTCTCAAATATCTCCTGCTGCGAGAGTCTACTCTTGAAAAGAACAATGCAGTCTCCTTTTTAAAATGATAGTGTATCAGGTAACCAGGTATGAGTTTGCTGGGTCCCTCTGCTCTGCGTTTGGATAAATGAGAGAAGCAGTTTTCAAACAGATGTGGCAACTTTTTTTTTTTTTTTTTGCTTTCCTTGAGAACAGGGCCGCCCGCCACTTTCACAGCAACTGTGCAGGAGGGAGACAATTATGGAGATTCATCACTGCAGTTTGTCTTCAGGGCACAACTCATCTCCGGAGAAAGAAAGAGAGAGAGAGAGAGAGAGACAGAGAGAGAGATATATAATTCTGCGATGTGTCGGATGACTTGCAGATGTTATGTGTCAACGAGGCAGGAGAAACAGCTTTTCAATAGACCCCTCAGTGCAGTCTCAGCACTGTTGTAAAGGTGTGATGTGTGTTCTATGAGCAGGAAAGTTCTGAAGGCTTCTAGATCCAGATGTTCTGTTTTTGAGCACAAGGAGGTTATTTGTTCATAGATGCCAGAGATCTGCACATTGTCACACCGGATCTGGGATTTATGGAGCATTAAGACAACAATCTGAAATGCACAGATCTTATTCCCAAGTCTTTTTATATCAAAGATCTCCTCCAATGAAAATCAAGTTTTTACCCTTGTTAATCCATATGTTGTTGTTTTTTTTTATAATACAAGACCCACCATGAGCAAAATAATCAGTCAACACCATGACTGATTATTTCCACCTTGGAACTGCAGTGAACCAATGACGGCCTCATAAAAACCTATTCGCACACAGCCAGTGTTTCATATGTCCAATGACCTAAGGAACCAATCCTGTCAACTTGTGGGGACGGGGGGGACGGGGGGGGGCATAATAAATCTGAAACCTTGTCAGTAGTGAGCCACATGTTTGAGCCTCAGTCAGACCCAGACTGAGTCACTCTGCTGTTTCCTCCAGCGCTCTACCATCTTGATACGTTCTGATCTTTCACCGGTCACCGAAACCTTGTCAGTACAAAGAGCGAGAGTTTGATTTAGCACAGCCACTAACACTGTTGGCCACTGCCAATTACGAGCTAACAAACATCATCAACAAATAACTACGCTATTCGTTCTGGTACGTCTTCAAGTCGACGATTTTGGTCACAACAAACCCCTCACTCCTAAACAAACTCCTGAGTCGGGTCTGACTGAGGCTCAAACCATGTGGCTGAGTATCTACGATGTTTCCTCCTCTAGCCATCTTGTTTCGCTCTGCTCTTTCATCTGTAAACCAGCAACCAGCGGTGGTGGGTGGGGCATAAGGCCTGATGCAGATTTGCTCAATGAGGGGGAAAAAAGCATATATGTGCATCCAGCCCCATGAGGGGAAAACAGTGTTAAACAAAATATTAATCATAGCATAGTATTTTACATAGTTTAAAATATGTCTGGAGAGGAACTTTAAAAAAAAAACTAACAACATGCTTCCACTTGTAGATAAGACTGCTGTGAAATGTTTTATGTCGGCATCTGTGAGAAGAGAACACTCAAATCTGGGACATAATCTCTGTAATCGTGTACTGTATTTGTACTTGTTGTCGGTGTGTTCATATTTAACCAAGCAGAAAAAATGTCTTGGAGGAAGACACACATTTAAATGAGAGAGTGAACAAATTATTTAGATTTCTTAAAGCGCTGCCAAGATGGTGAACACAGACTCCACTAATGTAGCGACGGTGTAAACGTTGTTGTGAAAAGTGGCGGCGTCACAGGCAGACGCCCGCCTCGACTCCAGCACTCTGAACTGGCCGGTGGTAGGATTGTAACACCGTCGGGGCAAGCAGTTTCTGAATCAACAGAGTAGCAGATATGAATATTCTCTCTGGCATAGATTAGGCTTTTCAATTTAAAAAAAAAAAAAAATCTCCCTGCTGTGCTGCTTTAGAAGCTTAGTGGAATATTGAGCTGATGAGACCATTCAGTGATTAAAAAAACAAAACAAAAAAAGAAAACAACCAACTGGACTCAGTGATGTGTTAAAACCTCAGCCAGAAAAGACAAGTACATTATAAGCCTGTGAACTAATTAGAATTGAATGGTAGATTGCACAGGCGCCTCTATTGTTGGGATATAGCTTCTCTTGGAGGATGCAGAGCTCATGAGGAATTATTAACACATTATGAGCCTGTTTTTAAATAGTTATAATTGAGAATGATGATAATGATGTAGTATGCTATTACATTTGCAATCTGCAATACCTCCAGAGTTTTTGTTTGTGATAATATGGCATGAATAATTGCCTCAGTGATATGATACAAATCAAGTTCTAGTTCTAATAAGATCCTTAGTTTGTTTGTTTGTTGAGACATTTTAAACTTCGACCAAATCCTGTGTGCTGAGTTGACCCTGATCCATTTCTGAGCTAATCAATTGAGTTTTTTTAAATTGCATATCTCTTATAGTACAATCCAATTTTCTCTTCATGTAATAAGACATACTGGATTTTATATATCTTGCTGGTCTGAACTCCTTTATATCCTGCTCCGATTCCCTCTATAAGCATCAAAACATCAACAAACAAACATCAGTACCAATATTTGATAATAACACCATCAGTCAATAACTCACCTGAGGCTCCATTTTGATCCATCTATATCCAATATAGTCTTCAATGAGAAGCGGTATAGGAACGATTTCACACTAGTCTCTCCTTCCAATAAACTCCCCACATATGACAGAAAGGGATATCTGAGATCAGTAAATAAGACCTGCTCCAATATACTGGACTAATGTTTCAGCCGTGCAAAACGAAGCCAATGCTCTCCATGGCGCAATTTGGAACAATCTTGTGGGTACTGAATGCACCAAATCCATTATAATCCTATAAAGTCTATTGCTATTACATCTCACTACTTTTTTTTTTTTTTTTTTTAAAAGACAAAAGTCTCTGACTGAGCACATTCTGTTCGGGAAAACTCTTAATTAACCATGAAACACTTAGTCAGATTTTGATTGCAGAGCTCTGTATTTGATGCATTTAAATTTAATTTAGGGGAATTTTTAACCAGAGATGAGGATAATGATGACTCCTAATAGCTGGTGAGACAAATTGCAAGCTTGTACTTTTTTTTTTTTTCTTTTTTTTCCCCCCCAACTTAAAGCAAAACTTTTCCTCAGCAGGAATACCCCACAATCTGAAGAATTCAGCAGGTCGCGCTGACATATTACAGTACATTTAAGTAATCATTTCCTGAGCTTTAAAACATTTTCTGTGGGCAGCACACCTTGGCCCAAATTCAATATGGTACTCGTAATATGAAATGTACTCATTTTTGATTGAATAACTTCAAGATTGGCTGGCTCAGCTTTTGAGTTCTGCTGCGCTCGGAGTCCCTCTGCACATCCTGTCCTCTTTTATAAATACCCACTGTGCACAAGGCGGCGGGCGAGCTTAGGTCTGAATCATCTTGCTGCTCTGATCGACTGGAAAAATTTAAATCTTTATTTAAATCTATTCATTAACCTCCCTCCAATGCTGGTCTGCGGTGTGCTGAAATATGTCATCACCTTCGTTCCTTTGCTGACTGGAGCTGCAGATGGTGTAAAGAAAATATTCCATGTACCATCTCTGTACCACAGCAGGAGGGGCAAAATGACTGTCAAGGAGCATCAGTGAGGATGGGGAGATAACTGCTGTGCCACTGCTCCTTTCCCACTTCTTTTCTTTCCTCCATGGCCCAACAGCATCCATTCTTCCTTATGTAAATGTCACTATGTTGCCTTATAGACCCCACAACATCCATCTCCTTCTTGAAATGCCACAGCATCAGCACCGCGGTGCATCGATCCAACGCCGGGGCTGCAGCACTCCAAAGAAAAAAAAAAAAAAAAATAAGGGGGTCAAGAGGCAAGGTGCTATTTCAGGAAGAGGTATTTCTGTGTAGCACTGCTTAAGAGAGCTGGATGCAAAGAAGAAGAAGAAGAAGAAAAAAACGTCAAATTAAAATGACCTCATAGAAGCAGAAAGAGGAGGTGGCTGATAAGAGTAAGGTGCACAAAGAGACAGACACAGAGACAAATGCAGTGAAAAAAGGAAAAAAAAAAAAAAAACCTGATATCTATTTTTCATTCTCTGTACACAGTGTGAGGGTGCCTGTCGCTCTGCACGATAAGGAGTGGTCTTGCTTTAGATTAATGGCCTGCTTACAGTGCAGCACGAAATCAGCACAGATGTTGCGCTCGGAAAAGATGACTTTGCTGACAAGCGGTGTGTCCTTTCTGTCAACAGGAGAGACTCCTGGCCCAAACTATTACCTCGACACCCCCACCAAGCTGTATCACACTGATGAAAATCTCACACCCCTGAATTTAATCAAGGTATTTCCAGTTATTTCTTGCACAAACTAGCTGCCACCCCCCCCCCCCCCTTCCCCCATCCCCCTGTAGAGAAGCACAGGATGTTTTTTATCAGCCATCTCAAAGGGATACCTTGACATTTTGAGCAATAGTCTAGTTATTAGTTAGCATTAGTTTTCTTCACTAGGTGTGTGTGTGTGTGATTGTGGGTGGAAGATTATTGGCAGCTCAATCACCCAAACGACAGGATGAGTCTGGGCAGTCGGCTCAGCCAGCTGCAAGCCAGTTTTGGATTAAGTGAAGGACAAATGTTGAAACTTCCCACATAATGTAACAAGTGCTTGCGGTGTAAATATAGCACTGCTGAAAGGATGAATTTACATTTCTTTGTGTGCGTCTTCAGCTCAGCTTTCTGTCTACATCATATCACCCAGTATCATTTTTATCATTTTGAAATCTGTTACATCTCCTATGCCCCCCCCCCCACAAAATAAAGGAAAAAATAAAAAGAAGCAGCTATTCTAACATCTCTGACGGAGGGTGTGGTGGTGAATACTATATAAAATGAATTGGCGTTTGGGTTATATAAGGATTTGAATTGCATCTGGCACTGGTGCGGTTTCAGTGTTGGGTTTGATTAAATAGCTGGACCTCCTGTTAGACACAGTTGGGCTGGCACCACTTGTCTCTGCTTACTGGCGCCTCTCCTGGGCAGCTCTTCCCTCTCCCATCTGGCACCACCATCACTGCCAGTAAGCTCCTCGCACCGTTTCGCTCTGTTCCTCCTGTCTATCTCCCACTATGAACTCCCCTACCAAGGATTGCCTTGATTCATTGTTTCATGCCAAGACAGAGAGGTATGCAACATCAACACACTGTCATATGCTGTATTTTTTCTTTTTTAAAAGCATTCTTTATTTTACATCCTGCATTCTATATGTTTGACCACTATTTGATTCAACAGTCCCTAAAATGTCCTGGCAGTTTCACATCCTCCTGGGGAGCCGGAGGAATTCTCTTCCGCGCTTTTGTCTCTTCCCTGAGAAGATGAGGGTGACTCATGGCCTCATGCTGAGACTGCAGGTATTTCTGACAGTAAGGGTTTCAGAAAGGCATCAGGATGCTTGTGGGGAAAGGACACCTAATGGCACAAATTACAATGATTTTCAGATGAGACTTGCAATGACAGTGTGGATGGATGCACTGGAGTGAAGTGGAAAGGCCTGGAAAAGGGTAAGCTATAAAAAAAAAAAAAAAAAATGACACAAAAGGCTGCCTGCACAAAAAGAACAGAATGTAAGAACATAAATAAAAGGAGAAATGGTCCAGCTTTGTATCTCATTTGTTCCACTTGCAAATGAAAAAGGATGTATAGCTCATGAGGTTCTTCATGGTCCTCTAGCAGCACTCCTGGCAGCTGTATTATTATTTCATGTCCTCTAAGCCTAAATGCTTTTTATTCAGACTGGAGAAATGGAGCTGTTTTCAACACCAGCACTATACAATATAATGAGCTAGTGAACTCTGTGAATTACTGACATGTTTTGAATAATGTCATCTGTTATTTTAAACATGTGGTGATGATGATGATCAATGAGGAAGTATTGCCCAATAGCAACGTAAGCACCAATTAGATGTGGATGCAGATCAGAGGCAGGGCCTATTAAGGGTCTGAGAAGTAGAAAGTTTTGCTGCTGGTTATGACTCCACAGTTTCCTGGTATCCTCTTCATTACTGATACTGGGCAATTATCAGGGCTGAGTAAAGGGGTCAATTCACCCAACGTACAATTTTTCCCCCTTTGTCTGTTGTTGTAGCTAGCCATGTAAAAGGTTTTGGTTGGGACTACTTTCTACCAAAGAAATAGTCCCTGTGGAAAAAGTCTTTTGAGATCTGTGAATCATTAATGGACCTATTGGTAATTTTTGCTATTGCTACAAGACAAGAGGTAATAACACCCCCTCTGAGCAGTGCTACTTCTCCAGGGCAGACCGGGCACTACAGTGACTCGGTGTCGGAAAATGGTGAATGTCTGACTCTGACTGGGCTAGCTGGTTAGCATGCTAACTTCAGTACAAGAAAAGAAGTAATAGGAATAGAAGCAAAAGTGGAGGCTTGCTCTCCTTCCTCTGGAGACAGCTCCTGGTGTTTGCTTCATGCTGAACTCGCAACGTTTGTTCTAGACTGGTTAGTAAACAGCTATTAATGCAAATGTTGGCTATTTCGCAATAGCAAAACAAATATCTAATTTAACAGAGTCAACAGAGACATCGTTACCAGAAAAACTAATTTAACTGTTAAATTTAACAGTATTTTGAGCAACTCAACTGCTGCCACTGCAATACAATAACTCAAACTGAAATTGCTGCTTCAAACAGGTTGCTATCTCAAAACCTCAGTTGTAGTGGTGTCTGGTCATGCAAATAGTTTCCATTTCATATGCTGAGTGATTAAAATCTTTTTTTCTTGGTTTTGTTTTTGTAATTAGGGTGAACTGACCCCTTAAGAGCACTGATGAGAGAAATTGCTGTTATACTGGATTTCCTCCAGTGCGATACATTTAAGCTGTCCAAGACACATTTCTTAAATGAGGTAATGAAATCATCATGTTTTCCCTGTAATTGCATGAATCTGTCATCAAAGCTTGTTAATTGAGAGAGGGTCAGAGGGAGCAGTCTGATCAGACATGAAAATGTTTTCACATGGCAGATTTTTTTTTTTAGCACAAACACTATATAAGTATTGCTCTTTTAGTATGAAACACATACTAAAGATATGTTTTGAGAATGGTGAGCAAATAGTCAATGGGAGCTCACTCATTTTCAATCAGCATCAAACATCTGACATGTTTAGC
This sequence comes from Seriola aureovittata, assembly GCF_021018895.1. Taxonomy (NCBI): domain Eukaryota; kingdom Metazoa; phylum Chordata; class Actinopteri; order Carangiformes; family Carangidae; genus Seriola; species Seriola aureovittata. The sequence goes on from NC_079369.1 coordinate 24,037,259, forward strand.
TGCTGTTTTTGATTGCAGTCGTTGTTTGTTTCTACCCGCGCCGCTTTGCATCTCTTCAAACTCTTCCGACATCAGTGTCGTCTGTTGCTGCACAAACGAGTGCACACACAATAAGTGCCGCAAGCTGCTCTTCCCTTTCAAGTTCTACTTTGGCACAATAAGGGCGAAAAACAAAGTGTGTTTCACATTTTGTGCCGTGAGATCCCTCATGAGTGATTCCAAATAGAAAATCTTTTAATGTGCGGTGACTCGTCTCCCGACTGTGCCACATCATTTAGCCTGCCCACCACTTTGTTGGCTGGACAAGAACCCACGGGAGAGAGGACTGTTTAATGTGAAAGCGACAGGGGAAAAAAATGACAGTTGTGACAGCTGTGTATATGCTCAGCTTTAGCTGCAGAATGACTAAAGAGTGAATTGCACCATTGGACCAAAAGAAACTTTTTTGATTGCTTGCTATAGGAAGCTATATAGGCACTCGGAGGAGACAGATGTCAGAGCAGTGGGTGCTGCATAAAAAGATTAGTCTAAATGTTGACCTCTAGCAGGTAGGATTTCCAGGTTTGAAAGTTTGCATATTTGTGGTTTTAAGAACCAAAAACCATCTCAATGTACTTTTACATCTGAAAGATTGACATCTTGAATTATACAATATGGGACCTTTTTAAGAAGGGTTCGAGGATGAAAAATATATAGTAATGTGGCAGGGAGGTCAAGTAAGAATAAACTGGTAGGCCGAATAGTAGATATACATGAGAGAAAAACCTTTTTTGTTGGGTCATTAACTTTTTGTGAGGTGTGCAGAACTTTGGTGCAATGTCTGTCACACATAAGCAGTAAATAAAATGGCTCGGAAATGAACTTTGCAGGGATGTTATGGAATTGTGAAGGTATTCACTTTGTATATTAGACAGCAATGATGAAGTGATTGTGTTTTGGGTAAAAATTAAAATGGAAGTTGGCCATCGGGAAGAAGTAATGGGAGAGCTCTGAAGCCTAGCATCACCGCAGTAATGAAGAAAGAGATGTCCCTTGATTGTAAAGTGTATGCAGTAATGGCTGAAATTTTAACTTGAGCAATTACTCATGCCCACCTTTGGCCTGGGTTCAAATCTTTCCCTGGCCACTCATTACATGAATCTTCCTGCGCAAATTAAGTCAATACCAACCAAATAAATTAAATTAAAACAGATGCTCTGTTTTTTCTGTTGTTGCACACCCGAGGAACAGGGTCCTTTAGTGAAAGTTCCTTTTGAATTCAACTGCGGCAGCGCTGAACTGTTTTCCATTATGACTCAGCAATACAAGACGTTTCCCGGGAGGAGACGTTTTGGAGACAAGAGAATGCCTGCATTTACCGATAAAGAGGCGTTGACTGCTTGCTGCACCTTCATCGCTCTGGCTGCCAGTGGAGCTTTGCCTCTGTATCAAAATCTAAGAAGTGACTCCCCCACAAAATCTGCACACAGCACAACAATCAGAACTTGAGATGAGTGCCAATCATGTCAGCTTTCACTTGTGCAAGGGGGGATAAAAAATATAAAAAAAAAAAAAAAAAAAAACCCTTTGCTCCAACCTATCAGAACAGAGGGGCTGACAGGCAGACATAATCTCCCCAGAAGTCTGAGCTCTGTGCTGTGGATGAAGGATAAGCTGAAGGGGGGGGGGGTGATGGAGTGCTAGTGGTGGATAGAGGGATGGATGGAAGGATGGATGGATAGAAAAGAGTGGTGATAGAAAGAGGGTAATCTAATGCCCTCATGCTCTTGATTTGAGATAACAAGTGACTGTGTAGTCGTCCGGAGTGGTGAAGGCACACACACCCCATATATACACACACACTAATACATACATGACAACGCATACACTCAATAAAAAAAAACTACACACACATACACACTCTCACACACTTGTCAGATAAGACAGCTTTGCATCAGGGATCGCTGCTCACAAGCCTGAGACCAACGAAATCCCGTTCAAAAATCCTGCTGCTACTGATGCCAGCGGGGAGTCCTGTGAACGGCGCGGCATGCGCCTAGACTTTGTGTGTGATAGAACAAGCGAGAACTGTCATGGGCGATAAGGAGGGGCACTTTATCTCTGGATCAAGCCTTATCCTGATGAAAACCAGCCATCTATGAGGACACACTGACATTTTATAGGCAGCAGTGGCTCTATACTGAACACTATTGGACAGATGCCGTTTCACAGCGGCATTCCAGGGTTCATTTTTGCCCTTGTTGCTGATGACAGCAAATGATCCCAGGAGGGCTGTTTGATATGCACATCTGAAACAACGTGCGATATGCATGTTTTTTTTTTTTTTTTATCTCCTGTATTCTGCCAAGCATGTGCACTTGAGGTTACTGAACTCCTGTACTTGAATCCAACTCGTAACCTTTGTGCCATGTCACCAACCTTGTTCCGACTCTAGTTGTTCTGGAGTACACGCCCCCTAATACAGCAGAAATGTCACAGAAGTGAAACAAAGGTTACTCAGAATATATGCAGAGGCATTATGTTACTAAAGCTAATATATATTCTGTGGCATTTCTGTATTATAGACTTAGACTGAAGATAAAGATGTCAAAGACGGACAGGGGATTAAAAGGAACAAAGGTCATGGACCAAGCTTGAACCTGCAATACTGAATATGACACCAGCATGAAACAATTTTCCAATGTATTTTTGTCAAAACCAGGGTTAGCATTAGTGAAAGCATGCTAAGTATTGCAGCTAATGTGTTTTAGCTTAGATTTTTTTTGTATTTTTGAGATCATAATGCCTGTTTTTCATCATGGCTATTATTCCTTTAAGAACATGTTTCTGTCAGAACTAAGAAAAACAAATTTCACAACAATCAGTATTTGTATGATTTTTGTAAACAACACAGTTCTAAATTGTAAGATGCTGTCCCAAAACATTTGAATTAAAGAATAAAAGCATGCCTTTGGATCAGAGATACATATTAACAGGCAACTGGGTGGCTGAAGCCAAGTGGTCCAAGAGTCATCTTTTATCCACTCATGAGTCAATACACAGGGGTGTGAAGTAGTTTGAAGGAGAAAAGTTGCTATAGTCCATCAGAAAAACACTTCCTCTCATTTGTCTTCTTCAGTGCCCAGTGTTTGAACTGTAAAATATGACGTGGTTGTTTACTTTTTAGTTGAAATACTTATGTTTAGATGCCTTTTCTCAGGGGTTTTAGATGGAACACTAATATGTGTCTTTGTTTTAAAAATACAAAAGTTTTGGTTGCTTGCATTGGTTAAAATAGAAATGCTTCTGTTCTGTAAGATGGACACAACTGGAGAAAAAAAAAGATTAGTTATGCAAGTAACGCAAGGTTAGTGGCTACACTCAAGAGATGTCAGCAATGGAAGAAACACTTGCAAAAACAAACAACAAAAAAAACGTAAAACTTTACACAAGGTCTACACAAGGTTTTATTGTAGATTGGGTCTGCTCTCTTCAGCACCTGTGGTTCAGTTCCAAGGCTCATCAAGGTGAATGACAAGTGGTGAGACAGCAACTTGACCAGCTGAGTAAAATAAAGGATGCATGAGCTAAAAGTGTACTGCCTCAAAGTTGTAGTTATATAAAAGTTGTGAATTGTATCTCTAACCATCTTCCAATAATAAGCAGTTCCAGCCCAATTTGTCATTGCAGTAGTTGCAGATATGCATTCACTTCAGTGGCTCAGTTTCTTTTCATCGTCTGCGCTGATGAAGGAAAGAGCGAGATCATCCAAATTCACAATTAGTGACACTTTGTACACAGGAGCCTGGTTTGCAGAGAGAGGGATGCTCTCGACCTGTAGCCTTGATTCCCCCGACGCTGCAGCAAGCACAGCTGTGGCAGTCAGGAGAGTTTAAAAATGTAATTTCTGGAAATAATGAACCAATTAAAATTAAATGCCACCCATAAACACAGACTAATCTTTTCCTTATTTGCATTTTGTAATTTATTATTTCAAAGCACTCATCTTTGAAATAATCTCTGTGCTTAATATTAAAGAGCACCACATTCTATCTATCTATCTATCTATCTATCTATCTATCTATCTACTCTACCTTCACAATTACAAACAGAACTCAGATGAGAATATTTTACAGTCAAGGACATTTTTGCGTGACCAAACCAACAACGTCCAGCTGTGTTCAAAAAGTTACACATAATGCATGTTGTTTATTCTTGTAGTCATAAGTTCTTTGCTTTAAAGGCTCTGTATGTAGCATTCAGAAAAACCCTTGTTATCAATGATAACAAGGGATTAAGTGACCTGCACTCATCCTGTTGCTCATGTATGCATTTCAACTTTACAGGTAGACACGAGCGAGTACCCTGGCCAATCACAACAACACTGACATGATGGTTGGACTAGGAGAGGATTTCAGCCATGTGTTATGCTTGGACAGTGTTAATTTAAGGATTACCAAGCGAAGACGGAACGGACTACCCTTCCATTGCCGCCAGACAATGTGGAGGTTTGAATTCGACTGGGACTGCAGACGAATGGCCAGCCCCAACATAACGAAGAGTGTGTGTATTGAATGTTGGAAAACCCTAGATCTATCCGCTGGAACACATGCAGCATGCTCTCTCTGTACACCCTGAATGACAGGCACACAGAGAGACGGTAAAGAGACTGACAAGGATGGGAAATTATATAGATTTTTTGATGGTCTACCAGCCCACCAGGATATGTCCAGTTAGTCTCAATCAGTCTGACTACAAACTATATCCAGTGCTAAAGGAGTGTGGCTAGGTGAGACTATATTTTTATTTATTTATTTTTGTGTGATAGGATTGTCAGACTTATCAGACAAATAAGTTGTTTTTTGTTTCTTTGTTTGTTTTTTTGCACTTACATGGAGTTTGTGTGGTGCTAAGAGCTGGTTGTTTGTTGATGTCAGTGGACTCCATTTCCAAGCTAACATTAGCTAATGTTGCACACTGTTGATGCTGAAGGAGAGTGGAAGAGAGGCATTGAGGCATGGAACCTGGGAATGAGCATAAACGTTGCATCCTTTGCATCTTCCCAGAAGTTTTCTATGTAGAAATCACTCATGCTGTTATAGGCATCCAAGAAGGTTGTGGAAGGTCAAATTTTTTAAGTTATGTTACAATATGTCCACACACTGACAATTAAAAAGCTATTAATACATGTAAATTGCTTCATATTCGTACATATAATTCCTTCCACTAAAATGTATTGCAAGTTCACCAGAGTAGCATCACTCAAAAACATCACCATGATGAAAACTACAAAAAATAAATAAAACATGAAATAAATATAAAATTAAACAGGATAGTCCTTGTCTATTGTTGTCCTTGAACCTGGCAAATTCTTGGCATATGTATGAGTTTGTTATGATTTATGGCCCACAGACCATAAATCTACTGCTGACATTAGACTGTAAATCTACTGCACAGCTGAGGTAATGACATAACACATATCAATCATATCAATGGACTAAACCAACAGAAATGGGATGGACATAAAATAACTTCTGCTTAATCACTGTGCATGGTATTTCACATTTGTCATTCTTTTGATATAGTCTCAATCAATTAAACAGCTTAATTTGAGCCAACTGGCCAGGGCCTATTAACTCAAATTACTTTTTGCCGGGCCGAAGGTTAGAGAAGCAGGCTTGGTAAAGGTCACTGGTTCAATCCCTGGACCAGCAGGAAAGGGGAAAGTGAAAGAGCAGCACTAGCCCACCAACGCCGTGCCCTTGCGCAAGGGCCTTAACCCCCACCTGCTCAGTGGCCAATAGATCAGACTGCAGTTGTACTGGGCAGCTTCCAAGGTTGAATGTGTGAAATGGAGTGAAATGTGATCAGAATACTCCTCCAAAAGAGAGTTTTGTCCTCAGCAAAACTTAGCTAAATTAATAAAAACTTGATCTAAATAATTTATAATACAGTGCATACACAGGCAGCAAAGTTCAAACAGATAAGAAAAATTCTCTTCGTTCGGTGTATCTTCCGGTGCCACATTACAAAGTAAATCGTGGTCACTGTGGCCATTACCTCCGGTCATCTTCCAATGTTCCTTGAAAGTGAGATGAAAGCCAAGAGTACTTTCCAGGGGATTTAAATTATTAAGTAGCAACATGAAATCTAATTCAGAGTGATAAATGAAATTACATTAAATTAGAGTCTGAGCCTATGCAACCCAATCGTTGCTTGGAGGGTATTGAGGTAATGGTGTGTGTGTATGTGAGCCAGTGTGTGTGTGTATGTGTGTGTGGGTGTGTTTTGATGAATGTATGCCTCTCTCCAGCTGTAGCTGTAGGACTGAGTATGCTCCAGAACATTGCCAACTCCCCGTCATTGTCTCTCCATTGGAAAGACAAAGGCCGGCACTTTCACATTTGTGCTTGTGGTATAGAGGTCTGTCAAGAAAGATTCTGTAAGGCTTTATTTACATGGGAGTGAGAGGACCTGGGGATGTTCAGGCATTCCCAGTAATTGCACAGACTGTGACTTTAAACTTAATCCAAGGTGCCAGATCTCTTTTCTGTAAACTAAAAGTTCTAACTTAGCTGCCTGATTTAAGCAAAATTGGGCAATTAATCAAGTTTGACTCAAAATCTGTAACTTCAGCTGTACGTCTAATTATTCTTTTTCCTTTTTAGCTGTATTGTACCTTCCTCCTGTCAAAAAAGTAGAGTCAGACAAGAGTGGACTTACCATCTGGAGGAGCAGGTATTTTCCCTGTGGGACAGTCAACCTGTGACTAACAGTGAGACAAGTAACAGTGATCAGGTTTTTTTTTTTTTTCCCCAAATCCCTTACTGTTTGATTCAGCAATAGATGGACTAGCTGCCTCCATACACGTGTGTGTAAATTCATCAAGTCTGAGGTGTCCGTCTATCTGCCCCCGCCAGCTGTAGCCTACTCCGTAAATTCTGCCTGTACACAGCAGTAACAGTGACTGTACTGTGCTGTGCATACAGTGTGACTGAAGCAAAGCAACAAATTAGCATAATGTTGCATTTAGGCATCTCTTGAAGAAAACCTGTATAAAAAGGTGTCTAAAAATACCTCAGCAATGATAACAAAAGAGTCTGCACTTTATTCAACCAACACATTTTGGTACAGGCCCTACATCAGAGTGATTTTACCTAAAAGAACATAGCTACGCTGGAGATACAAACATAATAGAAGCAGTATAGCCACAAGCGGCAATTCATGGGTTCTAACAGAGAGAAGCAGCCGACTTTTAGCTAATTAATGCTTTGGTAAGCCTACTCCCTAGCGTGGCCTGATGATATCTTCCAAGTTTTATGGTGATTGGACCAATGGTTAATGATTTATGGACAGTATTAGCTAAGCCCCGCCCTTTGCGAAGATATTTTGGTTGATGGTGGCCATGTTTTTCAACATTTTGTCTTTGGTATTGATAAATTAAAAACATTAAAAGTTCTTTTTAATTAATTTTACTGTTTTTAATGTTATGCTATAGCTGAAAATTCATAATGTTGGCTGCTATTATCACAGAGGCTTTTTGCAAGGGCTATTGATTTGTAGGTGTGAGGTAAATTTGAAGACGATGGGACTCACTGTGTGGTAGGGGTAGCCATTTGTATTTCTCACAATTTTGACTGTTAATTATAACACCACAATATGGCCTAATGGGATCATATTTTTTGTGAAGCATTTACACATCATTTGTCATTACGATCCCAATTTACTCTCTCATTCCAGCTCTCTGCAAATTGAGCAAAGGCTTCAAATGGCAGATGTTGATGAATTAGGCTCAAAATGCTTTGGTAGGCCTGTTCCCTATCATGGCGGAAAAGATGTCTATAAAGTTTTGTGATGATTGGACAAATGGTTAATGAGTTATGACCAATATTGGCTAAGCCTTGCCTTTTGCGAAGATATTTTTGTTGATGACCAATCTTTCACATTTATAATAGAAATGTGTATTTTTGTCTCACAAGGCTGTATACCAAATTTGGTGTTTTGTACTCTCAAACTTCATGAAGTTCGAGTCGACACTTTCCGATAGCGGCTCACTGTAACATCCAGGCTGCCCTGAAGGCATAGCCCTGCTCAGAGGACGTATTATAACCTCTTGTCTTGTAAATGCAACGATGGGTGAAGCTCTTGTCAAGCGACAATCACCAAAATGCATGGCCTGCAAGAAATCTTCAGCAGCAGAGAAAACTTACAAATAGCCCCTTCCCAGTAAATACAACTTACTACTTTCATGCATACAGTTATTTTTATCCTGCGTGTGAAAATTTGCATAAATTTAGAAGCCCTCCTGAAAATACATATGCAGAAACCCCTGGCGGTAAGAAAAAAAGAAGAGCACCATTACAGCTGAGGGCACAAGAAGAAGTGAGAAGTAACAAAAAGCCTGGTTCAGTGCACTGTAAGATTGCTGAAGGGCTGCTGGCTGTGTCTGTCTGTAAGGGGCCACATTCTTACAATAGCAGCCTACAATATCAGGTTTGATGCCAGCAATACCCTTGATAATTTCTTCCCGTTTCTCCATCTGAGCTTCAGAGGACCCTCAGCTCGCACTCTGAGCAAGATCTCTGAGCCGGTGCAGCAGGATGTGGTAAATGTGACCAAACTGACTAAAGAATCAAGAAAGAAAATGTCATTGTGAATAATCTACAACTGAAACAAGAGCAGCAGACAAGAAAGGAGCAAAAGAAGAAAAAAAAAAAAAGACTTGTGATGCAGCTTCCTCTGTGGTTTGCGGAGATGCCCTGTGGCACTTTGTATTCATCATCAGGGATGATTCTACTCAGAGATGTCTCACCAGTTCTGGTGGCAGTTGTTCATCAAGGCTGACAAAAATGAGTTCCACAGACGGAGGGCAGTCCACCTTTTCAATTTCAGCTACACTTCTTTTGTCAGCTAGCACTTTTAAACAGCCTTTTAAATTCTGCCACTGTACAGCAGTTACAAATGTCCAAGCCTTAGTATTGACAGTCTGCCTGTAATAACTGCTTAGCTTTGCACCGCTGCATTAAGTAGTTCCTCCACTTCGTTGCCAGTAAAGACAAGACCCTCTGAAGGCCAGTTGTGTGCCCTAAATAGTTAATAAGGGGAGTCTCTTTATGTAATCATGTAATAATTTTAACCTCTGTGGGGGTTAGTTGCAGGTACACAGTACAAATATCCCATTAACGCTTGAAGTAATCCACTAGGAATGTGAGCTTGCATGGACTTTATTGGCCAGTGTGTTGCAATGCCACACGATGTTTCCTTGTACAAAAGTTGAGCAAGTTTCACTTTTTTTTTTTTTTTTTTTGCTGCACAGCATCTGAATCCCTGGTGTGACAGCACAGTGGATTTATGGAAATTAGTTGGGAGGGGGGGAGTTTCTTTGATGCAGTGTGAATGATGGCCTCAATATGACCCTACAAACACGTGTACACGAAAAAACAAGCTAAGACGTGCAGCAAGCCAACGGTGTTTACAGACTGAATAGAAAGAATATAAAATGTAAAAGAATAAAACATTTGATTTTGTGAATTTTCTTCTTGTCATCATGTTCTTCTCACATCAAGTCAAAGAGGTGAGTCAGGTTTAATTAATTTAGCACTTTGCTAACAAAGGCTTGGTAAAACCTCGGTGCTGTTCATGTCTTAATATTTACAGCTGGTTCACTGGTTCCTCAATCAATATGGAGGGTTGATGAACTATAGATACGGAGGAGTCTGTGTGCAGCGTCTGTGTGTTGCTTCGTTTTTATTAAAGTGAGAGAGTTTTGGTTTTAAAATATTGACATTAGATTTTCTGTCAGGTCAGGTCTGGACCTTCATATAAAGAGGGGTTAGGTAAGTAGGATTTTCTGAAAGGATTTTCGACACTTGGTGAATTGCCAAGGTAAAAGTATCATGTAAAAAAAAAAAAAATAGGTCATATATCTACTAATACCTTGTGCTGGATGTGTACATATTTTCAGTATTAATGCAGCGGGTGAGGAGTCTGTGAGCTGGTTGTGATCGGCCACTGTGGTTCGACTTTTCACGCCACTGCACCACTGGAGACAGAAGTGGAATCTGCAGAGGTTGTAATGTATCTGAAGCGCATGCACACTACAGATCTTGCTCTGCTACATGAAGAAGAAATGAACTGAAGAATATTGATGTTGCACATTTGTATGAATCCAGGGAACTGCAGTTGCCAGCCTCTTACATTGTTTTGTGAGAATAGGTTTGAAAAGGTGCACAGGGTGGCTTGAGCTTGAACGTTCTTTGTTGACTGTGGAAATCCATGGTTTGACTTCAAAGACCATTAGAAATTTTTTGCTAAAGCTGTGTGTGGAGCAGAGACTGTGGTGCATTCAAGTATATGCTCACACACCTGTCACTCAAAGTTATACATAATTGATGGCATCCCGCTTTAAGTCTTAATAAAATTTAAATGGGTGAGTCATAGAAAAATGTACATACAGTTGTCATGAAGGAAAAAATTAGCTATAGAGACTAAAACCATTTTTGTTGCAGGCTGTAAATGTGTTTATTTCTGCTGCAAAGTTTGGCATTTTAACATGGCAGTCTATGGGGATTGACTCACTTCTGGAGCCAGGCTCTAATAGTCATTTGAAGAACAGCAGTTTTCAGCACTTCCTGTGTTTGCTTCATTTTACAGCCAGGGTTTTTAAGGCTTGGTTCTAATCTCCAGCCACAAGCAGCAATGCAAGTCAGGATGGTTGATCTTCACAAGGAGAAGCTGTGCACAAACCACATATTTCTAATTTATTTTTAATTTAATAAATGCTTTGCCATCTGACTTGGACCGGGTTGAACACGGAGTCGGTGCTGAAAGCTCAGCTCAATGCTGATTTGCCACCACATCATTTATAGACAAGAACTGTCTGACTCATCCTAATGAAAAACCATACTTATTAAATCAGAGTAGATATGAGATCTCTGGAGAGCTGCTGTAGCTGCTCCTCATGTTTAAGAGCCAGCCTCAGGTGACCATTAGAGGAACTACAGTTTTTGGCACTTCCTGTGTTGGCTTTAAAAAAAAAAAAAAAATGAAATGGTTTGGAGTCCTTGCCATTTAACTAATGCTGTGCTCTCTACAGTTGTTGCCCATGATTTAATATGCTTCATTTGGTTTAAAACTCCAATTTTTCTGCATTATGCGCAGCCAAACATGTCAAAACATTTCTACAACTATATTTACCCTCGCTGGAATATACTTTTCAATTGGTAGTCAGTCAGCGACGTCACATGCTCGCCTTCGTCCTGTCTTACTGTACATGTGTTCTGTGGGCTGTTTGTTTCCAGTTTTACCACCGCAGTCTTCTTCCGCTGTGACTCACAAGCTGCTCCATCTGCTGTGGAGCCATTAGACAAACAGACCATATGAACTGCATAGACTCAACAGCAATTTGACAGCTCTTGAGAAAACGCCACATTTGATTTCCTCTTGGAGATTACCACCAACCTAACACTCACATACATGTACATCCAAGCTGCTGCCGGTTCTTTTGATCTCTACTACTCTTCCTGGAGGGTAGGTGAGTCATTCAGCCCTCCACCTTCTGTATGTATGTGCATGTCTGTGTCTGGCTTCTGTGTAGTTTTTTTTTTAAATTTTTTTTATGCCCTTTCTCTTCAACCTTCATATGCCCACCTGAGGGAAGAGGCCTTACCACAGGGTGGGGATCAATGAACTGCTGTGTTGTGCTCAGCCAGCGTAGGATCTTATTTAGAAGCCCTCCAGGTGGGTAGGATCAGTGGCGCACAGAGGGAGAAAGGCAAAGCCAGCATCCATTATTTATTTCCTCATTTAACACTGGCAGCAGGTTCCTCACCCACTTTTATTTGTTCAAAGAGTAGTGTTGTGTGGGGTTAATTCTCTAAAGGGGTTAATATTGGGAGCATAATTGGATTCCTGCACCAGGACAGATGGGAGTTTGAAAGATAAGGGATGTGTTGTAAACACACTAAGCCCTGTCACCGATAAAAGATCCATTTGCGCAGCCTGGTCTTTTGCTATAACGTCGGTGCATGCCAGAACAGGGCGGCCCGGTGAAGCTTATCGATCCGCCCTTACTTCTTCAATTAGAGCAATGAAGAATTAGTCCTTGCCAATAAAACATAACTTATTGTCTTCACCACTGGAGCCCAACCCACTGGTCCATCCCTCCATCCATCCATCGCTCTTCTTCATCGTTTATCTGGCCAAAAAGTAGACACTATCCTAATGAGAGCTTAAGAACAGGCTGCTTTGTGCTGTACGAAATAAAACTCCTCCGCAGAAGAAAAATAGGACTTCCTGAAAGTTAAATGTCAGCTTCATCTGTATCCTGGATAATTCTATGTATAACTTTATACTGTCTGTTAGTCTTAAGTGAAGGTATTTGAGGTAAAACAACTCTAAAGGGAGGACTTTTGTCACCCTTTATTCTTTCATATTCAGAGTGAGAGAGAATATTTTTTGCTGCTTTCCGACACCTCTTCCCTAAAATTCAAACTTGCACTGAATTTTCAATGTGTCATTTCACACTACCATTATCACACATCCATGTAAGATAATTACATGTCATTGAGGAGCTGATCAAAACATAATTGCGGTGTGATTACACCAGCATCACATTAACTGTACATTAACGTCGCACATGTCCTGCATTAATGCTGCAGCGGGCCAGCTTTGCACTATATATGACATACAGTATATGTCCCTATAGCAAGAGTGATGTTGCCATATTAACACTTATATGATATGATATATTATCACATATATATTCATATGTTCAGAGGAAGTATATAAGTTTATAAGGATTTAATCACCCATATATAAATTTTCATAGTACATATATCAAATATATCTTTATGATTCATTTTTAAATCATATAACATGTTGCTAAAGTATATGTTAATGATTTACAGTATATAATAAAGAAAAAGAAAAACATATGTAAACTTTTATTACATTTTCTTTTACTAACCCAATTCTGGGAAAGTCTCAGACTTCTGGTGCCTAAAATATCAACATATATTGACAGGCTTTGGGATGGATATATACATTTCTATAACATATTTCTACAACAGTAGTTCCCAACATGTGGACCAGTACCAACATAACATTTAAAAACTTAACTTCTGTCATTGTTCTTTTTTCTCCGATTAAAGCCTATAACTGTGACATGTAAAAAATGTTTACATATGTTTTTATTCCATAGGCACATATATGGAAATTCAATTACATATGTATATGGAAGTCTTTAAGTTAAAATCCAAAGGGGAGAAAAGTACCACACCAAAACATGTTTGATGTCTTGAAAACAGGGACACTAAAATGTAGGGCATTCAAATACATATTTTAGATATGTATATATCTATCTATCATATTTCTACAAAAGCAAATCTATGTGCACTATTTATTATTCAGCTCAGCCATGTGAGACTACGCAAGGCTTCTGAGTAATTGTTTTCACAGTTAACATAGCTGCTTCTATAAAGGGAACCTCCTCTAAACGTGCAACTTTTTACACTTCCTCAAGCGCCAGCGCTCAGTAACTCCCTTTACTGGAATCCTGCAACAAAAAAAAAATAAAAAATGCTAAATGATCTGTTATTAAAACATTTTGCCCATGATAATCACCACTACTGCCCTAAATGGTTGAGCAGCTACTGTTAAACTTTTAAGCTCTAATTAAAAAATAGAAAAGAAGAAGAAGAAGAAGAAATGCATTCAGCCGCTGCGCCCCCAGGGATGAAATCTGTCTTCTATCCTGTTGTAAATTGAGCACACCTAGCAGCTCACTGCAGAATAATCAGGAATTAGGGGATAAATGCAGCAACTGTGAAGAGTAATACGAGCCTGCATTGCTACTGCACCCTGAGTTTATAAAGCCCCCCCCCTGCAAGCTCGTGGCTATGCTTTTCTGTTTGAATGCCGGATTTAAAAGTCACTGGAGAAGCACAGTGGGTGAGTAAGAAGTGTTTTTATGTCATGCTATAAGCTTCCACTCAAAATATTTTCTACCCTTTTAGATTCCCCCCTTTTTTTCATCTCTGAATGCATGTGAATTGTCCTTTGAAATCGCACAGAGGGAGTGTGAAGTTCTGATTGCCGCGTAATAAATGAGAGAGAGAAACACTTGCTGTGCCTCGTGCTTTGACAAGAATTAAGGGCAACTGTGCCACAGCAGACACTGAATGGCAGCCAGATATTACAAATAAACAATTTTGGGCCAAATGCATTCTTAAACAATTGCTTTATTTACACAAGATACTTCCTGTTTCTTACTATTTATGAATAACAATTCAGGGTTTTCTGTTTTTCCATATCGTATCCATTGTCACTCAGTGGATATGAGCACTATTTACAGCCTTTGTCTTTAATCTCTAGCCTTCCATAGCCAGAATTAGATTCTGGTGTGAAGGTGAAGGACACAGAAGAGGCCACGGCCACCTCATCGCCCTCGTGTCCTTCAGCAGATGGAGTTAACCCCCGGTGCTGACAACAGCCTTCATAGTAACTCTGGCTGGCCTCACTGGAAATTGAGTGTCAGGTCTCTACTTGAGCAGATTAAGCAGCGGCCCAAAGATTGTACAGGTTATTTCTTTAATCCTGACAATTCTGCGACGGCGTTACTGTCCTTCATATGCCGTGTAAACACAACCGCAAGCTGTTCGGGCCGCACACTTTTTCTGTTTCGGTTGAGTTGTTTGTTTTTTTTCTTCATAGCAGCAGACATGGCCAGACATATTATGGCAGGGAGCTCTACAATATGTTGTTTTTACAGTAGTATTTGCAAATGGTTTCAATATAAAGACACACATTTGGCTGTTGTGCAACCCGCTATTTGTCAAATGGGAAATGGGATGTGCATGTAGGCCAGGATTATTTTGGCCTTTTATCACATATCGGTCATGAGTGTTTTACTGAACGTCAGATGTTTTTTTTTTTTCTTGGCATTTGATTTATGCATTTTGTGTCAAACCAACCAGAACACATATATTTTATACATCCCACAGAAATGGACACATTTTTACTGTTTTCAGTGACGGCAGCCTCTTTTGACAGATGTTTTGAAGACACCTCCATAGATCTGTTTTAAAAATCACATTTAAAAAGGCACCGCTTGTGGCCTCGCGTCAAGACATGACAGTCATCAGATTTAGACTTTGTCTTCAGCTGATTGTTGTTGCACATTTGACAAAGTGTTAAAAACATATATATATATATATATATATATATATATATAGGCCAAAAAAAGGCCTGAAGGTGCTGCAGCCCCCAGCGAACGCGGTTAATCCATGCCAACACTTTTTGCTGAAAGCATGATGACATCTGTAGTTACAAACACATTCGCATTTCCCAAATGGAAAGAATAAAAAAGAACAGTGCAGGGTTGTCAAAATTGTTTGTTTTTGTTTTGTACTTCAAACACAGTATGTACGCCCACCCCCCCACCAAAAGACCTAAACCCTGAACCCTCACAGAGTTAACTGATGTCAGCTGATAAGTGACTGAGTGCGAGCTGCTCCAAGGGCTCAGAGTGATGCATGGGACAGCACTTTGTGACATAGTAAAAAATGATGCATAGATTTGTGGGTTTGGGACTTTTCATTGATTATATTTCCTCCCTTCGCTCCCTGTTTGTAAACAGAAATAGAAGTGTTGGATTTTAGATCTGATCAAAGCATATTTTAAATTCATCATCATGTCATCATAGGACATATAATTATACACAGTTCTGGCTGTGAATCACCACTGTGCTCTGTGTTTATACCGACATGTACACTTCTTTTTTTTCTTTTAACGATTGTGTTAAAAGTTTCGTGCTTCTTTGTTAACCGTTCTTCTTCTATCAGACTTTCTTTTCTGTTTTATGGCTATTGTTTATCCTTTTTTTTTTTTAATGCTTCCAGGTTTCCTATGGTAACCGCTGTAACCCCCGTGTTAAAGTTCACTAACATCACAATACTACAAACTTTCTGGGTGATTAAAACCTGAGTAACACTCACAGTCCAGTTGATTGTATTTCTGAGTAACTGAACTTGTTGTGCCGTTTTTTTTTTTTTTTGTTTTTTTTTCCTAAGCCACGACACGTAGTGATGACGGCATGAGCCTATGAATAAAGGGAGTGAATTCACAGGTTTAATTATTGTTGTCCACTTGTGCAGGGCTCCTGCTAAGCCTAAATTTATTCTGGGTTTCAGCTGAATCCTGCAGTTTGTTCTTAGTCAGAATTTATAACGATGATGACTATCAGCACAAAAACAAATATATCAGCCCTCCAAACGCCAAACCAATCAGCATGTAGTTTGGACTGCACTGTAAGAACTGAAATCCGTCCTCCTTAACTACATGTAAGCGCAGTCGACCGTGTGGCCTCCGACCTGGCATTGAAGTTGTTTTAATTTTGCTTTTCTTGGCAACAGGGACGACAGCAGTGTTGTACATCAGCAGTGTTCCCGCTGTGGAGATTGGCAGAACAGTAGATGAGATTTCATAAAGTAAAAGTTGTCAGACAGTCCTGCTGACCAGCAGTGTGTGGGCGCAACCTCGTCAAACCTTAAGAATATATGTATATCATATATTTTCCCTCACATCTCAAGAGTGTTATTTACATCGGCAGCTTACAGTGTCGAGTTTGACGGATTCGACAGATTCAGACTCTGAAACCAGGAGTTAATACTTTACATCATGGCTGTGCTGGTGTATGATTTAGAGTTTTGGTGATTTATTTTGCCAGTTTTATGGCAGCAAATGGCTCCTGTTTATTTTCTTACTGTATCAGAATCAATTAGCAGATTCCTTGAAACTTTCTCGAGCTCTCGAATCCATCATAGTCAATATCAAGTCTGCATTAGCACTTGTCAAAGTTACATTAATGTTGAGTGATGATATTGTGCAGACTTTTCCAATCAGTCAGTGAATTAAACAGTATTAGTACCAAAGACTGGGGGGGGGGCAGCCTATAATCTTAAATACTAAAGCATCCAGCGCATGGGTATGTCTAATTGGGGATGACCACATGGAATAACATTAAACTTCATCCGGTCCTTTATGAAACATAACTATTTGCTAAATTTATTAGTAATATGAGAATTCAGTTTTCTCCCTCTAGGAGCTGAGCAGATCTTTTTAAACATGAGTCTGCAGAGTGCACAACTACTTCCTATTCACTGCATTCTATTAAAGACACACACACACACACACAAAGACACACACACACACTTATGGAGATGGAAAACTCATACACATGCATATCATACATTTCTAATTTCCTTTTTCTGTGTGTTTGTGTGGTTGGATTTTTTTTTTTTTTTGCACTATGAGCAGCTGGTCTTAATAACACTGTTTCAGGTGACAATGGAGATTGAATGCTCATTATCTCCACACGCACAGGAGCAACCCCAGGGTCACTGCTGGTAAGTCTCCCTACTAGGAGTGTGTGTGACATGTAGTATGTTGCATGAACGCCACAGACGTCCTCCGCAGACAAAGCAGTCCGCAGCTTGACGCGAGGAGGGTTGGAGGCAGCGAGGCCGAAACGAAACTCAGCATGTCACTTCTCATTTCAGAAATGTGGCTGCAGTGACAAACTTCAATTAAACCCTACAGTTCTACAGGAAACGCAGAGTAAATATCGGGCAGCTTCTAACAGCTTGTTCTCTGAATGCCATGCTCATAAAACAGCACATCCACACTGACGGTTTAAGGCAGCAGCCAGTGAAAGAGAAAACTTAAAGCAGATCATAAATGTAAGTGTAGAAGTTTTTTTCTTTTATTTTTCCTTGCCTTTTTGAAATGCATACACATTCAAATGAGCAGCACACTCTGCTTTTCGGCGCGTGACGGATAACGCAGAGCTGCATACACTTTCATTCCTGCGTTGCACATTAACAAGAAGGATGGCAGCTGATGCATTTGAAAAGAAATGTAATTGAGACTGGGTGCAGTGGACACTCAGATATTAATTTCTCAGAGGGCAGGGCCTGCTGCAGGGCATCAGATAAAATGTAATTAGGCCCACATTTCATTTGAGAGCTTCAGCACTGCAAACACAGACCTGAGGTGAACTCAGGTCACCACTTTGATGATAAGTAATATTGAATGCCAAAAGACGTATCAATCATGCCTGTAGGCTACTTAACTAGAATGTATAATTCCTATCTCCAACTGTAGACCATGTATAACAAGATGAAGATGTTTTATAGGGACATGCAGCGCTGTTAAAGTATAAACCATCGTGGCAGGTGAAGCACAGAAAATACCTTTCCCATAACCATCACTCCTCATTCAGTTGGAGTCATTAAAAACAAGATCAACAAAGTGCTATAGCAGCAGCTTTCTGGTTTTTCTGGCTTTTGAGCGCATCACACAGTCTTAATGAGCAGATGCAGTTTGCTCATGAAACTGGAGATTTTTTAAACTTTCCATTATTATTTTTCTGTCCATGTTGTTCATCCTTGACCTTGGAAACAGCAGGTGACAAAACAATCTGCAGATGGATTTTTGTTGTTGTTGTTGTTGTTGTTGTTACATGCTAAGAATAATAATAAAGTTTGAATATCTACACTTCATGACAACTACACAGATTCCATCTGCTGAAATATGGTCAGCAGAAAGGCATCACAGTGGTCTATGGGCTAAGTAGCTTACCACATAGATTGCTGAAGTCCACAGTTTTGAATCCGTCCAGGGACCTTTGTTGCATGTCATCCACCTCTTTCTTTATTTCTCTCTCTCTCCCCACATTTCATGTAGAGGGTGTCACTGGAATGACCCCAGTCCCATCCCATCCTGTGTTGTGTTCGGTATCGGTAGATGTTAGCTGGCAGCTGCACACAGAGACGCCTCTGCTCCGCATCAGTTACTACATTTATTTAGTAGTTCTGACACAAGAGGAAGCCGCCTTTCTCATTTTTGGTGACCACACATCGTCAATCCACACACACACACATCATGCACCGGTCTATAAGAGACAGGATAAAAAAAAAAAGAATAAAAAAAAAAAAAAGGCAACAGAAACTAGCATTATGTTCCAAATAAAGAAAATGGTGTACATTCATATCACAACTCTTTATATAAAAACGGACCTATTTGTTATTACTATTCCTCACATGATGAATAGTGAAATTGACTCCAATTTCGTGGGAGTCCCGGAGGAATCCCATCATCTGCAAAGGGGAAATGCTTTTACACATATACACAAATATTTTAAAGAAAAAACAGGCGAAAGTTCTGGAACAAGCAACTAAGTGAACCTTGAGTCCAGCAGCACAAAGTATGTGTCAGTGACAGCTGGCTGTGATAACTTTCCCTGTCAATCATTTTTAAATTTATAAATATAAATTTATAAACAAATATACAACCTTTTGGTTAGGTAAAGTTCCGATGACCAGCGAGTGCAAGCATGAATTTACATCTTTCATTTGAAATCCTTTTATTACTGGATCCACCTATCTTCCCTAGACATATGCAAAGACATTGTGTCGAAGAATTCTATTAAAGCTGCTACCAGAGCTCTGCCACGCTGCCAGACACTTACCTGCACCACCTGGTCTGAATGTGTGGAGCCCTCTGAGCTTCAGAGACTTCGCAGGCTGAGCCAAAGTCAATTACCTTTACCCTCAATGGCCGCTGTGAATGCTCTGTAATCATTATATTCTCACGTTTAGAGCTGCATGCACAATTCCTTTGGTCTTAAGAAACCATAGCATCTTACATCAAAATGAAATCCTGATAACAATATTATGAGAAGGTCAACTGTACTACTGGTGCAGTTGACATTTTTGAATGTCTTACCAGGGGCCATTGCTTGGATCTGGGTTCACTTCAGGGCAAGTTACTGACTTTAAGGTAGAACAAAATAAAAAAAAAAAGACAGTGATACAATTTGATACAATAGCAGTTGTAGATAGGTTGTATTATTTCTAGGGGCTTTAATGGCTCTGAGGGCAGTAAATCCCAGCTATAAAGATTGCTGCAGCTGAGTTGACGTTTACAAAACAAATCTATAAATATGTCGGTTTGACTTGATTTTTCTTTTTTCTATCAAAAAAGCAATGTAAACACAGAATTGTCGGATATCAGACACATCTGTTGAATTTCAGTTAGTTAAAGCAGAAAGGTCCAAGTTGATACAGAAATGCATTGTATGTCATTTATGCCCCTATCAAGAGTGATGTTGCCATACATGTCACCTATAAGGAGATATATTATTATTTTTATCATATATATACATCTTCTGGATATATGATGATATAAGTTTATAACCTGAAATACCCCCACTAAAATTTGTATATGTACATTTATTTAAAATATCTTTATGCTTATTTTTCATTTGGTATAGCATGGTGCAACCAGATTTGTTAATTATAAATAGATTATATATGCAAGTTTATTAAAACAACAGTTTCAGTTTTATATGCTTATATATGCTTTTCTTCTTATTTTAAAACATATCAATATTATATATTTACATATATAATATTTAAGTACTGTATATGCCCCTATGTCAAGTGTGATGTTGCCATATATGTCACTATAAGGCTGTATATTACATCCTCTTGAAGTTTATAATATACATGAAATACAGAGGCAGAATCTGTATATGTACATTTATGAAAAATATTTGTGATTTTTTTATTTTTTATAACATATTACATGTCTTTACATGTCTACAATATAAGCATACGAACATAAACTGGCCACACATATATGTCTATATGAAATTATTCCAGTTTTACATGTATGTACATCTGCCCTTACTTCATATGTACAAATATTTTATATATGGAAATTCAATATATGTACATATGACATTTGCGTATGAGTTGTTTTGCTTGATAATTACTATTTAGGGTTTAATATTTTGACTGACATTTAGTTCACCAATCAATCATATTTATATTCATATGTATTGTTACATATGGTATGTTTTTAAAAATGATTTTCCTGTCTTGTTTAGTGATGTCACCGATTTATTTCCGAAACCGTCCCGCAAATAGCAGCTCTCTCTGTTTGGTTGCCGCTGCTTAGATTCGAGGCACTTCCCTCCACCAGCGCGCAGGGTAATGACATTAATCATAAACAGCTGCCCGCATGTGCCACGTCTGAATGAGTGTCAAAGAGCTTGCCTCTGTGCTCCCTTAATATCACACAGTACCTAATATTTCCACCCACTGACAAAATAGGGAAATCACTGCTTAATCCCAAAGTCATACATACAGTATTGAATATAATGCATCTCACATTTACGTTATAGCTTACATTGCACTTGCAGATTCAGAGGCATTTTGTAAAGCAGGCAGAGACATTAATCTAAACGCCACAACCAACCTCCCCCCGTTCCCTCTCTGCACACAAAACAATCTACAATCTGTTTCTCCCGTGGTGGCTCCCCCTGACTTATGCACAACTCAGATCTTGCCAGAGTAATTTATTACTTTCCTTTGCGTTGGGCGAATCTCCACTCTGCAGAATAAAGAGGCGGCGGAGCCCCGAGACGCTCGCCCATCATTACACAGAGCAGAGATAGCGTAACCTGGGTGACAAGTCGTGCACGTTAGCTCTACATATCAAGCTTTGTCTGTGGCAGACATGAGCTAATTCAGGAGGAATCCTACCAGGTCTCCAGCAGTGTGAACATTACGGCTCTGACCCACACAGGCGTGTGGTACGTCCGCAGAACTGGAATGTCATCACCTGCCTTTCATGGTGAATCACAAGGACGTTGTGAATCATGATTAGATGTGATAGCCATAACTGTGCCTATGGAGTAGTAAAGAAAAAAAAAAAAAACGCACTGCCAGTTGGGAACTGGCAGTTATTTATTTATATATATATATAGGTCCCAGTGAGTCATAAAACAAACATGAATTTAAATGGGAATATTATTTGCATATTGTTGAATACATAGCATGACTCTGGCTCCCTTATGTTGCCCGTATGCATATGCTATTTATGTGTGATGAGCTATTAGTTTCTGAGGATGCAGCTTGAATTCAGTAAAAAGAGGAGGTCGATTTTTGCACGGAGGCGCGCCCCTGTTCCAGAGTGAGCAATTTGGGCTTGTGTTGTCCACATTGTTGAGCAGCGGGACTATGTCTGATTGACTTGCAGGACACTAATAGCCCCAGTTTGAATTTCCATCATTTCCAAATCAATTGTGGCCTCTCTGCTCAAGCTTTGGGGACAAACAGTCAATGTAACTGAGGAATTGTTTGAGTGTCTTATTTTATTTTATTTTATTTTTTCAGTTTTAAATGTGTGGATAACTTCCACCAAGTGACAACAGGGAGTTCAGGTTGGGCCAAAGCAAACAACAGGTAATACATAAAAATGTTGTGGCTTCAGACCATCGAAATATCATTCTGTCAATAAACCGAACAGTATCGAATCATGATGGATTGAATCATTGCAATTCCAAAGATGGAAGAATAAATATAAACCAGTCTGTCTCAATTCAGGATCTTGGTGTCAAAAAATGTGATGCAAATTCAACCAATTTCCACAGGGTTTGTAAGATTTTGAAGCTTTATTTTTAATTTTCACTGTTTTTATGCAAAATCTTGTCTGATGGGATGATTTCTAACCATGTCTACCAGCCACAGACGTTCTCCAAATAAAAAAATGTCCATTTCAGAGAATCTTTTACAAGCCCAATCAATCAATTGCAGCAAAGTTTTTTCAAATTGTCTGACAGCTTCCCATCAAGGCAGGGCTTCAAGTTGAGCATTTTTAAAGTTTATCGAAACGGAATCATCTCTATTCCAAAACCTAAAACCAACCATTTGATAAACAGAGCATGTTGGCAGCGCTACACAGCATGGTAGAGGGCACTGTGGTTATCTGTGTAAAGTTAAAAAAAAAAAAAAAAAACATGGTCAACTTCCTAAGTAACTCACAGCAATGACTGGCAGCTACAGAAAATAAATGCTGTTCATATAAAAGAAAAAAAAAGATTATTCATATCATAAATAGTTTTTACTGTCACTGGACCATTTTACATTTATTAAGATTATCAAAATCTTTTGTGCAGGTTTCTTCAAAAAATGCTGGGACTTAGATTATGAAGTTCTTCAGGTATCAATAAACACATAAATAAGTGGATGAATGTCATCCTGGCTTGTGTCCTAGGGGCTGTGTCCATATTGGAGTATTTCACACCTTTTGGGTTTACAGCTAATGCCAGCGTTCTGTCCAGTCCTCTGCATTAAAGTCAGACCAACGTCACACCCTTTATTTCCTGCACTTAAGTGTACTGTCGCCCAATACTTATGTTCCTGTCTGGTGTCAGGTTTAATGCCATCATATACATTCATCTAGCACTTTATTAGGAACACCAGACTAACACTGGATTCCTTCCTTTGCTCTCCAAATAGCCTCAGTTCGCACAGTTTCTGCAGTTTCATCTGCTGCGCGTTCATGCTGCCAATCTCCTGTCCTACCACATCTCAGAGGTGTTCTACTACTGACTACTACTGATCTGGATTCAGATCTGGAGACTGAAGTTCACTGATATCACTGCTGTGTTCATGAAACCAGTTTGAGACAACTTTTGCTTTGATACAGCAGGATAATGCTCCATGTCACAATGTTCATTATTCTTTAAGTAACCATTAAAAGATGGTAAACCGTGGCCGTAAAGGGTTGGACATGGTCAACAACAATACTCAGATAGACTGTGTCATAGAAACCATGATGGACTGGTGTAGCCTTAATGCCATAATTTAGAATTTACTCTCGTTGAAATGGGGCACCAGTCCTCTGGGAGGACAACAATGAATTACTTCATTGCCAAATTTATCAATCTAATATCGGAAGCCATGACTTCTCGATTCAATGGATCTCCAGTCTCTACGTCAAAAGAATACAACAGGACAACAACTGGGTGTAAATAAAGGAGTTTATTTAACTAAACTACTATCTACAGAGTAAATGCAAGGTGTAATAATCATAAAGATGAAAATAATAATGAAATGAGCAGTGTGATGAGTTGGCAATGGTGGGAGAGGATATGTTATGGCTATACACTGTGGCTATACAGCTAATGATGCTACATCTACGAATTAGGTTTGATGATTAAATATTGCTATATTTCGACATCAACCCAGTCATGAGCAGAGTGTTAAGACCGGCCTACTGTGAGTCGCGCTGCAGCTGAAGACCCTCGGCTGGAACCCAGGTGGCTGTGGTTGCCATGGTAACCCCGGAGACGCAGGATCTAGGTGGATTCTCCTGGAGGCCGTGTCCCGTTATCACGATGACGGATTCTGCCGGTGTCTCAGCGGTTCAGCTCTGGTGAAGTTTGCCAGGAGACTTTCTGTCTTGGTCACTCTTGATTTCTGCTCGGCTTCTCTGCAGGCGGTCGTGCAGATGTTATCTGCTGGCGTCTCTTGCGGGTTGATGCGAAATAAACTCTAATGCTCTTCACTTTGGCTGGATAACTTTAGAGGAGACTTTCAGCCTCTAGCTTTTAGCTTCGTTTCTCGCATCTTCTTCCTTCTTAGCATCTCGCCGAGTTTCTGACTTTTTCACGTTTCTAACATTTCTGACTTCTAACCTTTCTGGCTTTACTGACTTCTCTGACTATGTGTGAATTGATCACGACTGTTTTATCCCCTGGGGGCTGGCGCATGTTTCAGGGGCGTCAGACGTCTTCTCCTGTGTTTCCACTTGGAGAAGAGAGTAATTTTCCACTGATCTTTGGAATAATTTAATTCTAGAGTTTACTTATAAACTCGCACATCCTTCTTCCACCATGACCACAAAACATTAAGTGAAATAACATATAAAACTACTTGCACTAATAATCAGAGAGGAGTAATAGGAGTGTTGATTTCATATTACATCCTTCAAACCTGGAATTAATCATGATACAAGTGGTTAATTGATCAAACAACAATATAAACATTTCCCAAAGCTAATACTTTATAAATTTGGATTACACAGCAGTTCTTCAACTGTAATAATAATAATATGCACATTCTGGATGTCATGTAGTGTGTGTTACCTCGTGTGAAGGATGCTGACAGTACGGTCACATGAAGGACATCGTCTTAAAATCTACATGTTACATTTCAAACATTCTATGGGATAGAAGTTTGGGATTAAACTATTGCATAGGAAAATCTCATGAGTTATAGAACAGCTAGATATTTAATTTTACATTCATCCTCAGATCTGTGTCTATGAAGAGTGTTCTGCTGGTCACTACCCAGGATTGGAAAGTGGGTTGTAGTTTATGACTCTTATCTAGAGAGGGGCAGAGGAAGGGAGGTTGGTGTGTGTGTGTGTGTGTGTGTGTGTGTGTGTGTGTGTGTGTGTGTGTGTGTGTGTGTGTGTGTGTGTGTGTGTGTTCATGCATGGCACAGAGAGGCCAGGATTAACATCTTAGTGATGATCAGTCCTTTTGTTGTTATTTGTCATTAGACAGAGTCTTATTGTTACAAACTGGAGATTTTGTCTATATTCTCCAGTTGCCTGGTGTCCATTGGTGGATCTTCTGGAGCTGACCCTTTGACCTTTGGTCTGGTTCTGTGTCTCTCTGACATGCTAAAAGATGGTCTGTTTGTGAGAGAAGGGTCATTTGTCTCTGTTTCCTATCAATCTGATAGTTTGATGGTGGGAAGAGTCGCAAAGTGTCAATTTTGGGTCCCTAACTCTGCATGTCCTTATAATGAACTTCCTTAATGGCTTGTGACTGATGCCAGGCCAGGTATGTACGCTACACTGGTATTAAGGGGCCAAAAGTGCTGAGGAAACACTCCCCACACCATTACACCACCACTACAAGACAGGTTGGGTCCATTGATTCAAACTCTGACCCTACCATCTGTTGCCTCAGTAGAAATCCAGATCCATCAGACCAGGCTACGCTTTCCCGGTCTTCAACTGTCCAGTGTTGATGAGTCTGTGTCCGCTGCAGCCTCAGGTTTCTTTTCTTGTCTGACAGGAGTGGAACCGGATGCGGTCTTTTGCTGTCGTAGCTCATCCGCCTCAACTCGCTACAGTTGTAAGAAGTGGTTATCTGAGCCTGTCAGCTCCAACCAGTATGGTCATTCTCCTCTGACCTCTTTCATCAAAAGGTGGTTCTGTCCAGAGCTGCTGCTCACTGGGTGGTTTTTGTTTTTCACACGGCTCTGAGTAAAATGTAGAGACAGTTGTGTGTTAAAATCCCAGGAGATCGGCAGTTTCAGAAACAGTCAAACCAGCCTGTCTGGTACAGACAATCATGTCACGGTCAGAGCCACGAAGATCACATTTTTCCTCCTATCCTAAGATTTGTTGAGAATAAAGTGCTCTGCGACTGTATACGTGTCTCTGAACACACCACAGGCCAAACAAACAAGAATCCAGGCAATTTAAATATCAGTGCTGCTTACCTGTATGTCCCCGGGACCGAGGGAAAGTATTGGAAAATATTCACTCCTGTCATTATTATCAAACTTTTAAATGGTTATTTAGGAGAACAAACCAATCTGTTGCTTTCAGAAATGAACCCAAACAGTCCAGAAGGCTGAATTTCACTCGTGAAAGCTGCCCTACTTATGATACTTTGATAAAGTTTAAGGCCCACAGCATGTCGCTTTTCTACATTTTTCAAGACGGAAAGCAATACCAGCGTGATTGCAATAATGACTGTTGTCTCTTTGATTGATTATCAGCCCGGACTTCAATACCTCACCAGAGGTCTGGAGGTAAAATACATCTCAGCTGTTTAGTGATTTTGAATTCCTTATCCATCATACTTGTTGTCATAGCCACAAAAACACCTGCACCCCCCCCCGCACCCCCCCCCACACACACTGTCTTCATTCACAACAATAACACATTGCAAAATTCCCAGTCCTCGCGTGAGGTAAAGTTGGTATTCTCTCCGTATAAGAACACCCTGTAGTTGAGCTCGTTCATCCAGATGGCGACTATATTTCCTGTTAGATCATGTGATAAAAAGGTTTGTCTGCCAGTGTCACACTACACATGGAGCCCCCCCCCCCCCCCGGATTAAAAGGTCATTCTCTCCCCTTGCGGTTTCACCGGTCAGCGCTGAGAGACGGGAGAGACCTTGAGGTTTGTCTGCAGGTGGCTCAGACACAAGGGAGAGTCGGGAAGAAAAGACAGCCATCTTTCTTGTTATGATTACAGATGATTGATTTCAGAGACAGGGAAACAGATAAACACTGAGGGGAGAAATAATGGCGGAAAAGCCACAGTGTAGACTTTTTTTAATAAATGCACCACAGCAATATGAATTCTCTTGGCTAAATTATTAGTGGGGATTTCGGGCACAGAGAATCTGGAGAATGAGGAGTAATGATAACAATAGTGGGGGAGGGAAAACAACGGGATAGGTCTCCTGCACAATCTTTTTTAATGGGGTTTACTCAAGTTGCATTTCTTCTTGCACAATAAGCAATTTTTGCCCAGTCGATAAAAGCCGCAGCTAAATTGTTTACTTCCCTTGCAGGTAAATCATTTCAAAATTGGTTTGATATTAAGGCATATCCCTGAGAGCATGTACACTCCGGATCTGGGTGATTACAAAGCAAACTTCTGCAACCTTTCTGGACTTCGTGAGGACCCCTGTACTCTTTCTAATTAGCTCCTTATCCCTCCAGGACACAAGATAATGGCCAGGTGTGAATGAAATTTGTAGGTGGAATTTTTTTTTGCCCCTGGTATGTGTCAGATGCTGTATGTGTTAGGTGAAAGAAACCAGTTCATTTGTAAAGCTTCTGAGTCAAGTGGGAGTAAGTCATTTTATTAAAACATAATCTTGTTCCTGCCCTTGGAAGGGTCCCATTGGCTGAAAAAAAATAGGTGTCACAGTTCTCCTTTTCCAGTGTGAATGCGCCAAAATGAAACTAGTATGATCCTATATGCCCCCTATGCTTATTATATTTGTTTGGTACAACTGAGGGGCTTTTGCAGCTGAAAATTGTTCTGCTAATTGTAAATGATGATGGGATAGCTCCAGGAACATCTGCGAAAACAAAATGTGAAGTATTTAATCTTTGGAAAAACATTTATCTTTTTTTTTGTTTGTATTTTTGCAGGTTAGGTTTTCATCTGTTCAGTGGTTAAATTCCATCTTGATGAAGTTACAGCTGCTGCAATTTCCAAGCAGATTTTACCCACATTTTACCACTCGGCTCCTTCCTCTGTGCAGCTGCTAAAATATTACCGCCATGTGAACTCTGTGTCATGGTGACCCTGTTCATTCTCCCTCTACAGCCACACTTAGTCAGCTTCAGGCTGTCTATACATGATCGCCAGTAGAATGACTTTGCACCGACATGAACCCGTGTTTTCCTACAGAGAGAGTAATAATGGTGAATTTTGCTCTAAACCTTGTTGAATATACTGCCCAGATTTTACAGTTGTAATTGTTTAAAATGTAACCCTGTTCTAATTACTGTACGGATGAACAAGAAACTTAAATATGAGGAGCAGCTGCGGCTCCCCAGAGACCTCACATCTACTTTATTTAATAAGTATGGTTTTTCATTAGGATGAATCTGACAGTCCTTGTTCGTAAAGGATGTGATCAGCACTGAGTCGAGCCTTCAGCACCGACTCTGTGTTCAACCCAGTTTAAGTCGAGTGGCAAACCATTTATCAATTAAAATGAAATAAAATATGGTTGGTGCACAGTTTTGCCTTGTAACGCTCAGCCATCTTGACTTGTGGCTGGAGATTACACCCCTGTTCAACTTTTTGCGTCTGTGCTGCATCATAGCAACATGGCTACCCCCAGTGCGTCACAGTTTGTGGTGAGATTATACAAAAAGTTAATATATGACAAATATGAGTGATGATGTCATATAAATCACTTTATAGGGGTGTGTTTTATCACAAATGTTTATTTATATATATATGTATATATATATATATATGTATATATATATATATATATATATATATATATGTGTATATGTGTGTGTTTACTGAAGTTTACTGAAACATGTAAACGTACCATATGTATATTATTTATATTATTATCATATATATACTGTATATCATCTGGATATATAAAGATATAATAGATACATTTATAACATTAAATACCCATAGTAAAATTTGTATATGTATACATATGTCATTAATTTTATTTTAGTCTATCTTACCATTCTGGGAAAGTGGTCACAGACTCTTACCCCCTCCTGTATATAATATCAACATATACTTACAGACTTTGGGATGGCTATATATTTACATATCATATGCATGTTTATGTATAGCATGTATGCTTGACATGTTTGTATAGACTAGACATATATTTTCAAAATATGAAATAGTTCCAATTTGTAATATGTTTTTACATATGTTTTTATTTTTTATGTACATATATTTCATATCTGGAAATTGAATATATGTACATGTATAACATATATATACTGCCACAAGTGTTACAGCTGGTTTTAGTGAAAAATTTGTCTCAAAAAGTTCACATTTGAACTTTAGTTCACCTTCTAGAGCACGATGCAGAACTGTTGCGGCCCTCAGAGCTGTGTCTGATACCACATTGTAACATTAATCAAAGGGCTTATGGTATTCTTCAGAAGGAAAACGCATGTTTCTTTCTTCACTCCACAATAAATAACTGGTTACATGCATTTATCAAACGCCATTCATTGGCTTTCTATTACTTCTTACAGAGGGATTCTTCTGCAAACACCCTCCGCATTTCTCAGTGGACCCCTCTGTCACGCCACTGCCAATTTTCTGAGGCCTTTCAGAGATCGTTCTTACTGAAGGATTGGTGTTGTGAAAGGATGTTTTTCACAATAAGGCATGGTACATTACCATAGCCAGCCTCAGTTTACAGCCAGCAAAAATAAATACTTCCCACTGTCAATGAACTACCAGGTGAATGAGGGATGCTGGGAAGATTTAAAGAGTGAGTAGGCAGAGCACAGGAGAGTCCTGATTACTGAGGTGTATGTTTTCACCCTCCCTGTGCGTTCGTCTTGTTAGCTGTTCATTAATAACAAACATGGCTTGAGGAATTGTTTGTCCACCTTTATCTTTTCTCATACACCATCATTCCAAAACCCTTAGTACAGTACGTGCCCTCCTCGATGACCCATAACTCTGAACTAAATCAACCTGGTGTGGAGAGCACGAGGGCATGAATCAAAGCAGCGCGTCAGCGGGATTCATCCTCTCACAGACGGGGGTGTACAGTGAACAGACACCACCACAAACATATTAATCTTGTGGATTATTAATTTTCAAAGCGCACACACACAACCACGAATATGAAAAACTGCAATATGTGTTATGGCTTTTCAGTGCTCTGATGTATAAAGCGCAGGCTCTGCCAGAATTATTGCTTCAGTGTGTTCAACACTGCAGGGACCTCTAAAAATAAATGAGCAAGCAAGACTGTAGGAAGTGTCGTTGGGTGGTTATTTAATCAGCATGCCTGTATTATAATACTTTAGGTTTTAGCTGTTCGTCATTGTCTCTGTTATTGCTATATAAACGTGATTGGCACTTTAATGCCATTTGAGGTAAACACAGTCGGTGGCTGCTGACTTTTATTGCATGCCGTTGTTACATCTAATTGTTAAGGTGGAGATGGAGACATGGACTGAAGCTGTTGATAGCTGATATATTCTATGCCAATATTCAATTTGCTGCTGTTTGATCGTTAAGTATTAGTATTTGCCTGCCATAAAAGGGGGGCGAAGAAAACACTACATGTATGTATCTGATGGAGAGGAAACTGAAGAAAGGAAAAAAAGGACAAGGACAAAGAAGGATGAAGGAAAAGGGAAAGAATGAGAAAGAAGAAGATGAGGAGGAAGAGACACAGTAAGAAATAGGAAACACACAATGAAACTAAGGAAAGGAGGAGAGACATAAAACAAAGGCAGAAAAAAACATGGGATGTGAAGGACAAGGAGCAAATGTAGGAAAATGAGACAGAAGAGAAGTAGAGGAAAGAAATGCAGATGAATTAAAAGAAAGATAAGGAGGGGACCGGAAGGGGAAAACGCACAAAGGCAGAAGAAGAGGAAGAAGGAAAAAGATATGGAGACAAAGCATGAAGAAAACGAGAAAGAACGGAGGAAAAAGGAGACAAGGGGAAAAAAAAACACTTTGAAAAAGGGAATAGATGGAAAGGATGACCAGGAAAATAAGGAAGAGGAGAGGAGAGTCAAGGGGACAAAGCAGAAAAAGGAGGAGAAGAGTGATTTAAAAAAAAAAAAGAGAAGAAACTTGAGAAATGGAGAAGAAGAACTCCGTTCAGTCACCATGACTGATAACGTGCTTTTAATCTCATTTAATACCAATCAATACAACACTCTTTCAGTCCAACCATATTTTCTCTGTGTGTAAGCTCATGTGTGAATTTCTGTGCATATGATGGCATTAATAGCCCATTTTAAAAATCTCTTGTTCGGAATCCTTTCATCTCCGGTAATCCCCTTTCTCTTTGGAAGTGCGGATTACGTCCATGCGCGGTGGACTGAAGTCCTCAGCCGCACAGAAATCACGATAACCTTTCACTCTCACCTTCAAAGTCGCCCGGCAACAAAAACTCTGGCCAACATGCAGACATGTTAGCACATGTCTGCGGAGGAGGAGGGGAGGGGGGGGGGGGGGGGGGGGTGTTTATCTTGTCCTGTCACCACAAGACAGAGCCGTTCCATTACATATGCGGCTGCCATTGCTGCCAGAAGCTCGCCAGGCACAGCCGAGCACCGCTGTTTTTCCACGGAGGTAATCTGCAACGGCAGAGGCAGGGCTAGATTATGGATAGGAGACGAGGCTGCGGGCTGGCCACAGGCATCCCCCCAAGCTTTAGTCTGTCACGCTGTTTCACTCAAGTGCAGGGCACCTCTTTGGGGGGATGAAAGGATCTATCTGTCTGTAACTGAGCTTGCAGAGAGGATGAAATGGATTTGGCTGGGAAACAGGGCCGGGCGGGGTACGGTGCAACGTTTAAAACATCTCAGCTCGACTCGAGTCGGGGGGGGGGGGGGGCGGGGGGAAGCAGATGCACAGAGCACGACCGCTTGGCTTGTAACAGGTGTCCAAAGCAATCATGTAGCACCAAATGAAGACAACAGGCCTCGGCGCTACTCACACACACACACACACACACACACACACACAAACACACAAACACACACAACAAAACCCTCTGTAAAAGGCTGACATGGATAAGTGTTGTACAGTCATTTAGCATTTCCAGATACAACGTCTTCATCATCTTCATCACATTTAAAGATTTCCACACATAAGCTATAAGTTCACCATGAAAAAAAATCACCTCGTCAAGACTCTCTGTCCCTTTTGACAGATTTTTTTTTTTTTTTGCAGACATGCCTGAGCATGAAATCCTTCAATACCAACTACAGCTCGATGCGTTCTGTGAAGCATGATTTGAAACTCCAGTCTAATGGTTTTTCTGTCTTTTAAGGGAACTGTAAGCGTCTGGAATCATTCTTTCCGAATTCATGCGCCTTCGAATGTTGAAACTACCACTTACAAATAAATGGGAAATACAGTATGTGTCACTGAGAAAAGGCAGTTTTTTTTCACAAGGGCATGAATCCAGGAGCTGCTTGTGAAAATGAAAAATAATAAAAAAAAAAAAAAAGGAAATATGAGAGGAATAAAGGCTGCTCAGAGATACTTTTATTTACTTTGGAAGTCCAAAAGTTTACAAAGTAATGACTGCGGCAAAAGTCATGTCATTTTGATTTAATTTAATATGAAGAGAAACAACAGCAAAGGGAAGCACTCATGGAAGCCAAATAAAATGTATTGTTTGACGGCGGAGAGCAAATGCAATAAAAAACAAAAAGAAGGAAAAAGAACTACCTTGCTCCATCTACAAAAACATATAATTTCATTGAATGTTCAGTAAAGGAGATTACTGTTTCATCAAGCCGCATTTCATGAAGTGTACATAATGGAAAATAGTATCTGTATTTCATAAAACCAAGGAATCGTGCAGCACTTGCAGACAGCTCGTGCAGAGACGGAGGACAAAGTTGGCCGACCTATCTATTTCTGCAGGCTTATATAGGTCCGGTGTGAAGGATGTCAAACCACTGGAGGATAGTGTGTCAGAGGCAATATGCATTAGGCGGGATCTTGCCTGTGGCGGCAGAAGCATGCAAGGTCAAGGGAAGCATTTGCAGTGGAGCGAATCATGTGCGAATAGTGGTGATGAAGTTGCTAACAAAAAGCGCACGTCATGCCTCCCACAATGGCGACTGTCACACCCAGAGGCCGAGGCTCACATCCAGAGCCCCATCTGTGGCGAGGCTTAGGCCACAAATGGTGGTTAAAGTTCCGGTATGGCTGACATCAGTCACGATGTGTTTTTTAACAAAACCAATGAACTCTGACCTTGACTAAGTGGTGAGAGCGTCTAAACGTAAATGAAAATGAATGAATGTAAAAGGTTGAATGAGGCTGAAGTCTCTCCAGAGAAACACATAGTCTGTGAACATTTAAATAATGAAATATTAATATTGCGTTAATAATACACATGTAAATATGGTGATGGCAGACTTGAGGCTCTGTGGATCTTTGGTTTATCCGTTCATCTGGTTGTCTGCTGTTCTTTTTTGTATGTATTTGTACAGTTATGGTCACAGACTCTCTCTCTCCACCTCCCTAACACCCATATTTAACTCTAACTCAAAGTTAAAGATAATGTGACGGATGGCCTCTTATTGATTCATTTATTTTTCAGATTTTCTATAGATACTGTGATAAAAATCGTTATCGTGAGATCTTTTAGCACAATAAGCATGTATTGAAAATCTGACATGTGATGTATGAATGTGGCATAAGGGAGGAGGCCAGAACTGGGTGGATGGTTGTGCAGAAATACAGAAATGTAACAAATGACTTATACAGTATGTCCCTATATCAAGAGTGATGTTGCCATATATGTCGCCTATAAGGTGATTTAATAATATCACATACATACATCCTCTGGATATATGAAGATATGAGTTTATAACTTAAATGCAATACCAATTGTAAAATGTTTATTTGTACATTTATTTAAAATAATATGGTATAACATGTTGAAATCATATATGTTTATATATATTTTTCTTATTTATTTTACATACAATTTTATCTTTTACATATATAATATATATGTATGTAATATATGTCTGCAAAATAAGCATACTTAGTGTGTATAAACGTCAGCTACATATTTCTATGAGCTAGTCATATTTCAATAAAGGAAACTGATCCAATTTCTAATAGGTTCCATAAAGATTTTTATATGTTCTCACTTCATATGTACATATATTTCATATTAGGAAATTCAATATATGTATATGTATTACATTAGCATAGCATGTGACTTTGATACTGGTGATCTGGTTTGTGTTTTGACTTCTACCAACAGTTAATGTTGTTTTCTTTCAGCCATGATCACCACTAACCTTAACCAAGTAGTTGAACTTAACCAGACATTAATCCTACAATAGATGTGAACAATTAGAAAACCAACATATGAGACACTTGGAAAAAGTTGTACACAACCTTTCGACAACCTATTTTCTTACTGAGGTGAACTTATTGTTTAAGTTTCATGAGAATTAGATCTTTTTAAGAGGAGCAAAAAACATTTCCTGGTTTAAAAAAAAAAAAAGAACTAATCTTCGCTTATACTTGTGGTTGTTTTGCCCACTGATGATCATAATTTTCCCATAATTATTTACCACTACATCCTCGGTATCAAGCGATAACAGCATAGAACAAATAAATAACAGAATAAATAATGAGTAAGCTCTATTTAGAAAACAAACACAGCTCATTTTCCTGGGGGGATTGTGCAGTAGTTATTTCATTATTTGTAGAAATAGCAAACCAAAAAGCAGAACCACTTTACAACACAACAAATAAAAATGTCTCAGGGAGAAAAAAAAAAGAAAAAAAAAAAAGGCATTGTATAGGAGCTGAAAATTGAATAAGACAAAGAGCTCATTAAGGCCCTTCCCTCGATGGTTGTTTCTCTGATGCACTATGTTGAAATTAATGGTAAAAATACCTGGGCAAAACATCTTTCTCTTTCGGTGTTTCTCTAAGGTGTTTTCTTTTTGCTGGATGAATTAAAATGGGGTAACCGATAGGCATAGAGTTGATGGCTGATTCTGGTACATTAGCTTCCACACATAGTAAGACTAAGAAAACATAGTCAAAGTCAAAAAACACTGGTGACTGAGAGTCTGACTTCATGAACCAACCAAGAGTTAAACCTCCTCCTCGCATACAAACACATGCACACGTTCCTCCATCGTTTCTAAGATCTAGTGACGCACAGTATATCAGTCATCACACCAGGCAGCGGTAATTTTCTGCAACATATGCTGTGAAAATGACTTCAACATTATGCAGAGGCTTTAACTCCGTCCATCACTATGAGAGACGCACAGTTTCTTCTCCTTCCCCCTCGCTCTCCGAGAGCCTTCGAAAAGGCGACAGAAGTGTTGGCATGCGGATCTCGAGCCGGGCGGGGAGGCGGCGTTTTTGATGGAAACGGTGATATAAACCTTGTGGTGGTGTTGGCTGTTAGCCTGTTGTGCTCTGCTGGACAGTCATTTTCTCACCGATTTGACATGCGTGGCATTTTGTTATCTAGCAAAGGACGCCTTGTTCAGGGAGGGTAGATTATTCATCGAATGTCAAGGAGGGATATTGTCTCTCCTCCTTCCTTGAGAATCCGGAAGGCTCAGTGACAATGATTCATTCTGTCCCCCGTGGTTTTTAGCAAAATAACAGTTGAAGGTAATGACATTACAGTAAGATTCAAATATCCCCGTGCAGGCAAAGCTGGATTAAAAATGAATTAAAGGTACAGAGAGAAGGTGATGGTATGGGTTTGAGAGTAATATTTCTTTTTAAAATAGAAACAATACGTAAAACAGGATCTGTGAAGTATAATATAATCCAGAAGTCCTGTGTCAAAGCACAAAGCTCTGATAGGAGATGTATAACCTTTAATCGGTACGTCAGGTGAAAATCTAAGTTTTCTATCTTTTTAGTCCTAAAAATTGAAATGTCTTTTGACTTTTTTTTAGCAGTAAATTCTTATACTTAATCACCAAAACTTGTCAGTGACTTCCAAAATGCCCATTTTACTGAGCTGGTGTGTCACTTCTGGAAGGACACAGATGAACCGAGAGACAGACCGTTTGTACAGGAAAGATCGCCAACAAAAACATTTATTGTTGTTGTCGTTTTTTCTGGTGAAGACAC
This sequence comes from Seriola aureovittata, assembly GCF_021018895.1. Lineage (NCBI taxonomy): Eukaryota > Metazoa > Chordata > Actinopteri > Carangiformes > Carangidae > Seriola > Seriola aureovittata. The sequence continues at coordinate 24,073,475 of NC_079369.1, forward strand.
TGTCAACTTGAGCCAAGTTGGTACCACATGTCATCCAGATTTAACTCTATAAGCGACACTACACCAACACTATAATTCATTCAAATCAATAAACTGACTGTAAATGGCATTTTAGATGCCAACATAGGGATAAATACTGAACAAAAGAGTCTCCCGTCTGGGTCCCAGCCGTAGACTGTAAATAAAGATGGACGTAGCCTCTGTGATGTCACTCATAGGTTTCTGAAGAACGGTTTTGAAACTGCTCCGCCGCCACCATCTTGCCAGTAAGTGACTCTGCCTAACTCCAGCTAATCCAAAAAAGGGCAAAGACGTGCTGTACGCTCACCCACATGTCACTCAAACGTCCCACACACCCTCAATTATGCAGAACTTTAAGCCTTAATAAAATTCAAACAGGTGACTATATAAAAAAATGACCCCCTGTATAGTTTTCATGAAAGAGGAAATTAGCTGTAGAGACCAAAACAGTTTTTTTTGTACCAGGCTTTAAAAATGTTTATTTCTACTGTAAAGTTGGACAGTTTAACATGGGAGTGAATGGGGATTGACCCGCTTTTGGAGCCAGACTCTAGTGGCCCTCGGAGGAAATGCAGTTTTTAGCACTTTCGTGTTGGCCTCATTTTTCTGCCCCTGAGGTTCCCACTTGGTCCCGACCTGCAGGTTGGAAACCTTTTGACTACGTATGTTAACAGAACCCAGAAATTACGTTGCTTTAGGCGACAATGAAACCACAACACCAAATACATTTTGTGGAATAAATGTGACCAGATTATGTTTCTATTAACATAATGAGTCGTAATATGTTGTACATTTACATAAATGTAGTATTTGGAAAGTAATAAATACATTGATACTGTATTTATATCAAAAATGTATTTGTTTTCCGCCAAAATATCTTGCAGAACAATATCAACTTGTACTGACTATAGCTTTACGAAACTTTTTTTTGGTTGTGCTCAGGCACTTACACTTGGTTGAAGTTAGGGAAAGATTGTGCTCCTCATGTACTAAAGAAAAAACTTCACGTTTATTTACATTTAAACAAAACCGCAATCTTTTCCTCAACCGTAACCAAAGTGCTTCGCTTAACCCTGACCACAGATCAGAGCTCTGTACACCCTATATCCACCCCAACCACCTCCTGCAGCCATTAATAAATACTCGGCCTCTGAACATAATCCAGCCAGTGAATACGTTTCCCACAAAACAGATTCGCTGTTGCAGTTTAGTTGTATAGACAGGGGTTTTTTAGTAACTGACATCTTTGGAACAGATCCAGGGAAGCAGAAACCTTTACAGGCACTAAGCTGCTGTGGCCTAACAAATGGCAGCAGTCAGAGCTCGGGCATTCGGCACTGAAGGCGGTGACATTTCAGAGACCTTCTGGAAACTGAAGCAACAGCTTGAGTCTAGACGTAAAACAGAATTCATTCTTCTGCTAAAAGACGACATATTATATCAGCGGTTTTAATGACTTTGACATTAGAGACTATGGTTTGTCAGGATGTCAAAGATGATGCAATCTTATTTCAAATAATTACCAAAAAACTGTATATAGTACAATAAAGTTTAGAACACATCTTTAGTTGTCTAAATTAGTTACTTTTGTAGAAGAAGATGCTTCACGGTTTTAATGAATGACTTTTAAAGAACAATCAACGGTAGGGTTTTGCACAACAGTGAATTAAAAAAAAAAAAAAAATAGCCACTGAGATTCATGACTATTTAAATAGTATCTATTTTAACAGCGTTACAACAATGACGTAGCATTTAAAATGTAAATGCAGGGGTTAAAAATGGGGGATGTAAGGGTGGGACATGAGCAATGCAACCCCCCCCCCCCCCCCCCCCCCCCCCGCCTTCAGCCCCCATCCAGTCTCCACGACAAAGAAAATCAAAATGTGTTCAAAATGTAAGTGCCCTTCACACACACACACACACACACACTCACACACACACACTCTTGTATTAAGCAACTACCTCAGACTTTTTAGTGTCTGTTCAAAAACACACTTCACAAAAATGCAAAGAATAAAACTTTAATTTTCTTTTTCTTACTTCTTCTGTGATACCCAGAAAGATAAAACTGAGCTACAGCACTTTGATTCAGATAAGATGAGAACCTTGAAACTAATTTCATTTGACTGCTCACCTGTGCAACATTACCTTCATCCTCTCTCATCGAGGTTGATGCCTGATGTGATTTCCTATCCTAAACAAGCAGAACACAACAGTAATAGAAATCATCGTCGAGATCAAGTCTTCTTCTTCTCTTTAAAATGTGGTTTAGGCTCAAACAAATTGTTTTAAGTTATGTAAATGAACACATAAATTAATTATGAAGTAATACCATAGCCTAAGGTGCAAATATTTTCATTGCATCAACAACTACCTCATTGAAACATGGGAATCATTTTTCTCTGAAAGTGCAGGTGTTGCAACACCCGTAACACCCATGGGTGCGATGTGCCTGTCTAAATGTCATTGCAATTGCAGTGTGTTTAAAGAGTCATGTCAGCTCAGGTAGCACCTAAAAATTCAAACTGTAAATTCATGATAAAGGAATCCACCTCTCAGTTGTCAATCTGCAGCAGAACTGAAACCCCTTTGCTTTCCAATTCCCAACTTTCAGAAAGAAATTAATTGAAATCTGTTTGTTTCTGCTGTTTCTCTGTTTCAAGTTTGTTTGAGGATGTTCCGCCAAGTCCATCAAAGAAGCAAAATGACACAAGGTCCATTAGTAAACGGAACCGCAGCCCAGATTGTAGTGCGTTGAATACGTTGATGGTAGGCTTGGGTGATATCAAAAGTTTAATATCTCAATGCGATACGATTGCGATGTACAACATTATTGCTGTGGGGACGAGGTGGGGGGGTTATATAATATAATTATATTGTTGTATTTGATGTTTCAGTTGTTTTTTTTTAATCATTCCTAATCATAGTATTGTGTTTTATGTTCCAGGTGTGTGTTTGTATTTAATCTTTCAGGTAGAAGTGATGCTGCTACTAAACAGCAGTTAAAATGTAAGTCGCATGCCAAGGTTCAATGGACAGCTGGGCAGAATGTACAAAAACAGGAAAATTATTATGAGAAATATCACATTTGGTGGGAAAAATTACAATATTGGGCCCCAGCCTCGTTGATGGCAAACATTTTGGTGGATACAGTCAGTATACACATTTTGCAACCTCATAATCTTGATTTAAAAAATATAATCAGCAGTATTATGTTTCTTTCAAATGTGCTGTTGCTAATGAGTAGTAAATAAATGTAAGTTAAATTGACAAATGTCCTTTTTAGAGACTCTCTGGGGCTGACATTAAAATACCACCACTTCATTCAGCAGCTGTGAGACCACCAGCCTACTGCTCGACTGTTTCTACTCTTACGTGTTGTGTTAATATTGATTAAAATATCCGAAAAGTCTCGGTGGACTTTGTCATTCCTTGCTACCTCACTGTCCAACAGTTTTATCCATCGCATTGGAAAGCCTCATACACTGCACTAGTGTGTGCGTGCGTGCGTGCGTGTGTGTCTGTGTGTGTGTTTTAGAAATCCACAAGATCTTCGTCTCCTCTCCAGCCACCTAGCCAGCTAACTTTGCAGTCTGCTCACACCCACACAGTCCTCTCCTTTGGACAAACACAGCAGTCTCCTCTGTGATGGATGTGGAGTCTAAGTGCCACCACTGTTTTTAGCCTTCTAAATATTTCTGCTCTCGCACAAACGCCTCCATGTGCTCGACACTGGCTTCTCTGTTTGGCCTCTTTGTGTGCAATATTTGCACCTGTTCCATTTGTCTCTGCACGCGGCATGATGCTTTCTTTTTTTTTCTTTCCACAGCATTCTGTTTCAATTCTCTGTGTGTCTCAGAGAAAATCCACTGGAAACTTATTGTGGGAGCTCTGCTGATTTCCCTGACAATAGTGTGGGTGAGGGAAACATATTGTCTGTTCTTGAGAAAATACATGTGTGTGTGTGTGTGTGTGTGTGTACATAACGCCATGCGTAAGCTTGTGTGGGCATCCATATGTTAGAATGTGTTCCTCTTCTTCCCTGGCTGTATGTAAATGTGTTCTGCATGCTCCTCCAAGATCAGGTGACTTTGACTTTATTGTGGCTCCTAAGATGCAACGTTACAGGAAGCCCGTAGCGCCTGCGGTGCCAGACATGGTGCTCTCAGCGGCCTTTTGTCTGAGATTTGTTGGAATAAAAACTGGGCTCTACTGCAGAGGGCAGGCTGGCCAACACGCTGGCAGACAGGGAGGGAGGGAGGCAGGTTGAAGAAATATACCAAGTTTTTATGAGACTGAGAAAAATGTTCTTTTCTGGAGCTAAATTCGAAGAAATCTTAAATTATATGTCACAAAATCTGGAGGTCTTATGTAAGAGTCTAGCCTAATAAAATACGTACAAATTTGGCAACTACAAAAGGTTTTAGATTAGTGGGACAACTTTTGTTGCATCAACAAGAAATAAGGGTTATGGGGAAACTGTGCAAAGCTGAGAGTCACTGTGCACAGGATGGATGTGTGGTCAGAGTTAATGACAGGGATGTCCCCATCCAATCTGCAAGACTGATATCACAGCTCAGTGCATATTTAAATTAATTGGTAATGGCTATATTAAGCCTGATAAAAAATTCTTTATTTATTTAAGCCCACTCTGTCATTAGCAATGAATCCAAACACCATGAAACCACTGTGCTGATTCACTGTGCAACAGAAATGAACGCTCACACTGTTGAACCCTGGGTCAACTTTCTCCGCACTGCAGCCACAAAATTGATCTGACCCCATCAGAATCCTCACTATTACGAGGAATGGCTATATAGGTTATTATTAAAAGCAGCTAATGCACAGGTGAGGCAGAATAGGTTGTCGTGATTTCATAAGATGAATGTGTTATTAATAGGTTATGGCTGAATACACTTTCATCACCACCGAATGATCTGCTGGAGGCTTTTATTTCCTTGTTAATTATATAAACACATGCTTGTATAAATTACGAATATTTATTCTATGGTATATTTGTGTACACAGGAAGCAAAGGGTGCATGCAATAAGAAGTGTTCATGTGCCCTAGAATGTGCTCTAAACATGAGGGGATCCACTAATCCTATGGAGGATTGATAATGAAAACAAGACTTACTGGTGGTACTATCAGTACTTTAGGTATTGATCCCCCCCACCCCCCACCCCTACTGCAATGCAATGCAACATGATCCAGCACTGCACTGCGCTGGTTAGTCAGGTATGTGCAACCATGCATCCCTGAAAGATTATGTTGTAATGTCAGTGACTTAAATGGAGTTCTGTTACTAACTCTCCCCATGAAAACCTTATATTTTACAGCATAAACCGCTCTGCTGTGTTTTTGTATCTGATAAACCTTCAAACTTGTGGATGTATTATACAAACTGGACTTCTTTGATTGTATTGTAACTGATAACTGTAGCTTCAAGCCAACGCCAATGCAGCCCCTAGTATTTTTGGTTTAAATGGCTGCTAATGTAGGCCTAGGTCTTGTAAATGTGTCACTCTGTTTTGTTTAAACACTAAAAAGTTACTGCTAACACACAGCATAGTGAGGGGTAAAGTGATTGGAGCATAAAAAAGAACTATAACAGTAACTCTAATCAAACAGCAACCAGTGGCTTTAGTGAAGATATTGACCTGGCAATGACCGCAGTGAAGTAAGTGGAGCTGCTTACAAATCTGTCACTGTGCCTCAAGCTGTTTCTGCAACATTTTGCAGCTAGATCTAAACACTTCTGCAAACACTGCATTTGTAACCATCTGTATTGTGTTCATGTTGTGAAAGAAAAGAAGCTTCTTCACCCTTCCTCATAGACTGGAACTGCTCAACCTTGACACTGTGTGTAGCTTTGTCAGAAACTTTTAATATTGCCATGGTAAGAAGAATTTAAGAAACTAATGCTATACTATTAACTGATAGACCATTTATTTTGCGAACTGACTACAAACTAGATGTTAAAGGAGCTATTTATAAAATTGTGTTATAGCTAACGTTAGCATTAACGCCTGTTTATATACCTGTCTACAAGAAATGTTGAGAGTTCAAAATCAAACTTCATTCCTTTACTCACCAAGAGCTGTCTCCAGCGTCTCCAAACGCTAATGTTAACTCTTGTCTCTATTACCTCTTTTCCTCTACTGAAGTTAGCATGCAAGCTAACCAACTAGCCCTGGCCCATCTTGTCACTTTCTGATATCGGCTCACTGCGCTACGTAGCGCTGCTCAGAAGGCGCATTCTTGCATTATGAAGACAATGATGGCTGAATCACCACCAAAGAAGAAACCATGTTTGGTGCCAGAGAAAACGTACAAATATCCCCTTTTACAATAGGGTTCTAGTAACGATCCATGACACTGTCACTCCCCCCATTTTACCACACTGACACAATTATTATTATTTTTTTTAATGTTATTTAATTAAAAGTTGTTTGTTGTTTTAACTAACACTAGCACCTGCATCAGTCCTCTCTGCCTTAATTCACAGTGGGGTTTTGCATGTGGATTCACGCGGCAGTTGCTAGGTAAACTAAGGTAAACGTCTGTATTTCTGCTACCAATCAAATAAAAGTGTAGGCAATTGGCCAGTCACCACTATTGTACCAGTTTTCATGCGCTTACAGGCACAGGATTGGACATAACCAGGAAGAAAACAGAATAGCAGTAGGAAATAAATGAGGTTTTATTTGAAACTATGAAATTCTAAATTTAGAAGTCAATTTTTACAAAAACCCTGACAATTTGTGTCCCAGGAAGGAGCATTAATTTTCCAGGACAGTCGTTAAAAAAAGAGAACAATCCCGGGAAAACCAGGTGGCAACCCTAGTCTGTAGATGTTTGGTGTGAAGTGACTCAGTTTTGGATCAGTAACAACAAATGTGATGTTCCATTCATTCATTCATAAAAAAATTTAAGAAATCAGCATTTGCAAGTTATAAAAAACCAGTCACTGTCATGACTCTAAGTAATCGTCTTTTGATTTTATTTAAATTTTATAGTGTTATGGTGGTGCACTGGAGAGACAAATTTAGCTGGGACAAGGGTGATGCTCATGCATTTCCAATGAAAGCAACCTGCAAAAACTTCCTTTAAGGGGTTCCTGATTCAAAACAGAAGCTCAGAGAATCAGCTTCAGAGTGCGGCAGCCACAAACCGACCATGAAGGGAAGACATCAGCGCTGAGCTGTTTCCTACCTCTTTAGGGAGGAAAGAGTAATGCCGGGAGACAGGCTGAGAGTCAGAGATGCACTGAAGGGTGTCAATATAGTACAAAATAGAATTAAAGTGTAATTAGGGAAATCATTACCTGACACTTCTGCAGTGGGGGATTTGGTTAATTTACTGAACAATCCTTCAGCGAATGGACTGTGTCTTAGAAGATTTTTATGTCAAGGGTGACTGAGTGCCTGCAAGTGGTAGAGGATGAATTCATAATGTGCTCCTTAATAATGGAACACAGATTCAATCAAATCTGCTTTAAAAGTGTTTATGCAGTGTAAAAGATGGCAAAGTTGGTGCTGACAAAGGCATATCTTCTCCTGCATTGAAGCGTAAGCAACAACTGTGAGGGGCAACGCCTTGTTCTCTGTATGTTTTAAAGATACCTCATCATACTCAAGCGATTTTCTGATATGACAGCTCTGAATTACACCAAATCCTATAGTACATTTACTTTCTACCCTCCATTTTCTGAAGATAGACCTGTTGAAGAGGGCAGCATTAAAATATTATTAAAACATTAAATACAAACAACATAAACAACCTTAGACAGCTAGTACATGCTAAAAATGACTGTGTACAATTATCCCTTATTATATAAGGTATGATAAAAAAGAAGTAAAAACAATATGTTTATTAGAAGAGCATTGGCCAAGAGTACAAATTTTCGAATTATTGTCAAATAGACTTGAATTCACCAACATTGACAGTCATTCATCAAAGAGAGATTTATGTATAAAATTCAAACAAAGGAAGCATTTGCACACATAGTGATGGCCACTCAGCACTAGCCTTCAAGGCACAGTGTTGTACAAGACAACCACAAATGGAAATAAAATGTAGTGCCCAGTGGTATACAGTATCCAGCTTGTTTCGACTCTGGGGAGGGGTATTCATGAATACATCATCACAGAAAGGTAAAAGAAAAAAATTTTTTTGATTCCAGGTTTTTCTTCACTTGGAAAGGAAAAAAATACAATCGCAAAAGAGAAAACTTAGAATAACTTCAGCTTTCAAAACCACATGATTTTGCATTTACCCCCCTTAACACAAAGTTAATTTGGGTTAAAAGGAGCTGAGCAACATCAAAAGCGGACTGGAGGAATTCAAGGGTTTGTACCACTGATGGGGAAGAGAAACAGATAACAGTATCATCAGCATAAAAATGGTGCAATGCATTTATCATAAAGAAGATTTACATAAATAGAAAAAAAAAATAATGGCCCAAGAATTGAAGCCTGTGGCACACCCTAATATGGGGAGTAAGGAAGAGGAAGACCAAGCAAGTTTTAGCCATTATCCTTTAAATAAGGTTGTGAGTTTTAAAAGTAGTTGTTCCCCTTGGATATAAATGTGGAAGCAATGTTGGTAACATTGCTGCACACTATGCACTGATCATTTTCAGGCTGAACAAAATAGAAGCACACAAGTTACATGACCGCAATTAACTACAGTAGGTTCCCGTGGGAGAGAGATTTATGAGCAGGTGCATGTGTTTGTGTGTTTGTTTTGTATGTGTATGTGTGATGTTGAAAGTGCTTTACTGGGGCAAAGCATTGTGGTGTGTGTGATGCCATTATTTTCACAGAGGAGCTTCATTTGTTGCTCCTTCTCAAGTAATTAATTTATTCATGCCAGTTAAAAATAAAACCAGGAGAGGACCCTTGTGAGAATATTAAGGCAGGGGAAGGAGCTGGAAGGGAGTCAAAACATCTGCTGGTCGTGCTGCAGAGCCGCATCCATTAACAATCAAAAAACACCAAAGATGTTACTTTTGTTGTTGTTACATTTTGTAATGTTTTATGCTTGATCACTGGATTTGGCAGCAGTATGGCCTAAAACACTTCTTCTCCTTGGAGAAAATAAATGAGATATTAAATCCTGAATCTTGATGCATGCCTGAATTGCTCTTTTAGATTATTACTGTGGATGAAACCTTCAGAATTTTCAACCTTCATTCCCATGAAAGTTAAAAAAACGAATAAAGGACAGATATGGGCTCATCTAGTTCTTCAGAAATCATTTTTTCTTCTTCCCTTCCCTGCCAGCCAAGCAGTGTCTTAGTAAATAAAGCCTAATGCAGGGATGGTGAGTGTGGTTAAATAAATAATAAAAAAAATAAAAGAAAATGTTCTAAGTGCAGTTTCTTTATGCATGTTTAAACATGGCTAATCACCCAGTGCAAGGATACAGCCAGCCCATGCTTTGTGGGTAATGATGCAGCATAAAATAAAAAGGTGTGGAAAACATGACCTTCAGTCACTGAATATCACAAGGTAAACAAGCACCAGTGAGGAAAAAAAATCAATTCTGCTTTTAGAAAAGTATTCACTTTTTCTCTAAAAATACCCTTATAATATACACCCACATGATCATGTTCAATGATGAATACTATGAATTAACCTCAAACTAGATTCTATTTTACATCATGACTTTAGGTAAACTCACACTCTACTATATCGCAGTGTATGTGTGTTTCCCTAAAATCTTCTCCACTTAACTGAACCACTTCTTATTTATTTATCTATTTTTAACACCTCCCTGGCCTAAATTGTGACTGCTCAGGTCTTGTAGTCCCCCTCTCCTACGTCAGTCATCTTCCAGTAACACCCTCAGATCACAACGTTCCATTTATTCTGTAAGTGTTTGTGATCACATGTAATTTGGTTTTCCCTCCACTGTCCCAGTGTTGATGGCAGCTGATGAGGTTTTAGAGAGCCAAGCCTTTTATTCTCCTGAGAGCATGTCCCAAACAGCATCTGGCCATGCCTCATAGCCAAACACACACATACACACACACACACACACACACATAACACACACACAGTCTGTCACACAAACTGCCACATACACGCTGACTATACTATATTTAACCAGTTCAGTCTGTCTCCCTGCTGCATTAGCTCTAACCATTTGTCCATCTGCAGTCGTTCCATTAAATCTCACTGCAGTCTGTTGTCTGTTGTTTAAAATCTCACTGCTGTGTGATTTCAGTATTGCAGGGACATATGGTCTCTGATAAAAATGATGATATTATGTCATTCCAAATGAGAAGCAGAATCAAAATCAATTCATAAATATCACTGCAAGGAATGTATCTGTGTAAACTGATGCACCCAACATATAGAAAACAGGCAAACACACAAGTCTGTCAATGAAGGAAAGATTTTCTTTTTATTATTTATTTTGCAGTAGTGCTGTGAGAAGAAACTCAGTCCAGGTTTCCATTCAATTAGGATTCTGAAACATTTCCAACCTCAGCCCCCATATTATCTCAAATATAGCCTGCAGCAAATGATTGAGCAATACTTACAATTTGTTATGGTAATAGTCTCAGGGATTTTGAAATGATGATATTATTAGGGTGACTACAGAAGAGGAATTAGCGAGAGAAGAGAATGAAAGGAAAAGAGAAGGGTAAATTCAAAGCTATCAAGGACAGTTAATTCACCCAAAAATGAAAAATCTTCTTGTCTACACAGAAAAAAGTTTGCATGTCATTATAACATAAAAAAGTTATCCGGTACGGCTTCTTCCCCAAAACAGTGGTAACGCCATAACGAGGTCATTTGAGATTTAATGTGTGCAAACAGTGACCATAAAATTACTGCAAACATCTTGGCCAGCACAATCCAACTATTCAAAAGTCCAATATTTACCTCATTATCTCCTAGATTTTCCTCACTCACAACGCTCTCGTGGCTGTGCAGCACATGGAAAAATTCTGCTGTTGTCTTCATGCCCTTTTTTGTAAGCATATATTTCCAAATGTTTAAAGCTATAAATACAGAAATAATAAAACCCTTACACAAAATTAATTCCTTTGCCATCTATCTTGGTTGCTGCCAAGCGCGGCAAAGTTACCATGTACTGTCTTTATTACATTAAGAGGAAAATATGTGTTTAATGTGTCGTAATCAATATTTGAATGCTCTCATTGTAGCGCTGTAATTAACTGGTTAATCAATTTGTTGAACTTTATTGAGGCCGAGAATTTGACTCCAACCCAGGCCACCCTGTTCACCTGTAGGCTAACTCTATGTGTTCATGTAATGGACTACCAGACCAGTTATAAATTCAAATACCAAATTACGAAGGACAGAGCAAACCTCCTGGAGTCTGTTTGTCATGACCGCTAACCGTTAGCATACTGACAGGTTCTACCACCAACATCACAGCCAATGACAAAAGCCTTGACGACAACACATCGACTGACTGACACACATAGAAACCAATCAGTGTTTATTTCAGATGCATATGTTGCTTTGTTTAAGTTTTTATGTTGGGTAAAATAATAACGAGTGGGCCACAACGTGATAAACGTAAGTGCTGAAAATATATTATACATATATAATATTATAATGATTATTTATTATATTTATTTTTTGGGCGTCAGGACACCCAGCTTGAAACCGGGTCAATCCTGGAAAAACTGGGTCACTGTAGCTTGTGTTCTTCTCAGAGCCACTTGAATTGCTGACTCTCAGGCTTGTTAATTTGTTTTGACTGAATTTTATAATGAAATTGCTTCAGAAAGTAGAAAGTAATTTTGAGGTTCACTATTCCTTCAATAGAAAAAGAGATGAAATGGGAAAGAGGATGCATTCTCTGTCACTTCTTATAAGAGTGCAAGTCAAAATAGACTCATACTACTAAGCCATGTGGGCCATTTGCATCCTTTGATGACAGTTACACTTACAATGGGTGAGCAATAGCAGTCCAATCAGGCTTATATACAATATGTTTGCCGCACGGAGAGGATTGGAGCAGAGCTCTCAGGGTATTTCAGCTGGACATTGCACAAGACCGGAGGCTGTTGGCTGAGGTCATTTATCAGCAGCCAGTCGCCGCAGGCAGAGGCTGGGTACTTTCTATCCCTGACCTATGTTCTCTATAAACCGAGACAATGTCCTACTAACACTGGGTTTTATTCTGAAAAAAGTCTCTCTATCACTGGTGACTTGTTTGCTTTTGTTTTTCCCGGAGGGAATGAATCGTCCTCTGAGTGTTTACCTGAAATCTGCAACATTTTTCAATCACATAGAAAACAGTCAGCCAATCATTGGCTCGGCGACCTGTTGTTACTAGATCTCCAGAGAGAAGCCTTAGAGAGGAGATGGAAAACTACATTGAGATGTTTTTTGGCTCCTAAAACCCACAAATATATCTTCTTATGGATCAACACTTTAAAAAACACTCAGGAAAACTACCAAATATGGGACCTTTAACACCAATAATTTGAATGGCAGTTGCCATGACAATAATCACATGATCACTTAATAAAATTTCCGTTTCCACAATCATTTACCAGAAGGACTCCGTCATGATGAAATCCAGAGCTCTGTCATGACCAAAAAAGGCAGAGCTGCATCTCCCACTTTAAAAAAATCAGTAATCACAATTTGATACAGAGGAATTAACAAGCACAGAGATTACATAAGACAGCCTCATGAGTCAGCTAATAGAAATGATCCAATAGTAACTAATGCTGTAAACCATGGCAGCATAACAGTTGCGTGAAGGAGGAATATTAGACATTTCTACATGTCTGCAAACCATCATCAGTCATCAGATGCACATCTGCCCTCTCCTTCAGGTTTTATGTAATATGTGTGTGCTTGCTGACACATTCTATCAACTGATTTTGGCATTTTATTGCATGTATTGATTTGTTTTAATATGATGTGACCATGGCCTGCATACAACTGCATTAGAAATCTCTGTTTTCTCAGCTCCTTACAGCGTCTCTATACACATTGTTAGTGAGTGAAGAAACATAATTTCAACAATCTGGATGATTGAGTCAATATCTGCCTCCCTATTATACTCAGGATCACTGACAAGAAAACAAGAATATCTTATAACTGCTATAATCACAACACCTTGAAAGCCAGACATGCCAGAGTTAGCCATCTGCTTGTTAGCCCGGTGTTTTTCCACTCAATAAAAATGCAATAATGTTTACTCTTTGCAATGCAACACAGTATATATTTCAATCTCTGGAGTTAATGGTTTTTCAACTGGAGTGGCCACATTTGCAAATAACAATTTTGCTCCTGCAAATGAACTCAACTCCCTGATGAGGTGAAAAGTCTACCAGCCTTAACAGCCGGCAATGATTTCACACGGGCTCCTTATCATATCATATACACACACACACACATGCATGCATGCGCACACAAACACACAGGCTGTCACTGCATTCTTGACTGTGTGAATGTCAGAATCATTCAATAAGAGAGGCAACAACCAGGGAGAGTCTGAACATCTGGGGAGGCTGTAAGGAGAGGTATATGAGCCTCTCCCTCTGTGGGTAGGCTGACACATTTTATTATTGCTCTCTGTTTTTCTTTGTCACTCTCTCTCTCCCTCTGTCTATCTTTCGCTATATGCTCCATGTCCTTTATTTGCATGAATGGGTAATGTTGATCATAAATTAAGCATATGACAGAACATCAATAAATGACTATAAAAAAATGAGAACATACGTGATACAACAACAGACACAGGTCCAGTTACAAACATATATTTCTATAGTGTACAATGCGTTATCATATACTGTGCAACTGGTTTATAGGGTTTCATCAAGCAGCTGTTTTCTCTCTGATGAGATGGCAGAAGAGTATGCGCTTGCGGGTGTTTGTGCTGGATGTATGTTTTCATGCAGCAGGATGCAGACTGTGCTTTTCACAACTTCATTCATAGAAATTTCACACATATCTCCAGCCTTAGAAAATAATGACCAACAAGAGATGTGTACCCACACACAGAAGAAATGTGAAGAAAAAAATAATGCACTGAAGCCACTGCTAGCATCTACTGTTAAAACCCCCGAAACAGTCCTGCAGCACTGATCTATCTGACTCCCCTCTATGTGCACAATACACTGGTATGTCTCAAACAGAGAACAACAAATGACCTCACTGTGCAGCAGGCAGTTAATTAAGCAGGGTACTTCAAAAAAAAAAAAAAAAACCTGGAATACTCCATGAAATCCTGCAAAAAAAAAAAAGGCATGATGATGATGATGCAGCCAGAGGGGTGGACAAGAGGCTCAGCATTTTTCTTAAATTACGTAGTGAGGACAACTCCACTCTCTAGACTCCATTCAAATTCTAAGGATCTGCCAAATGGCCTCCTCACCTCTCACAATGAAAGTGTCAGAATTAACATCGGCCAGACAAGGAAACACCCTACTTCAACCCAAAGAGGCCGATGTTTTGACAGGATAATGAAATTAAGATAAGGTATGTGAAACCACTTTTTGCGACCTTTTTGGGGTCATCCCGACTGTGGATCTGAAGATAAGGAGCAGCTCAGTGGGAAAACACCACTCAACCCACTGAAATATATTCCACCATTCCATCAGACATACCAGATATATAATGGGCTGCATTCTCTCTCCGATGGGCCTCGAAGGTAAGAAAAACTTACCAGACTCCTGACATAACCTATAGATGCATTCCTGAAATGACATAAAGGACATGTCTGAGTTGCTATGACTTAGCTGTCCAACTATTCAGAAATCCAGTTAAAATTACACAGCAAATGTTTTCAGGAAAATGTTTTCGACTGTGGATAGTTAGATCTTTTTGACTTAGAATGTGTAATTATTATACTAGAGACTGGAGACTGTATTTTATTATATTGTTGATCAAATTAGTCGCAAATTAACTCCAGTCCATCTAGTAATAGTATTAAAAATAAATCTTGATAGTTAACTAATCCTCTATATCATCCTTGATGTGCTGCACTATGATTGTTGCATTATTTACATTATTACATGCAATTGATGTTGGGAACCAGTGTTCACTGACCTTAGTGATAAGCTGAAGTATGTGATCTTTGTGCATAAACTCTCATTTAAATCAATCTGACAGATACAGACAGTTCAGAATCACCTCCTTTCGCCATTCCTTGAGGCAAATGAGTCGATGCTCGTTGGAGACGAGGTGCAATTGAAAAGGCACGTTCTCCACCCATAATGCACGCCTGGACCTGCCGGCTTTTAAAAAAAAAGAGCTGACTGACCTTGTGTTCCTCAGCACTTAAGGCACTCTCTTCCTTTTAATCTGTCTTTTTCTTTTACTTCTACTTCACTTTTGGCTTTTGCTTTGGTTTTTTCCCTTTTTTTTTTCTTTGCTTTTTTGTCTTCTCCTCTCTTATTCTACTTCTTCTAGATGGGTATTCTCACAATAATTGTGTCTTTTTTGTGACACTGCAAACATTTTAAATATTTAATTAAAACAACCCTCAGCCAGCAACTTAAAACCAAACTGAATAAGCAATTTTTTTTAAATACATTTTTGTACCTCAGTAAGTCTCGCTTTGATACTATTTTGGAAGTACACAAATTTTGGAAGAAGAAAATTACTTTCACGACTATTCGACGAGTCTAGTCAGGGGAAACGACTTTAGTAGAACCTGCCTTACTACAACCGCGACAGACCAGTGAGACCGGCAGAGTCTGCATTGTCTGCCAACTTCTGTCTGCTTGCGAGAATCATCCTCAGCCTTAAAAATCGGCCCCATCAACCCTGGGGGGAGAGATCGCCAGATCAGCTGAGCAGCCCTATTATCTGATCCTCGTCTCTTGGCAACGACCGTGTCCCGGGAAGCATCACCTCGCCGGGAGAGCCGTGAGTTAAAGTGTGCACAGAAAAAAACTTTGGGGTCCCAGTGAAAGGGGTTGAGTGTTGAGATGACGCTGCAAAAGAAGGTAAAACTTTACTTCTGCCGTCTGTGATAAGAGTCGATGTCGGGTAGTTGCTTTGAAGTCTTATTTTTAAGTCCCTGGAGAAGCAGATTATCCTCATAGCGTTCTGACGTTCTCTGGTAACTCTAAACCACATGCTTCATTTCACTATCGCCAAATTAAGTGATCAGTTCATTCAAAGATCAACTTTATTCATCTGTTTGATTCTGACCTCTTTGTCCTTGATGTGCTGCCTCATTAACTGAGCTGCTTATAGACATTTAGCTATAAATAAATATCTCGCCAAGTCGTGGACCCGTGTATTCCTTCCTTCCTTCCGTATTGAGAGTTTACTACTTCTGACTGATTCATTTGGTTTGTCTATTTCGCCTTCAGTTGAAGGTGCTGCCCCAATTTTCACTGAGTGCAAATTTAAATTCAAGTGTAGTCGGCGCTACAGTTGATTAATGGCGTGTTTGGTGACCCAAATGAGCAATAAGTAATGCAGATACTGATTATAGCTTTGTCAGGCTATTGGCTTTTTTAATCACCACATTATGTATGCCTCTGACCCTGCTGGGATATGTTCTGTGGACAACATCAAGTGGGGATGATTCTCTTCTCTTCTTTTCTTTTCTTCTTTTCTTTTTTTTCATAATTGACTGGTAGCAATTTATAATTTATAGACACACAGAAGCAGTTAACTGGCATCCTGCACCACTTAGTGCTACTTATCCAAACAAAGCAAATTCAATGTCTTTATCCATCAAAGCTCATAGGCGGAGATAACTTTGAAGATTTATTTTGGAGCAGAAACACATCTGCACAGTACAGTACGGCGAGTACAGCGAGGCGGGCGCTACATCTAGCATCTGCAAGTGTCTTCCCATTGAGCACAGCACACGAGGAGAAAACAAGTAAAGGCAACACTGCTGTGACAAAGCACTGACAAAGGCTGTCAGGTTTTCAGGCTAATTAAAACCTCAGCCTCACTCTGTTCCCTGATCACTCCTCACAAAGACCCTTGAGTGGCATCAATGAGCACGCTCAGGCTTAAGTGAATGTTTACCTCCCCTAATGACTATCTGTCTCAGTGCTGAGTAAATGCAACTGCCTCGGTCCTCTCCGCCACTCGTTGAGGTTACACACACCTCACGCGGAGGCCAGACCTCAGCCCGAGAGGTCTGTGTACCCGCTGCTTGTTGACACGAGACCATTTGCAGGTTGTTATTGTTTTGCTGCGCGTAATGATGTTGTTGGACAGCGCGGTGATGTTTCATGCTAGTTTCATTCCACACCTCTGTTCCTCTCTGCTCCTTTAAAAGAGTTCAGGTCGGGCGAACAGAGGAATCTGACCTACTGGCATGTGTGAACGTGAACGTGAATGTGAACGTCTCTTTATGTGTGATGGAACGATTCACTAGTGCATGCTGGGATAGGCAATACAGATGGAGTACAAAAAAAAAAAAAGGTGGGTTAATGGTGAGCGTTTGATTAAGGTGAAGGCTGAATGTAACCCAGGTTTTATTTGTACACTGTATTGTGAATTTATTGGGTATTTACATCTTTTACATAAAAAATACATTGCAATTAAAAGTGTTCAAAATTACAGTTGTTACATCGCCAACCCTGTCTGTTCATACACTGCTTAACTCGTTTCCCAATTACATTGTAGTGGCAACGTGATCGCTGGCTAGGCTGCGTTCATAGGCAGCACATTCCTCTAATATGCTCCATCTGTTAACGGCAGCGGACTTGCAAAGAGATTGTTAGGGTGGACGGCAGGCGTTACAAAGCGCACGACTGTCACTCCAGAGACTGGAGTTTGTATCTCCAGTACCCCCTGCGGTTGTGTTTAGGCAACAACAGTCCTTTGTTGAGGTCTGGTCTGGTTTAATACAGAAAAAGTTCACAGTGACTTCAGACACAAACTGTTTATTGACATTTAAACAATAGTCTTTCTATTCAGGGACGGTGCAACAAGCTGTGAACACAACACTGATATAAACAGCAGCCTTAAAATGATGAGGTAAAAAGTGTGAACACACAGTTGCCTATTTAGACATTCAACAGACACAAACAAACATAAACATTCATTCAGAACTGGCGAATGTAAGTCCGATATTCACTGAAGAACCCGGCTCTTAGGCTGCTAAACGCTCCACTATGTTCACCAGCTAGTCACTAACTCTGTCCACCGTTAAGTGCTGGGCTGATGGTGTGTGTGGTTGGTTTTTTAGAGCTTTTTCACTGCTGCCTATGCAGATGCAGAATGATGACACTGAATCAAAAACAGCAGGTGTTTTGAGATTTGAAATTGCAAACTTAAAAATGAGTAATGGAAAAACGTGAATTTGGAGAAAAATTCAAATGTCACAAAAAAAATGTATACGATCGGCATGCCCCAGTGGCTCACCTGGTACAGGCTCACTAAGGCTCTGTCCTTCAGTGGCCAGGGTTCAAATCCATAATACCATTCAATGGAATCACAGACCAGTTGCAAGTTTTCTGAAAAAAAAAAAAAATCGCTTCTATTTTGCACAAAACTGCAATGGAAATGTGGCTTGTGAAAAAAATCAAAACAACGAGCTGAAAGATGCCAAAAAGCTCAGTAGAGGGTTTGTCACTGAGTGATCCCTTTCACATTATGCATCGTAATTTTTTCATATAAAAATATTTATTAATATTGCTCAAGTAACAGGATTTTATGTGGTTGGTTGGAGAATATGTTTAATACAGTTTCATTACATTGTGTGCGTTTTAGCTGCACTATTTCCTGACTGCAAAACCACAAAAAAAAAAAAAATTCCATTAAGAGACAATAAAGCTAAAGCTGAACTAAAAGTGGAGGCCGATCGTGACCCTGGATGTGACAAGAGCAGCAGTGAGGATGAATTCAAAGTAACATTTCTACATGGTTTGCAAAATTGAAAACCTCTGCAGGAGCACGTCTGGCTGAATGCAGTTACCACAGTTCTGCTGGTGCAATCTTTGGTGACTGTGGCCTCAAAGAGCGCGTGGATGACTCCTTGTTATAGGTCACTGCTCAGCGGCTGTGACCTACACATTTCCTGCACTTTTTCTAGAGCTATAATGAGCCCCTTTACTGCGACATTCTCTTTGATTTTTTTTTTCTCCACCCTTCATGTGCTTCGTTTACATCTGGTTTCACATGGGCGTCCTTATGTTCCGTCAATGAGGCAATCAATTCTGCTGCCTTGCCCCGTCTCTTCTGCCATATAAGAAATAAACAAGCATGCTTGCTGCTTTCCACATTACAGTACACACGTAAACATATCTTCTCTTGCACATAAACACACAAGCACGAATTGATGAATGATTTATTTGAAACAGTATAAATGTAAGCTGCAAGGACTCGCCTCCACTCTGCTCATATGAGTTTTGGGGCTCTGAAACCTGAAAACAATGTTCTAAAAAAACGACGTAAAAATACAACGTGAATCCATGGAAGTAATGAGCCGTGATACTCTCTCTGCTGAAAGTCATCTTTTATTCAAAACTTAAAAAAAAAAAAAAAAGTTTAACCTGTGCTTGCAGACAAACTTTAAATGGTCGACTACATTGTGGTGTAAAAACAGGCAGGTGGGGGGGAGGGGGAGGGGGGAACAACACTATGGACCAAAGAAATGTCAGTTCCTATTAGGGAGTTGTCCTTCACAAGTCATCGCAGCTGCGAGGCAGGGTCAGAAGAAAAAGGCACCCAATCCCAAGACATGATGATGAAACCGTGACAAATCAACTCATTCTTTCACTCCAGATTCTGCAAGTCGCTGTGCCACAGGATTTCAGCTTCTCTTTGAGTTTGGGAGCCAGTGAATCTCACGACTCAATGGTGTTCATTTCTCTAATCCAATCCCTGTATAAAACCACCCTTTGAACGTCTACAGAAAAGCTGAAAGGCAGCACATATCCCTCCCTCCGTTCGCCCTGCTCTCTGCCTCTCTGATCCGCGCTCAGTGTCCGATGCACGAGCGCTCGGATAGAGCGGGGGATAGAGCAGATCTAATTAAGTTTGCTGATGGTGAAAGTGATGATTATTCCGCAGGAAGAAAAGGGAGAGAGAGGAAGAGGGCAAAGAAGATAACGAGAATAACTGCAGGGGGGCTGGATACACCCTCTCATGATCATCATCATCATCATCATCAGCAGCAGCAGCAGCAGCATCACCACAACCTACAACCATCATTAAAGTCATTATTCAGACAATTCAAACTTTTTTTCAGGATTCATTTACACTAAGATCATATCCATTTTTTATCAGTAGATAACTCCAAGAGTAGAGTGTTAGAATATTCATGTTATTACATCAAATTCCGTTGGGATGACTGATTTTCTGTTGTTTTTTTAAACATAATTCAACTTTTTTCCAGATAACTTTTTGAAATCCAATCGTAATGTTCTTGATAAAAGTGGCCTTATTTTGTTTGATTTGTTATTAGAAAAATCATTTATACTGTTCAAAGGACAAAGGACTGTAAATATGAAGGGAAGTCGACTAATTAAAGTTGACATGCCATTTATTCCTCTCTCTCCACCGTGCCTTTAATGTGTCTTCTTCAATCTCAACTGCAAGTGACTTCTATTGGTTTTCGAAAACGAGGCATCAGACTCCAGCACATCGTTATCCTCTGACCATCGCCTCATCCCCGCCCCCCACACACCCCAATCTGAACACCTCCTACTCTCACTTCCTTCAGTAACGTCCCAGCCAACCGGGAGTGTGCTCGCTGCTGGAATAAATTAAATTGCAGCGGTATGGGAAGTGCTACAGGAGGGAGGGAAAGAGAGAGAGAGGGGGAGAGAGCGAGAGAGAGAGAGAAAGCGCCGTGAATGCCATTCACACATTCTGTGCGCTGGGAGTCCAGGCACCGTCAGCAGCGGCGTTAGAAGCAGCAGCAGCAGCATCAGCAGCAGCTCTCCCGTGCGCCCTGCATGCGCCCCGAGCCCGTCTCTCCAGTCAAGAGCAGATATGAGTTAGAGGGCAGCAGCAGCTATAGCCGCGCTTCTCACACGCAGGGGTGGGGGTGTGTGTGTGTGTGTGTGTGTGTGTGTGGTCATTTGGTCCCCTGTGCCTTCACCGAATCCAAAATATACAACAATTTAGTCTACCTGGAAGGGTTTGACTCCGTGCGCTCTTGAAGCATCGCATCGCCTGCGACTCATTCCTTTGGATTGGATTGGATTGGATTGGACTTACAGTACCTACTGCGCAATCGTCGGAGGCTCTCCGCTGGAAATATGCCACAGTGAGACAAAAAAAAAAAAAAAAAGAAGAAGAAGAGAGGGGTGTGTGTGTGTGTGTGTGTGCTCTGAGGAGGTTGGATGTCATCTTCGGTTTCGCTCCAGCTGCCCTACCTCTAATTGTGCGTCTGTTTGCATTTGTGGCGAAAGTCCTTCACGAGAAAAGTCATTCTCAAATGCCGTCCCGTCTGTGCGACGAGCCGAACCCAACTTCACGATCCTATCAGGGGATTTTGCGGAGATTAATTCCGACAGGTCACGGATCACAATACTTACAGAATAAGGTAAAAAAAAAAACAAACAAAAAAAAACCATCATTCAAACTAGAGCAAAAAATCACTGTCTAAAGGTTTTATATTAAGTTTATTATTACACCCATTAAATATATAAGTGCGTTGATTTGCTTTATTGTGTACAGTAAATTAGTTATAGGTATAGTGACCTCTAAAAAATATTGTCCCTCAGCAATGATTTCTGACCTAGTAATACTGGACAAATGCAGCCCTCTCAGTTCATCTTCATCCTACTTACGCCCAAACCAAAATTACAACCTTATTGTTCTCCAGTGTGTCTCCAACTCCTCTCCCTCTTCCTCTCTTTCCTTTCCTCCCTTTCAGCAGGACTCATCTAGAGTGCAGGGAGAATGAGGAGTCACCGGGGCCGGGGGAAGCAGCATGAGTGGCCCGTGCATCTCCATTAGACTGACGGCCCTCATGTTTCTATGGAAGTGGTTGACACTAAGCCTGCTCCAGAGCTGGGTGTCAGTAGGGGCCGGGGCGGCCGACCACGCCGGGGCTGGCTTCAGTGGCTCCGCCGGGCCCCTTGGCTGGCTCCTGTCGGACAAGGGTCCTTTTCAGCGCTCACAGGAGTTTGTTGATTTCACAGAGCGCTACCAGCAAGGATTCACCACCAAGTACAAGATATACAGGTGAGAGACGGTGGGCAGCTGGGTCACGGTGTGCAAAGCTCGGGTGCTTGTGAGGAAGGCTGTTTGTGATATCTGAATCCAAAATGGACCAAATGCAGAGATGCAGACTCAAAGATTTTACAGATTCAGGTTCTGGTTTTACTTAGAAAAGTATAGGCAAGAGATCACATAATGCTTTTCTTTAGTCTATAAAAGATGGAGATTTAGTAGGTGGCAAACTGTAGGATGAGCGTTGAGAAGATTACTTAGTGGAGTTTTGCATACAAATGAAAAGCTCAGCGAGCTTTATTTGGGGTGCGACTGCCTGCTTCCTTCTATTCTGTGGGCAGCAGAGACATATGGTTTGAGTATGATACGAACCCACAGAACGCTGCATATCACTGGAAAGTCGAAGTGAAGATACCGCAGGAGGGTTCGGGCAAAGCAGCGGGATGTAACAGATATCTGACTGAGCCAGTTGATGTGTGACAGTGGGTAGACAGGATGGCTTCAGAAGTGTGTGGTGTGAAGTGCAGTGGGTGTGCGCTTAGAAGCAGCAGGATATTGTTTGAAAGCTCGCTACCATGACATTTCTTCAGCTTCTTAGAGACAAGAAAGTGGAATTAAAGCAACGTTTGCGAGATGCGATCTCTCACCTGTGAAAAAGCTCAGGATATTAAGGAGTTGTCTCTTCGAATGTCAGTCAGATATATGGGTTTGAATTGTAAACATGATGCACATCAACATAAACCGGTAGCTCTGAATCTTGTACGTCAAAAGAAAGGATGCTAGTTTTGTCATCTCAGACGTTCCACACTTCAGGTTCACCTGCCGTATGAACTTAATGATTAATGTTCGCACGCAAACAGCAGTGTAAACCTCAGCCGTACCCAGCAGGCTTTCCTCATTTGTTACAAGTCCGTGTGGGTGTGTGTTCGTGTGCTGGTATTTCCCCGAGTGTTATTATGTTCCGTGCAGAAACACCTCTGAAGCGTTTAAACGGTCGGATAAAATGCGTTTAGGTGGTGGTCCAGTATGACCCACACACAGTATGTAGCTATAAGAGTGACATTTATTATACAAATTGCCATACTAAGTGGATTTTTAGAATTTCTTTTTTCTGATCTGACCAAACTGTTCCAAAATGCATTTTTTTTCGCAGTAGCTAAAACAAAGCCTGGTTTTCTAACTTTGACAAAGTCGCCAATCAACAACATGCTTCCTAACAGGTTACTGTATGTCTGAGGATGACTGGGCGTGCATACTTGAGTGTCTCGTTTTTGTGGCTGTGTATGTTTGACTGTGTGTGTGTGTGTGTGTGTGTGTGTGTGACTGTGTGTGTGTGTGTGTGTGCCAGGTAAGTGTTTTGATCCTCCTGTGATGAGAGCGATGCTGTCGGAGCGTCCGCAGCCGTGCAGTAGAAAGAAGGCTGATGCCATCTGAACAGAGGTTTGACTGACACTGGCATTTAGCAGCTGACAGGGGTGACAATGCCAGGCAAAGATAGAGAATGTAGCGATGTTGGGTTCCCCCCCTCCCCCACCCCACCCCCCCACATCCATCACTTCCTCCCCCACTTGCTCTCCGTTGGCCTCTTCTTTCTGTCTCCATGGATGTCTCCATACCTCTCTTTTCTCCCTGCTTGTGTTTTTGTCCTCCTGCGCCTTCAGCACCCCACCCTATGCATGCAAATCAGAACAGACATTTGCATACACAAGATTTCACATCACTAAAAACACACAGACAAAACTATAGCCTTAAGCCTTTTTAGCATTCAGTAACCTACAGTACGACTTCTACTGACCTCTATCAGCAAATATCCGGAAATGCAAACTTGACATGTCTATAACCCTCCTTCCCCCTCGAGGTACAGTGGCCTTTTCAGTCTCCCCTGAACAATGAGAGTAAAGCTAGCTAATGAGAACAAAAAAATCCAATAGAAACCGAAGAGAGGAGGTAAAATATCACCACGTTAAAAAGTGGGAATAATGTTCCTGCGTTGTCATTCGCTTCCCTCAGCTTGAAAAACAAGCCTTTTTAGGCTTTAAATATCTTGCACCCGTAACACTGTCATCCATCGCTGAGCAGTCGAGGATGCCAGTTTGCTGAGAACTAAAAGAGATCACAAGTGGCTTCAAACTGCAACGGGCTGCGTTGTTTTTTTTGGGTTTTTTTTTTTTTTGGTCCAATACAGATTCATTCCAAAAGCCAGAAAAATCTAGTGTAAAGCAATCTTTGAGTCATTTGTATTGATCAACAACACCACTCTGCTTCTTGCAGACACATTACGCTCCTTTATGGGTCAGTAAAAACCTTGTTATTGCCTCTTGAGTCGTCACCGCTATGTATCATAATCCTAAGTCCAAAAGCTCAAAGTGGCCTCTTGTGGAGCTGAGGAGCAGCCAAAAAAAATGTCCTCAGTCTGGAAAGACTTCCTCAGCGCTCATGCAGATTTGGGTCCTCGTATGTATAGAAAAGCATTCTCACACACAGAGAGAGAGAGAGAGAGAGAGAGAGAGAGAGAGAGAGAGAGAGGGAGGAAGAGCAATAAGAAATTAGTTTTAATTAACCAGCAGGTTAAAAGAAGGTTAAATAAAAACATTAAAATCTAACCTCTCCCTCTCTCTCTCTCTTTCTGTGCCTCATCCCCACGTCTGTCTCACATTTTCTCTCTTTTTCTCTCCCTCCCTCCCTCCCTTGTCGAATGATCTCAAACCAATTGCTCTCCCTCGCTCATAAATATTCTCCAGAGCTCAGTTGGCCTTTCCCGTCAGGGGGGCAGGGGAGAGGGAGATGAGGAGGAGGAGGAGGACTGGAGGAGTTGGGAGTACAGAGGAAGGGGGCATGAGAGGAGCCAGAGTTTTATCCCCCCCTGCTGGAGGGCCACTGCACCGGAACAGCTTCTTCTTTTTTTTTTTTTTTTTAATGATAAAAGTTTTAAAAATTAAGAATTTTTACAGTATAATATTCTGAGTGGAAGTAATAAAGTATTTCATTTTTACACTCACAGCCTTTATCTGTTGTCTGGACTGTATTAAAAGCCAAATTAAAGAGCTTAGAGACACATACAGCTTTCTGTGGGCAGCGGTGTAAATGTAAAGTAAAAAAAAAAAGTGCTTTCAAACCATAAATCCTCCGAGTGAAAGAGGTTTTCTCTTCTCAAGGTCTGATCAAATCCAGTAATGGGAGCTGTGAATTAATGGATTCAGTCCATTGAAAAGCAGTGAAAAGCAACCATAAGCAAACAGTCAAACAACATTCATTCATTCAGTCCATCTCTCTGTTCTCTGGCTTTTATTTCAAACTGAAAGCAGTCAGCGGGTTGCATGTTTCCCCCGTCAACCACAAACACACGTCGGTGTAAGCAATTAACATAAATTCTTCATTTACTTCACTCTGATAGCATGAGTTCAAATTGGAGACATTTCAGTGGAGCTGCTGCTGTTAGGAGCGCGTTGAGAGGTGGAAATGGTTAATAGTATTTCATTTAATATTATTGAATAAATCATTAATAATTTAGAGGCTTGCGGTTGTTTTTCAAAATCGTTTTTCCCGCGAACGGGACCCGGCTCTCGCTCCGCGTTTTCCTCGGGTGTGTGGTCGAGCCATATCTACAGACAGTAGCATATTAGTCAAAATGTCAGCTCCTCCTTTCTTCTTCATGGCCCATAACTTTTACATCACGCCTCATCTCCCGTGTTTTCTCCTCTCTTTTCTCCTGTCAGCCCCGCCGGCTATTTCCACTGGCTTCATTTGATGTAAGGAGTCATCTCTCGTAATTACGGAGTGATTAGTGTTTCAATTATCCGCAAACATGTTTGTGGAGAGGATAGGGTGCAGAGGCATGACATTACAATACCTGGTGCTGCGCTGTGTAATCATGTCATTCAGATTTGGAGGGAGCAGAGGCCTATTGTGCTCTATCTGTCTCGTGTTTATGACTGTGCTATTGTGTTTTGAACACTTTAGATGGGGAAGCGCATTTAAAAGAGATTATAAAATGGGCTGGAATAAATGGGTACACAACTGCATGAAGCAATGAAGAGAAGAAAAGAGAATATAAAAGAGGGAGAACGTCAAGGAATATATCATAACACAGTGCAATGGAACACAATACTTTCATTTACCACACCATAGATAATACTGCAGGTGCAGAGGGAATAATGATTTAATATTTAATGGAAAATATAAAACTCTTAAAGTTCGCCCTGACAAAGACTCAGTGAGTTCACAACCAGTCGGCGTTTTAACCAATATGTCTGACTAAATAAAAGCTTCAAATACATCTCCTCTTTTTGCTCAGCTTAAGAGTGTCTAAGCTGAGGAGTGTTTCCTCTTCTTCTTTCTGTCTACGCGTGGACACACTTTTTATAGACTGTCTCTGTATGCAGTGTGAGGGTAGGCTGAATGGTGACTGGCAAGTCAGTGGTAGCAACGTACAAAGAAGCATAGCAATGTGCCTGTGAAGGCAGCGGGAAGAAAGACAGCAAGCTAGTAAACATAGATGTAAACAAGGAATAGCAGAGACTACAGTGCATTGAATGTTAATACAGTATAAGACATGTTTTACTCTCCATCACTGCTTCCGTAACTTATGGTTAAGGTCTTAAGTTAAGGAAATTAAACTACTCTGTTAAATTTAAATATAATAAGGCTGTCGTCATCATAGACTGTGAATAAAGATGGTTGTAGCCTCCATGACGTCACCCACAGGTTTCTGAAGGGCAGAGTGAGCTGCTCCACCATCGCCATCTTGGCAGTGTCTGTCTCCGCCCATAACTCCTGGCTAATCCAAAAATGGGCAGAGAGGAGGGGCGTGTGTGAAGCCGAGTATACGCTCACCCACCTGTCAAAGTGGCCACGCCCTCAATTATGCAGAACTTTAAGTCGTAAAAAAATGTAGACAGGTGAGTTATATAAAAATTCACCCCCTGTACAGTTGTCGCGAAGGAGGAAATTAGCTACAGCCACCAAAACCATCTTTTGTACCTGTAAACACTATTATTTCTGCTGTAAAGTTGGACATTTTAACATGGGAGTCTGTGGGGAGCCAGCTTCAAGTGGCCATTTGAGGAACTGCAGTACGACACTTCCATGTTGGCTTCATTTTTCTTCATTTTCTTTTGTTTATATTTATTTAGGCTTAAAGAGTCCATGTGAAAAATGACGGTTGTGTTTTAGATACAAAATGTAGAACACTGTTGTGTGCCAAAACAACAAACTTATTTTATCACTTTAGAAGCTGCCACTCTTTGGATTAGGCAACATGTCATCGGTCACGGCCAACATCTGCTACACCTCAAGAAACAACCCACAGACAGTGCACGATGAAGACTCAGCTACAACACCGCAAAAACAAAACATCCAAACAGTATTTTTCTCCCCGTGTCTTTTAAAAGAGGTCATTAGAAATGATAAATAATATCAAAAATGAGTGATGTGAGCATTTTAACATTTTTGGCCAGATCACCCAGCCCTGTGTTAGAACAGCATGTAAAACGTATGATTCCCCATTTCCCTCCAGTCAACATTGTTTTCTTTTCAACTCTTCACCATGATCGATTTTTATCCTGAACCAAGTTGTGTGTGTGTTCCCAAACCAAACAAACTTTCATATGAATCCTTTTGTAACGCTTCTGGAAGGCACTGACAAAGACTGCTGTCCTGCAGCTAAGGACGCCAGATCAATACACGCTCTGATAAATGAGCTGTTTTGTTGTGTAGTTTGGAGGTCTTGTTGTTGGGAAGACTTAGTCTTAATGGTTTGTGGTGAGAGGCAATGAGACCTGAAATGTGGCCTATGGGTTCAGAGTAACATACCTTTGTGCGCCAGAACCATCTGCAGCAGAATTCCTTCCTAAGAGGTCCTGAGGTGGAATAAAAAAGGTTGCACTACTTCCACCTTTGCTAATAAGAGAGGACGTATAATAGTACCAGGTCTGGGAGATGTTCTTTGTCATGAAATCACAGACACATACTAGGTTATTTCAAGCGATCTTTGGATACTCCCAATTTTGTCTGTGCAAGTAAAGAAGAAGGAAATAAAATAAACCTTTGGTATAATTACAATGAAAAATTAGACAATTAGATATGATTCATCCCACGCTTCATTTATTGTTAGTGCTTTCTTTAAATTCAGAACACATCCCAGCACTTCCCCTCTGCCTCTCCACTTTCCTGACATACGTAACCAAATCAAATCTGACCTTGTGGCTCACAGTGTAGACTGCAGTTGTAGGTGGGGGCTGCTCCTCCTCGCTGTGATGGTCTTGTTTGTTTATAATCAATATATTAGTGTCTGGAAATTATCGAGGTAAAGATTTTGTTGCAAACCCGTGACGGAACAGACCAACAGAGAGCAGAGGGGTAGAACGAGATGCAGTTCCCGTCAACCTACAGTTTTCTCTCATGCATGAATGCCCGAGCGGCTCGTTCAATGAGGGAGCTGTGGTGGAGAGACGGGTCGGTCTATAGTCCCGCAGTCAGAGGTTGAATGTGTCTTCAGGACAGAAGCGGAGCGGCCTCCTCCTCCTCCTCCTCCTCCTCCTCCTCCTGATCACCAGCAGCAAAGGCAGTGACGAGGACTTCATCGAGCACACAGCTTATGGCTTCTGACAAGTGTGTGATGGGGGAGTTATCAGGGCCAGAGGTCCACAGAAACAGCTTTTAAGAGAGAGGGAGTCTGAGTCTGAGTGTATTTTATATGGATGGCCTACGCTTTGATAATTGGGGTAGAGTTTGCATGCCAGTTTCAGTAGGTGCTGCTTATTTCCGCTCTGTGTTATTTCCGGAGCGCTGATTCTTAAATGAAGCAATTTCCGCCGCAGTGGCGCAAGTGGTCAGTGGCAGGATGTCTTCTCTGTGCAGTGAATCAAAATTTTAAGAGTAAAGTGCACAAAACCATGAGCAAATATCCCCCAGTACTGCTATTGATGTCTTCACAAAGGCATAGCAGGTATTCCTTGATGTCTTGGAGTCCAATAAACCTTCACCACCAAAAAGTGAAGTTGCATATAACTCTAAAGGAATTTAGCCTTTTTCTAATTCACAACATATTTTTCATGGTTTTGACCATCGCTTCTGTGCGTTGGATCGGACGGCAACATTGTGGTTCACACTTGAAGCTGTGTCCCAATTCGGGGGCCACATCCTTCGGAGGGCTCGGTCTACGAAGGTGTGGTCCTTCAAAGGCCAAACCAAAATGAGACAGTCTGGCCTACAGAGGATTTTCACTTTGCATCACCAGCTGTACCTGCCATGACCTTTTGCATCGCAAAGCACGGCTCCCGTCGCCTAGCAGTCGACGCGTAACTTTTCACAAAAACTTGAGGTTTTAAGGCCCCTGGGTTAAACAGTTGTATCGTATCATCATGGTTTACTTCTAATTTACAAAATTAATGGTTTGGTTCAACTTTCAACAACCAGTGTCAGTATTTCTTGGCCTGTCTGACGTAATGAAGCTAAGAACAAGTTCAATCAGGAACGCTATCTCTACGCTTCATTCATTCACAATTCTGTGTCACTCTTTACCTCTCTCACAGCTGATTTCGGGTGTTTTCGGGAACCCATCAGATTTCGTCACGATCTCAGCCAGCCAAATGCATTGTGGCTGTCAAACTTTAAAAATCTCTTCTCCTTCCTTCTGCTGCTGTCAGCTGTCATTTCATGGCGTATTGCTGCGACCCTCCTCCACCCCATTCACCTCCAGTCTTCACATCTCATCACATCCACATCTCCAGCATCCTCTTCTTCCCATCACATCCACCACCAGCAGTGTGTAGACCCCGGGGGGTTTCCTTTACTTCGGCACAGCCCCCCCCCCCCGTTTCAAATAGACTCTCATGTCTCTTCTTTTCTTCTCTTGTTTTGCACACGGCAGTAGAAGTGTATTTGCTGAATCAGAATGAAGCCTCTCCTGATTGAACTAATGTCACTGCGTAAATATTGAGATCCTGGTGGGAAAAACGTTTGTAACTGATATTGTATGTTTGAGTATATGTGAATGTGCTTTTGGGAATATGTGGTGATAAACTGGGTGCAGCTGCAGAATGTGATTAGAGAGCTAATTTTAAAAAGTCCATGCAGGCCTGTCTTCAACCGAAAACACCTGTGTCATGAAGAGGAGGATTTAGCGTGGCTGGTGGCTCTTCTGTCTTCTGCTCCCTATGTTTGCACGTGTGTGTGTGTGTGTGTGTGCGTGTTTGTGAGGCTGAGAGCGAATGCACAGCATGTACATGCCCAATTATGTACACAATGTGATTCCAGGCATTCCTTGTTTTGTGTATGGAGAGAAGTCTCTTGTCAACACTGTTATGACAAATTGCAGTACAAAAGGGATCAGCAGTCTCGATGTCAGCAAACTCTGCTGCAAATCATGCTTCCCCCCTCTCTCTCTCTCTCTATCTCTCTCTCGCTCTCTCTCTTTCTCGGCCTTGCCCTTGCTCCCTGTTATCAGAGGTGTAGTGATATTCATGGAAACTACAAATCAATAACGCAATTACTTTTTAACAAAGCTAACCCTCCTACAACATTTTAGCAGTTTTTTTTTTCCTTCACACTGAGCAGCATTTCACAATTTCACAAAAATGAGCCTCAATGGGCTAAAATAAGGTTAAATGAAAAAAAAAAAAAAAAAAATATATATATATAGAAGGCTTGTTTTTCTTTTCCCCCAGGAAAACTTTGCTGAAAGGCAAAAAGTGTAAAGACAGAAAAGAGATGGCCATTATTTTATATGAAGGATTAATTTAAAATGGTGTAAAGTAGTAAAAAGGGTTTTGGTTGGGAAAATAAAAGCAAGTGCTCATTTCAGCCAGGGACATTTACATTAAGGAAAATGTCCATTCATAGCAAATAAAATAAAACATGAGATTTGGTGGAAAAGGCTCTACTGATTCCTCTCAATACACAAACACACACACACACACACACAGTACATACATCTTAGTAAAGTCATGAAGTATAACATAGAGGAAACAAACAGCATGAGTGTAGCAGAGTATAACGCCACAGTGTACACCTGCTGTGCAACAACTGAGCTCTCAGAAACAAGAAAAAGACAAAAACATGGGGGAAATATTACTAAAAATAAGTTAAATTATCTCTATCCAACAGCACGAAAATTTCACTTGCCCTGATTTTTTAAAGCAAGTCAAAATAAGCTTGAAACAAGTCAAACTCTTTAACATAAAAACTGCCTGGTTATAAGAAATATCTTGCGAGACAGAAAACAAGCAGATATTTTTTTCTGTGTGTAGAGTTAGAATTGGATGTTTCTAGTCAGCTGGTAGCCAAGCAGCCGATGAATGAGACGCTGATTATAAAGAATGAATGAAGCAGCTGATGCCGATCAGCTAATTCAAGTCCAGCTTCAGTGCTGTCTGACCTGGTAACATCGTCTTTGATTTATAAATAAAAAAAAAATAAAAAAACAACAGAGACTTGTGTTTTCATGCCTCCACACTGACAGCAGCCGGAGGCATCATGTTTTCAGGTTGTCTGCCCCTTTCTCTTGAGCGTGATATCTCAGGAAACGCCTGGAGGGAATTTCTTTAAATTTGGCACAAAACGTTCACTTAGACTCAAAGATGAACTGATTCGATTTTGGTGGACAAAGGTCAAGGTCACTGTGACCTCACAAAGCATGATTTTTGGCCACAACTTAAGAAATCATATGCTAATTATGTCGAAATTTCACGCAAATGATGAAGATAAAATGAAGTGATGACATTCTCTATGTGAAGACAGCGTGTCTCTCGACTGGAAATAATTCCCTGGGATCATGTGTCGATATAGTGACAACGTCCATTTCACAAAAATACCCTTTATTAAATTCCTTCAAAGTCATCACTACATATATTGTATGAGTGTGGACAGATATGACTGTAAACTGCAACTTGACTGGTTTGTAGTTATTTTCACATCTATTTTGATCTTATAAATACATTTTTAAATCAAATATAATTTTTAGTTTTACTCCATTACATGAAACTGCGTGAAACCATACAAATGACAGGACAGTGAAAATGGGGGTTGTCAAAATGGTCTACAATGATGTTTTTACGGCCAGAGTGTGTGTGTGTGTGCTAATAGTGACTGCTGTCATTGAGAAACAAAAGCAGATGAAGCACCACAAAAACCTCTGTGGGAGGGGGTCAGTGTCAATGACTGGGCATACAAATTGTCTGATGACCTGTCTGCAACAAACGGTCAACCCTGTTCTTTTACACAGTGGTTCTCAAACTCTTTTACATCAATGCCCCTAAACTGACACAAATTAGACCACAGACCCCAAGCTGATAAGACTTTTGATTTTAGATGTTTTATTACATAAAGTGTTAGAGACCCATGACCAAAATAGTTATGCATTGTGTTGTTGTGATAGTTATGGATGGAATTATAGTGAAAATAACTTATCCCCCTGTTTGCTTGGGACGCCCCAGGAACCCCATTAAGGACCCCTGGGGCGCTCCGGACCACACTTTGAGAACCACTGCTTTAAAAAATGGTTAGATATTTCAGAAAATATTTTTGTTGACTTTATTGTCAAACGTTTGCTAAGAGGATTGAGAAGAGTCATGTTTGTATGCTAAATACATAGCTCCAGCCTCCAAATGATTGTCCTTCTCTTAATCGTAGCTCTTTCTTGCAAGGCTCCAAGCCATTCGCAGTGGTTCGGACCAATCAGCATCTCATTACAGAGGAACTATGGGTAGCTATGGGCAAGCGACTGTTTTCGTATTTGTACGAGCACCTTTTATGTCGTCCTAATCGTCCTTAAAAAGACAACATGACTCGCTTACCGATATGCTAACTAGCTTTCAAAGCTCCCTAGACTGCGGCTTGTTGTTGTGTTGTGCTTTCTCTTTTGCGCTCTCTTGCTCCATCATATGATAGACAGATGGTTCACCCAATCACCTGCCAAATATTTTTTTGAAAGCACCTGCCCTTTCCCAAACAGTTTCCAATGAAGGCTCCCCCAGATGGTTCTGAGTAACAAACCATCTGGTGCGTCACATTAATAAAGACTGGAAGTAAGGAAAAGGTAGAAAAATCCTTGTACCAGCTCCTTGTCAGTGCACTGGTTGTCACTGTATATTCTCATTTATTTAATTTGTATCAAAATCAAAGTGGAATGAAAAGTTGTGACTTCATTTGGAGGGTATGTGCTGGACTATTTCTTGGCCAGGAGCATAGATATTCTGGAGTCTTCTTGTCAACGTGAGGTTGCCAGGCATCTGGGGAGACTCTTGAATAATGAGGAATGGCAGCTCACTTCAGTTGTCTTTAGTCTGACTTCAGGCTTCTTTTATTACATGTGGTGAGTATTTTAAACCAGTGAATTTTATTTATGATGCTAAAGAAGGATGAGAGGAAAAATCTAGCCAGTCAGATCCTTCCAGTGTCTGCATTAAGTTCATTTGACAGATATTGTGCAACTGAATGAGATGTCCGGTAAGCTGCAACCTACTTAAACCGCTCGCGGTCGATCCCAGGTTGTTTTCATTTGCACCATTTTGCATCCCCTGCGACAGTTTCGGGATGTCTGTGGCAGTGGTCACAGTTTTAACGTGGTAATCAAGCGTTTGAAATGTGTACTTGAGGAACGCTCAGTTGCATCAAAGGCATGAAAAAGCAAAATGAGCAGGAAACAGCATGTTGCCTTGTTTATAGGACCTCTCAGCAGGTTTAATAGGATTTTCACAAATTAATGGTCTGATGTTTGTTTGATGTTGAAAATCTGTTGGTGGCAATTTCATGAAGCGTTCACAACCAGTAGCTATTAACTACATCATTACACCCTCTGTCTCCGTCTTGATCTCACTTTCTTCCCTTGTTTATCTCCACGGTGGTTGGATAACTAAGACACACGGGTCCCTCCATCTTTTTGTCCCCACTTCATCTTCCTCCCTCTCTCATTGGACTGTCCAACTCTCCTCTTGTTAAGACGGTCTCATCATTAGCTTAATTAACAAAGTTGACGTGTGTCACTATGAAGGTGCCTTTCAGGGAAAACGCTAACAATGCAACTGGCATGCGCAAGAAAATCTTTTGATGTCGCTGGAATGAAAAGCCTCTTTGTATGTAATTCTTAATTTTGTATAAAAAAAAAAAAAAAGAAAAAAATCATCTCTATGTGCTAATGGTGCATACATATTGAGAAAGATCAGTGTCACATCAGATTAAACGAAGAGGAGAAAAAAAGCAAATTGCAATAAAGAAAAGCCACTGAGAAACAGCAGGCCGAGCGGTTGAGGTTTGTGTTGCGTTAAGTTTTACAAATAAATTGTAATTTAGTGTATCTTACTAAATGAAGCATGAAGGACTTTTCTCCCATTCTACACAATTCTCTTTGGGGAGGTCCTTGAAATAACTTTGAGTCTACATCAACCAACTGTTTTGCACAGCGGGTTATTTTGGTATCTGGGGTAACCCAGCTACAAAACACAACAATGTGTTTTCACTCAGGCCTCACTGATGATAAGCAAATGTTTGTCTATCAGGGTAAGGTAAATGTTGCTCATGAGCTTATTTGTTTGTTTGTTTTTTTTTTTTGTAATTTTTGGATAGAAACTGATTTTCTTTCCCCTTGACACCATTGTTTTTTCTTTGTTTCTTGCCTCTTTTATTTAATTGAATATGATGAATGAGCTTTGATTAGGTTTCAAAATGTAAATAACATCAAACTCGTTTATCACCATGGCCGTGTATAGATTGTCCAGGTGAAACCCACCTCCTAGAAATAACATTTACATACATACAAACACATTTTGAAGGAGATGTAACACTATTTTTCTTTTCTTTTTTTTTTTTTATAACGATAATACGGAAAATGATCCACAGTCACAAAATGTTAACACTGAACGTATCAGACAAATGATAAACAGTGAACATATTTCCTGACAACATCTGCTCATAGCAACAAAAGCATTATTAAGCTTTTGTTGTTTGTTTGTTTTCTTCTTTAGATGCTCACAGCACTTAGGAAAGATTAAGGGAAGACTGACTTGAAGCATGCAACAGGATGAAGGAGGTTTACTTTTTTAGCATGATACTGAAATCTCACTTTCTTTTTTTTTTTTTGGCATTTATAAGCCTGTCAGGACATTGCAAAGTGACAGGAAATGGGACAGAGAGCAGGGGAATGACATGCAGCAAAGAGTCCGGCCAGCCCAAAATGTAGCACTTGCAGAAACTGAGACAGATGATCTGATCATTCATTAGTTTTCCCATCAAAACTTAACTGGCAAAGCATATTAGTATAGTAAGTATGAAAAACATCATCTGTAGGAGCAAAATACATTTTTACATCACCCAAAATGTAAAATCATTTTTGTGTGCAATGAAAGACAAATATGTAGTTTCAGTAAAGGCTCAATACTGCATGAAGTCAAATGTACATTAATTACATAAGTGTGTAAATATTGTGAATCTGCTTTGTAAAGCACAGCGTGAATCCACAGTTTGGATAGAAACTGTTTTGATTGCTGTAGAGCAATGATCTGGACCTAACTGCTCTAACGTCATCACGCTGTATCTGAGAAAAACAGCGAGGACAGGAGAGATGGAAGACAACTGTCTTTAGCGGTAATCAGCTCTCTGTCGGAAACAGTTTATAAATGCAAATATTCAGAACACCTGCGAAGACAAGTTGAGTTATTTTTACTTTCTCTTTTTTTCTTCTTCCCTTTCTTCCTCTGTAACATTCAAATGTTCTTATGACGAGTTGAAACAAGTATGTTTGGTGGCAAACACCAGCAACGAGAATCACAAAGAGTAATTACCAGACATGGAGTGATTTTTTTTATCATAAATTATGTTTTTACACAACGAAGAAGCCGGCATTTTCAGTCTCATAACTCTGTGAAAAATCATTCCACCAACAGAGATGTGGGTTTGCATGAATTACATGACATCCTCACACGACGCCAGTCTCGTTATTTGGTGTGTACAAGTTTGAAAGATGTGACATGGCCCCCTTAGTGGTTTGCAATCATTTAAAGAATTATGACATAACAGAGCTACTGGGGCTTTTTTATTAACGGTCTTTATATAGATGCTCCCCAAAGTATTTTTCACAATGAATAATGACATTGAGGCTGATCTAAACAAAAGTGTATGTGGGCCAGTGCCACTATGCGTTCAAGTGATGTACAATGCCAATTACAATACAGTTCATAGAACTCTACTTGGTACTTGAGAAAAAAGGAAGAAAAAAATTGGAGAAAATTAAAAGAATACCTTCAACATTGTTGCTAGAAGTAATATTTGTTTAAAGGCAAAAGTAAAAGCTATTTGTTTTTTTCTAACAGCAAACTAAACATTTCTAACATATTTACAAAAGACTCTTTTAAAGGAGCTATTTTTTAAATTGCTACATAGCTAACGTTAGCATTAACAGCTGTTTACTGACCACTCTAGAAGAAACGTTGCGAGTTATCATCAAATTTGATTCCTTTACTCACCAAGAGGTGTATCCAGTGGTGGAAAGAAACTCCAATGTTATCTCTTGTATCTATCACGTCTTTTCTTCTACCACAGTTAGCATGCTAGCCAGCTCGTCCCGGCCCGTCACTTACCTTTTTAGTGCGACGACCTCCTAGTTCATCTCTCCCGCCATTTCACCACACTGACAATACATGTAAGTTTTTTTTTTTTTTTTTTTTTGGACAACACTCGTGCTGGTACTTGTCTCAATCC
Source organism: Seriola aureovittata (assembly GCF_021018895.1). Taxonomy (NCBI): domain Eukaryota; kingdom Metazoa; phylum Chordata; class Actinopteri; order Carangiformes; family Carangidae; genus Seriola; species Seriola aureovittata. The sequence continues at coordinate 24,110,300 of NC_079369.1, forward strand.
TCTCTGCCTGAATTCATGGGGGGGTCGTGGATGTGGATGCAGTTGCTAGGTAGGCTAATAAGGTAAACTTTCATTTTTCACTCCCAATTAATAAAAGTATTGGCATTTTCATTAGCCAATCATCACTGTTGTACCCATTTTCATAGATTTACGGACACAGAATTGGACATAACCAGGAAGAAAACAGAATAGCAGTAGAAGGAAACAAATGAGGTTTTATTTGAAACAATGAATTTCAAAATTAGGAGTGAATTTTCACAAAAAAAGGATTTGTGTCCTGGAAAGGAAGATTAATTTTCCAGGACAGTCGCTCAAAACAACAATCCCAGTAAAACCAGGATGGGTGGCAACCCTACACTCACTCCCGGCAAGAAAGTACGTTCAGCAGCAGAGAAAACTATCCCCTTTAAGGTAAAAGGTAGTTGCAGTTTCCAGCTTCCTGCTGTAAAATACTTTTTACTATTGAGTCTTCTTTTGTTTTTAAAATACAACATTCTGTGTTTGTCTGAGAGCATTTCATATTATCCCCATAGTTTCCACTTGAATTGTCTCAGGAGACAGCATTAGCAGTAGCAGACACTCCCCTCGCCGGCTCAGTGACATACTGAACTGACTGACTGATCTGCATTGCTATGCCCAATAGCATTTCAACTGCATCAGCAGGTTATTTGCTAGGTTGATTCCCTGATTTGTTATGTTGGGCACCGAGCAGCACCCTCAGGCTGTCTGTACGCTGTGATGGATCTGAGACACCTGTGCTGTGATGGACAGGTAGCAGGGTATGACTCCCCTGCTCTGATCGCAGCCCCTGTAGCTCTGGCAGCCCCTCACCTCCGGGTGCACAGCGCTCCGTCTCGCTCAGAGGGGGGCTGACAGCTAGATGCGCGGCAATCCCCCTGCTGCGAGGAGCTGCAGGTGAAATAAACCTGCGGCCTGTGCGTGCATGTGCATGTGTGGCTGCGATAGGCAATTCCAGTCACTCACAACATGTCCCTGATGAGTGTTAAGGGCAAAATAAACCTTCAGTCCTCCATGACGCAGGATCTTTTCGTGTGTGTATGTGCGTGGTGAGCAAAAAGGTGAGGCTGAATTGAAATCTTCCACAACAGATCTGTGTATGTGTGTGTGTGTGTGCGTGTGTTGTGTTTTCCAGATTAGCTGTGGCACCATTCATAAATGTCCATCAGCGAGCAGCATAGTGAGGCAGTGTGTCTATCACAGTTAAGCTCTCCCTCTTTCTCTCTCCGCTGCTCCCTTCTTCAGCCGGCCCCAACGGACGGAGAGAAACACTAATGGCCGATCGTTATAGAGAAACACCGACATGAAACGGGCCTTAATGAGCTGCTTTCTGTTTTGAATTTTTCTCGGGGGGTCATTTTTATTGGTGGGAAATTGATTGGCAGCAGGCCCGCACCCACAGGGACACTGCGATATTCTGGGCGATAGCAAAATTGTTGCAGCAAGGGCAGCTTTGTTTAGACGTTTGCAGCTGCAGGCTGTGTTGAAAGTGAGTATGAGCATGTGTCTTTGCACGAGGGAGTCGCTGTGCATCTGTAGGGTGAAGGAGGTTGTATGCATGTCAGACAGAAAAAAACAAATCAGAAAATCCAAAGTTAATTGTTCCTTTGTAAAGACAATTATTTTCCAAGCACTGTTAAGAGGAAACTGTTGTAAAAGTTTGAAGGACTTTGCTAGCAGTATTATGATGTCAAACAATGTAGAAGCTATAATGTCACTTCTAAAGCCGTCTTGCATTGACAGAGTTTGTCCTTACACGGGAGCAAATTAGCACAGGATGGGATCTGCAAGTATGGATGCTTCTAGTGCTTGATGATATAGAAACAATTTCCAGAGTGTAATTTAAATGAAGCTAGTGATAATCCATGTTTGCTTAAAAACCACTTAAGACTTCTTATAAAATAACCTGATGGGGATGGCTGTGTTTCGCTAATCCATTGAATGAAATACAATACCTGACAAATCAAGGTGCAGTGCGGAGGAAGTCTGTTTAACCTTCAATAATCAATCAATCAATCAATCAATCCACAGAGGCATAGAATCCTAATCGTTTTTGTTTTGGTACTGCACATTTAATGGTTCAGTCTCAGTATCCTCTTCAACTCGGCAAGCGAGCAGCTGTTTTCAGGAAACCACCACTGGTAAACCCATAGTATGCCACTTGCCCGGTGCCAAACAAAGGCAAACAAAGTTAGCGACTAGCCGGTGAAGACAGTGTAACGTCCAAAGAGCCTCAAGAGACAGTGGAGACAAAAAAAAAAAGGGAGGGAATGTAGGATTTTCACTCATCAGCTGGACGGTAATGCAGCTAAGTGAACGTTTATGTTGCTCCATGTCTGAGGGAGTTGTTTGACATTAGCCTTAGCATGTTGGCAGCTTGTTTTTGTCCAAAAGTTGATGGGATAGTTATTTTGGTTGAAATAGTTTAGTAAAATCCTGAAAGTTCTTATTGATATCATGGTTTATAGGTTATTGTCATACAGAGCAGAGACACCGCCCCAGCCTTATATTTTTTAGAAAGCTTTTGGCAGCATTTTGTGCCTTAATTAAAGAGTGGAAAGCAGACGGATGACAGGAAATGAAGTGACAGAGATGGAGTGTAACACGTAACAAAGGTCCCAAGCTGGTCTCAAACCACTGTGAGTAATGGCCAGTGCTGCACCAGCCCCCCCCCCCCCCCCCTCCTTTTTCTTCGCCTCTAACAGCCTTCATCCTCTAAATTCAGGAGTAAAACTGATATCTTAATTGCAGTCTGTCTTGTTACAGCATCTCCCAGACTGCATCATTGCATGATTAAATCAAGATAATAAAAAAAAAATGGCGAGCAGTGGTGGAATAAACAGAGTATTGCAGTGTTATATAACGTCTTTGTTTATCCTCTCCGAAATAGCTGTAATCAAGTCAAAACCAAGTCCTCTTCTCATCAGTGTGTCTCAGGTGTTGCTAGACCATCTCAGTCATGGCTGTTACTGTTTATCATTTATCTCTCTACTGATTTAGCAGCTAGGTGCCAACAAACAAACAGCTAAAAATATTTAATTTCCATAGTGAACAAAACAAAGTAAATTGTAGCTCTTCATCCTCTAGACATTGAACAAGGAGGCTGCAGCAAATGTATAGTTTCTTATGGAGGGGAGATGTGTATATAAGATGCACTATGTTTTGTGTTGCAGCCACTCTTCCACATGTCAGTGTATATTTTTACATGTAAATCTCACCTATTGAAGCTCAACACAGAAAAAAACACATTCACTGGAATGAAATGTACCAGTTTATTTGTAGTGTTTCTTCTCAAGAGATAAGTCAACCTCCCACCCAACAGTGAATGAAAGGTCTTCAATTTCTCCCCTGCTAGGTTTGGGGTAGAACCATGTTTATTACCAGCTATATTTGAATAGAGCTAATCTATGCATCAAGCAGCAGCACTCAGTCTCTGCTCTTGGTAGATAAAGGCAGCTGGCATGCTCCAAGGCCGGGCTGAATATCAAACGACTTCAGACGAATCCCGTTCCCTCCAAAGGAGGCCCCAGAAAGCAGCGAGACTCCATCCATGATTACAGCCCGTCGAACCGCGCCGCCTTAAAAAAGTGACTCAAGATGAGAAAAGATTGCGCTATTATTTAAAATCGGTGGAGAAAGACGATGTTTTTCCAGCATGGTGCAAAGTAATTCTGCAAGCTGGAGGTAGAAGCAGCATGATACCATTCGTCTTTCAAAGAACGGCACACAGGATTCACTTAGAGGTCGTACGGACATCATATTTAACGCCCGGCAAGGAATAGATCTGAAGATGAGCCTCCTCCTGCGGGGCAAGCTGTGTCCTGTCCACTGTAAAATCCCCAAAATATTTTCTTCCTTTTCAAGGAGCAGAAAACAACCGTTAAGATCAGTGTTTTTATTTTGCCCCTAATGGAAATGTCTTCCAGATCCCTGTCACTTCCTTCTTGACAGTGATAGAAATGCTCTCCAAATTATGTGCAAGCCCAAACAACAACGCGGCTTCTGTTAGAACCTTTGTCCTTTTCTCCAATGTGCCTGCACGCGGCATTTCATGTGTGGTGTGTCCTTTGCTTACAACGAGCATGTGTTTGTGTGACATTGCAGGGAGTTTGGCCGCTGGAAGGTGAACAGCTTGGCCCTTGAGAGACAAGAGAACAATGGCTTTTCTTTGCCGCTGGACCCCGACTTCCTCCAGACCATTAGGCAGCTGGGCAGGAGGCCCAGTCTCGGCGCCATCACTGACAACATCATCAGGAAATACGGAACCCACTTCCTGCTCTCTGCTACACTGGGAGGTAAATGAAAGAGATGAGCTGTGGTTTTATTGTCTTACCTTAACAACATGTTTTTAAAAGGTGAGGTTTTTGGGCATCCAGGTGCCGCAGACCAAGTATGAACATTTGGCCCTCACAGACCATCAGCTACCAAACAAAGGCCTTAAAAGAGTAATCTTTCGTAAAGCCTAGCTGTTAATCATCTCTGAAGCTCTAAAGCTTTGTGCATTGTCCTCAAACAACTAAATATTTGACTAAATATTGGCTCAGCTGTGAACGTGGGATGATTTGTGGTTGTTTAAGCTCATATTCTCTGATTCAACATGGAAAATCTATGTTTGGAATTGTTTGACAAAAAAAAAAAAAAGAAAGAAAGAAAGAAAAATGTCAGTGGATTCTCTGTTTTCATAACAATAGATGCAAGTTAGCCAGAGAAGCTCAGCAAAGCTCCCGTGGCTATCTTCTGCAAAATCTCCTCCCAGCTCCTCTGCTGGCTCTTTTCATCTTTTTCTCTCTCTTGCGCATAAACTCTCAAAGCCAAGATGAATACCAACAGTATTTAAAATAGATTACAAAGACAATCCTGTACATTATGTGAGAAGATCAGCGGCTAAACCATGGCCTGATGTAACCTTTTACCTTTAGCCTTTGTTTGGGAATCTTAGTGCAGTATTGTATTGTAATTCCTTGTTAGTATTACTGTAAGTAAAACTGCACAGACAACATATAAAGCACAAAATGATTTACTCCCAAACTGAAAATGGAAAAATGACTATTTTCTCTGACTATACATTGGCTTGTAGTGAGAGGGTTGCCGATTCATGCAAAGTCACACCTTTTAAGCCAATATTATGCTTTTTTTGCATATGTATTTACTATGTATAAATACTAATAAGGACTGAAATAAACTGAACTGAACTGAAAGAACACCATGCTGCTGCATTGGTTTTAAAAAAGGGAAATATGGTAATTTGCTTCTTGCTGAGAGTTAGATGAGGAGATGGATACCACGTTCACATCTCTAGGCTTAATATGAAGCTGGAACCATGAGAGGGTTAGTAGCTTAGCTTAGCATAAAGAATTGAAGCAGGGGGAAACGGCTAGCCTAGCTATGCCCAAAGGTTAAAAATATTCAGCTACCAGCACGTCTAAATCTCGCTATTTAACACGTCATATCTCTCTCTCTCTCTACCTGGAGACAAGTGTTAACCCCTTTATCTATCCTGAGTGTTATGCTAGTTTTAGTGTCTCTCCAAATTAAAAGCACATTGCCCATAAAACCTAATGCTGTTAGACAGGATGTTTCTATTGATCTCTCACTCCCTCCAACATCTGTCAATACACTGTCTTCTGAAAGCTTTGGCTCTCGTTTGTGTTGAAAGACAACATCATCCATTTGTGCATTGTGGCTGCAGATTTATTGTCAGTGAATTTGCACACGGGATAAAATTGGTAGAGACTGTGAGCAGATTTTCACCCTCTGATGTGCTGTTTCCCTGCCTATGTGATTGTATAATGAGTGCTGTCAGGTGTTCGTTGGTTAATATTTACCACCACGCCACAGAGAACATTGTGTGTGTGTGTGTTTGTGTGTGTGTGTGAGTGTGTGTGTTCACAAGGGCTGAGTCATAAACGAAGTTTGTGTACGTATCTGTGTGCGTGTGTTCATAGGGGAAGAGTCATTAATGATCTTTGTGGACAAGCGGAAGTTGAGTCGGACGGCTGAAGTGAGCGAATCCAATGGCACAGCTGTGACTCTGGAAGCTCTGCACCAGCTGGCCGCCTCCTACTTCATCGACAGGGAGAGCACCCTGCACAAGCTGCACCACATCCAGATCGCCTCCACTGCCATCAAGGTAAAACGCCTGCTGTCCTGCTGGGCTTCTGTCACAACACAATAGCAATTTAATAAAAAAAAAATAAATAAAAAATTTAATTTGCCAAAGATTTAAAATGCTCCCATTGTTGGATTTTTTTTTTCATGTATGATTACAGCATTTCCATGTAGACATTGTACAAATCAGATTCTGTTTCAGTTGATAAACATAATGATTGGATTTATTTATATTAAGAAAAAGTCTGGATTAGCTCTTTCACTAAGGAATTAATGAAATCACAGACAATTTAGGGCATTTAAATGGAAACCGTACAATCAGCAGGTTTTGCTTATTTTTAATGAGAAGAGCTACAGTATTTTTCAATCAGGGTGCTGTTTTTTTTTGTTTTTTTTCTTGCCTCTGTGGATTTAGTCTCCAAATTAATTCATTACACACTCTTTAAACCACTTTTTTTTTTTTTGCAAACATTATAAAGATCACTCTCAAGCCCCTGATGCCACTATATAGAGTCTGTATGCAAACAATATGGTAATAACAGAATATGATGGGATCTTTATCATGAAACATGTGCAGGCAATCATGCAGCCCTATTGAATGCTGTAAAAGCCACATACTACGGAACAATTGGACAGAAGGTGGCAAAAGCAAACTCTTGCTGTGATTTTTAAATGTAACTCTGTGATTAATAGAGTGTGAGTCATTGACTCACACTAACAGCTGTTTATGTGCTTATGTTTTTGAGATAATAATGGCCGCTTGTGCTTCCCTCTGGGAATAAGTATTGGAACAAATTAAGAAAATTACGCTGCACAGTGGTCAGTACTTGCCAAGTACTTAGCACTTACTAACAATTACTGTATGCAGTTTACGACCCATCAATAGGCCCTTTAGTGCGGACTGCAGCTTGTTTCAAATGCACAATATCATTATGCTGCAGATTATTAAAACATATTTTAAAAGAACATAACACAATCTCAGGCCTTCGTTCACAGACCAGAACCTTCATAAGGACTGATAAACTTTTTTAATTAATGAACACTTCAAAGTGAATGGACTAAAAGACATCACATAATGTTCAAGCCAGAAACCCAGTGGCAGCCTTTACAGAGGTTACCTATGGTTACTTGAGGAGCAGAGAGTAACTCAGAGAGAACACCTTTGATGGGGCAACCTCTCATCATTAAATACATTTAGTCCACATCAGGATGAGGACGGCACAATCTCTACTTACTTTTAAAAGAAAGTCTAAAAACAGATTTTTTTTCGCTCAGTCTTTTCTTAAATCTGATTACTTATCTTTCTACCTATTTTGTCCTATTTCAGTTCATTTTAATACTTTTTATTATTGTTAAGCACCTTGTGTCGCCGTCTTTGCACGAAAAGGTATAAATGTACGAATAAAGCTTGATTTGATTTGATTTGATTGAAACTTTTCCTCAGAAGAACTTTCAGGCAAATTGTGTCATGCATCACATACGTTTTGTAAACTACAGCATCCTTTCATATTGGTTTTAATTTAACCCTACCCATCACCAATCCACATGCAGTATTTGTGATGTACTGTATATGAACTTATATCAGTATTTGGTAAGATAATATAGGCCTCTTCCTCATAGCTGTTTTATGTTGCTGTGCAGATTTGCAGATAAAGGTGTATTATCTCTCTTAGTCACTTGAAATATTCAATATCTTTGAGTGTTTTGTCTCACAATGTCTACCTTGGTGCCACTGCTGCAGTTTTCAACCCAGAGCGGGACATTTTTCCAGTACAAGAAAACCCATGAGCCAAGTAGCTTTCACTATAAACAGTCTGATCTCAGTTCTTTTGTCCGCTTAGGTTCGGTCGTCTTGAACTGAGATGTATCAGCATTTCTTTCAGCTCTATTTGCATTTAAAGAACTCCGTTTTAGATCAATTCAGTGACAAATCTTTTCACAGTTTTGGTCTGACAGTCGCTGTTTCCGACTGCTGTGCACCTGGGAAACTTTGCTTGTGTTTTGTTCGCTTTGTTTTATGATGTGGTGAAGCATCATTTAACAGAAACAGAACATTTCTCTGCAGAAAAAAAAAAAACGGGCGCTGGCCTAAATCTTGCAGCACCATTAACCCATCCTTAAGGCACCATAAGGTGTCAGGTGGCTCTCTTCAGAAACCGCTGTCCTGCTGCTGCACCTCTATGAAAGAACATGTTCAATCTGGAAACTGATTGATAAAATTTAAGTCAAATATTGAAAACTGACTGATTGACTTGACATTCTTTATTTCGCCAGTTGATTAAAAGTATATTTCTTTTCTTCCTAACCTTCCATTGTATACGATTTATAGTGTTTCAACTTGTTCTTTGGAGAAAAACATGCGCACCTGCACGCTCAATGAGCAAGAGGGAGTTGGACCAAGAAAGGAGATGAATCGAGCAGCATTGTTTACTTGCTCCTTCATGTGTGTATTCACGGGCATATATATGGAACAGCGCCACTATGCATATCAAAATATGCTTGTGATGTAAATATCACCCTGTATCTTTTACTGCTTAATACCTTTGGGGAGTGTTCATTCATCACTCTGTCAGTTGTTATCTAGCAGAATGAATTGAATCGGCTGAGTTTGCCCTTCGCGCCGCACACAGAATTCTCTGTGCTTTCCTGAGAATCTGTTTCTTCACGTGGCTTTAATGTGTTTATATTTGCTTGTGGTAAACAACAGATTAACGTCGCAGAATGTTGGTAAAATCAGCAACCTGCAAAAACACCCATCTGAGACACTGTCAGTTTCCTGTTTATCATAGGCTGTGTGCTGTGATTACACCTGTCTCTGCAGTGGGAGTTATGGGACTGGATGTATCGGGAACAAACACCTCTGATCTGACTAATGGATCCACATTTATTGTTTTAATATTAACCACAGTGTGGGACCTGTCTCAACAGATCTGGGACCTGTCTCTTTCCTGCAATGACGCTGGGTAAAGCTGCTGCTTCGCTGTGAGACAGTAGTGAAATATTGAAAACATGTGATACTGAAAAAAGAAAAAAAGATGAGCTAAACTGAAACGACCTGAGATCAACTGAGAGAAGAATAAATGAGATAAAATGGGGAAGCATCTGATGAACAAAAAAACTGTAAAAAAATCTTACTTCAAAAGCAGCATTTGGAGAACTGTCATGGCCTTCATCAGCAAATGGAGCTGGCTCAGGTGTCAGACTTTAAAAAGCAGATATTAATATTTCACAAAACCCAAAATCCTTATTATGATGTGATTCATTGTTACCGTAGCATTACTACTCTCTGTCCTGTGAAAACCATGTACCTCCAAAACATCAGCCCAGTCTTTTCAGATGGTCAGATTGATTTTTTAATGGTTTATTTATCTTATGAAAGAACTCTGTCCATTATTTCCCATGTGGTTAAATTGTTTGTTTCCTGTGAACAACATACCACATCACAATGATATAAAAACAGAAAAAAATAACTGCAAATCTTCACACTGGAGAAGTTGGAATTAACCAAACACCAACTTCTAGGGCTGAAAATTGAAGCCACCACTAAAGTGCCAAAAAACCGCAGTTCTTCAAATGACCACTAGAGTCTGGCTTCAAAGGTGAGTCAATCCCCATAGACTCCCAACTTTACAGCAGAAATAAACATGTTTACAGCCTGGCACAAAAACAGTTTTGGTCTCTAACACTAATTTCCTGCTTCATCTGTACAGGAGGTGAAGTTTTTTTAATTCACCTGTTTGTATTTTATTAAGGCTTTAGGTTATACATGATTGCGGGCGTGGCCACTTTGAGTGACAGGTGGGTGAGCGCATGCTTGCCACAAATTTCTCTCAGCTTCACACGCACCCCACCGGTTTTATCCATTTTTGGATTAGCTGGGAGGTAGGCGGAGTCAGGTGCCGCCAAGATGACGATGGCAGAGCAGCTCACTCTGAGCTTCAAAACCTTCAGAAACCAATCCAACCAACGGATAAAAAGGTGACATCTCAGAGGCTATGTCCATCTTTATTTACAGTTTGCGAAATGCCTGTTGACAATTTTCTGTTAATTTTCTTGTCTAGTTTGTACATTGGTTGGTATGTTGGCACATCGGGTGGAGTGGTTGTCACTTCATATCCCGGGTAAAAAACAAACAAAGAGCGGTCACCAGTGAGTAACAAGGAGCCAGCAGGAGCCTCTTAATACAGAGCTCCACTCGAAAAGTAGAAACATCAGTGTCTATTTCCCTAATTCTGACTGTGTGGCTGCAGCTTAAAAAAAAAAAAAAAAAAAACTAAACTGCTTGCCTTTTTCTGAGCCACAGCCCATTTTTCATGGACTTGTCCTTATTGATGCCCCACTATAGAGCCCATCAGAGATAGAACTGTACATTCTCTAAAGTGAATTGGCAAGAGGACGTTGAGCTGATTTGGCAGCCGCCACTGAACCAGAGTCCTGCTAAAAACCCCTCTGATTGAGATGAATGGAGAAAAAGCCCTCTGGGGTACATTTGTTTGTACGGCGTTTTCAGGTGACTGATGTAAAATATTCACAGCGTCAGCAGCCTTTAATTCCGAACATGGGTTTTTACCTCACCCCAATGAAGACGGATGCCAAAACAAAGCTGCCTTTAAGAAAAGCAGTGGTCCCCTGGTTTTAAGAGATAACATATTTTAAATGGTAGAAATGTCTGGCCTGAAGGAGGAACTGTAGGACTGAGCACAGTTGCACTGGAAAATAATCAAAGACGGGAAAAAGGAGATAGGAGTGTGGGGGGAAAAAAATGGCTGTGCTGTTTCATAGTGTGATGAATCAGCCTTTCCATTTCAGTAATTTCCTTTGAGAGCCTCCGTCATTTGTCAAACATTTTGTGGTATGAGTTAAGGTGTCATGCGACCGAACAGCAGAGATGAGACGGGGACAGACAGGCCTTATTTAGCAGGCCTTTTAGCCCCGGGATCGTGTACGCAGCAGGTACACAGGAAATGCTGCATCAATCAATGCGCTTACCTTTGATTTGCAGCCCAGGCTTCTGCCGTATTGAAGATTCATTAAACTAAAGTTGGGAGGAGAATATCATTGACGGGGAGGAGAAGTGATAAGGAATGTTTGACCCAATTTGCTGTGCGAGGCCCTGAGTGCTCAGTCAGTCATGCAGCGTCACGCTTCATTTGTTGGAGTCTGAAAAAAAAACACACACACACACAAGTAAAACTCGAGCTTCAGAAATCAGATAATGGCTGCTAAGGAACAGTTGCAGAGAACACGGCTCCCTGAGTTTGGGGCAGTTTTGATGGCAGGATAAATAAGACAAAAAAACAAAAACAAAGCGTTCCGGCCTCTGTTATCACGAGCATGTATGAATAATTCATTACTGGCTGATTTTTTAGCATTTTCATTATTCAGAAAGGAAGATAAACATTCTTCTGTTTTTTTTTCTCTTCACCACTCCTCTAACCTTTAACTAACTCCACAGGTTTTCCTTTGCTTGAGAGGTTATAGGTGAGAAGACTTCAGATCGTTGTATGGTAGAAAAAGATGGATGATAGTTTCTAGTTTTAGTCTGATATATGACTATTTCTCTTTAACAGTCCTATATTTTACACTTTTGTGGTGTTTTCTTTGAAGTGTTGATCCATAAGAACATATATTTGTGGTTTTAAGAACCAAAAAACATCTCAATGTAGTTTTACATCTCCTATTTAGGGCTTCTCTCTGGAGCTCTAGTCACAACAGATTGAACAACCAATCAGAAGAGGGGCTCTGAACCTCTTTTTGATTGGCTAACTGTTTTCTGAGTGATCAAATACAAATATAGCAGATATCAGGTAAACACTTGGAGAAATCAAATCCTGCAAGGTTGGATCTGGGGTCCAGGTGGGCGGGTCATGGCTGGGGGCTGTACTTTTTTGTGACATCACAAAGTTATAGAAGTCCTGGCGGCTCGTTCTAATGCACAGTTTTTAAAGTGAGGCTGTGTGTATTCTGTCTATGGATTGCACACTTTGATATTTTCACTGTATTTATACAGCACATAGACCTGCTTTATAATCAAAAAAGACAACTCACTTTCTACTATGTAGGACGTTTAATCTGCAGCTGGGTAAAAGAAGTGAAGCCTGGAGAGAAGAAATAAATACACAGGATCAAATCTGCTCTCTCTGTCCTTCTTCAAGTGACTGGTACCTCCTGTAAAATAGCATAGCTTACTTTCCCTTAAAGAGACTCAGTGAACATAACACTACATACTGTATTAAATTCCACTTTCTTCTCGCAAAGGTTCCCCTCTGTTCCCCTGTGGCTTTGAATGGCTTTATTTTTTTTTTTCAAGAGGGCACACAATAATCTCATTCTGATGCTATTTTCTCCCTCTTCCCCTTCTTCCTGCTCATAGTTTATAAGCTTATCCCTCGCTGGTTGATATTAGAGTGTAAGCCAGTGCAACAAAGTGGTCTTAAAGCGTGCATTGAAATCCTCAAAGACTGAGTAAACAGGCGAGAATGCATCTCAGATGCAAATGTGGATTTGCACATCTTACCATGCCGTGGTGATTAAGCAAACGACCGTTCTTGAAGGTGCAGCAAAAGGCAATTTGGAAATGAGCGATGATTTTCATGAAACATTAATGCTATCTTGTACTTTTTTTTCTCTTCTTCCAGCAGGCAGAAAGTGCAGCCATTTAAAGTCCATTGTTGCTCAAACATCTGACAACAGCAGCTTGCTAAGTGACATTTTATGCTGTTTTGTGGAATTATTCATATGAGGCATTTGCAGCAGTGATGAATCTTAGTCAGTAAAAGATGCACCCGCCTAACTGGTCTTATAATAATATTAAAGCTTGTGCATTTTTTAAATAATGGATGTGCCTCGGAGCCATCTGTACCGATGGACCATGGTAACGGGCTAAGTGCTGCGTCGCCCTGCTGAGGCCACACACCAATAACACAGAGGCTATCGTCTATCTATAAACTGTGCAAGACATAATCTGATTAAGATAATACGGGTGGTTTAATAGCCAACTTGTAGTGTTGTTTCCTTTTATCATGTTCACTTTATTCAATTTATTAGCTGTATATATTTAGTTGCAGCTTCTCAGTGAAAACAGATATGTGTACAGTACATGGGGATGAATCCCAGCTAAGCCAAGTTTGAGAGAGGATCAACATTTCTCGGTCATCATGCTTTCCTTATTTTGTTTTATTTGTGTCATGCACTGGCTTTTGCAGCAACACCATTATTTTCAGTTCTTGCAGTAAATTTGAAACTGAGAGGTATGTGTTTCTACTTGTGTGTGCATAACCTCTCTAGTGGGAACACTGAACCTAACATCACGCCCTCCTCCCACTCCGCTGTAAAAACTGAGTAAAACTAGCAGCTGTGCAGTGCTTAATCCAGTTACGATGCCAAATACCGGCTCTGGCTCTCACCTGCTCCAAAAGTTGAAATGACACGTCCTGAGCCATCGCGCTTGTGCACTGGGGGGGCCGTTGGGTTGTCTGAGAGTGGAACTGTGTCAGCTCAACCAGCAGCAGTGTTTTCCCTGAACAACATGTCTGGCAGTAGGCAGAGCTGCATTTTCTCCGACAGAGTGTAAGATGAAGCTGAAAAGGATGCCTTCAGGGCCCACATGGGAATATTTGTTTTCTGCTTGAACACACAGACTGGTGACAAAATAAAGGAAAATGAATGGAGGGAGAAGAACAAATGCAGATGCCTGCATATGGGGCACGAGAGAAAAAAAAAAAAAATTATATGAATCATATGGTGTGGCATTCACATTCACCAGATCTTAATCCAATTGATGGGACACATATGGCTGATAATCTCCACCACCGTCATCAAAGAGGGTCCCAGCAGCTTTTACTAAGACACTTTATGTTATTATTTTCCAGTCATTTGTCATCTTCTTTGCTCCAGTGATGCCACATACATACATTAGGCCAATATATATATATATATATATATATTCATATTAGAGCTCAAAACTCCCGCAACGTAATATCCAACTTTACAGCGGAAATAAACATGTTTACAGCCTGGTACAAAAGACGGTTTTGGTCTCTACAGTTAAATTCCTCCTTCATGACAACCTATGAGTGACGTCACAGAGGCTACGTCCATCTTTATATACAGTCTATGGTTTCAGCTTATGGCCTTCATCAGTGTCCCTAGTGAAAAGCGTTGGTCTAATAATGAAGTTCTTCTGTTTACTGCAAGTGTTGCTGGACTTTTGACCACTTTAGACTTTTTTGGACTTTGGAAGTAGGTGAAGTTGCGCCAGAAACCTTTACTTTGCTTCTACGGAATTTCAACGCCATACATTCACTTCGCTGCTAAGTTTCCATGGATGCTTTACCAGATGTCCACAAAACCTTGAAAATATGCAAATAGTTACTTTCTCACAGCCGCTATCATAAAAACACCTAGATATTACAATATTACCCCCAATCAACTTTATGTGGAATGACATTATTCTATTTTCTAAATGATTGATTTCAATCACAAAACTAATACAAGTTGTTGTTGAAGTGTTGGTTTTGCAGGTTTTTCTAATATAATGCATAACACTGGAATGCATGTGTTGAACACCCAGATGGTCCTCATAAAAATGTGATTTCATCTGTACTTGTCAGCTCATACTATATGAAGTATTTATTACTGCTGTGATATTCATTTCCAGCCATACCAGTCAGCTCTAAAGATATAAAAAAAGTGAAAGAGTTCAAGTGAATACACTCTTAAGGAGTATTTAGACAGTAAAAAAAATACAACATAAGGCATGCCTGGAGGGCAAAGTGAAATTCATCACGATGAGATAAAGAAGTCGCGTCCGCAGCACGTGGAAGCATCACAAACTGCTTCTTCTAGAAAAGCCTTTAAGTGCAATTAAATGTTCCATTAAATGCAGCGGTTAGTTATTCCGACACAGTCAGCACAATTATCTTGTACTCAATTATGGAGCATTAATAATCCCCCCCCCCCCCCATCCCTTCACATACATACCCCTCCCACCAAACCCATCCATGTCATTTATATATCACATTCTCAGAATAACTTGTATGTTTTTCTCACCTTTCAGCAACAACTGCCCCGTGAGGTTTTGAGATAAGTGTAAAACCTACAAAAAAAATTTTTTTTTTTTTTTTCTTTTTTGGGGTCAGTTTCTAATAGAGAAGGCTGACTGTGCACACATGCTCTGCTCCACTGGGTTCTTTTTTGCAGATGGTCTCATTGCTATGCATAGAAAAGCCATCTTTAGATTTGCATTTGGTCAATTTTCCCCTTTAAGTTGGACATCTGTCTGTGTTAGGAATTAATCTGCGGATCCCTATGGAGGCTTCTCGGATTTTAATTAATTGTGTTAACGCATCAATAATAAAAAAAAAAAGCAGAATGGAAGTCAGTTACTCTCTCTCTCTTTCTCACCCTCCTTAGCTCTGTCTGCCTGTCCTGCCCAAAATGATGTCTTTGTATTCAAAAGACTATATTTTAATAAGTTTAAATTGAAAAGCGGCAGCTCAGTTCAGAATTTTTTTGTCAGCAGGAGATTGAAAGAGACACTGGATGTGCAACCGCTCATACAGAGCTCCCAGCTTTTATTCCTGTTCATGTCTCTCTGTGCTTAGTTCCCTCATTGACCTTGTAGTTGTCAAAAGTAGATGTTTAAGAAGAAAGACAACTTTCCTGCCTACAGCGGCAAGTCTTCCTTTTCCCTCCTGGCTGGATACCACTGTTGCTGTCATTAATCTAGCAAGAAGATGTGGTTACAGTTATTGGACCTATGGGAAAATATTAAAAGAAGACACCGTCACGGTGTTTGGCAATAATTTGCAAGTGACAGCGAAGGAGATGGATTTCCCTCCAGGTTGGCAGTTTATCTTTGCTGCCCTGTGAAAACCTGGATATATATATATATATGCGTGGTCTAAATCAAGCTTTTGTCAAGGATGACTGAGCTGAGATTGTGAACAATCTAACCGTGAGCTCAAAGGAAAGGAGCGATTCTACGGTGTTTTATGTGCGTCTTTGTTTTGTCAGCACAAATCTGGTGCTCTGTCTTTGAGACTCGCGGCGCGGTTGCATCTTCCAAGACTCGCGGCGAAAAGTTGTGAGATCTTTTTATGCCGGTCTCAGAAGGTATTCTGTTTTTACTTAAGTTTTCTCACTCCCAACTTCTCATCCAACTTCTTCAGTGGATTCAGCATTTGCTCAAAAAGAAAATTATTTGGAAAGAATCCTCTTTTTTTTTTCTTCATGGTATTCATGCAGTATGTCCTTATCATTATGCAGTCTGTAAAAAAAAAATAAGGACATCACTTTCATCTCTTCTTTTGACACAGTCTAATATCTGCTTAATTCAAATGACTTTCCGTGTCGGAGGTAGTTACCACACTCCGCACATGACTGTTGTTGAGGAATTTTTGTTTGTTTTGCTCGTGTGCGTTTTGGTCTCTGCCGTCAGTGTTCATTTTTTACACTTCTGCCAGGAATGGTAGCAGATGTTTGCTGCTCTTAGTTCAGTTTTTTTCCCTTTTGTGTCACATTTGTTATTGAATAACTTATCTAATTATACCTGGCTGTGATAAAAACCCAGCAGCTTCACATTTCTCTTCTCCATTTTTTAAAATTCTTGTTCTTATGTGAAGTCATATGACATCAGGTTCACTCATGCTCGATTCCGAGTGGGCCAAGCTGCACGAAAGCCACCACACACAATTTTTCTAGTGCTGAGTGCAGTAAGAAATAATACCCTGAAAATGTTTTATTCTCCAACTATGCGTGAAGTGGTGGTGTGAGAGCAAATCACCTGAGTTTGCATGACCATGGTGCCCAGAAACTCATTTCTAAGCACAAGCCAGACCACTTCTGTATGGCACTGCAAAGTTTTAAATCCACTATGTCACTACAAGGCCCTTCAAATGAATATGGTGTGAAAATATTCTCCCTTTTTTTTTATTCATAATAACTAAGAGTCCCTGGGTTCTCAAAGGCTACAAGAGCTCAGTTTGGCTAGATCGTCACTTTATTAAAAGAATACCATCAGTGTAATCAGTCCGATACATGAATACACATCTGTTAAAAACCCTATGTCTACAATTTACCTTAAAGGTCCCATATTATATAAAGGGAGATTTCCATGTCCTCTTTGATTATACAGCAGGTCTAGGTTCTATATTAATACTGTGAAAGTATCAAAGCCTCAGTTCCACAGAGAAATGCACACAGCCTGTATTCAGACACTGAGCCTTAAAACCAGCCATCAGGACTTCTGTAACTTTGTGTTGTCACAACAAAGCAGTCGATGCTTTGTTGTGAGCCTTGCTCCAAGCCCCTCCTGGACCCACCATTCAGCCTTGCAGGATTTATATCTTCTTATGGCTATCAAAACTTCAAAATAAAATACAGGACAAGTATAAAACATGGGACCTTTAATGCTTCAGTTTCTGGTTATAGCCCAGCGGCTCCAGTAAATTGAAGCCGACTCCATTAAAATAGTTTGCTTCTTGTCTTGCTTACTTTGTGTTATTGTATTCAGTCAACCCACATATTGAATCACAACATTTTAATTTAGAATAAATGTAAATATAGAATTTGTTTTGGAGTTAAGCCAGCAGAGAATGAGCAGCGAGTTTTAATAGATCACCCAACTGGTAATAGAAATAAACACATTCAGGTCGAGTGGGACTGTGGATCATCTGCCTGAGCAGCTTCAAAAGCTTCATTTGTCCCAGAGAATCATTTCCTCCTGGCACACGAGAGTTTTTTTATTTCTTATTAAAAACAGGAAGAGGATGCATTCACTTAATTTTCCTATAAGTAAATACAAGCCAGAAACAGATGCTCTACAAGAAACATTATCTTAGTCACAAGCAGTGTTCTGTTCGGTTTCCTGCCATTATATTGTTTTCTAAAACTTTTTTCACATAAGCATTAGACTCTTAATGGTTTGTTACTATTTTTTCCATTTGCAGGATTTGGGTTTCTATCACAGACCAAGTGAGAAGCATAGGTTCTGTTGTCATGTGTTTACCGAGTGACCCGCAGAGTTATTTCACACGGCACAGACGATAAGGACACAGTGATATTTACTGCACAGGCTGTTTATTCAGACAAACAATTCTTGCTCACACATCTCACTGCTTGAATGTCCACAGGCCTCTGTATGTGCATATTTTTCCTCAAATATGAGCTGGTAAACAGGTGGACAGAGTCTTCTCCCTGTGTGTTAACTGGCGTGATTTCTCTTCTCCTACTCCTACAAGGCTGAAGCAGTTAGTTAACCTGTATTAGAGCAGGTATGCAAACCCAAGCGCCCCTCTCCAGCCACCGTTTCAAACGCACTCAATATACGACCAAGATCTCACGAGTAGATCCAAATCCTCCTTCCAGTGCTTTTTGTGAATCACATCCGTCTTATTCGCTAATTATGTAAACATAGCTATTGTGTGAGAGATTATCAGACATACAAAAATGCCATAATGACACATGGCGAAGGGACAAATAAGGTGGTCATATCCTCTACAGACAGGCTGGGAGATGACCCACTCTCAGAGCCAAACCGACTAACTCTGCCAACTTGTTTGGCACCTCACTGTGTGTCACCGAATGGCTTCCTTGATTTGTACAAGAGGGACAAGAGAAACTCATGCTAACCAAATGTGTTCTGCAGTACTCCAGCACTCAGTAGCTCGCCTGGAGTGTCATTTTCATCTCTCATGGAGACTTTACACCTCCCACGCAGACACATCAGTTTTCTCTGGGAAGAGTTTTTTTTTTTTTTTTTTTTTTGCGGTGAAACCTGCTCAACACTGTTCTCTCCTTCAATAAATTGTCTGACAGCCATTAGGAAAAACTGTATTCTTTTAAAGAGCAAGAAAGAAAAAGAGAAGTGGCTTGATTGATGATGATTGAAGTAATCACGCCTGCTGACGATATAGTCCCATTGTAGTTCCGTTTTCAACTTCGCCACAGGTGCTCCAAAATTGCTAAAAAAATCACTTGTTACACTCTTTGAGCATTTGATTGAGGTTTGTGTTGTTCGCCAACTGATTTAAAAATATATCCATTAAAAAAACTAGAGTGAGAAATGATGCTCTAGGTCCTAAAATCGTGCTTTGACAGTCTTTAATGCAACAGTAACACTTTCTAAACAATCTTATCACCATTTACTTAAACCTTTCTAATAAATCAATAAAGTAACTTCTGAAAATTTGTCACAACTGACATCACAGACTGTGTTCATTGTTATCGCTGGGTCACTGTAGGAAATTCTAGTAACATAATTATCTGACATGCTAACTGCTAACGTTTAAGCATGTGAGATAGCTCTATTAGATCGTTGACGTTTCAGTTGGTTAAAGGTGGTTTAAAATGTCAGAACAACAGATCTTTGTGACCAAACGTGTGCACAAGTTTGGTCAAAAAAATGCAGGTATATTCAAAATGATTCACATTTCTCATTCACACTTAGAATGACTGCTTTAATATTTAGTTTTTTAGCCATCCCAGCAGCAGGGATGGGTCTGTATCCCAACAACTATGTGATGGATTGCCATGAAATTTTGTACAGACATTGACTGTCCTCAGAGAAGGAGTTCTATTGACTTTGGTGATTCACGTTCCTCTTGAAGCACTAACTTGATCTATTTTTTGTGGATTTTAGTAAAATTTCTGAAAAACTCCTGCATCATGTACCCTCAGGATAAATTGTATTCACTTTGATCTCGACTTTTATGTTTTTAATTTCTCCAGTGCTTTGGTTATAAACTTCCCATCAGCCTCAGCTGTATTTCTGTGTGTAGTTCTAATTAGCAAATGTTTGCATTTTAATATAGCAATTAACTAAACTTATATCAGTGTAGCATCAGCATGTTAGCATTGTCATTGTGAGGATGTTAGCATGCTAGTGTTTGCATGTAGCTCAAAGCACCACTGTACCTGAGCACAGTCTCACAGCGCCTATAGCTTGGTCGTTGAGGTTTGTTCAATTCAAGATAACTTTATCCAGGATTAAAAAAATCAATCCTCCAACCGCATTGGAGTTAATGTTTAGTTGTATAACGATCAATTAAATGCAGTTCAAGTCGTTTGCAGGGAAATAAAACATCAAATTCAAAGAACGATGACAACTTCATGAGAATTAATTGGATTATTTATCTGGCTAACTGCATGTTAGTCTGGATTAGTTAAAGGGAATATCCTGCCTTTCTTAGATATGCAGTATTACCTCCCTATGCAGTATTACTGCATATCTAACAACAGTCGTGTACAGCATTTTGTGATCTAAAGCCAGCAAAAGCTGAAATTATCTGAAATATGTCTGGTTCTGCTAAATCAATTTTTCTACAATGTAAAAAAAAAAAAAGAGTCTGGCAGTGTTTCAGTAGTGTGCAATACTAAATTAGTGGAGTACACTTTTAAGATTCATTTCAGGAAAGAGCCCACAATTAAGAGATGATTTTGTTGCCAACCGTCATATCACATTTCAGCCTGTGTAGTCCAGTAACAATATTACATACCTCATGTAAACGTTTGCACCGGGCAATTACATGAATCCTCGGGTGCGAATATATAATTGAATAGAACATGCTTACACTGGCATCACGATGGATTTTAGCATGTTATGTGTGTCAGTGGGCATTGTAATGGGTAAACACAATGTAGAGATGAATTTGACAGATGACACCACAACTTACTCATTACGTTTTACTCCAGGGATCTTTATCGCAACTCAATTTCCAGCCCACTAGCTCACAGAGTCATTATCCTAAATATGATTTGCACAACGGAGAAGTCTAAATAATGCGTAATATATTTTGTGTTTCTCGAGAGTGGAGATATTGAAGAGAGAGGGTGTTGTTAATCTTATTCTACGTGACATTTAGTCATGTGCTCCCTCTTATCCTCTTCCTGTTTTTTTTTTTTTCCTTTACTTCTCTCTGTATATTTAATTACATTAGTGTCGTCCTCTCTAAGTGTGGATGATTGTTATGTGCCTTTGTTTTTCTCCCTTTAGGTGACCGAAACAAGGACGGGCCCTCTTGGATGCAGTAACTATGACAACCTCGACTCTGTCAGCTCCGTTTTGGTTCAGAGCCCTGAAAACAAGATTCATTTGCAAGGTTGGCCATCCATAATTGAACTCCCCCAATTTCTGATGGAATTGTCACAGTGTCTGTTCTCTGGCAAGCTTATAACTGCAGCACGAGAGTGTCAGAACGAATTTAGCTTCAATCACTCTTTCGCTTTTTTTTTCTTCTTTTTTCTTTTTTTTTTTGCAATGCATGCTTGCAGAGTTCTGAAGTGAGTCTCAGGCGGTAATGAATCAGAACAAAAGTAGCAGAACTATGCAGTAGAAATAAAACTTTAAGTGAATCTCAGCATAATGCATGTGACGCCGAGCATATGTGTCAAGAAAAAAAGAAAGAAAAAAACAGAGAAAAATGAGTGCTGGTCCTCAATGATTTACAGATCTAACGTACAACAGCACATCTAAAAACATGTTCTGCAATACCTGAAGTACTTACAGCTCCCTCTTCATTCATCCGTATGACATTCCCATGTATTTCGTCCTTGCCTCAGGCCTGCAGGCCGTACTGCCAGAGTATCTGAGGGGCAGGTTCGTGCAGGCAGCACTCAGCTACATCGGCTGTAATGAGGAGGGCCAGTTTGTGTGCCGGGACAATGACTGCTGGTGCCAGTGCGCCGTGGACTACCCACAGTGTAATTGCCCTGAGGTGGATCTGAGGGCTATGGAAGCCAGTTTACTGCAAATCCGAGATTCCTGGAATATGGCCAACCAAGACTTTGAGGAGTCAGGTCAGTCTTTTCCTCATTGCGTTCATCCGATCACTGTGACCCCCCCACCCCCCCACCCCCCCTTTCCTCCCCCACTGACAGCAAATTACACCCCATTGTTAGAGGAGCCAATGGCCAAAGAAAACAAAGACAGAAAGGCCATGAAAATAAGGGGCAATTACATCCAGTCTGTGTAATGGGAATTCATCTGTACACACAGGAGCAGTTTTTTAAAAGCAGCATCTTGCAAAATTATATGAAAACAACAGAGAAAAGCATATCATCCCTATTAACTATAATTGCATAGATGTGATGGACTGTCCCAAAGTCCCAGTGTTAGCTGTGGTCATAGCCTGTAAATTGTTCCATAGAAGGCAAAACATTAATTCCTCATAAACCTAAAGCAGCAGACATGACTATGCAGTAGTTGATGTTAGGTCACTCAACGCCTCAGTGAGGATAAAATAAATCTATTGTGTTGTTTTAAAGTATCATTATATAATGTGATATTATACATTTCTGCAAATTCACTAGAGATAAAAATGTTTGTCAGACAATTTGCTAAATTAAATGTCTGACAAATCAAGGTACTTGCGCACTAATGACATTGATGCAAAAATCCTGTAAATCCAATCCTGCCATAAAGCAGCCGCTGCTTATTGATTGGCAACATTTCCCCCAGTGGCCTAAAAGCAGCCGGAGATATTAAAGGCACGGCTGACTCTGCATAGCAAAATCTCTTTTAATAGTTGGGATATTTGTCATCTCACAGTGTGCATTGTCAAAAGAGCCAACCCTCTCCCCTGGCATTCAGACAACTACCTTGTCCTGCTATTTGAGTCTATATGGAGAAATTGCTCAGTGAAAATCTGAGTGTCCAGAAAATGAAAGGGCAGCATTTACTCTAATGTGACTGGGTCAACAGTGATTCAGTCCAAAGGAAGGGTTTTTTATACCCACGCAACAAACCACAGCGCTGCGATGTAACCTGTGATTTCATACTTTACGGCTCAGCTGTTATTAAGCTGTTTTTATTAGCTGACCTAATTTAATGTCAGCTGAGTAACTGGCAGGAACAGGCACATCGGCCATCAGCTCGCCATTGTGCTCATAGTGTTAAGATAAACACAGTAAACAGAGCAAAAGCAATCCCACAAGATTTTTTTTTTTCTTTTTTTTGACCATTAACACGGATGCTGCGCCCTCACAGTGTCGTGTGTCATGTATTTTGAGTATATCTCTCGACGCCGCTCTGTCTCTGTGTCCCCCTTGCCATTACCGAAGCTGTGAGCTGCATCCACGGGCTCTGAGGGCACCTAGCTGTTTTCAGTCATTTCCAGCCCCTGCCTTAAGCTGTTCTTTGTGCAGCTCGCCGGCTGAGAGTGGTTATTACCGGCTACATGCTTCTGTACGAAGGGCAACTTGATTAGCGCGCAGCTGGCAATAGCTTAAGCAGCAAGGTGCCCTGAAGAACCGCGGTTGCGGTGTTGTATTAAATAAGGAAAAATAACTAAGTTGCTTTGAAACCCCCCCGGGGATCCACTCATGTGCAATATTTGATCCAATAGAACAACTAACAACTAACACCAGCAGCAGAGAGATTAATAATCATGACTCTGATTGCTGAATGAGTTTTTCACAGTCAGCTGATGGTGGAAGTGATTTACTCTGACCTTACACTGTGTGTGTGATATTCTTTAATTAGGAAACCACAGATTCGAGATCAGTATCTCAATTCTTAATAAATCCCATAAGCCTGCATCTTCAGTCTTCAGTGATACAGATATCAGAGTCATATTCATAATAGTATATTGAAAATAAATTTAAGACTAAGACCCATTGACGAGTGAGTAAAATATGTACTCAGGTCCTGGTCAAAATATATTTCAGCTCTGTGCATTTATTGGACACATTAAAATTAACCCAGCTACGAAGGCACATTATTTATTCACCGTTACCTCACAATTTAGCAATTTGGGAAGATTCTGCCAAACAACCCTCTCACATAATTAGCCTCCAACCCCGCTCATGTTATTTTTAATAATGCCCACACAGTGTCTACGCTCACGCTCCTCCAAATCTGACAGTGCTTTCTATTTTTAAAGTCATACAAAAGGGAAGCGCTGTTACCTTCCTGGGTTCAGTGGCTGACAAGATAATAATGGTGGGGAGAGAGTGGGTGTCCAGGGATGAGGTATCATTGTCTTGGTGAAAAAATAATGGTCTGTAGTTCAGCAGCAACTTGCAGTTTGCATCTTCTACAGGAAACTCAAGGGGGAAAAAAAGTTAAGTTAGTGTTTCCTCTGCTGTATTTAGTTAATCAATATATTTTATTTTATTATTTTTTAGCCTCAAATGAACCGAGACGCCTTGAAAGATTCAGCATATTTTTCGTACCGAAGAGGCCAAATAGGGCCGGGGAGGACTCTTTCCCCACATATGTATATCCATTGAGCTTGTTTATTGCATGAATTGTGCAAACAAATGAACAAATAAAGATATGGAAAGAAAAACAGGCAAAAATCAAATTTTTACAATGAAGAAATCATATATAGTGTTATAGATTCTATTTATAGAAGTTATATATTCAACAAATCCAATGAAAAGAGCAAATCCAGTCTGATATAAAATAGAAATACAAGCCACAATGCTGCACATGTTCCTTCATTAATGAACATAGGTACTGCAGTCTATTTGGAGTCGATGCACGTACATCCAGTTGCTGTGCACATGTGTCTGAAAATGGTCCCTGCGAAAATGCAATAGTACCAAGTGTAAAAACTACAGTACCCAGCTGTTTTAGGAAATTAATGAGCTTATTTGAAACTATATATTTATGGCCCATTTCTTTAAATGTTTACATCTTCAGCAGGAACGAATGGGGTTGTGACTTGGTGTCACAGAGGCGGGGAAAGATGGGAAGTTTAGACTTTTTGTTGGATTTAGAGCAAAATTATAGCATAGCAACACACTTTAAACTCCTTGTGAAATATAACACAAATGCATTTGTCAAAAGGCAACAGTCTTTATTTAACATGGGATTCAGTGAACAAACATTGAAGCTACACAGTGTCTCCTCTGGGGAACATCTCTCATTTATAAGCTGAAGACCCTAAAAAACCCTTTTAATATATTTTATTACAAGCTGTTTAATCAAGTTAATAATTTTACAGGAACATGTAATACACCTTGCAAAATCACCAGGGAAGCCATTGACACTTAATTGGTTTTCTAATCAGATGTTGCGTTATCAAGATAATGTTACTAATATGTTACTAATTACAAACAGTGGTGGTTCTCACACAAGTGTTGAACATGCATCGATTTCCCATTCAAGCAATGGATGATTATGATGATGATGATATTGTTATTGAATGCCTCGGAAGCGTAATCTGTTTACTGTGCATTGTGCGAGCAGCAGACAGCAGCTCTGAGGGACTGACACATATCATCCTCCGTGCTCCTCATTCACCCTGTTCTCCCACAGACAGAGCCGCAGTGTTGCCCTGGGAAAGCTGTTGGCTGTTCCTTAATGAAAGAAAAAGAAAAGAAAATCTTTCCCCAACCCTGCATTTAGCTCTGCCTTTTTCCATTAGCATATGCGTCAAACAATATCACTTCCAGTTTGCCCTGTGGCTCTCGAGCCCATGTGGCCTCTGCAAAGTGATTCCCTCATTTAGTCTTGACTAAATTTGCCAAATGTAGTTGAACGGAAACGAGAGAGTTAGTTCGGCCTGTGTAGGAGGAAGAAAAAAAAAGGTTGTTCCATCCTCATCACGCCTGTTTTTCCTGCCTTCCAGATGAGTTTCAGAACTTCGTTCGGAGGCTTCCCACGTTCTACGCCCTGAACACGTCCGCCATCCAGTACTTCTGGACCATGGAGCCGGCCGTTCACCAGCGCTACAAACAGCTGGAGCTCAACACCCAGCAGCTCCTGAGCAAAGCGCGGCGCATCGTCAACAAGCTTTTCACCCTCAGCAAGAGGTGTCGAACTCAGCCCAAAATTGTTATGCTGAGGGAGAGGTGAGAAGCTGAAGTATTCCTGCTGACCTTTCTGTTGACATGGATGTGGTTATGTGCATGCGTGTGTGTGTGTGTGTGTGTGTGTGTGCATGCCTGTGTGTGGCTGAGTATGTGTGAAAATAGCAAAAAAAAATTCCAAAGCCTGCAGCCACATCACGAGTCCTTTCAAGCAAGCTGTGAACGGCACTGCTCATTTATTTTCTCCAGCCTCTCTCTCTCTCTCTCTCTCTCTCTCTCTCTCTCTCTCTCTCTCTGCGCATTGTTATCCCCTGAACTAGGCATTATGCTAATAATACACACAATATATTAGCGCTTTGATATTCAGCGGAGGTCCTACTGAAGTAAGCTATAGTGTCACACCTGATGACTTGGCTGCACTCCCGGGTCTCCTTTACATCCAGGAAATCAAAGCTATCCTCCTGTGAAATTAAAGTTTGCAGTGTTTTAGAGGAATGTGCTAAGTTTGGGAGATTTTAACGTCGGTTAACCAGCCCGTGATGAAATCGCAGAGACAAAAAAAAAAAAAAAAAAAGAAAGTTCTCCATCTCTCCTCGGCAGATCATTCAATCTATTTTTGTCTTTCTCTCACAAAAATGCACTCGTACAGTCTGCAGACTCCGAGCTTATGAAAAAGAAATGTGATTATGCCAGTACAGCTGATGCAGCCAGGTTTATTTTAGCAGCGATTTCAGGTGAGAAACCAAATATTCATCCTCTGAAATGTGATTATTTTAGCCACAGATACAGTCTCTGTAGAGATGCCCACCCCTTCCTCTTGCCATTAAATAAGGAAATATCCTCCTTGTTCACTCAAACGATACACTGTTCTTTACACCAGCATTTTACCAATCACTCACAGAATCTTATTACACCCTACAAGATGTATATGTTAACCTGAGAGCTGCTACAAGTTTCTTGCTTGTTCAACATTGAATATGATGATGTTTTTGCTGTTTGGTCTCAATGCAATATGTATTTCAAGGGCGCACAAGATGGGAGGAGGGAATGGAAATACAAATAGCCGTTACACCTGATTTATCATAGCAGACTGGCCGCTGCGGAGGAGGAAACTGCATGTGAAATTTAATGTCGGGGGAAAAAGCAGGTGTAAAATCTACTGCACTGTTTTATCAGAGCCACTCAGCGGGAAAGAGACAATCGCTAGACACGGTGAGCGAGTGGGAGAAATGCAGATTAAAATGCATTACAAAGTTACTTCAGCGGAGCTCTCAGTTCAATGCAGCGACAGCCTGTTATTTTTCCCCAGCAGCTCCAGTTCCGTGCAACGTGATTGAAGGAACCAGTAACTGTCATTACGTACAGGATAATATTATCGGTTCGTAGAAATAATCAGAGGTTTTAACAGTTTTACCAAAATCCAGCCATCTTTCCTGAACTCAAACTCAAACACTGGTCTCTTTGTGGGGATAACATCAGACTGTGGAACTAATATTTCCTACACACACGCTGAAGCAGGGCGGCTGGCCCGAAACGTTCAGCGGTTTAAGTCTATCTGGAGCACTTCACCTTTGCCACTTAAGGGATCCAGCTCACAGTTTTCATGTTATTGTGAGCTGAGCGAGTTCTATCCTTTTCTTATGTCTAATATTTCCTCACATGCAGCCTTCCTCTTGCAAAATAAATGCACACTTAGCAGTTCTATGCAGAGGTAAAGTAACTTTTTCTGTCCCAAAGTTCTTAGATGACATGCAAATGAAAAATGCATGGCTAAAATTGAATGTTCCTGCTGAAAAACACTAAAAATGTCTATTAACATAAACCAAATGACTAAAATCTGACTAAAACTAATGAAAAGATTTAATCAGGGGATCAGGACTGAAAGTAAATAAAAGTCAGGAGATGAAATAAGTGACTTGTAGGACTTGAAATGTGGAGATGAGTTCATGAACACGACATGTCCACGCACCATCGACGCTGAATCTTATGTTTAATATTTCAGCTGGGAAGTATCTGGGGCAAATTTAAAGAGAGTAGTAAAAGCTGTGATATGATATAGTAGGAGTGAGGAAAGTAAATACTTAAACTGGATATTTTGGATCCTGCTGTGATATAACCCGGTGCTCTTAAAAGGTCTGAGAAAGAGTTGGTTCAAATACTGATTTTCCCTCTATATCAAAATCTTTACATTGTGGAAGATAATTTGTAACCTTTTTAAATCTATACTCAAAAAAGCAATTACTATTACTGAAACATCGTGGCTTTTGGTGGTTCTTCTGATGAAGAAAGAGCAAAGGAAAAAAAACATCATGTACTTTTTAACTTGACACTGCAAATCCATTTTCTTTTGTAACTTTCTTGTACAGTCTTTGGAGATAAGGATAGTATGTTTTTTAGCTATTTCAGCTGCACCGTCTGAAAATACAAGAGGTGTCAGAATTGCAGTGATGTGTTCTTTCTTTCCTTTCTTTTTTTTTTTTTTTTTTTAAATAAATATGGATTTTAATGGAAAAAATGTAGTGCATCTTCCATTGAGAAGATCATTTTTGCTCACATGTGAAAATTGAATTTGTGGCACGAGGAAAAAAAAAAAAGAAAAGTGTGCTGCATTGATCTGTGTGAAATGAGCTGACAGACAATGAACAGATTGCAGAGCGAACACCCGGCTTCTCTCCGGCTCATACTGCACACTGCGTCTCCATGACAGTTTACATGTCCTGCTGACACAATGCACTTTATGATGGCAGGACAGCTTCCTCTCTCTCGCTGTGCACAGCCTCCACTCTGGAGGTGAGATATGCACAACTGACTCTCACTGATGACTTTCAGAGTGACTGGGGGACTGTTAACGCATTACATCAACTGTTTTTGACAAAATGTCACCAGATTTTAAAACTGATGATTTGATAAAAATGTATTCTGCTCCTTTTCTTTTCTTTTTTTTTCTTCCTCCACACACACACACACACACACACACTGTGATGTTGGAGTATTAAAATGACTTCCTGCTTCAACGCACGCAAAAGAAAAAAAAAAAATGGATCTGAAACTGACAAACACCACAGATGGAGTTTTCTATAGACTCTGGCTTTTTCATGCTCGGGATATTTGTGCTTAATGAGTGATAGAGTGCAGCACACTGGAGGGAGGAAAACAATGCAATAAAAAAAGAATACATCACAGTTATAGATAGTGGATCTTATTTTTCCTCACATTAAATGGTGTAATTAGCTTTGTGCATCTTTCTTTTTTATATTTGTATTGGACTTAAATGTATTTCTACAATTTTCTGCTGTTTTCACGCTGCTTAACAAATGCAGCAAAAGCTGACATGTTAATTTAAGATGTGATGACGTCTGACAACATAAAGGCATTAAATGCTTAACTACATTGCACAACTGCACTGAAAATGTTACTTTAGGAAGCCTGTATGCATATAATTTTACATTACCATCTGCACAGCATATTATCACAGCAGCTTTGCCATTTCTGTGCCTGTTTCTGATCCCAGGCAGACTCTAAAAAATGTGTCTTGAGTGAATGAATGAACTTTACTGATATAGCACCGTTCATGCACACAGTGCAGCTCAAAGTACTTTATAATTCAGCAGCAAAAAAAAAAAAACTGGTTTAAAACCATGCATGAACAAAATGAGGTTTTGTGCATTAAAAAGCAAAAAGGTAAATCAAACCGAATTCCATTTTAAAGTGTCGTATCAGATCAAAGTAAGTAAGTGGCCATACTGTTTGATGGCTTGCTTAAAAATACTACATACAGTTATATGAGGCAGTTGTCAAATCAGAGAGCTTCATATCCAACGTGTCAAAGTTTTCATCGGCTGTGTTTGAGAAAAAAGGGTTTTGTTTTAAGGTTATAGCCAATTGCTTTCATCTGTTCTTCTTTGGCGATGGTGCTGTGAACGAGATCATGAATTCAACATTTATCATCGTGTCCCATCAGGTGTTTGGTGAGGGGGCATCAGCAGCAAACTCTGCCATATGTGTTTGTCCCCGTGTAGAAACAGGAACTAGCCCTTCAGAAAATGTACTGGAGGTAGCCTCTTATTTTGAAATACGCCTCACAGATTTGCTCTCAACCTGGTTTGTGAAGCGGTGGTGAGAAACTGATTTTCTCTCACTTTGATCTAATATTCATCATAAAAGTTGTAATTCCCAACGCTGCACACACCAGGCAGTCCAGCTATTATGCAGCCAAACAACTGTTTGGACAAATTCTTTTTTTTCTCCTTTAAAAAATGTGTTTTTGAATGTAAATCACTTATACACGCACCATTATTTCCCCTAAATTAATTTAGCAGCTACAAAGGGCTATAATGACAAAATTGCTAACTCTGCTGGAGAAGAAAAAAAAATGGATTTCGAAATGTGACCGATGTGAGACAAAGAAAGTTAAAGACTAATTTATGACATTATATTCTTGTCATCTGGTCCATCTGCTCCTTTCTTCACAAACAACCCCAGGAATTTTGATTTATCATTCGAGCTGGTGTCTTAGACTAAACAAATCATTTTAAAAGTGCAACTTATATAGTCCTGGTCACCTACTCTAGATCATCACTCTGGATTGAATCATGTATCAGAAACTCTCTAATGTTTTAATCTGATGTTCTATGTGGTTGTTATTTATGATGTTGTTAAAGGGCCATATTATCCTTATTATCAGCTTATGGGGTTTCACATTAAATGCTATATTTTTGCCAAAGTTGGAGCAACAATAGTTTTAATATATGAGGAATTTCTGGATTTATGTTTTTGTTTGTGCTCTTCTTCCCTTGGTTTAATGTGGACAAGAACTAAGTTTCAGAATCTGATTTAAAATCGTTGTGCTGTTTGCTGTGTTGTCAGGAGACAAACTGTCAAACACCCGATGAAGCAAACTTTTTAGCGCTAAAACTGTTTTTTCTCTTAACTTTACAAGGCCCAGTGAAACAGCAGTCAGAGGACCTTTAACCTCTGCAAGGGGAATTCTCTCAAACCAAATATGTGGCCAGGGTCTGCTCTCTGAAAAGGATCTAAGCAAAATGTCTGGAGATTTGAATGGATCGCTTAAACGTTGGCCTTGCTTAGTGGACGCGAGTCTCTGGACAATATGAAGTGATACGGAGATGTAGGACGGCTGCAGACCTTCACCTTCACATTGTTAGAACAGGAGGCAAACAAGGCAGATGGTAGACATCAGCCATGCTTTTTTTCCATTAGCACTATCACTGTGCTAGCTACGAGCTAATGATCATGTATGGTGTTATTGTAATGGGATTAGCTGGCTGGCTGACTGATTTCTAGACACTTGGAGGATGTGTTTTTTTTTCTGTGGCTCTAACTTTGATATTGCTTATTTAGTCCCATATATCAACTATTCTAACTATTGATTTGTCAAATGCATTAAAGGTTTGATTATAAAGCAGGTCTAGGTTCTATACTAATACGGTGAAAGTATCAAAGCGCTCAGGCCACAGAGAAATGCACACAGCCTGTATTCAGAAACTGAGCCTTAAAACCAGCCGTCAGGACTTCTGTGACTTTGTGATGTCACGACAAAGCAGTCACCGCTCTCAGCTATGCCGCAAGACCCGCCCACCTGGTCCCACCATCCAACTCTGCAGGATTTGGTTTCTCTGAGTGTGTTTACCTGAAATCTGGTATATTTTTATTAGATGACTGGGAAAACAGTCAGCCAATTAGAAGAGAGGCTCAAAGCCTCTATCCTCGTTGTTACTAGGGCTCCAGAGAGAAGCCTGAAAGAGGAGATGTAAAACTACATTGAGATGGTTTTTGGTTCTTAAAACGACAAATATATCTTCTTCTGGAACAACACTTCAAATAAAACACAGGAAAATTGCCAGTGGTCAAAATAGCTTTCATACAGTCACTCCTCACATTTATGTTTCTAAGCAAATTGGATAATGCTTAGTAATTATTTATAATTTAATTTTATAGATGTATTCATATTTACAGGAAGTCTTACATCCTGCTCTGTGTCTGTTGCAGGCCCTTCAGCTACTGGCTACACTACATCCTCTCCATCATGTACTGCAGCGAGAACAACCACATCGGCTCCTACCTAGAGGAGACCCGCAGCTGCTCCTGCCCCTACGAGCACCCGCCCTGCCAGGGTGTGATCCCCTGCACGGTGGGCGAGGGCACCTCCTGCGCCTCCTGCTCCTACGAGAACCGCTCCCGCTGCGCCACCTGCAACCAGGGCTACATGCTGAGCCAGGGCGTGTGCCGCAACGAGGTGCCGGACTCCACTGACCACTACATCGGCTTCGAGACGGACCTGCAGGACCTGGAGCTGCGCTACCTTCTGCAGAAACGCGACAACCGCATCAGCATCCACGGGATCTTCGTCAGCAACGACGTCAGGCTGAATAACTGGTTTGACCCGTCGTGGAGGAAGAGGATGCTGCTGACGCTGAAAAGTAATAAATACAAGTCAAACCATGTCCACATGCTCCTGGGGATGTCTCTACAGATCTGCCTTACCAAGAACAGCACTCTGGACCCCATGCTGTCTGTGTATATCAATCCGTTTGGGGGAAGCCACTCGGAGAGTTGGATCATGCCCATTGACCAGAACAACTACCCAGACTGGGAGAGGACTAAATTAGACCTTCCCTATGACTG
Organism: Seriola aureovittata; assembly: GCF_021018895.1. Lineage (NCBI taxonomy): Eukaryota > Metazoa > Chordata > Actinopteri > Carangiformes > Carangidae > Seriola > Seriola aureovittata. Next base: position 24,142,829 of record NC_079369.1, read on the forward strand.
TTATAATTGGACTTTGACTTTGGGCAACAAGTGGAAAACATTTTTTGAGACAGTCCACTTTTATCTACGGAGCCGGATCAGGGGGCCCTCGACTAACGGAAATGGGACTGTATATTATGAACCATTGGAGTACCTGGAACCGGGGCGAAATCTAGGCTACATGAAGATCAACAGCATCCAGGTGTATGGCTATAGTATGCACTTTGACCCGGAAGCGATCCAGGACTTGATTTTACAGCTGGACTACCCGTACACTCAGGGATCGCAGGACTCGGCCCTGCTGCAGCTGCTGGAGATCCGGGACCGGGTCAACAGGCTTTCTCCGCCCGGAGCTCAACCTCTGGACCTCTTCTCCTGTCTGCTGCGGCACCGGCTCAAACTGTCCACCACGGACGTTGCCAGGATCCAGGCGGCACTGCAGACTTTCACTGCCAAGCAGCCCAACTCGATGGAATACGAAACAACCAAATTATGTAGCTAATAAGTGGGCTGGCAGCCAGGCGCACAGATGGCAGAGCAGTTATCATACAGGCCTGATGATGGTTAAGAGCAATTCTGGAGCCGTGCGAGGGGACATTTGGGGGACTTTTTCGTTGTCGTCATGGATCTCAAGAGTGCGTTTGAGGTTCTCATGTCAGCTTTTCGTATAAATTTGTACATCGTAGAACTAAAGAGGATTTCACCAAACTTGCCTCATAGTTTTTTTCTTTTCACTCACTCTCTCTCTCTCTCTCTCTCTCTCTGTCTCTCTCTGTCTCTCCTGATGAAAATAATAACTCTGACAGTTGATAATATAAATTGAAAAAGTCTGCCATCACTGATATGTTGCCAATGTGCTGACGTTTGTAGATTGCACAAATCTGAATCACTCACATAAGTAAACAAAAGCTTTTTGCCGATGAAGTATTATCCAAGCAAATGTAATCATCTCACAGTTATTACCATTTCTACACCAGCATGTTTTTTTTTTCTTCCTGTTTTGTATTTTTCTGATCACATTTATCTTGCAGTTTTAACATCACGGCCCTGCCTTTGAACCGGGGACATGATGGGCACCTCATTGTTTTTAGCTCTCCATACAACAACAAACTCACTCCTTTTTTTTTTTTTAAAAGACTCTACTACACATTTTGTAAGAAATACAAAGTGAACAAATAGATGCTGTATTATTCCAAATTTGCCGAGAAAAAAAAAAAATGACACCATTATCACAGTATATGTTACATGTGCTTTTATTTTTATAATGCTGTTGTTTGTGAAGCAAAAGTTACAAAAACACTGTCTATAAAATGTATAATACAATTTGTTAATACAGTAAATAAAATACATTTTTATGTGTGGTCTATAGACAGTGTATGTTTCAGGTATGTGAAAAACACTCACATGTCTATCACTGAATCAAGCTTTCTCAGACGCTTTGACCTGTCTCAGGGGGAAAAGCACAGGTATAACTACAGCTGCAATGAGTCATCAATTAATTGATAAGTTGATCAATAGAAAATTAATCAGCAACTATTTAGATCACTGATTAATTGTTTCAGCCAAAAGCTCTCTGTTTTCAGCTTCTCAGATGTGAGGATTGGCTGTTTTTCTTTGTCATGTATGACAGTAATTATCCTCATATGTTGTCAGACAAAACAAGACATTTGATGACATCAGCTCGTCAAAGCTGGTTTAATATTTATCTGGAGCTGTTGTCTTAGCACTGATTCCTTCAGGCCAAAGCTACAGAAGGTCAGCCTTTCACTTTAACTGTCCTATAAAGGTCATTTTCAGATCCAAACGGCTGCTTTTCTTAGTAGTATAATGTTAATATTATTATAATAATCGTTTTACAGTAGGAGTAGGTTGTTGAAATCATTGTGAATTAAATTATACAACAAAGTAAAATAGATACCCTTACAAGGGAAGCAAAAGTTTTCTGTCAAAACAATGGAACAGGGGATTTATTACAGAAACTTCCTACGTTGCAGATCCTATCCTAAACTGTTTGGTAACCATGGTAACTAGGGTTAAGACCTGATTTAGGAAAAAAAATAGCCATTACAGATGAATAGTTACTAAGTCAATGTTTTATCCTATCTTAAGATTGGAAAAGTGCTTTACACAAGATTCCTTACCTCCCAAAATCTTAAATAAACTCCTTACTCCTACTACCTTTAGGATAATCTGTCTCAACTTTCACTTTTCCACCGCTTAGCTAAGTTGTTCAATCCATGTGGCTGATCTTTTATTGCTTTTACACAACCAACAAAATGTCAACAACTCATTCACTGAGAGGCTCATGGCAGACCCTAACGATGTGTTGTGGTTTAATGACAAAAAGCTCATTAATAGATACATGTAGATACATATCTTAGCCCACTCTCTTTTATCTCCTGAGTTACCGTTGTTGTGGTAAATTTCTCTAAAAGAACATCACACTCCTAACTCATCCGTCTTGAAGTTAAATGCCTGTCATTATTTTAGTTCCATTTCTTGTACGTTTTTAATGAGAAATCCCAGCAAAGCTCAGCGAGATGAGATGAGAAACTTAGCGTCTGTTGCTAGGTAACAGACTTAAAAGTTGATAACCCGATTTTGGATTTGCTTCTGTAATACCAAATTGGGAAAAAAAATCTTCTGCCTCTCTTATCTTAGGATGAGAGTGGAAGGACTTACAACTGCAAGTTTCTGCAATATGGCCCCAGAAGTAGGAAAAGTGCAGGTGTAAGTAATAAAGGTGATGTTGGCTGAATTCCATATAGCTGCGTCAGTTTCAATGTCCCAAGATTGTTCATATTAATGGCTTACTGTGACCAGAACAGAACCATCATTAATGTTATTAGTAACACCTGTGCTTTAAGGAACCTTTTAGCGGATTTAGTGATTTTGATTTGAATAAAACTTTATTTAATTTATTTAAAATTATGTAAGTTTCATTTATAGGTAAACCGTATAAAGTACTGACTTTATGAAAACTGACCATATTCAGATACGCTGTGAGGAAAAACAACTGTGCTTTGCCCAACAACCTCTGCGTTACTACTTCTGTATGGTACGTGAGAACGTGAACATAATTTAGGCAGCAAATATGTTAATACTGAGCAAAACTAAACAGTAGTATATGGAGGTAATTTCCAGGAGAGAGGATCGCTGAAGGTGAAACAGCTGTTTCACATATCGTAGCTGGTAAGTTTTGCATCTACACAAGACCTATTGTTTATGTTGTTACATAGTCATTGTATATTAGTTATTTGAGTATTTTTAACAAAACGAAAAAAATATAAGATAACCTGTTCAAAGCAGGAGGAAAAGTGTGGAATCAGAGAGATTAAGTGCAAATGCAACAATTTTCGACAGATGCATTAAAACCTGTTTCATTTAGTCACAATGCTGAATTCAGTTGCTGGTGAAGATCACTGGGGACCGATTTCCACTCATCTGCAAAATAGCATCTCTGAATAGAACCTTTTAGCATACCTTTTTGAACACATTAGACAGAAAAAGACTGGAACTTTGCAGTGATTTTCTTTGATAGCTTGGGAAGAGGTCTAATAGGCCAACCACAAAAAAGCGTTTTACAGAAAAGAAAAAAGCTGGTAATTCACATCATATTCATTATATACTCATCTATTCGTCTGAACATCAATCCAACATATAAAGAGAGAAATATTGCTGTGATATGATAGCAAAGTAATGAGCACTGATGAATGTCCAGCATTTTTGTGTGTGTGATGTGACCCGATCACGTTTGGCTGATTATTCAGATACACATTCGTTCACATGGGGCTCTGTGGCAACAGGAGGTGAGTGTCTCGGTTTTCAGATCTCTTTTGGATCGGTGCGGAAGCCACACCATCAAAGCCCGTTATCCCAGGTGCTTCTCCCACCGGTTCGTAGACTGTTGTAATTTGAGGGGGTTTATGTCTTACTCCAAGCCGTGAAATAAAAGCCCCCCACCCCACCCCCAGATGATTTGTGGTATACACACAGTGTGCATCACAGCGCGTAAGCCCATTCTCTTACTCCTCTCTGATGTTTAACCATTTCATATGATGAAAGCAGGCAGTATGGAAATGCAGCTTCAGAGACTCAGAAAATGCCTAGAGTATTCCCCATCATATGTTCAGATAGCAACGATGCCACAGTATCTGCCAGGGATGTCAGGAAAATGCAAATGGCTCCCTCCTAGTAGAATGGTGGAATGAAAGGACAGATCAAGTTGAAATTACAAGTAGAAATTCAAAGATCGCTCAACCATAGGTTTTCCAAGACTGGGTTAACTGACATTAAATCAGCATGAGATAAAAAAAAAAAAAAGTGCACAGAATCACTTTGAATATGTACTAACGTCTTAATAATGTACTGCTTTTAGTATACCTGTAAAATCAGACAAAAACAAAATAAATAACTGAACGTATAATTTCAGTTCATAATTTGTACTTCAGCTTATTAATGTGCCCCACTGCATGTTGGGATAAGCTGCAGCTGCCCACATTTTGTAAAAACACTGTGCTATTAAGCTAGCACTGACATACTGAAAGACATTCAGTGTCTGTGCGGAAAATTTACATTTTTAGGGGGTTAAATCAAATGTTACAAGCCTCAGTGTTTTCTTCATCTCTTTCCTCATATCTGAGCCGAATCCCTGTAACATACTAATACTGTAATTACACCCAACCAGCAGGTAATTTTCCCCTTCCAACATTTAATGGAACAGAGTGTAAGCCCCATCATGCACAGGAGTGTCTGGTGTTTTGCTTTTGTCATTATTTTTCTGCATAGCGATTTCGTTTGAAATTATCCATGAATTACAACAATCACAAGTAACGCCTGTGTGGAATGTTTTACTCTGTGACTCCATCAAAGTCAGAGTGAGCCAAGACTTATATTTGGATTCCCACCAAAAAACAGGGATATTTTAATTAAACCACATGTCCAAGTGGGAACAGGGAGGTAGGCATGAATTTAATGTCTTCATGCTCAGGCAGCCATTGTAACCAATCTATCAAAAAAAGGGAAAAAACAAAGTGGTCAAAGTGGATGACCAGTGTAATTGACAAACTTTACTGTACTGTAAGGGTAAATGGGAGCATTAAAGTTCCCATATAGTCTAAAGGTAGATGTTCATGTGTTTGATTATAAAGCAGGTCTAGGTTCTATATTAATACTGTGAAAGTATCAAAGCCTCAGTCCACAGAGAAATGCACACAGCCTGTATTCAGAAACTGAGCCTTAAAACCAGCCGTCCGGACTTCTGTAACTTTGTGATGTCACAACAAAGCAGGCACCGTCCTCAAGCCCCGCCCACCTGGACCTACTATCCAGTCTTGCAGGATTTGGTTTTTCTGAGTGTTTACCTGAAATCTGTTGGACTGTTTTATTTGAGAACTTGGAAAACAGTCAGCCAATCAGAAGCCTCCTCTCTTCTGATTGGCTCACTGACCTATTGTTGCTAGAGCTCTAGAGAGAAGCCTGAGAGAAATGTGAAAGTAGAGTGAGGTGGTTTATGAAACTTAAAACCACAAATATATCTTCTTATGGATATCAAAACTTCAAATAAAAATACTGTTAAAGTGTAAAATATGAGACCTTTAAGCTCAGTGGAGGTGGTGCCCAAAGCAAAAGAATTCCCATTAGAGTGAGTATAGACTCATTTCTTATAAAGGCAAATGTGTTTTGCGAGGCAAGGAATTTATAAAGATGAGACTTTCTTTGACTTTGTGTTGCTTTTATGATAAAGACAGTCACCAACCTCTCCTCAGACATTCTCACTGACAGCAGCCTTGTGATATTTGGGACATGATTAACTGATTGTTTCAGCCTGCGCTGAACGGAGTCAGATCTTGGCCTTGAGATGAAACAGAATCAGAACTATTTAGTTTAACAGCCAATACAGAGTCGTTTCTTTTCGTTCAAATTAACAGAAATGTCATTCAAAGCAAAAGTTGAATAAGGCAGCTATAATATGTGAATACATTTTTCATCAGTAGATCATTTTAGGCTTAGTTACAAGGTTAAACGTTTTTGTAAATTTTTTTGCAATTAAAGTTCTTTTACGAATTGATGATGGCACACAAAAGGAATGCTCATAAAGAACACCATCCAAAAAAACATAATATCAGGAATCAGAAAAAGTGAAGAAAAAATTGTGTCTTTACAAACATAACCTCATATTACAACTGAGCACAAGATCAAAGGAAATTCTCACATGGGGAATTTCCATGTGCAGCTCCACAGAGACCGCAGAGCAAAGCTGATGCCGCATGACAGCTACACTCTGAGAGGCTAACACATCCGTGGTGGCATTTAATGAGAAAAGTTAGTGTTTCAGGCTTCTTCAGAACCGGTCAGTATCAATCCACTCACTGATTTACAGGCAATGGATGCTACATTTTAAAAATGGCCAGAGAAAATAGCTTCAGTTCGACTTGAACAGGAAATGAGAAGAAGATGAATTTTAAATTAAATACAGGATTCTTTTGGTAAAAAAAAAATAAAAAAATAAAAGAAAAATAAAAGCACATTTTGTATGTGTTGTTTGTCTGAATTTTCTTGTAATTTGGCTGTAGGTAGTTTTCTTCTTAACATCTTGCTGTAGGATGAACCGCTGAACAGCCTGTCTGTTTTCCTTTGTTATTGCCTTTTTCTCACTATCAACATACAGTATTACTTCCTGCAGAACAATATTGTCCTAATACTGCATCACATGGTGTAGTTACACAGTTTGTTCTAACTCCGCCTTTGTACAGACAGAGGATTAATGAACAAAAGTTGTGGCACCTGTCGGAATTGTTTGTATTAACTTTCAAGGCTTCATTTACTTCCACTGCTGCAGGCAAGCTGGAAATTAACCAGTTTCTTAATCCTTGAAAAAGGTCTGTTTTTTCTGAAATATACATAATTTTTCAGGTTTAACTTTTTTTTTTAACCTTGGGCTTACCGCTGATTATTTACTGGACTTGAACTTCTTAAATTTCCATTTAAACTGGAAAAATGGGGGAGCTCTAAAACTTCTCTCCAGTTGTGTACATGCACAAAAGACCTTCCAAAAGAAGAAACCAATAGTCTAAATAAAGAGGCACAACTAAATCAGGTTGGCAAGCAATATTCTGGAATTTATATTTTTTCTTAAATTAAAAGCAACTATTTCCTCAAACAAATGGATGTTTTGGGCTCAACCAAAGGTGCTCAACCAATAAAAGTTTGGTTTACACTCAGTGTTTGTCACAAAAACACATTAAGTGTGTCTTTGAGGTCTAACAGACGTGGGATTAAAGACATTTGCAAAACAATTTTTTGAATATCTTAAATTGTGGATTGTTGGCTTGTCCTCCTTGCCCTTGTTGGAACATTGCTACACTTAAAAATCACCACCAGTTGTTGATCAGCAGATTTGCATGAAACGAGAGGCTGGAATGAAAGTTTCGCCTCATAAATGCTCATGCATAAGCGTACTTAATGAAAACAAAGATACTAACAAAATAGGAACCCACTTGGCAACATTGCTCCGTAGTGTCACTAGTGCTCAAATCTCCTTTTAGGGTCTTTCAGTAAACAAATCTTACAAAAGAAGCCACATACATCACACACAAGCTGATAGTGATTATCATTACATTTTATATCAACATATCATTATGCTCAGCAGTGTGATGATAATGATGACAATGATGTGCTTGGTGACAGTGACAATATTATCAACATTTTATAAAATTCAATAGCAAAGTGTCCTATCTCTGCATGACAACTAAACATATAAAGGTGCATTATATCATTCAAATGATAAACAATAAAGGGGAAAATACAATTCCATATCAAACCCTATAGACAACTGATCCCACGACTGCATGAAATCCCTAATCCCTTTATAAATTGAGATTTACAGTTTAGTATAAAACAAATGCGATCAATTTTATTCCAAAGAGTGAATCAAATCGAACCAAATCTCTTTTGGCTTTAAAGTTGAATTTACCCTAAACATAACTCCAATTTTTTGTTATTCATAGCAGCAATTTAAAGAATCTAACAATCTTTTATTTTCAGAATATTTTATTTATAGTTATTTTGTTATGTTTTTTATTTTTGTAATGTTTGTGTCTACATCTCATTACAAGTCAAACAGTGAGACAGTTTAAGTTCCATTCATGACAGGCTTCAACTCTCAAGTAGCAGCATTTCCGTCCTCAAGAGACAGACTATTCTCTGATTTGAGTGTCAAAATATTTCTGCTATCAGCATGTGCTGCTTTGCTTTTATTGTTCGCGTGTTGTGTTGTTCCTCCTCATCTTGGTCCCAGCTTCAGCTCCCTACAGAGCAATCTGCACGGCTCTTTGAAAACGTACTTCATAGTTCGCCACACAAGCCGCAATCAGGCACAATTCCCAAAGTGACCCCGAGAGTCGCAGCCCTTTCTCCTGCAGAAAGAAAACACTCATCTGAACTCATAATGCCTCAATGGGGGCACTAAAACATAATGTTAAAGGATGAAAGTGGAAGAGCGCCGTCTGCACAGAATGTGGTGGGTGAAGGTGACAATATTATCATCATCTCGATGCCAGATCCTCAGAGAAAACATTCCCTCAGAAACTTAAAGTAGACAGTCAGACATGGTGTCCTAGCCTAAGAACCTGAATGAAAAAATGAGAGTAATTGAATCTGTATCACAATAAAAGTACAAAACATGAAGGAGTTTTGAAGGGTATTGACATTCATGTGGCCTACCTACAGTGCACTTGAGCTGAATATTGTGAGAACAAATGTTTAGGGGTATAAGTTATTTTTATGCACATTATGCTTCCTTGCCAGAGGGGGTAAGTGAATCCAATTTAGCGGCAATAAAACTAAATTAATGGACTACAAGCATCGGAGCACATAAAGAACTAATTCCATCTGAAAGTAACATTAACACGGAGAATATGTAATTGCGAAAGGGGGTCTATAAAAATAGTGATTTGGTCGGCCAAATGCAAATGTGTCTCTCAATCAACTGTGCCAAGTTCTGTTCAGGCGTGACGTGCAAACTGGTTCTGAGGCAAGATTTTTTCCCCCAAAATCATCAGATTTGAATGTAACCCTGAAGTGAATCAAATATTTGAGATAATGGAGTAGAAAGATTTGACCTCCTCAATCTACCTTTGGACTTGGAAATTAACTACTGCAAACATCCCTGTAGTTATGGCTATGCAGTGTTTGTCCTGTTGGTTGCCTTTAAAGCTGCATTGATGCAAGGAGTGTTATTCGTGGTGATGGACCCACAGAGAGCTGTCAATTAACTCAGCTCTACTCAGCTTTTTAGCCTCTTAGCTTCATATTTGTGTGTTTTTTTTTTTTTTTTTGGCCTACAAGCTCTCCTCACCTCCTTTCCAGTAACAGAAAGCTGTTTGTAGATAACAAGCTCTGATAAATCCACTCTACGCACCCAGCACCAGATGGTAGACAGACAAAGTTAGCAGCTAGCAGGGAACAAAGTGGAACATTAAAAAGTGAAAGACTGAGCTAAAAAAAGAGTGAATTTTGGGCTGGCATTCATAAGTTCACTTCAAAACTAACTCTAAAAGACTGTCATTGCATGTCACTGCTAACACATTAGCATAACATGTCAGACGTTGTGTTCAACTGCCCCAAACTGACTGAATTGATGCAAATTTAAAGACAACCCCCCCCCAAAAAAAAAAAATAAATAAATAAATGTCTCAAGTCTTCTTTCTATTTCTGTTTAAAGTGGCAAAATGTTTGATGACTCATGCTAAACTCTGAGGCACACACATACATTTCATCTAAATGATGGAGCAACTAGCCATCTCCTCACAGCTGTTGCTAGCTAGCGAAGCATTATAATGGGTTCGTGTCTGCAAACATCCCTGCAGTTACTACTATGCTGTGTTTGTCCTATCGGTTGCCTTTAACGCTGCACTGTTGCGAGAGGTGTTGCTCATAGCGATTAATCCACAGAGCTGTCAATTAACTCTCAGCTCTACTGAGCTTTTTAGCCTCTTAGCTTCATAGTTGTAGTTTTTTGGACCACAAGCTCTTCCTCAGTAACGTCCTCTCTGGTAGATAGACAAAGTTTTCAGCTAGCAAGGGAACACAGAACATTAGCCATTAAAGGGGCTATTTGTGAATTTTTCTCCAGCCGAACGTGGCTTCCTGCCGGGAGCAGGTGGAGGTGCTTTCTGTTCGACAAGAGCTTCAGTCATCGTTGCATTTACAAGGCAAGAGGATATAACACGCCCACTGAGCAGCACTTCGTCTTCAGGGCAGATTGGAGGCTGCAGTGAGTCGCTATTGGAAAGAGACAAGACAGGCCACGGCTAGCTGGTTAGCATGCTAATTTCAGTAGAAGAGAAGACATGAAAAAGACAGAAGTTAAGAGGCGATGCTTTCCACCACTGGAGACAGCTCTTGGGGACTAAAGGAATGAAGTTTTATGCTAAACTTGCAATGTTTCTTCTAGACTGGAGGGTAAACAGCTGTTAATGCTAATGTTGGCTATGTACCAATAACAAAACTTACAAATAGCTCCTTTAAAGAGCGACAGACCACTGAGACAGAGCTAAAAGGAGAGCGAACATTGGAAAGGTTGGAACACAACCATGTCAAAGGTTGTGTTCAATTTTTTCCACTGCCCTAAAGTCGCCAAAAAGTTGATTAATGTAAGTTTAAAGACACACACACAAAAACATTTCTCAAGTCTTCTTAGTCTCTTAGTGTGAAAAGTTTCAATATGTTTGATGACTCATTCTAAACTCTGAGGCACATACATAAATTTAATCTAATTGATGGAAGAACCAGACAACTCCTCACAGTTGTTGCTGGCTAGCAAAGCAAAATAATGGGTTTGTGTCTGAATATCAGTTGACAAAAACTTTTCTTTTTTCATTTCCAAGTGCTGTAGATGTCTGTGATTATTTTTTTCCTCTCTTTTTCCGCCTCTTTATTCAGTGCTGATGAGCCAGGTGTGGGTGAAAGTGTGGTACTGCACAGACTCCGTACCCGGCTGAAACACACCCACTTTTCAGCAATTAAATCAAATCTCTGAACAATTTGAGCAAATCCCACCTGAAATTATAGTCATATAATTTCCTGTCTCTGAAATTTGTTATATCATGCAAGTTAAAAAATAAACTGCCATTTTCACAGTGTCGTTGGATATTAAGCTGCATGTAACAGAAAAACAATGCAGACCCTGCTGTTATTATAGTTTCTTTGGATTAAAGAAAGCTGATAACTTGCTTGTCTTAAGTAACATTTATCAAACTTTAAAAAGAAAAGCTCTGATGTGGAAAACTGAGCTATTTCTGCTCTGGGCTTTCAAAGCTCTGTCAGTGGCAGCAGGACACACCACGCAGCTCTTACACTTCTTATTATTATTCATTTCTCTGATCTCTTTTCATTCTATAAAGAACACACAAAGGAAATGTGAGGCTTAAAAGACAAACTCCTGTAACAAAAATATGCTAACCTCATTTCTTTGGAAAATAAAATACGTCTCTTTTTGTTCGTGCTCTCTTATCCACCACTCTTTGAACATCATAGCTTGCCCTCTTGCCCAACCTACTTATGCATGCCAGGGAAAAAAAGTGTTTTGTGTCCATTTCTATTCCAATTGCTTATGATAGCAGGAGCGCCTTGGTTTCCTCTGGGGCCAAGGAATGCTCATTTGAAAAATCGCCCAGACGTGCATGGAGGTTGCCAACCTCAATTTTTGATGCAGTTGCTCATTTTGTGTGTCTTCCTCAGGAGTCATCACCCAGCCCCACCGGAGGCCTGGCCACACTAGCCAGCCAATTATCAGGGCCTTTTCCTGCACCTGCCCGTTGCCGCCCCGTGTGTGTGAATCTGCAGCCTCCACTCCAGGCCATGGAGCAATCAAAGCTGATGCCCAACTACAGCTCAACTTTGAGAGGCACACGGAGCTGTGGTAGCATTTATTGAGAAATGTTCAAGTGGTTGTGGGTTGTGGTCTTCAGAATCTTTCAGTTTCAAACAACTCACTAGCTGTTACTTTTAAAAAATGTTCAAAGAAAATCATCTCAATTCATCCACTGTCTTGGATGGAAGATTAGAAGATGAAAAGGAAGATGAGCTACAAGCAAGGTTCAACTCTCATAAACATTCAGAAAATGTTTTGAATTTGTGTTTGAATTTGCATGTCATTTAACGGGTTTCATTCATTCAAGATAATAACTTCTTTTTAACTTCTTCTTTTGCTAATGTAAAAACTAAGAAATGAACAAACCTCTTGTGTTAACTTTGTTAACAGACTGTCCTCCTGTAAAAAGCCCTAGGACATCTGTGCAGCAGCTTATTATGACCCATAGTTGCATTTTGTTGTTTGACAAAATCTAGTGGTTGTAATAATTATGACAGGAGCAAAGGGAAAAGTGCGGTAACATAGTATAAAGATAGACAAAATCCACATTAGGAGGAGGCTGGGATGGATGGATGGGTCGACAAAACACAGGAATATGACACAGGACAGCGGTGTTTCCTATATCCATGACAGTTCGACAAAGTTAACCACATTGTTGTTATTGTAACCATGACAACAAAGATCATCTAATGTTAAGGTAGTACTTATTTTAATCCAAATCACAATCTTTTCCTAGACCTAACCAAGCCATGACAATTTATCATTGTAATCATGACGAAGAAGGTGCTGCTGAAAGTACAGTCCGTATGTTTATTTTTGTAACCATGGTACGATTGTTGCCATAGGGGCATTATTTCAGGAGACACTCAAATGGGTTGAAAAAAAAAAGATCTATATGGTTGTTCAGGTTGGAGGACTTCCCTTTTTTCCTGTTTCCTCTCTGCCTCCACACTCTCTCCCTCAGCATCTCCATAATTTATAGTTACTAAATACTTACATCTTTGTTGATAGAATTTGGAAAATTCCATGTTTCCTTCAGTCTGACTGGAGATAATGTATGGCGGATGCTGCTTGACTTGCAATTGCATTATGGGACATCTGTTGGGAGGATGGAGCGACTGAGAGACAGAGGGAGAGAGAGAGCACAGACACTCTGTTCATATACACAGACTCACACAATGTCATGGGCAACAAAGCAGGGCTTCACTTAATATGTCCTGAAATGTCTCTAAAGCCAACAATTCTGTCTGCTGTACATTTCATTCACGAGGAGCTACTTTGCAACGAAGCATTTCTTCTGCCACATCGCAATAATCCAGCACGGTGATCAAAACAAGCAAACTGATGAGCGCTGTCCTGGATGTAAATTAGTTCAAGTCTTTTTGCTACAGCCACATGAGACACGGGAGATTGAGTGTCGAGGAGATAAGAGGAACAAGTTGTCAGCGTGAGGAGCGGCTTGGAGATAAACTGATTGGAGTCTAGATTGGATGTAAAACTGGTCTGCATAAGTAGTTCTTGTCATTCACAAACCAGTTCGAAGCCAGACATACTTTGTGTATCCTAACTCCAGCCTTTTTATCACTTTCCCTGTAACTAATGTGACATTTTCTTTACTGAGTTGCCCACAGGGACGGCCTTTAAGATGAAATTCACCTCGAACTGCCATAACGGAGGACCACTGCTCTCGATGCCTTCACAAAGAACATATAGACTCTGAGACTGGCAGCTATAAAAACTATATGTACTAATAGGGCATAATCTCTCTCTCAGGTGTGTACATCGCCCCCTAATTACCGCCAATTAAATCACTTTTGGAAAGCGCTCTCATGCAAACCGAGCCACACTTGAGCCTACTCATGCACTGAATTAAGGATCTGACATTTTTCAGAGGTCCTCCTGACTCATAGCTGACATCACTATCTGTAAACAATGCAGAGCAGTATGGTATAATTAGGTTTATCAGCACTGAGCATTGTGTGTTAGAGCACAAATCCACAAATACAACTTCATCATACATGGGTTGATGTTCCTAAAATGTTCGTTTTTTTTTGTTTTGTTTTGTGGAAATCAGCCTTGGATATACTTGGTATACAACTGGATTGCTGACTGTGCAAACATGGGAATTTTAGAGGTGGGTCTGAAACATAAAGTCAACAGCAATAGTTGAATTCACCACGGGAAGAGTGAACTGGCACGACCTGACGCAAAGACACATGTACACTAATCAGCACATATCCCAGTGCTTTATGAATCCGCTTTATAAACGCAAAAAAGTTGAGAGGATTAAGGAGATTGAGACGACTGAAGGTAAAAAAAAAAAACGTAAAGAACTACAGCTACCAGTGAGTTCTGATGGAGTCAGCGGCTGAGGCGTCTGCGTACACTTTGCTAGCTAGCTTACAGCTAACATCTGTACAATCACTACATCTCTTGTTTGGGATAAGGCTAGTGTTATTTGTTTGTTATCTTTCCAAATCTGCAAGTATGAGAGAGTGCAGTGGGTCCATCTCATCATCAGAGTGTAGGCGAAGCGCTGGACGAATATCCATGTACGCTCCAATTTGTTGTGGCCGCTATATGCTACAAAGGCACCAACACATGCATCCTTCAAATGGACTCCAAGCAGACTGGTAAGTAGCATGATAACAACTATGCATCCATGTGCGCATCTGGAAAGGAGTATAATTGAGGCTGCAGGCAGTCAAATTTGTGCCAAGCTTTCTGTCTGAACCTACTGTACGTCGTAACTTGATCTAATGGATGTGCATCAACTTGTTATGGGCCTTTTGCTTTCTCTTGAATACCTTCTCAACTCTTCCTGGAAGTGTGCATATAATATATTCCAATGTCACAGCGGCAGTTTCTAAACTTTAAGATAAGGAAAAGTGTGTAGCGGCTGAGTTTCTCTCTTTAGCCAGAAGGAAGAACATTAAAATTACTGCTATTCTGATGAGTTCATATACAGTTCTTCTTGTTCACACTAGGGTCTGAAATAGTAGTTTTAGGGAGACATAATCAGTTTGAATTTGTTAGACAAGGTGGACATGTGATCACTCTTCCAGTCACAGACAGATCCCGGTCATTTGACTGCCATATTCATCAAAAGAGGAGCAGTATGACTTATTATCTTGACAGTGGTGGAGAAGTTTAATGAGGTGCAATATATTGTGATGCTCCCAAATGGAAAACAATATTCAGTCAGTACATGCACAGTAATGCTTTGGCAAGATTTCATATTGATATGGTCTCATCCCTTGATGGATGGATGGAGTAATAACAGCCGGTCTGTGTATCTGATGACTCCTGGAAACTCTGAGATGAATATTCATGATGTAAAGTAGTTTAATGCCATCATGCAGAATAGTTGTGGAACTGGTCGTCCATTTTTGACTTACCTAACTATAATTTACTTCCCAAAATGTTCCATGTTATTATTATTTTTATCTTTATTTTTTTGTATTGGTGAAATGACAAAACAGAGAGTGACATGGAAGACATGGTGAAATACAAAACATAAAACATAGTAGACAAACAGTTGACATACTATGATTTGATAGGGTATGTTGCTGGTAGTGTGTTTGCATAGTGAGATGATTGAATAAAAGTCTAAGGTATACACTACTAATAATAACAATAACAATAATGATAATAATAACAATGATGATGATAATAAGCAATTTGCAAATATATTCACACACATTTAATATACAGTATATATATATATATATATATATACACACACATACATAGGGGGGAACGCATGGGGCCAGCCTGACCCCACCAGCAACTCAATTGGGAGCCCACACAGGCAGCATCTGGGGCAGCCCTCTCCCTCCCTCCAAGAAAGAAATAGTCCATATTATTAGTATACATACAGTGGCAAAGTAACAGATAATTTGTAATACAAAGGAGAAAATCCAGGATGACAAATACTAAAATTTGTCAGAATTAAGGATATTATTGAGGTACATTAAGGCCTAATGCTAAATGCAAATGCACATAAAGATGCATACAGTATCTTAAGTGAAAATGAGAGTCTGACAGGGTCTACACACACTCTTAAAATACAAATCTTCGTGAATCATCTGAGCAGTCGCTGGATTATCTTGGCGAAGGCATATCAGGTTCAAGACAAGCAGAAGATGAAATGGAACTGTCAGGTTTTTTTTTTTTTTTAGCTCAGTTAAACCTAGTACCCACCAGGTAAGTCTGACGCCCAACATCGCCCATTGTGAGTGATCGGGACTTTGTCCTCGTCTGAGTTTTAGGAAATTATTACATTTCCTGTGAATTTTACAAAGCTCTGTCACATTTGACATTCTCTCTTCCTACAGTCGCCCACTTAGCGGTGACATAGTTTTAAAAAAAGTTTCAGCTGAAATAGAACAGAAATTTTCGGCAAGAGGGAGATAATAATGTCATTTGTCGACAACTATAGTCCACACACTAATTTTTCACTATTTGGAATACGCCCAATGAATTTTTCCATTTCACTCAGTTAGACCCCATTAAAGACAATATTACACTTATTTTATGGGTTAGGCCTTTCTTTGAGGTTATTCTGGGTGTAATAGTGCTGTGGCATATTTGTGCCCTGGAAGAAATATGTGTTCAGCTACCAGAAGAAGTGCTAGAACAATTCTATCTACTGCAAATGTGATTCATTACTGCTGAATTTAATATAAAGCAACTTAATATCATACAAGAACATGTTCACAAATGCTGCTTTTTTTCCCTGTAAAACAACAACTGCATGTCTACAGCTGAATATTATGACCATTCTTTACAAACACTTATAAAAGCAGTCTTTATTGTACAATTTGTCTGACTCCAACAGTTGTACATTCCTATGATTATGTTTCTGGCACTAGAAGAAGAGGCTGTCACCGTCTCCAAACAATGTGAATGCATGCTGTTTGTCATCCAAGCGCGGGCCATTTCTCGGGGGTATTTTCCCATTTATGACAGGATTTATTCTCTCTCTCTCTCTCTCTCTTTCCCTCTCTCCCTCCCTCTCTTTCTCTCCTCTCTCTCTTCTGCTCTTTCTGTTTCTTTAATATATGTCCTGACTCGCGGGCACTTCCTCATTATTCCTATCTTGATATCTGCCACTGTTAATGAGTGGAGGGACTCGAGTTGCAGAGTTTGAGCATTTGGATTAATGTGGGCGCTGCAGCGGGGAAGTTTGGGAATAGTGCGGGCTCTCACAGTTCATTACTGTGGATATATGACATTTTAAGGCTGTGAGACGCCAGGCTAATGATGCTCCCCGGTAAACACTGGAGACTGCCAGCCACTGCACCTGAGAATGTTCCTCTAATAGCAGGAATGTCAACATGGTGACAGGTCCACTTCCTCTGCAGTAACTGTACTGCAGCATTTTTCTTTTTTTTTTTCTTCTTTTGAATAGCAAGTGTTCAATTGATAAAGGACACATTTTAAGATGACACGGGGTGGACAGAATAACAGGGACGCCTGTTTAACATGACAACATCCCTACGATGTTTGAGTTTGTAGAGACAATGTCAAGAAAAGTGTTAAGCACCTCCTGGGTAGCAATGCCACATTGAAATTCTCTTTTTTTTTCCCCCATGATTCTCTCCAGTCAGTTGCTTTAAAGGTGTCATCATTAGGTCACCTGACTGACAGTGCGTGGAAGTGGACCACAACAGGAATGTATTTAGAGAACAGGACATAGTGTTCCAAGATGACACCCCCATTCATTCCAGTGACAGTCGCATACTGGGCCCGTATGCTGGAAAGGTTCTTCAGGCTTCAATGCTTTTGGGCCCACAGAGCATGAACATTAGAATCGGTCTCTGGCTGTGATGGCTCACTCCCCACATGCACAAAAAAATCATATACTCATATGGCTTCATGACTTTTTAGTTTTTATTTTTACTTGACCTAATTGCTTCTTTTATTATGTCTGTATGTTAAGTTTCGCCTGTTCTTTACTCTGATCTACATATATACTTAAGAAAAGTTGTTTTTTTGTAGTGAATATGTGCAGGGAAAAGTATTTTTGGGTCAATTCTGATTGTGGTTACTGCATCACACATACATCTATCCTGGTTAGGCAGAGTGTGTTTTCACTTTTCACTTTCAGTTTTACTTTTGTGATAAAAACAGTGATTATTTGTTACAAAAATTGTGGTATAACAGAAGTTTAAAGGAGATATTTGTAAGTTTTGCTATTGCTACATAGCCAATGTTAGCATTAACAGCTGTTTACTTACCAGTCTAGAAGAAATGTTGCGGGTTTGAGACTCAAACTTCATTCTTTTACTCGCCAAATGACAGCTTTTCTGCTACTGAAGTTAGCATGCTAACCAGCTAGCCCCAGCCTGTATAAGCCTGTCTTTTTACTTTCACATAGAAGCTCAATGTAGCCTCCAATCTGCCCTTAAGACGTAGTGCTGCTCAGAAGCCATATTATAACCTCTTGTATTATAAAGACAACAATGGCTGAAGCTCTTAAGCCAAAATCATCATCACCAGCTCCGGGCATGAAACCGTTTTAAGCAGCAGAAAAAAAAAAAGCCCCTACGAGTGGAGTACATCCTATTCATCAAATTGACTCAGTAATGTAGGTTTCAAGTTTGAGGTTGAGGTTTTGCTACACACCATTTATCAAAAGAGAAATCCTCCCATCATTCACTTATCTCAGCTAACAAATGACGACCACAATGGACCCGAACCCTAACCGTACACTTTCCGACGTACAGCCAATCATAACGTTTGAGGACCCCGAAGACATCTGGAACCTATATCAGCAAAAGCTATCCTAGTCAGCCTCTCTAGATGCCTCTGTAGTGGCACTCCACTGTGTCAATACACTGGCTTTGGTGTCGGTCTCGACCAAAGTGCTACTGTAGTAGCGAAACCCTTGAATGTATTAAACTGAATTCAGTTTTTTATTTGTAAAAGGAACATCTCTTCTTTCATAAAATAACACCTCTCAGTATAACCCAGTCCAGATGTTGCTGTGTTCACCCCGTGAACGTAAGTAATGGATCCATAAAAAGTAAGACCAGAAGTTGTTGTGTGCTCCATGTCAAGTCGGATAAAATGTATTGTCATTCACCTGCTATTGTCATTTGCCTGTTAGGTATGAATTTTTTATTTGCTCCAGTATTGATTTGGCCATGCAAACACATAATGGGCAAAGAGGGATTTGTTGAAAGGCATTGATCACCTCAGCGGCCTGACAGCGACCTTTTTTTTTTATTTGAAGTAATGTCATTTTGCAAATGCAGGTCATATTTCAACTTTATTGAGTCCTGCCCCGTCGGCGCGGCAGCAACATGGAGTCAGCATAAAAAAACGCCTTCGGGTAGCAAACCTAACCTCTCTTTTGGGGATAAAATATGCCCGTCCCAACACAGGAAGTATTTATCAAGCTTCAAATTGATAATGTCAACAGCCAGGCCTCGGTGCAGCCAGAAGCACGAGCCAACCACTTCACATTTGTAGCTAACCTAATATAACTCCAGCCTGTCTCACAAAAAAAAAAAAAAAGCCTTTACTTGTGCGGGAGACAAATTATCTTTTGATTTGAAATGGACCATTTCCTTAAATACCTGTATTCCTAATGAGTCCACCCCGCCCTCCCTCCCTGTTCTCGTTCTCTGCTTGTCTTGCTATTAGTGTCCAGGGAGCTAGCAGCGAGTTGCCCGACTGCCTGGCTGCCTGAGTGATTAACTAAGGCTTGGGGCTGACAGGCTAGCTACCCCTGATAGAGGCAGGAGGGGGATAATGTGGGGCTCTGTTTAGCAAGGCGGAGAGGACAGGAGAAAATAGTGGATGGGTTGGAAAAGGAACAGTGGGGGTAGCGGGTGGGAGGGGTGCAAGAGAGGCCGAGATGATAGAGAGGAGAACAAATGGACGGAGTGAATGCGGGGTGAAATGAGGAGTGAAAAGTTGGAACAGAATAGAGGATGTAAATATAGAACAAAACACATCTGAGAATGAGAAAAGAGTGAGTACGAGAAGGCAGGATCTATGATGGATATGAAGAGAACGAGTACAGCGATGAAGTACGGGATGATGGGGGGGGGCAATCATAAGGAGGAGAAATGTGAAAAACTGAGGAGGCACAGCGAGGGTGGGAAGTGATGCACAGGACCGCAGATGGGAGTCCCTCATGAGATAACAGTTAAGTCTATGTAGTGATAGGGGCTCAAGCAAAAGTAATGATCTCGTCCAATTGAGAATAGGCCATCTGAGACTAGCTTATACCTAATGGATGGTGCAGTAGGCTGTGCAGGTGCTTCAGATAGACGTTCTCCCTTAAGCCTTCCTATGTATAGCGCGTTTGTTGGCATCAGCTTCTTCTGAATCGCACATTTATGGGCAGTGTGTGTGTGTATTTTTTTTTTTTTTTATATATACAGTATATGCCAAGCTGGCGACTCTAGCGAATCAAAGTGACAGCAAGTCGTGGAAGTGCTGATGAGAGGGTGCACTTTCAGAAGTGATTCTCTTGTGGGCGTGGATCCGAGAGTGAAAACAGGTTCATTAGCACAATGGAGCGGTTCATGACAAGCGACAAAAACAAGAAGGGATCTGCAACTTCTATCCGTTGGCCCACACGCATCAGTTTTGTTCCGATGAACATGTTTCAAAACAACACCGTCCCTCGGGGTTTGTTAATTGACATCAACTATCAAGATGCAGCAATTAAAAATTTCCATTTATAACTTCGGCTTTAACGTTAACTGAGAGAATTAGGACTTTACAGTTTTGTCATTATACGTTCAAGCCAAACATATGAATTTCATTTTCATTTACACACACTATTTATGAGCATCACTGCTTAGTTTCCTGTATAGCGGAGCTCTCCATCTCTTTTCCTGAAATTACCCCGCTGAAAAAGCCATTGGTCAAGAAAAGATGAATATTACTGCGCCAGCATTTTTCTCAATCATTATGCATTAGCTGCAAATAGAGAGCATATCACACTGACTTTTTTTTTTTTTTTCCTCCCCTCCTTCTCAAAAGCCTGAAGAAATCCAACAATTTTTGTGGCAATAACTATTGAAAAATTCTGAGGGGACAGATAAGATTCAGGATTGGAGAAGCACGGCACATTAATTTTCTCTTCCAACACGAAATCATGGTGGCAGCATTTTCCCCCTAGAAAATGCTTGGCTCTGTATTTTGTCACCTTATTAGTGTCGTCCTGTCCTGATGCTGCTGTGGGTACTTTCCATATATGACAATGTGACAAGTTGTGGAAAGCCACTGGGCTCTTCTAGGTGAGAAAGTGTCATCGAGGACCGATGGGAACTACGTTGAAAAATAATAAATTCTGCACTTAGTGAAGCCTATGGGGCCATATCTTCATTTATGCCTCAATACCCCTGGTTATTGTAATTTGTATTATTAATGTGTAGGTGGATATTAAAGACTATCCTCTGACAGTTTGCCAGGAAGAAGGAGAAGGCTGGTTAAAATCATATTTCAAGCTGATGTAAAAGGAAAATAGGGAAAGTTGCTTTTTTTTTTTTAAACTAATGCATGTTCCAACGAGCATTTGTCTTTTGTTTCTGCAAAACGGGAAACAGAAGCTTACACAGTATGTGCACAGAATCCATTCACTCACATGTACAAACATACACTTCCTGTTTGGCTTTTTGGGTTTTATTAAAAGCCCCCCCCCCCCCGTAAAGTGAGAACCACCATGGAGGCGTGAAAAAACTTCAGAGGAAGTGAGTGAGGAAAACTCTGCAAAGGGGTGACTCACCAACTGGGATCAAAATACTGCAAACTGTCATTTTCCATCTCTGCTACTCTTCTGGCCTTGTCCTTTGAAGTCCTCTCAGAGGCATTAAATCATGCTTAATTAACATAATAGGAGTGTTAATGGCAGCACTGCAAATCACAACAATGAGCAAACATTAGCAGGCACACAAACAAACAAGCACAAGCATTGATTAAAAGGAAAAGTGCTTGAGTTGCAGGGAGGAAAAAGTGGAAAAAGTAGCTCTTTCATTGTGGATTTTCATTTAGGGGCCATTTAGTGCATATACACCTGCGTCTAAACAGAGCCGGTGCTGGAAGATGCACATTTCATAGGCGTTATCACATCCATGGCTGCACCGAGGAAGACTGACATGTATGCCTTTGCACAGTGCAGCCAATTATTTCCCTCTCCAAGCGAGTACTGCTGTGCTGACTCTCAAATACTGACACATTCAGCAACAGCGTTTGAAGAATATCCCCCCCCCCTTCACCTTCACACTCTATGGAAGAAAAAAAAAAAAAAAAGAAAGCCTCTTCAAGTGTGCGCCTTTGGAATCAGCTTATTTCAATCAGGCTTGCATTCAGTTCTCTAGAGGTTTTATTACAAATATGTTAAAAGCTGCAATTATTATATTTATCCTTTCTCTCGTGTTGTTGCTTTTGCTGCAAAAGCCCCGAGGAGCAACACAAGGTGGAGGCTGAAGACACACAGAGATCAGAGATGTAGAGATGACAAAAAGGAAATCAACCCTAGGGCCCAATCACGCTTCCTCCTCTGTTCCTCCATCACATGCGGAAATAGGGTTCACGTAAACCTCATTGAAGCTCGAATCCATATCTACGTTAACACCCTCAAATCAACCTTTAGCACTTTTCATCATAAACTATTTAAAACACTGCCTGATGGGGGGGGTGGGGGCAGGCACCCTCTCACAAAGACCTGCTTAATCTGCCTGACTAATCATCACAAAGATGATAGTTTCTTAAAAAGGCGGAGATCATTGGCTGGTTTTGCCTGTGTTGACTTTTTTACTCAGCTTTGCCTGAGGGGGGACCCAGGAAGATCAGAGAGCTCCCCAGCTCCACAACCCACCGTCATTTAAAGTCTTTCTGCTCCTTGTTAATGATAGTAATGCAAACCTGCTTATGTTATCACACCAACACCTGTAAAGCAACGCCAAGGAAGTGCGTCGAGTTCAGAGCACACGCACTCAACGTACCCTTAATGCCTTTGATGTTGGGTTGCTAATTTAAGAGTAGGATAGTTGCTTTTAGTGAAAACATTTTATTCCCTCTGCAGCTCCTAACATTGCATTACCTCGAAATAATTTCTTTTTTTCCAGCTAAGAGACTTTGAACAACCTCTCACTGACGTCAATTGATTACAGAGCTGCATTCACAATATTGCCTGACCTCCTTGAAAAACTAAAGCGAATCCGAGCAGGAGAGGCCTATTCTACATTATCAGCCAGCAGACCACCACTAGGATGGAAAGAAATAACAATGACAAGCTGTCACTGTGCTGCCTTCACCACCCTCCCTCCTACCATAATGCACAGCATGATCCGCTGGCTGCCTGCTTTCAACTGACTAAATGCTGAATTTACGAGTCTTTAAATGAATACTTTAGGGAGGGAGGATTTACATCCTGCTGTGGTGACTTAGTGTTTTTGTCTAGCATTTGCTCAGACAAGATGACACTGAATATTTATGATTTGTTTTAATTTGCGGAGAGCCATGCAATCTTTACGGAACACACTGTAAAACTGTACAGGACACAACGAAATAATGGTGTCGAGTTGTCCAAACACTTGTCTGTCCTTGCTGACGATAATAAACACCTTGTCCATACAGACTTCCTCGTAGTGATGGACGCAGGCAGAACTCTGGCGCTCTTACTTTACTGCTTTAAATACAGGATCCAGAAACCGGTCCGACAATTCTATATGTTACAATTCAAGATACTTAGGTAGATGGTTAGATGGATGAATGGATCATTTTAATATTATTATTTATGCATCCATTGTCTCTGTATTTTCTTCCCCTTCAGGGAATTAAATACAAGATAAATTTCCATTAACCTGCTTAATATGCAATCTGAAATTGCAAACTTAAAAACAAGTAATGGCAACACGTGTATTTCAAAAAAACTGGAATTGTTGCAAAAAAACAAAAAAACAAAACAGACACAAAACTCACTCACATGAGGTGGTTTTTCAGACTATTCGACAAAGCAATATTTCTGCAAAAATAGAGATGGAAACATTTTTTTTTCATCCAAGTCCTGGCACCTGTCGTATCAGGCCCCAGGGAGCCGGTTCCAACTGAGAGGCAGACTGCTGGAAATCTGTCGTTACGTTTAATTGCAATGATATCGCAAGAGGAGAAAACTCTATTTGCATAACGTCACTCAGCTGAAACACAGACCATTAGTAATTATAATTTGTAGACTTTTCAAAAAATAAAAAATAAAATAAATAAAATAGCTTCTACGTTGCGCAAAACTGCAAAAGGAAACCCAGCTATAGAGACAAGAGTGGCTCTCTTTGTTCTCACCGTGGTGGTGTGCAGACCAGAAGGGTGGGGTTATACAGTATAACTCAATAGGATAACAGGTGATTTCAGGTAAGGTATTGTACTTGTGAATGAACAGCCACCCCTTCAAGTGGTACGTTTGAGTTTAATACATAATCACAAGGTAGTCTTTAGAGGTTCGAGTCCAACTGGGAAACAATGATTAGTCGGGCAAGAGGTCTCACAAACCTTTTTCCCTTCAGAGATGATCCACACTGTGCGAGTCATTCCATCGTGACCGGGTACAACACATGACACTTCCCCTACATAGGTAGTCCATGAGGTAGTTGGGGGGGGGGTCCATTAGCAGCACAGTTCAGTGTTTCGTACCTGTATGTTTCCCTTAACCATGATGTTTCCCTTTGAAATCATACCGTAAAACTTATTGATTGTTTGCGTATGTGTGTGTGTGTTTGTTTGTTTTTTTTCTGCAGACATGAAGCAGCATTAACATTCATGTGGAGTCCTGTTTGTGTCCCCCTGTCACATCTAAGTCCAATATTCACTTTCATTTTGGCTCTGGTCTGCTCTTCTCCTGGGGGAAATATCTCGTCTCTTTAGCTGCTAAATGCTCTGCTATGCTCTCCTCAACAGTTAGTCACTAACTTTGTTTGTCTGCTGAGTGGTGATGTTCGGCAGGAGGTGTACACTGGATTTATGAGAACTTTCTGCTCAAAAACAGCCGCCTGCTGCTGCTGTAAACACTGTTGTTTGTAAGTGCGGTGAGAGTGAACTGAAACTGTGCGAGTTGAAGGCTGAATACAATCGGCTGAAAGACGATCAATCGCTCCGTAAAACTGAGTGAAGCAAGAAAGTCGAGCTACAATTTTCTCTGGGTTCATTGCTTTCATATTGACATAATCATTATTTGATTTCAAGAATTGTTGTTTCCTAACCTTAACCGTGCTGTAGTTTCCATGAGCAGAGATTGCAGCTATTTAAACCAACAAACAAACAAACGAACAAAAAACCCCACAACAACATATTGTGGTTGAACACGTCTGGGGTTCAGCAGAATTATCCAACGTCAACGCTCGTTTCTGGCAACAGGGATGAGGGTTCAATTAAATTCCCTCGCAGACGCGCACACGGATCAGCTGCGGACACCACAGAGAGGAAGTTGCTCTTCTTCTACTACTTTCTAGCCCACTTGGAGTCCGTGTTCCATCCATGCACAGTAGATCAGCCTCTACAGAATGTGTGTGGTGACAGACCTCTTCGCACAACCTCTCTTCAAATTCAGCGTCCAAAATTCAAAAACCCTCTGAATGAAGACAAAATTGACATCACTCGTAGCTTTGCAGGAACCTCGGATACTCAAAAGATGCGGAAATTATAACACAAGCCTGAGTCTGTCATGATGTGCACGACGGGGGGAGGCGTCTTAAACACAGAACACAGGCTGTTGTGTCTAAACACCCCATGGCTATTGATCCAGTTTGGCTGATACTAGTCTGATCTCTCCGGGAGATCCATGTTCTGTGGCAGTGGCCTCCAGTCTGTCAGAAAATAGGCTTTAAAATTACAGCTACATAATTATCAATTACTTAAAGACGAAAGAATTGAAGGGTTAGAATCAGCCGTCACTGGTTCTTGGCATGACAAAACTCCTTTTTAGCTGTAAGGCTGAACAGATATGAGACTTGTCTCAACACATTACTTTTAGATTAAAGCTAAAAATCATATCTGGTTGTCATCTTGCTTAGGAAAACTTATTTTGTCATTTTTTTCTCGACTTTTATTCTCTTTGAATTCATTTCCTGCCATTTATGCTGTTGTTCTTGTTAATGTCTCAAATAGTGTTTTTTTTAGTACCCTGTGTATAAAATGGACTATACAAATCAAGCTGCCTTACCTTTCCTTGGTGTACTGTGGTGTCAACAAAGTTTGACAGCTTGATTGACCTTCAGGACTCGTGATTTCATACAAGCGCAAACAAATATGGCCCCTCAAGAGCCTTTAGCGTGAGTGAATGCTACAGACAGGGAGCATGTAATCAAAAAGAAATGTGTCTGTTATCTACCCGCTCAGCGTCACAGTCAGCTTGCATTAAACACTCCGGATTTCAAGTGTTCCACCGTGGTTCATTAGCAGCACACCTCCACCTGCGACACTCGCCGCGGACAACATACAGAGCGGGGTTAATAGGGTTCAAGTGCTGCTCATTTGGTGGTTATCAGCCAAAGTAACTAAATCACAAAGGAAAACTATATTATTATATTTACTTGAGCTTTGATTTTCTTTTTTTTTTTTTTATGTGGATTGGCCAATTTGTTCTGATGTGTTATGATAAAACTGTACTCACTGAATATCTCATGAGATCTCAGTGTTGTAACATTGAAGAGTCAGACAAGTATTAAACAGAACCCTGCGTTTGTCAGCAGACCGATGTGGAAGACAAAACCGCCACAGACTTACTGGTTCACGGTTGATGTACCGGATTTGCTGTAGACCTGGCAGATTGCTTGGGTTTGCTGCACCTACTTTTAGTTCACTATGTTCCGAGATCTCAGCAATGACTTTTAATATTACTTACCTTGTGCATCTGTTTTACTTCCTGTCTTTGTCTAGTTTTTTCCCAGCTTCTGTCATCGTCTGCCCCGCCCTGATGTGTTTCACCTGTGTCCAATTACCCCTGCCTCCCTTGTGTATTTAGTCCCTGTGCTCCCAGTCCTCTGTTTTCTGTTTCTATGTGTGGTATCTCTCATGTGCTGTTAGTTTCTGCCGTTTAGTCTTCAATTTTTCCCCCAAGCGTTTGCTCCCTGGGCTGCCACAGTTTGGACGTCCTATTTGTTTGCCAGCCTGCCAAATTAGACAATTCAAACACAAGTGATAGTAACAGTTAAAGCAACTCCTCATGTCTCCCCCATCTTAGATCCTGTCTTCCAGCTACAATGTAAATCCAAATAAATGTCCAAATGTAAAGACATGGTTCAGTTTAGGTTAGATTTTGAAAAGGAAATGAGTTTCATTTTGTCATCTCTTGGAGAGTTGAAGAAAACTTACTGAGGAAAGGTGTTTTGTTTTCTGTTGCTTTTGCACAGACAGATCTTTTTTATCTTGCACATCAGACAACTTGAAAGCATCACATGGAACACAATCTTCTCAAATGAAATGTTCAGAAATGGCCTTCAGGTTGCAAAAGCACTCATTTGGTTTGAAAGCAAGGCAACAATGAATTCAGCACCGTGCTTCACAGCACTCTAGAAGGGCGTTAAACATAGAGATGCTCCATAAACTATTTCTGCTCATGCGTTGTCCCAGTGACCATGACTACTGGCTTGAGTCTTTCTACTTTTTGACTTTATGTACTTTAAAAAAAAAAAAAAGGAAAAAAAAGAAAATGTTATGCACTGAAGAAAAAGGGGAAAAAAAATCATTCTGGGTAATTGTCAGCACTACTTTCACCACACCACCATGTTTGGAAAACCTCCTTTTTAATATTGAAGAAAAAGTGAGTGGCATCAAGTCAAGCCAATATGCAGGTCATATATCGGCTCACACAAGTTTTGTTAAATATTGAAATATCATTGTGACATTTGAATATTTAATATATTTTAAAATGAGTCAGCCCTGAACCCAAAGTCAACCCAGATGAATAGATTAATTTCCTACAAAAACAGCAGGACAATCATTTTTGTTAGAAATGAACTTCTCAGTTGAACAGGCAAAACATCACCTTTTTGTTTTAACTCCACTAATAGGAATATAAATGCATGTCAAATGCTAAATGAAAATTTTGTATGATATTGTTCTCTCTAAGTGACCTATTTCAGAGCTTTTCCCACTTCTTCCTGCTTCTACAGTACACGCACTGCCTCTCTTGCCTATTCATACTAATCCATAATAAAGCAGAGTTTTCTTGCGAGGCAATCACTCACAGCTCTGCTGCAGTGACCCATTCCCCGCCAAGGAGAATGACTTAAAAGAGCAGCACAGATGATTTCATGAGACCGCACAGTCCACCCACCTTTAACTAATGACTTGGAAGTAATGGCCTCCAACAATTTTATATTTTTCATTGACAGTCCACATTACAGCCAGCAGCATAATGGAGAAACTAGACTGTGATAAAGGAAGAGACAGATGGAGAGGCAGAGGGAGGGGAGTTCAAGTATAGAATAAGTTCCTGACATTGCTTTTGTCTTAGAAACATTATCATGCACTGTAGGGGGGGATTTTAACCCCTATGTACTAAGAGTGACATTAATTTCCATCTGATTTTGAAATATGATTTTATTTTGTGAGAAACAAAATGCTGCCAGATTACATTATCATAATGAGGAAATAATTATATTGAACAAATGTCATTTCTTACAAACATATTTCATTTTTTTACCCTTTGAAAATCTACTACTACAAACTAAAGCTTGTTAAAAGGTATTTATGTTATGTTTATGTTTAACCACCTTTTGGTTTAGGTTGGTAAAAGATTGCAATATTTTACCAAAAGATATTGATCTTGCTTTGGCGGCACTGGAATTTTCATCTTACATTAGTTGAAGAAATTTGTGTATTCCCCACAATCGGCCAGTGTACCAACTCCACCAAGTGATTCTACAAATGACCAGTACTTCATCTGGATGCAACCTTCCATTGACGTTATAGGCTATTCTAAAATTTGAATTGTGTTTTTGTCTGAACGCATCTTTTTGTAGGGTGTGGAGGTTGGGATAAAACACAACGTGCCCTGCATTGTTTTCTTCTTGCCATGACAACTGTCTTTTCTGGTTTAGTTGCCAAAACCAAACAAAACCATGACCAAAAATGTTTGTTTTCCATTTTGTAATGGTGTTGGAGAGCACTGAAAAGTCTTCAATTTGACATCAATTTGGCTCATGTTGGAATCACCTGTTGGGTCTGCTAGCCATGACATGTTAAACCAAAATGCCGCCTAAAGTTAGCGGAGTGTTTTTAGCAGTAACATGTTGGATACAGGACACAAACCACAGTCCCACGTGTCAAAAGCCGGTGCTTTATATGCCAAACCGTTCACTATGACCTCCTCCCTAGTATAGGAATGTCACACTTCTCGATTGGAAAGAAACATTGCCTGTGAACATAATCTCAATAGCAAATTAGGTTTCTTGTAAAACACCAAAAAAAACTAGTAGCATATAGGAGAGCGGGCTGGTAATTTGGTGTCCTTTCCCGGAGTGATGCTGCTGGGTGATAGCCAGCTACTGAGGCTAAACATTTAATTTAGAATCATTTTGAAAAATTCAACATCTTGCCTCAGTCAATATGATTTTATGCCAGTAAATTAACATTATTGGCATCATCATGAAGCTTGAGCGTATGAACCTTTTTTTTTTTTCTTTTTTCTTTTTTGGGTCTCGTGTATGCGTGTGTGTGTGTGTGTGTGTGTGTGTGTGTGTGTGTGTGCTTTTTCTCCACCATTACATTGAGGAAATGTGGTATACTGTATGAATAAAAGATGCTCACTATTTCTTAACACATTCAAGCAGAGCCCCAGTTCAGTACAGTGCTCTGGTACCTCTGCCTCAGGAATACAAACATACTATCTGGATGTATTTCTCCCTTAACATGTCTGCGCTCTCATTTGGTCTTGCTAGGTTCCAATTTGTTTCTTACACTTTCTCTGTGGAGAAAGGAAGATCCATTTCTCATGCGGGCAATTAGCTGCAATTTTGTTCACATTGTGTTCAAGTATCGGCCACTAAGGTTTTATAGATACAAGAGGACAGGCTTTTCAAAATGACAAAGTAATATACTGTTACAGTTGCAAAATGTTAGGCAAAGCTACAATATTGCATATTAACTAATGATTAACTCGGGTCCAATCAGCCTTTTTTCCATTATCTATAGTGCTGCAATAAAATCTTTTTTGGGCCCAAAAGGAATTTTCCTCAACATTTTTAAAGACGTATCTTTAAAACTGTTGGCAGGACACCTAAAGCTGTAAACAAGGTCAATTATTACTCTTGATATTTATGACTGTTGAAACCATGAGGTTTTTATATTTGTAAATGTGTGTGAAATTCTCCAACTGTAAAGTATATGGGCAGAGCAGGCAGCACAAAACAAACCTGGAGGCTACAAAATGCTTTGTGGCTTATGCAATTTTAATTTTAAAAAAATGGCATGGGCATCATCCTGTAGTCTGGTTTCCAGCTCTTCTAATAAATCCATGGATATATGGGGCCGGTAGAGACCAAACCAGAGATAAAGGGAAAAGTGAATATAGGACATATTCATCAGGCAGCCAGAAATACAACTTCAAATGAATACTAATGTTGCAGTTTGCCAACATGTTTGCTACATCAGCTTTATAAGGTGACTATAAGTCAGGGTTGTGCTAGTTGCACTGCCCCCAAGTGGCCAGAATCAGCCAATACTGGTAGCTCATATGTGTAACCAGCAAAATGTACTTAAGCATATTGGTTTTCAGAGCATTTTATTTCAAAACGCACTACTGTTAATGTAATATGTGATGACTTTAACATATAAGCAGCTTTTGACAGTTTTTATCCGTCTGAGATTGAGCTTTTAAGAACTTCATATACGATTGAGCAGCCTAATCTATGTAGCAATTTATCACATTCTGTAAAATGAGCATATCTTTTGTATTAAGCATCTTAATCTGGAAATTAAGTACTTGTTGTTACGAAGTTGACCAACTCATGCTCTCACAGTCATTAATAAGCACTAGCACTCATCGCTTTTGCTGCTATGACTTATTTTAACTCAGAACATACAGCGAACTGCTAACGTTACCTAAAAGTCCCTTCTTCAATGTACGCATACATTTTATAGACCGCAGTGACCTGTAGTGGCTGACATAAACACAGCTCTGTCTAAATCATATCACCCTTGTACGCTGTGCTACTTACTATGTGTAGTGGAGAAGTAAATTTAAAGTACATGGGAATTGAACATTTTAGCTCTGATAAATCGTGGATTGACGTGTTAATGCTTATGCTGTATATGTTTTAAAATGAATAAATGCTTGGTTTCAAAGTGGAAATATACTGATCTGAAATTTACAACATGGATAGATAAAGACAAATGTTGACACCTAGACTGTATCCATGTGTATGTAGTGACCATATAGAGCCATGTTTCCCTTTTGTTAAACTGCAGCTGATTCAACAGGAAGCGTTTCCTCCATCCTGCTTTACATGACTGTATAAAAAGCAGACATTTTGAAGGTCATTTCCAATCGAAATGCTCCTGTGTCCTTCTCCCCATATTACACAAATTAAACACTTGCTTCATCAAAGGCTTTAATTCCTCGGAGATCAAGCAACACTCAAACATAAGTAAAATTTCAAGGTACTGTTGTTGTAGAAATTCTTCCCATAAGTAGTTCTTCAATACTGTTGCTGCCTCCTAAGATAAAACAAATATATAAAGTGTATGTAATCAAGACAGGCTCTGAACACTGCTTACCATTTTCATCATGATTTACCTTTTTACCTGAGAACATTAAGAATCCTTCTCCGTAACCTGAGAATTGCTCCTTTGGGGTCTAATTATTGTACAGACTGTAGTGCTCTTAAATATGCCATTTACCTTCCTTTGAGAAGCTCTGTGTAGGGGATGTTTGGTGGACTGCTAACATTTCTTTTTTATTTTCTAATTTGCAGTTCTTTTTCTTTGCATTATTTACAGAATCTATATTAATCCCCACCTGATTATTTCCTTTATTTATGTGGTTGGAGTTGTTATGTTGAACTTGGGCAGAGGAGGCCACTTCTAACACCATTGTGTTTGTATTTACTACTTTAATGCAAGTGTTTTTATTTGTTTAAGACTGAGTGGAAAATGGGAAAGTAAAGTGTTGAATTTCTCATTTTAGAATCAGAATAAACTAAATGACGGACGAGGCGCTGCATTGATAATGGGAGTAAAGCAAACAAGTTATATTATAGCAATTTCACTTGTCTGTCTTGTGTATAACATCAACAAAACAAAACATGTAAAGTGCTGTTACCTGTTTTACTAAAATGCAATTTGTTGTTTTCACCAGGTACATTTATAGATCATTCTGCTGTTTAGCTGGAGCAGCATACGATGAATGAGCAAAGTATTATGTTATGCTAATGTTGCTCTGTCTCTGTTGGATGTGTTGATATGCAACTGTTCGCTGACATAATTGCCATATCAACACTGTAACTTCATAATACATCAGTGTTGTGTTTGGAGCTTGTTCCGAAATGATCAACTGATAACTACTAAATGCTTTAGGTATTGAAAGTAACACTCTTCATGATGCAGAATGGTTTCTTTTTTAGGTTGTTTGAAATGACAAGCCTTAACTGTGTAGTATCTTTAGTTGCATTTTGGCAAAAATATGCTTTTGGAACATATTGAGCATACAAGAAAGGCAGTTGAGTTGTGCTTTTTCTGAGATTTCTAGGGACATAACTGGGGCACCATTGAAATCCAACTGCAAAGACTCCTGACCGCAGCTGTCGTCCTCCACAAAGAAGCAAACTATAACCTTTTCAGATTCGCCTTTTTAAGCAGCAAGCCACATGGATTGAGTGTTTGATAGTGAACCATCTTTTTACGGTATTCCTTTTTTAATCTGTAAACTAAATGGTAGGAACAGCTGTCGAATAAATATGACAAGTGAAAAGTAACATATGTTGGCACGAAAGGAAAACACTCAAGTAAAGTACCTCCAAAATTGCAGTTGAAGGAGCTTCAGCCAGTGTTGCATTTAAAGATGAGAGATTGTAATACGTCCTCTGAGCAGCGCTACTTCAAAGCAGCCTGAACACTGCAGTGACTCGGTATCGGAAAGTGACGAGACAGTCCGAGCTAGCTGGTTAGAATGCTAACTTCAGTAAAAGAAAAGAAGTGATAGAAATGGAACCAAAACATGAGGGTTGCTCATGGATGTATTATAAGACATGAATACAAACGGCGCCGCTCTGCCTTGCAGTCAATTTTTCCCAGTGGTAACTCGCGGTATTGCAGTGAAAATTCCCCTGCGGCCCAAAAAGCATTTTTCTCATAGACCACAATAGTAAAAGAGACGCCTGTAAAACTGTAAATGCAGTCAATTATTAATCAGTGTATCGTATACTTTTAAGCCATGGACTTTTAATCTTTGTTAAATTTTCCAAAGCCAACAAAAAGCCCAAAAAAGTAATTTTTTTCTGGATGATGTCACCGCTGTGTATTTGCACTCTCCGTGCGGTCGAGCTGCATCTCGGGAACGAGGATGCTTGCTAGGTTGATGCAAATGGCGTACGTCAAAGTTAGTTGGAAAAGTGAATTAACGACATAAAGGTGAGTCTTTGTTTTCACACCAAGAGATTTTGATTTTGCGTGGCAGTTATTGGTCACTTGTCAGCTTTTGTTCTCGATTGAATTGTTTTTGAATCTATATATTAGCCGCATAATGACTGGATTCACTGAGATGACACTGTAAGTGTAACACTTTTCTTCAGTGAATTTTAATTTGGCAAGTCATTTACCTGATAGATGATCGTTTCTGTGATCTGCATGCCAGCAGTGTCTCATCCTGACTGAAGTTCACCAGCCTCTTCCACTCACAACAACCACATCCATTTAGTTTATAACTCTGACTTCACGTCCACTGGGTTGGTGTTGGTTGCCTGAGATGGTGCAACCTGCTCCCCTTCTCCCACCGGTCCCTGAGGGGAAGAACTGTCCTGGACGTCCTCATCGTCGTCTCTCTTACTCCCCACATCGTCATTGTGTGTTCGTATACAGTAAGCTAAATGTTCAATGGCAATATGTTTAAATCCGGGTAACACTGAAAAGGCTTTGGTGGAGCAAAGTGGTAGAGACGATGAAAAACAAATCATCATGGAAAAATCTCAGTGTAAAAAATCACCAAAATCAACACATTTTATTTGATATGCTCCACTATAAATAAGTGGTAGGCCCATAAGAATACGTAGAGGACGTGCTATTTGAATACGCTTCAATATAAAAAGGTAAGAAAATAAAGCCCTTGTGATAATCTTATCTGACAAGTTTTAATATCTGTCACATGCAGCATCAATTTCTTATTAAAAATAACAAAAAACAGGTCAAACCAAATATTTTTGTTTTGTATTTTTGTGTTTTTTAATCCAAAGTGATTTAAGCTCTAAAGCTTTTAACTGAATGACTCGTTTTTTGTTGCTGTATAAATTGAGGATTTCAAGCCCCAAGCAAGTGTGCAGCGCCAGATCCAGAATGCCGTTTGCTCATTCTCATAGCCCAGAGGCATGATGGGAGTAACACTACTGCGCACATTCAGTGGGCCGCATAACGCATAACGTGGAAGTAACCCAGAAGCCAGAAACTTTTCAGTGTAGGCACCAGGCGAGCAATTTCTATAGAAGTGAACGGGCGCCATATTTGATCCCGTATCCAGTTCTTATAATGCATCCATGGGGTTGCATTATAAGGAGACGGCCTTTGACGAGTAAAGGAATAAAGTTTGATGCTGAACTCACAACGTTCTCCCTACTGGTAAGTAAAAAGCTGTTAATGTCTGCTATGTAGCAAAAGCAAAACGTACAAATGGCTCCTCTTTTTAAGTCTAGCACTTGAGCAAATGTAAAACTAAAACCGTCACCTGGATCAAAACTAACAATCCAGTTACACAACACTCTCTCTAAAGGTAGAGATATAGGCCTACTTTCTTTCAACGCATTTGGGCTGCGCAAGATGGTTGCCTTGCATATCCTGCGTACAGTTGGAGCATCAGTTGTGCATCTCCTATAAACAGCTGCCCGGCCTGCAGCCAAATTTAAACTGGCTGTGACATATAATGCTGGGCTTTGCCATCACTGTGGCATTACACTTTATTTTCTCATATCACAAGTAATAGGCTAAAGCAGCTAATGCACGAGGAGACACACTTGTCAACTCACTGAGCAACATAAATTCAATGCTGTCCTCGTCTAAATGACCAAAAAAAAGTCATTAATTGCTGCGGCTCCTCCTAAGCTGCCTGCGGGGGATCGGAAATGACAAGAAAATGAAAGCAGTGACAGCGTGTATGCGCTTATTTGCAGTGTTGTTGTGCATCTTATGATGGGGGGATGGGGGGGGGGGGTCTTGGAAAGGCCCTAAATTGAAGAAAAGTAATTCATTTTTCTTTTCTAGTTGATGAAGCATCATACTTCATCAAGGTCATCCACTTCACGGCTGAAATTGATCTGAAGGCAAAAACATTTTAGTTCCTGACAAGAAACAAGTCACTCAAAATCAAGCTCATAGAGTGTGCAAATAGAAGATAGTAGTTAGATGGTAATTCAAACCTATCAGGGAGCACAGGCAGAGAATCAGAATGGCTGCATTAAAGTAAAAACGACATCTCCATTGTGAAACGCATTACTTAGTGATGTGTTTATATTTGTCAAGTTTGCCATTCAGGATTTTTTTCTCTTCTTCCCAACTATACAGCTATGTTATACAGACACCCTGATAGAATGGGTCAACTTTGCATAATTAGTAACCGGCTGGAAGATTTGAATGATCAAGCAGGATAAAAGAGCGTGTGTGTGTGTGTGTGTGTGTGTGTGTGTGTGTGTGTGGGTGTGTGTACCTCTGACCACACGCTCAGAGGAAATCAAGTCAAGATGCTTTTGCATATCACTTATCCCCTGCATTCAGGGGAAATTAAGAAAAAGAACCTATTATCCAGAAATACAATAAAATTCTTCTCAGGCCATTTGAACCTCTGCAGGAGCAACAAGCATTCTGTTCCCTTAATTAGTAAAAAGAGGATACTAATTAAGAATTGTTCTCCTGCCTCTCATTTAACGCGTACTGGTACTTCCCAGTTCAAAGCAGCCATACATGCATGTAGGTACTGAGATAAACTAGTGAACTCGCCTGCTTGCCCTCACACTGGATCATGCATCCCTGGATCCAATAGCTGTTAATTCAGAGTTTAAATGTACTCAATCATTTTTTCATTTTAACCAGAGTAATGCGACATTCAGATTAAAGCTAGTATTTTTGCCGGGGCTATCAAAATCAAATTAAATGGTAAGGGTGGCAATATTAAGTTGTTGGGTTTTTTTTGTTGTTGTTGTTGACGATTTCCATTTAAAGACCGAACCCAACAATATGTTTGTCCATGGGTCGTGACCGTTTTTATTTTAAGAGGCTCTGAAATTTAAGTAAATTCCACTCAAAATAGTACATTTGTAGGAGACTGTTTCCAGTGATGGATAAATCTGTGTTTGATGCTGTCGTGAGTGTTTGTGGCAGCAGGATGAGGGGTGTGGGATTGACTTAAAATCAACTACAGTGTCCATGTTCATGGTAATGACGGAACGTGACGCCTAGTGTAACAGAGTGGCTCATTTTTGTACAACAATGGAGCTCAGTGGCACAGAGGAGTAAGCTATATCGATCAAGAGTTATTGACAGGATCAGTTCATTGTTGGTGTTGAGCTGTCTATGGGATTTGTTAGCAATAAGAAAAATATTTAATAGTCTTTTTTTTTTTTGATGGATGAATAAACTTTGATTTCTATGTACTGTGGCATAAATACACCTCTTTATCTTATTTTCTTTAACCAGCATGACTAGGATCATTAAAATAAATGGTCTACAGCCAAGTGGCTTAGGGTTTGTTGCCTGAACTGCAAAACTACACCTTTCATCTGGATCATTTTGGCCACTCTTTGAGATATCCTTCTGTGAGAATTCTGCCTCCCAATACAATGGAGCTAAATGGACTATTAGTTGAGCAGCTCAATACACTGAAAGAAATAATAATAGGGTTCCCAAATCCTGGGCCGATAAAACCAAACTTTTCTGCATGTAAGTGCAAGAAGGAAATCTTTTTCTTTTACTTTTGTCGCAATTTGAATGAATCTACACTGTGGTTATTTTAAAAAACTTAACATGTAGCGGAAATACCTGGCCTGGCATCAGTCAGAAGCCATTAAGGAAGTTCATTGTAAGGACACGCAGAGTTACAGACCCGCAATTGACACTTTATGAGTCTTCCCACCATCAAAGTATCAAAT
Organism: Seriola aureovittata; assembly: GCF_021018895.1. Lineage (NCBI taxonomy): Eukaryota > Metazoa > Chordata > Actinopteri > Carangiformes > Carangidae > Seriola > Seriola aureovittata. The sequence continues at coordinate 24,179,987 of NC_079369.1, forward strand.
TGATAGGAAACAGAGACAAAGGACCCTTATCTCACAAACAGACCAGCTTTTACCATGCCAGAGAGACACAGAACCAGACCAAGGGTCAAAGGGTCAGTTCCAGAGGATCAACCAATGGACACCAGGCAACTGGAGAATATAGACAAAATCTCCAGTTTGTAACAATAAGACTCTGTCTAATGATATTTGTTGTTTCTTATAGAGGACAAGTAACAACAAAAGGACAGATCATCACTAAGATGTGAATCCTGGCCTCTCTGTGCCATGCATGAACACACACACACACACACAAACCAACCTCCCTTCCTCTGCCCCTCTCTAGATAAGAGTCATAAACTACAACCCACTTTCCAATCCTGGGTAGTGACCAGCAGAACACTCTTCACAGACACAGATCTGAGGAAGAATGTAAAATTAAATATCTAGCTGTTCTGTAACTCATGAGATTTTCCTATGCAATAGTTTAATCCCAAACTTCTGTCCCATAGAATGTTTGAAATGTAACATGTAGATTTTAAGACGATGTCCTTCATGTGACCGTACTGTCAGCATCCTTCACACAAGGTAACACACACTACATGACATCCAGAATGTCCATATTATTATTATTATTATTATTATTATTATTACAGTCAAAGAACTGCTGTGTAATCCACATTTATAGACTATTAGCTTTAGGAAATGTTTTTATTGTTGTTTGATCAGTTAACCACTTGTATCATGATTAATTCCAGGTTTGAAGGATGTAACATGAAATCAACACTCCTATTACTCATCTCTGCTATTATTAGTGCAAGTAGTTTTTCAGTGGAAAATTACTCTCTTCTCCAAGTGGAAACACAGGAGAAGACGGGTGACGCCCCTGAAACATGCGCCAACCCCCAGGGGATAAAACATACGCGATCAATTCACTCATAGTCAGAGAAGTCAGAAAAGCCAGAAAGGTTAGAAGTCAGAAATGTTAGAAACGCGAAAAAGTTAGAAACTCGGCGAGATGCTAAGAAGGAAGAAGATGCGAGAAACGAAGCTAAAAGCTAGAGGCTGAAAAGCTGAAGCTAGAAAACGATGCAGAAACTAGAAGCTGAGAACTTTGCTCAAAGCTCAGAGTCTCGGCTCAAAGCCCGGCTCTGTAGCCATGGAAACTCTTAGCTCTAAGCTCCTAGCCACAAACTCATTTTGCACTTTTCGCGTCTTTTATTTTTCTTTGCCACAGGCTCCAAGTAACATGATTTTTGTCTACATGCGCAATCTTTTATTTTTATAAGCCAAGTCAAGACCAACTGAACCAAAGCAACAGAAGTGCCTCAGAGTAATTTTGTAACTTTTAAATCATCATCAAGTTTTACTTTTTGAAGGTTTTGACAACTTTAGAGTCATCTGGTCAACGCCAGTCTCCTCTATAGTTATCCAGCCAAAGTGAAGAGCATTAGAGTTTATTTCGCATCAACCCGCAAGAGACACCAGCAGATAACATCTGCACGACCGCCTGCAGAGAAGCCGAGCAGAAATCAAGAGTGGCCGAGACAGAAAGTCTCCTGGCAAACTTCACCAGAGCTGAACCGCTGAGACACCGGCAGAATCCGTCATCGTGATAACGGGACACGGCCTCCAGGAGAATCCACCTACATCCCGCGTCTCCAGGGTTACCACGGCAACCACAGCCACCTGGGTTCCAGCCGAGGGTCTTCAGCTGCAGCGCGACTCACAGTAGGCCGGTCTTAACACTCTGCTCATGACTGGGTTGATGTCGAAATATAGCAATATTTAATCATCAGACCTAATTCGTAGATGTAGCATCATTAGCTGTATAGCCACAGTGTATAGCCAAAACATATTCTCTCCCACTATTGCCAACTCATCACAAACTCAGTCAGGAAGCGCATGGCGACGTAAAAAACACCACTGGACTAAGTAAGCCTTCAGCAACATAAAGAGTACTCAGCTGTGTATTTGGCCATGCTTGTAGCTTGGTTTCTTCCCATAAATCCTCCTCTTTCCGGCTAAAACCATGACCAGGATTTCCATATTGCAGCTGGAGCAGCACTGATGTGATCAAGAAGTATTTTGCGCAGGATTTGCAGTATTGGAATTGAAAGTTTCTGCATGACACAAAAACTGAACTAATGCACACCCAAGGGAAGTGAAAACTGTGCAAATGCAGAATTTCATGTTCAAGCAATATCCAATTTGAGTAATTGAAACGAAATAGGAATAATCTGTCGCAGTCAAATCTGTGCTTTTAATCCCGTTCTGACTGACAGTTTAATGTTTACGTGTGATTCTCAAAAGTCATTACTTGTCACTGGAATCCAGGGTGTTATGTGCAGCGTTGGCCATTTCTCCGAATGTCTATATCCTGTATGAGAAAAGGGGAAGAAGAAAGACCTGTCAAAGTGATTTGTGTCTGTTTGAGAGTCTCAGGAGGGTTAGAGCTGTACTATTGTAAAGCCTGTAAGACACCTTCCAGCTACAGAGATCTGTCTCCAGAGGATACACATGCAAAAACCCTGTCAGCGTGTGAGCGAGAAGAAAGCAAAAGCCAACCTTACCTCTCAAACTTTTTTTTTTTTTTTTTTATATAAGAAAATGGCTGAACGCATTAAAGAACAAAAGAAAACGCTGACAAAGGTGAAGCGCTGAAATGTGTTTGCTCCTTGTCTTGTGCTGTGTATTAAAAACAGGAATTTATGAGCGAGTGCAGACATTCATTCTGTGTTCTTTTCCTCCGCTCGAGTGTTTGAGCCCACTGGATGTCAGGATGAAAACTGCATCATGAAAATAATATGCAGTATGTTTCCTCTTGTGTTCGAGCACTCCTGATGCAAATCAGCACTAATGATACACAGAGGGCTATCTCAAGACCATTATCAGGGTTAAGAGTTTTTCCAAGAGTATCATTAAGTATGATGGTATTTCAAACAAATATGGGCTTAACTTAATTTATGCTTGAATTTGATTATTGCAACTTTTCTCAACATGTTCCTAGTTGAATTCTAAATATGTTTTTTTTTTTTTTTTTTAAAGAGCATTTTTGTTGACTTTCTGCCTTTTTCATGGCAGATAATTTGACATTTCATAGCAGGAAAAGCACAGGTGTGACTAATAATATAAATAAGGGCTGCATTTCATTTGGGTGGTCCAGTTCCTGGGTGGCCCTGCTGTTATTTATGCTTTCTTCACACCCCCATTAATGATATTAGTTCCGCCTGGGTTTCCATTAGTCCATAAGTCCAAATGCCTGCTGTGAATAAGATCTACTAGATAGAGCAAATCGAAAGTGCTACTTCCCCACTTATGAAAAAGTTAAAATGTTATGAAACATGCACCACTTGTTGATGAGTCTGCTTTGATTTCCATAGTTGTGACACTTTAGGGAGGAATTTTGGCCAAGTTCCGGATGCAATAATGAAACTAAGTTTTTTTTTTTTTTAACACATTCATGTCATACAGGATGCATTCTTACAAGTTGTAAGAATGTATGTGGTCACAGCTCGAGGCTGTTGATTGCAGGGTGTGTGAAGGTTAAAAATATGAAGCACTATATTCATTATGTTTGGATTTAATTACTGTGGAAGACTTTGGATGTGATGCATTTCCATCCATGTTGGATTTGAGGTGCTTTCACATTATCAATTACTAAGTCACATATATCCAAGCTTTCAGAAAAGTCTCTGTCCCCTACTTGTAATTATGATGTGGACATGAATGCTGTTTAGAAGCTGAAGCTATTGTGATGTTAGGTGTGAAACAATGGATTTGTGTTGTCATAATAACCACCGTTACTAACAATATATATGGCTCTTTTTTGTAGAAAGACCATTGAATTTATAGTTGTTCTCGAGGTCAACCACCACAGTTCCACGCAATAAGTTATGTAAGGAAGTATAAGTGAGCAGGAAATTATATACAAGGTCTTATAATGTCCTTTGATTTTGCAGGATTCCTACTGACTTGCTATTTTTATTGCTATTTTCTTTATTATAATTAATATGTTTACGTTGGGTTTTATATTAAGTTATGATCAATTACAAACCCCCTTTTGTCTCAAAAATTATTTCAATCTCAGAATCACAGATATTTTATTTGATATCTATGTCAGTTTCTTTTTGATTTCCAAAAACCCTAAATTTCACATCACCCAATGGACTACTACACAGACACCAACTGCAATAAGTTTAAAGTAACTTTGCAGGATTTGGTTTTTGTGAGTGTTTATCTGATATACGCTATCTTTTTATTTGTGCATTTATTGTGTGATTTGTGCTTAAAATCTAAAATATCTCTTTAGTCTTACAGGTTACCATAAGTTTAGGTTACAGGAAGCCTTGGGTCATGGGGTTACTAACAGTATGTGATGGATGGCTCCTGATGTTTGTTAAGTGTGTAAAATTACTCAACAACAAAATTCAAAATACCTGAATTGGTTTTCCAGTGTGAGACCTTTTCATGAGCTATGAAAAGGGCCGCTGCTTTTACATAGATAGTCACTGCGCTGTCAGGCACATGTAAGAAGCACATGCCAGTTCATCTCAGCATGATGGATTGTAGGCTTCAGGGAATGAGCTGGTGGCACCACCTATAACAGAATGGCGGAATTGTATATATTTCATTCACCACTCAAGTCAGCCACAGTAATTACCAACCATCCCCGAGCCGTTAAAGAAAAGGTCATAGTATCATGGGACTGGTGAAGGAAACGGTCACAGTCGCGCCTTGTAATTTAAGTTTCATTTGAAAAGAGCAGGTATTTTATAAAAATGAATGCATTTCTGATCTCATATAAGACATTTTGTGGGTCGACTTAAGTGTGGTGTATAGGGAACCAGATATTGTAATGGAGAGTGACTGATTTACAAGGCTACTGATTTATGGATCAAGTGGAGTTCATTTTACTTCCTAAATATCATGCATCCACCTTCTGCATTTAGATCAATCCTGAATGCATTACAGTGTACATATGACTAAGGTAGCATTTTTGCACCCATACATTTTATCGGATAATATACATTTACACACCAGTATCAGCATAATCGAATAAATACATAGTCCACTTTGCTGAAAATGGTTATTTGATTCTAATACATTATGTGTTGACATTTAAAGATTCTTGTGACCATTGATCTGTTGAGTGGTCACACAGTTCTAACATGCAAGGATAATGAAGGAAGTCATCAGTCATTCTCGGCTCTGGCACTGATGCTTGCCATGGACTATTGACATGATGCAGTTAGACTAGAGACAGTGCTGTTTCCTTGAAACATTCAGCGCTTTGTGGATATTTTTGCTACGAAAATTCATATGTTTTTAATAAATTACATTACAAAAATCATGAATACAGCACCTATTTGGACAATTTTGTGAAAGCCGTCCAGTCAACAGATTAGCATAATTTTCACACCAGGGATTTCTAATTTAACAGACAGGGTACTGACATCCAGGTTTATTCAGGCACATGCAAGCGAGTACACAAGACTGAACACAGCATCAAAACAACACTACGGCTATGATGGCTGTGAATCTGTGTCAGCTTCTAATTATTGTTGCACCAGTCGGTCTCGAAATGGCTCCAGGTGAAGAGAACACAAATTGCAGGTAACAAAACGGCTCTAAAATCTGTCGTGTAGACTTTAGCATGATTGATGAAAACAATAGCAGTAAAAATAAAAAATAATTTACTGTAGATAGAAATTAATGTTTTTGGTATCACCAATGAATAAGGCTACTAGACCCATCCATGTGAAAAATAATGATAAGACTCAAACGCCTCAGTAGTCACTAAAGCTTGAATTTATAATTGTTAATACTTGCAACAGCAGAAAGGACTGACTTGACAGTGTGATTAATAGTTTTCTAAGTATGGAAAGTTAGCGCGGGGATTCTGTGCCAATGATATCTCACCAGCAACTGACATTCTTAAGTGGTTGTTCATCAAATTATGTAAAGACATTTTTTTTTTCGTAAATATAAATAAGGCAGAGGTAAACACACTGTCCCCTACAAATCATGCACTCCATTAGTGACAATATGTATTACTGTGTTGACCTGTAATTTAAGAACTCCCTGTAGACCAGTTTTGAAAATGGCAGCGGCCAAATGCAGCATTTCACTTACAAGCAGTGCTTGGAATTTATTGTAGTTTATGTATCAGTTAAATCCGCTGCACGCTAGCTGCTCAGCATCAAATGGCAGACAGACATAGCAGCTAGCATTTAGCATCTAAACAGCCAGATATTTCCCTCAGGAGTTGGTGAAGACCAAAAACAGAAGTAAAAGAGTGAATATATGGGTTTACATTCAACATGTGAACAGAAACATAAGACGAAATGATTATGTCAGTATTGTGTTCACAACTTGTTTCTAGTTCTGCTTCCCCCCAAAAAATCTGTAATTATAGGTTTGAGTTTAGTTTTGTTGTGGCTAAAGTTACTAGCTAACATGATTGATATTGATTTTTACATTGATAATTTTGTTAAATTCAATGTTAGCAGCTTGCTAAGCACCATTACCCTTTGCAATCCTGCCAGGTATGTTCTTCCCATGTTAGTTTCTTCTGGGTACTTAGGTTTCCTGAAATGAACATTGTAATATATTGTGCTGTATGTGGCAAAGTGAACATGTTTGCAGATTTTTGTTTAGCCTTATGATTGACCTGTCCAGGGAGTAGCCTGCCTACATGTCTGGGTTAACCCATTAGGGGTCCCCAGGGTTGAAATGAGCTGTGAGCCCTTAATGAACCCCATTTCTTCTCTTTCCTGTACATTGTTTATATAGCATGTCACCTTCAGGTCAATCAATTACAACTCACATAACAGACTTCACATGGCAGATTCATTATATTCTGCCTATAGCCCCAGAAACCAACCAGCACTCTTATGTTGGAATATTACTGCCTCCCAGGTTGACTGTGTGTAAATTACTTTGTGGTAATTTAATTAAAAACAGTTATTTGGATAGCTGCATGTAACCATGTAAACACAATATAAACCGAACAAGACAGGTCTTTAACGCTATAAACATGCAGATTCCATCCACATTCGGGTTGGATATTTCCAAATAAATTTGCAAGTAATTACATTAACACAAACCAAAAGACACACACAAAACCTATACCTTTCAAGCCCCCTCCGTGGCTCTGTGGGAGTTCCTAAGTGGAAGATTTAATCTCATTCGTATGAAAACAAAAATCTATTGTGGCATTATGTAACCACCAGAGGATCACGACAGGTGGAATATACTGTATATTTTGAGACGGAAAACAGAGGAGAGGAATCCACTCTAAAGGTTGCCAGGACATCACTGGGCTTACACACTTATTTCAGTAAAAAGAAAAAGAAAAGAAAAATGAAAAAAGATGACAACTCTGGCAGTCTCCAATGCACTTGCATGTTTTTTCAGCATGCAAATACTTCTAAGAGAGGGAATAAAACCCAGGTCCTTCTTGCTGTGAGGTGACAGTGCCACTGTGCCTCCTTGGTATAACTGAGTTACAAACAGTGGTTCAGCTCCAACTTTGCTGATGCAATTTTCAAAGATTTCAGAAAGTCCACAACAGAGTCTGACAATTACATCAAGTCAACCTTAATTCTTTGGGCACATTTCACAGGAAAAGGACCATCAGGGTGAATTTATATAAAGGAATAAAAGTCAAGATTAGTCATGTCAAGTTTATGTGTACTGGGCAACATCACATACATGCAGTTTCCCAATGGTCAACATCAGCAACAGTTCCTAACTCAGCCCAAGCTCTAAATACCCTTTTTATAATTTGCAGTGATGTTTTAAAAAAAACACAAGCTGCACAGTCGCAAAAGCAAAACTGATATAAGGAAAATTTGCATACTGTTTATAATGCCATGTAAAAAACTAGTGTTTTAAAGGAGATAACTAGAGTGTTTCAGATGTGTGTAGATTTATGAACAGCATAACAGGAAAAAAAAAAAGATTCATTACCTCAGGTGTATAATTCTCTGCGATATTAAAGTTTCTACAAAGCCGCAGCGTGCAACTTCTGACTATCCTCATCTGCCTCTGCCTGAAGATACTCCTGTTTTCAATTTGTTAAAAAAACAACTTAAAATAAGAGCCACAATAGATGAAGATAAAAAAAAAAAAACAGATAAGACAAAAGTGCGGCGTCCAAGGACCCTTCATGTACCTCCAGTGATTAAAAAAAAGCTGACACGATACGGAGAGGAGCTTTTCTACGTAAATACAAAATGTAAACATGGAAGCTGAGTCATTCACTCATGATATATACAGATAAGGTGGCAAATGTTTTTACTGATGCCAGCTGTACGTGGTTCTAATAATGTGAGTGTGAAGATTTTATCTGGGTACTAAGTGTCTGATGATGATGATTAAAGACAAGATGTGAACGCTAAAGCACTGCACAGAATGACAAATTAGGGAGATGAGCAACTCACTGAAACTGTTGTCATGTCAACAGATTATGGGGGGGGAGGGGGGTTGCTAATTTATTATCTGACACATCTGAGGTGATATTTGGCCCTATTCTTGGAGAACCTTTACCAGTCAACTGCATGAGACTTTGATGCATCAACCGAGGCTGCAGTTTTGAAGATGCTGAGCTAATTATCATATCTGTCAGCGTCTACCAGCGTAGCGCTCATTACTTCAGACGCAGCATCTGGAGGTGATGAAGTTAACAGCACAACTTCTTCATGTGATGTATGTATCAGCGCACGAGACTTCACAGGTTCAGTCGTCTGGATGATCAGCCGGTTCAAGGATTCATCACCGCTCAGACAGCCACTGAGCCTCAGACGGTGTATCTATCTGGAGATGTGTGCCGTGCATTCTGGACGGAGTTTACGAGCAGACAGGGATGAGCGTCTTGATTTTGTTTGACTTGGGTGAAACGGCATTTCCAATTTGAGTTCAATTCCCATTTCAGTGTGTTGTGACATGGCCATTTAATGAGAGAGAGGCATCATTTCAGGTAGACAGGTCTGGCCTTCAATGAGGTGGCAGCGGGAACCTTTTCTAATTGGGCGAATGCGTCAAGCTCTGGGCCAAATAAACATGAATAAACCGAGGCTGTTCTGAAAATGACAAATCTCCTCAAAAAAAGTCCTCCAGAATCTTGTTCAACAGAGTCATTGTTAGATTGACGGACAGATAGAAATAATAAACTAGTATATATAAATGATACAGTCGATCACAGGTGGAGTCTTTGTGTAGGCTCGTGTTTGTCGTCCCGTTGTTGTGATGTGTGTGTGTGTGTGTTCTGTTTTTGGCTGTTGCAGGTTTCTGGTTGGGTGAAGCTGGAGTGTCATCAGTGAACTGGAAGCAGCTAGCCAGTGTTTCCAGGCGATTTAAGACCTGACCTGCTCCTGCAGTTCTGGAAGCTCTGTCTTCCCTGCAGCTGCCTTGTCTGTTCTGTTGGCTTTTTGTCTTTTTGTTTTTGGTTTCTGTGCAGTTTATTTGTCACTATTTCAGTTGGCCTGGAAATGTGCTCTTCTGTTGTTGAATTTGGTGTTTTTGTTACTTTGATTGAGCAAGTTAATCTTTGAATCAAATTTCCCAATTTTTTTTTGAGTTAGTGATAACAAATTGTTGGCTTATCTCCTGTTTCAGAGTTTATTAGTTGGTAGGAGTTTAATCAGAGAATTTGCTGGTAATACATTAATTGGTGACTTTTTGAACTTGTTAACATAGAGCATGCTGAGTGCTTAGTTCTAATTTGCACCTTGGATAAATGACCGATGAGAAATGGTTTACTGTGTGTGCGGATGTCGGTGACTGGGGATTCCCATTTTTGTCTTTTTGTGGGGAGCACATGTTGGGGTTTAGAAATAGTTTTTTCTCTCTTGATTAGGAGCTTTTGGACGAGGGCCTCATCATGGTGGATACATCTCAATTCCCTTAACTGCAACCACTTTTCCCTCACTTGGCTCTTTTGATATGAAGAGACAGGAAACTTAGAAATATGTTTTAAAAAGAAATTAGACATCCTTCCCTCTGAAGTGTCATCTGAAGTTTCTGATGATGGCAGCTCAACTGGATCAGCTGTCAGTCAGCTGCTAGAGCGCTTTGAAGACTTTTGTTAGTTTGCAGTTTGTATTTTCCCCACATACACACTGTCCAAATATTAATTAGGGCGCACATTTATCACTGTCGGCACAGCATTGTTTTTCATTTTCTTTCAAGTCTTTCTGTAAGTTTGGATGTTTAAACTGTTCAACAAATATCTGCACATTTCCTTTGTATTCATACTGTCCTCGGATCCTAACACCAACGTGACACTCAGGGATTTAAAGCCTCATGTGACTGAATAGAAATTACAAAAAAAAACATTATTAAAATGTGTTTATTGCTGAAAGACATGAAATGAGTGAAACTGAAAAGTGGTAAAACTGAAAACAAATAAAATCAAAATCACATGTGATCACAGTGGCGTACCACTGGCAATAAGAAAGTGTTTTAACTCAGTATGCAGGAAAATATATTTGTCTTTTTTTGCGTGTATTTTATATTTGTAGTAATTGATTGTGACTTCTAATGTTTTTCTGTTTTACGTTACCTGCCTTGGGACTATGGATGTGAATTTGCATTTTTGCTACAATCCAGCATGTTTACAATGTGTATTTTTTCTACTGATATTCATTAGCATGCGTTCTCTCAAATATGCAAATAAATATTCGCCAGTTGTTTCTATTATTTCATCACATCAGTATAAATCTGCAGTGATGTGGTAATGCGGCTTCAGATTAGACTGATCAGCTGCAGCATCCAATCACCAACTGATTCTTCAATAAAGGGGTGTGTAGGATGGTCTTGTGCATCCTCGCTCATGAATCCTTATACATCTCTCCTTGATCCTCAGAGCAGAGCAGACGGCCATTGTGTCTTGTTGTAGGTTGTTGCTGTAGGTTGTTGTCGAAGGTTGCAGAGCTAACTCCAAGATGAAGAAAAGCTTTGGGAGTTTTGATGACATTTGCGAACCCCACGCTGTAGGTGTAGCGCTGTTCCTCCTTTTTAAGATTTGTTTGTAGTGCCATATAATGCCACAATTTAGAATGTGCTCTCATTGAAATGGGGCACCAGTCCTCTGAGAGGATAATAATGAATTATTTCATTGATTAATGTGATCAGTCTCATATTGGAAGCCATGACTTCTCGATTCAATGGATCTCCAGTCTCTACTTCAAAAGAATACAACAGGACAACAACTGGGTGTAAATAAAAGAGTTTATTTAACTAAACTACTATCTACAGAGTAAATGCAAGGTGTAATAATCATAAAGATGAAAATAATAATGAAATGAGCAGTGTGATGAGTTGGCAATGGTGGGAGAGAATATGTTATGGCTATACACTGCGGCTATACAGCTAATGATGCTACATCTACGAATTAGGTTTGGTGATTAAATATTGCTATATTTCAACATCAACCCAGCCATGAGCAGAGTGTTAGGACCGGCCTACTGTGAGTTGCGCTGTAGCCGAGGACCCTCGGCTGGAACCCAGGTGGCTGTGGTTGCCGTGGTAACCCTGGAGATGCGGGATCTAGGTGGATTCTCCTGGAGGCCGTGTCCCGTTATCACGATGACGGATTCTGCCGGTGTCTCAGCGGTTCAGCTCTGGTGGAGTTTACCAGGAGACTTTCTGTCTCGGGCTCTCTTGATTTCTGGTCGGCTTCTCTGCAGGCGGTCGTGCAGATGTGTCTCTGCTGGTGTCTCTTGGGGGTTGATGCAAAATAAGCTCTAATGCTCTTCACTTTAGAGTAACTTAGAATAACTTTAAAGGAGACTGGCATTGACCAGATGACTCTAAAGTTGTCAGAATCTTCAAAAAGGAAAACTTGATAATAATTAAAAATGAAAAAATTACTCTGAGGCACTTCTGTTGTTTTGGTTCAGTTGGTCTTGAATAAAAATAAAAGATCATGCATGTAAACAAAAAGAATGTTACTTGGAGCATGTGGCAAAGGAGGAATAAAGGACGCGGACAAAACGATCAAGTGCAACATGGCTAAAAGCCGTGAGTTTTTGTGGCGAGGAGCTTAGAGCTACAGAGCTGATGACTTAGAGCAATGTGTGAATTGATCATTACTGTTTTATCCCCTGGGGGCTGGCGCATGTTTCATGGGCACCACCCGTCTTCTCCTGTGTTTCCACTTGGAGAAGAGAATAATTTTCCATTGAACTTTGGAATAATTTAATTCTATAGTTTACCTATAAACTCACACATCCGTCTTCCACCATGACCACAAAACATTAAATGAAATAACATATAAAACTACTTGCACTAATAATAGCAGAGAGGAGTAATAGGAGTGTTGATTTCATATTACATCCTTCAAACCTTGAATTAATTATGATACAAGTGGTTAAATGATCAAACAACAATATAAACATTTCCCAAAGCTAATGTTCTATACATATGGATTACACAGCAGTTCTTCGACTGTAATAATAATAATAATATGCACATTCTGGATGTCATGTAGTGTGTGTTACCTCGTGTGAAGGATGCTGACAGTACGGTCACATGAAGGACATCGTCTTAAAATCTACATGTTACATTTCAAACATTCTATGGGATAGAAGTTTGGGATTAAACTATTGCATAGGAAAATCTTATGAGTTACAGAACAGCTAGATATTTAATTTTACATTCTTCCTCAGATCTGTGTCTGTGAAGAGAGTTCTGCTGGTCACTACTCAGGATTGGAAAGTGGGTTGTAGTTTATGACTCTTCAGAGTCATAGGGAGGAGGTTGGTGTGTGTTCATGCATGGCGCAGATTCACACCTTAGTGATGATCAGTCCTTTTGGTGTTACTTGTCCTATTTAAGAAACAATCAAATATTATTTTTATTTTTATTATTGTTACAAACTGGAGATTTTGCCTATATTCTCCAGTTGCCTGGTTTCCATTGGTGGATCTTCTGGAGATGACCCTTTGACCTTTGGTCTGGTTCTGTGTCTCTCTGACATGCTAAAAGCTGGTCTGTTTGTGAGAGAAGGGTCCTTTGTCTCTGTTTCCTATCAATTTAATAGTTTGATGGTGGGAAGAGTAACAAGAAGTGTCAATTTTGGGTCAGTAACTCTGCATGTCCTTACAATGAACTTCTTTCACGGCTTGTGTGAGGTGAGAATGGTCGGCTTGTGGCCCCTCTCCCACACCGGCTGTTTATCGTACAGAAATAGACGCTGTCAGTATCCCTTGTAGACCAGGGTTGAGTTGTTAAATTTTGTAGAAAGCTAGAGGTGGAATTGAATGAAGAAGTTAAGGCTATTGTAAAATCTGACCTCTCAGATAGTGATCAGTGAAACTGATTAAATTAAAGTGTAAACCAAAGTGAAAATATGTCATATGTCAGAAGAAAGGAAGTGGTTTTGGGTGGAAGTATAAATCTAGACTGTTCATCTTGATTAGTGGTCTAGATTTATGTATCTTTAAATTCTATAATGGCTGTTAGAACAGCAGAGGCAGAGGAGCATGTAATTCATTCACGGCTGAATAAATCAGCATCTTTTTATTGTTTATTCATTGTTATTGTCTGTCACATTTCTAACACGAAATTGGCCATTTGTTTCAGTTAACAAGTCTTTTCAAGGCCAACTGCATCTTACTAACTGTACTTGTGGGATAAAACGTAATTATTTTTGTTCCATTTTCCCTTCTACTTTGCTGTTGTATGAAAACGTGGAGGCATGTTATGGTCAGAAAAATAATCAAGTTTGTCGAATGCTTTTGATTAGTACTTGGAAAAAAGCAAAAGCAATACATACCACAGAACATGTTTTCAAAATTAAGTAGATGAATGAAGGGAAGTGTTTTTCTCTGATGAAATGATAGAAATCCCATCAGAGGTTATAAAAGTTATGAGTCATAACATTAAATTTTGTGTGTTTAATACAATTTTATCCTGAATATGTCAGGTAAAATAATCTGACTGAACAGAAACAGAATCCAAAAATCACAAATTCTCCACACTGGCAGTTTGGGACATGGAGCAGGAGGACCATACACCTGGTTGTCTTTTTGTTTAAACAGACCTAACCGCTGGACTCTAAGGCTTGCAGGGGCTACCCGCAAGAATTACAGGAACTTTATGGCTCCAGAACAAATGGGGAGACTCAACCTGTGACACCCATGAAAGATGACACTTACAGCAGCATATTTCTTCCAGACATTATAAGGGCGATGATGAATTAAAGGGGACACTGGACAGGGAGCATTTTCAAGGTATAGATGCCTGAACCTGATAGCCTACGGGGCCAGCGGGGACACGTGGGAGTCCATTCTTCTATAGAGCGAAGATAGAGAGACACTCACCCCTCGCTAACCTCTGGTGTCAAGGCCCTATGAAGAAGTGGGGGCTCACCCCGAGGGAAGGAGTTTATGATTTTGATGAAATGCCTCCAAACGGCTGCTCTTCACCAATATGGCTGCCATTATTATGTTTTGAGGGCACAAATGGTCAAAACTGACAAACCTTTTAATGGACTTGTCCCATCAAAATAAAACACACTGAGTCATCAACAGCTTCATTTTACATTATATTATGACAAATAATGTATAGTCTTAAATGAATGGTGACCTCTTATCTCTGAAAGGCCACTCACTAGACTGCAATGCCAAAAAATGTCTGGAATGACTCATTGTCTGAGCATTAAAGTTTTACGGGTAATTGCTAAATTTAAAGGGTTCCTTTTACGGTTTCATTAAAAAGCCATTAAAGCGGATATAGGAAGCAAAACATTGGCGTTGATGTTAATTTCCATGGGGATTTAAAGACAATCTCTCTCCGCACCACGAGTCATTCACTCACGTTGTAATGCCAGTTGGTAAAGGTCGATGTAGAAAGGCCCGGGGACCTCCGAGTGCCAGAGTAAAAAGATTAAGATCCAGAGTATTGATAAACCATCACTGACAATACGAGCATCCGACTGGGAGTTTGTGACATGTTTTCACTGACTGAAGTCTCTTTCACCATCCACCAGGGATGGCAGAGTTTAATTATAGCAAACAATGTGATAGCCGTGTGGCATGGATTTATCTACACTACTCCATCCTTTTTTTCTCTCTCTCTCTCTGGTAAAATACTTTTAAAACATGTAGCGCTGTGGGAGGGCAAGAGAGTCATCCTTGTTTTTATCCTGTGCTCCTAATCAGTGGAACAGATATGCTACACTGTCAATTATTCTTTATTCTCCAGGGTTTTTAAAAAAAAAAAAAAAAAATCAAGTGATTACATGCAGCAGTGTGGGTTTTTCAAAATAAAGATCCCATTTCCTATAAACCTTGATGTGTGACCCGAGAAGACATTGCGTCTCCCAAGAGGAGAGGAGGAGTTAGGGAGTGTAATGATACACATAGCTGACTGAGAGGTTGATTCCTTAATACATGGGTCATAGTTGGTTGCAATGACAATATTTTGAATAATATTTTTTCACTATGGATGGTTCAGAATGTCCACAGTAATTTCACTTCATGATTTAAAGGTAAACTTCATAAATTTTGCACATAAAGCTCAGTTTACAGTAGTGGTGGTGAGTATTGCTAAGCTAGTGAAAACAGCTGAATAATATTCTCTATGGCTCTGGAGGGAGCTCTGTGAAGTCTGAAGAAAATAGCCCTTGATGATGTCATTAGGGGGTTATCTCACCTTGGAGACTACACATCATAAAAGAGAGCCCGGGTTACAACCTGTGTTATTATGGACGTGCACTTGTTCATTGCTAGAGTACCTGTTTAAGTATGTATTCTTTTTGATGAACAGGCTTCTCGTCTCATTTCTTTCACGTATCCTTCAAACAGAAATCACAAAGAAGGAAAAAGAAGAGGGAAAAGGAAAAGACCTCAGCTAGAGCAATAGAGAATGTGATCTGGGAAGATATGTGCTGTCAAAACCACATAACCTGAAGCTGAGAATGAAGCTGCGGCTCAATTCAAGGGGGCCGCAACCTTCGTGGGCCATGGTCTACGAAGGTGTGACAATACTTTTTCTTCACAAAAAACTTGGTTTTAACAGTTGTACCATTAGCGGTTGAACTGAGCTGAAACCCGATACTTACATTTAAAAGTGTGGTCTTCTGGCTCTCTGTCGGTGGTGTTTTCTGCCATTTTGTTTTCAATACCAGCGTGCAATAAATCTTGGGATAGGTTGGGCCATGAAAGAATCCACCCACTGGATCCTTTGAGCATCTCTCTGAGCCTTTGAAAAGGGACAGCCTAGTCGTGCTCCTGTGACTCAATCGGTCTTCAGATACATCCTTCCTAAGGATGCAGCCCCTGAATTGGGACACAGTTTGAGTCTCCTGGAGACTGAAGATCCAGATCTAAAACATCTGGAATGAGGCACCGACGGCGAGAGAGAGAGAAAGAGCGAGAGAGACAGATCCTAGAACGGCTGATGGTGCAGCACAGAGAAGCCTCGGTAATAAAAGGAGAGGACAAGGAGGAAAAAGATGGAGAAAGAGAGTTGCCATTTTGGTTATTTATATACTTTGCAAACATGTATTTGTGTATATCATAGACATGCCTACACAATTTTTGTAACACACCTGTCCCTACTCTATTCTTAAATTTAAGTGGTGTTTATATTACATAGTTTTGACACATATGAAGGCTCAGAATGCTTTTTAATGTGTGTTGAAAAAAATGTCTGCTTATAATTTAGTGCAACCCTTCAGCAGACGTCCTTCATGAAAATGGATTACATGCACTTAATGATTATCATATGGATGGTGTTCCTCTCCTCTCTCCCAGCAGTAGAGTCGGCCCCTCAGAGCCCAAACATGTGTTTCCAAGAACAACTTCATTACGCTCCTGTTAGTGTGACAACACATAAATCACTGTGAAGTTGGGCTACCATCTCCAATGCAAACACACACACACACACACACACACACACACACACACACACACACACACACACCCACACCCACACACACACCGCCACTGCTACCATACAGCAACTGTGATGGTTGGGGCCGAGCTTAGCTTAAAGCTGGCTTGGTTCTAATAGAAAGGAAAGAAAATCCTTGGGTCAGCTCTTTACGTCTTTGGGGACAATCAGGAAAGCAAAAAAAAAAAAAAAGCAGATTGCTGCAGACAATTTGATCATCCGCTCCTGGGCATGGGCTCTCCATTACCTGACTGAAATAGGCCTCTCCCTGGAGGCCTCAGGCATCATTGAACAGGAGAGGTGGGGACGGTAATTATATCTTGGGCCAACCCCAAATCGCTTCCCATTAGTCTGTTTCCAACACGTAGCCGCGGTATCCACGATTTGTCGCTTGCAGCCCCCCATCCGGGGCCGTGTTGACATGCCGTTGCTGTTAACTGTGTCCTAATTTATTACAGCCTTAATTGTGTGTTGCCGTGTTGGTTTTGGCCCATCTTCAGTCAAACATCAGGCTGTCCCGTTGTGTGCTGAAATAGGAAGATAGTGCCAGAGGGATTTTTCTGCCTCTCCGCAATGGTTATCTTCTTTTTTCTCCAGACAACTCTATCCTTCTTTTGCAAACCTACACCTGTCCTTTATCTCTCAAACCTTGTCCACATTTGTCTTGGTCTTTTTTCTTCTAGCACACTTTATGGAAGAAGACAAAAAAACATTCCTCTACAACAGGAGTCACGCCTAAATCCTATCATGGGAAATTAAGCATACAAATAATTAAAAACTCAGAAATAAAAGGAGGAAAAGCAGAGAGTGGGAGCCAAAGGCCTCTCCACAGATTTCTTTGTTAAATACACATTGACAATGCAGGGGAGGCCGGCCAATCAGAGAGGCTCCACCACAAATGAGGTCGAGCAAGCCTGGTTCCAGGTGTCGCACAAAATCCCAGGTTGTGTTCCTAACATCCTCCTGGGGGTGGAAGCATGCACATGCACATACATATTCCACACACACACACACACACATTTATGTGCACACACAACCTTTTTTCGCTCTCACACACACACACACACACATTCACACGGTGTTGCTCCTCACTGAAAGAGAGACACCTGCTTCCCCAGGGTAGTTCACCTGCAGGAGAACAGGGTGTCGGACTGAAACTCATCAGCTCAGTCAACCAGAAACACCGTACTCACAGGGCAGCAGTGCATGGTGGGACCTCTGCACCTTTTTGAGTGCAGTGGCTTTACTGAGTTATTCAATTGGTTACCTTGTAGCCTCCCCATGGGGTGCAGCTGAATGCGGAGAACACAAGTGATTAGCTTGAGACCAGACCACAATCAGCCGGGTCAGAGATTCATTAATTTTGTTCTTTTTTGTTTCGTTTTCATTAAAGGAGCTATCTGTAAATCTCCTAATGCTACATAGCCAACATTAGCATTACCAGCTATTTACTTACCAGTCTTGAAAAAGCGTTGTGAGTTCAGCGTCAAACTTCATTCCTTCACACCAACAGCTGTTTCCAGCTGTGGAAAGCAACACCAATGTTAACTCTTGTCTTTATCACCTTTTTCTTCTACTGGGGTTACAGCTACAGCTAGCAGCCAGTTACCTTAGCATAAAGACAGGAGACAGGGAGGAGCAGCTAGCCTGGCTATCTCTGAAGCTAATGAAAATCAAATCCACCAACCAGCACCTCTAAAGCTCATTAAATGTTAGATCTCATTTGTTTAATCTTTGCAACAAAAAAAGGGTAAAAATGACAAGTTGTGGTTTCATGGTGTTTTCCAACAGACTATTTAGTCTTTATGTTACGCTAAGCTAATCAGCTGCTGTCTGTAGCCTTATATTCACTAGACAGATATATACAGAGAGAGCTTGTAATGTAATTGTACCGGAAGCAGTAGTGAAAACCACCTCAAAACTGAGCCTCTCCCTCCCAATCTGTAATGGAATAAGGCCTGAGCTCTGTCTTCCTGCACAGTAAGACATGACATGTCATATTCATTTTTACTGAGGGATATTGAGTTAACGGCAGAACACCGAAACACAGGTGATACTGTAAGGTGAGTGTCCCTTGTCTGTTGGCAATGGAAGCATGTTCGAGCTCAGACTGACAGCTCCCGCACTGTAGAGAGATATAACTCATCCAGTATTGATGAGTCGGGCTGTGCTCTGCTCCAGCACAGGACGCCAGAACCAAAAAGTGAAGAAATATGCAAAAACTCAGCATGTTTCTATTCTACGTCTGTTCCCTTTTCTTTCTCCACCTCACCTTCAATTACTCCCCAGCTCTCTGCATCTGTCTCTCACCTTGGAATATCTTAATAAGTATCCTCCAAAGTAACATATAGCAGATTTTTTTTTTTTTTTTTTTTACATTCTCCTTTCAGTCAGTTTCTTGCCATTGCTCCCTCTCATGTAATTGCTTTCAAATTGTCAGCACAGAAAGCATGAAAGATCTTCCCTCCCTCCTGCCCTCCCTCCACTCGCCCAACCGTTGCTTTAAGCCTGACAACCATCTGATGACTGCTCAACAGTGAAAGCTATCAATAATTGAAGCTGTGATCGCTTTGGGGATGTTGTTTTTTTTTTTTGCGGTTGAGATGACATAATTTTTTTTTTTCTTATTTACCAGCACAAGTCGAAATGAGTAAAATAAGCTTGTTTATTGTCCCAATTCCATCTGACACCATTACAAGAACGACAACATGTATTACTAGATATATCACTGTGGAGACCTGCCATGTATTGAGGTCCTGTTTTGATCAAATAAACCCTGCTTTCTCCCTGTACCAGCTCCTTCTCTGAAGAACGGCAGGAGGTTTTTGAGTAGTCCAGGTTCTATATGAATACTAAATGAAAGCTCTCACTCATCTGCAACCATAGAAATTGATCCTTGGAAAAAAGCAATGAAAAGATAATATTCTCTTTCCCCTCACTGACAAATGATTGAAGTTTTGCCTCCAAACTCCAATTAATAGTATTTTGGCTCAGCAGGTCTTGGCATGCTCAGACTGCCATGCACAGCTGTATCGTTTTAAAGATGCATCTGTATGTGCATGTTTTGTGTGTGAATGTGTCTTGTGTGTGTGTGTGTGTGTGTGTGTGTGTGTGTGTGTGTCTGTGTGTGCGCCTGTGATGCTGCAGATGTACGGGCTACAGCAGGTGCCCTCGTGGTGTGAGTGCATTATTCAGGCGCGGTGTGCAGGTGCAGCCTGTGACACCATCTCTCAGGAATCATTTTTCAGCCCCGGTTGCACTTTAACAACACTGATGCTCTTAACTTGGACAAAAAAAAAAAATCAAAACCTGGCTATTCATTGTATAGTGCTCAGCAAAGCTGTTCTGCCACCTTTAAAAGAAAATTATAAAATGAAAAATTTTCACACATTCTCAGTTTCCCCTCTCAATGAGTGCGTGGGATCTTTTTTGCAACAGTCCAAAAAAAATCCCAGCCAAAGTTCAGCAACCAAGTAGGTGAGCTGGGTAAGTGATTAGTTTCGATTTTTAAAGGAAACACAAATGTCAAACAGATACACTCCTACACAACACACTAACTTCTTTTTAAGTCTGTGTAAAATGTTGCAATGATACAGACATTTGTGTTGCTCCTGGCTGCATCAATTACATGATCATGGGAAGACGCACACAATACTGGCTGTTGTGTCTTTGGTATTGGTTACTATGGCAACTATGGCAAACCTGTACCCGGGAGGTGAATGACTCTTAGTAAGTGCACATACTGCACACAGTGCGCGCACACGTGTTGGCGTGTGCAGGTGTGAATGAATGTGTTTTGGGATCATCTTGCAAAACCGGAGCAACAGAGGAAAGCTTTTTATTGAGTCGGTCTCAGCGGAGGGCAGATTTGCTCATACACTTAAGTTTTAAAACCACGGTAAATGAAAATCATTTAATCATTTCCCTTGAAAGAATTTGTAATTGCGCTGGGCTTGACTACTGCATAGCAGCTTTTGTTAAAAATCTCTAAGTGTGAATTCTATGAATTCTTATACCTCCAGAGATGAGAGTAGATATCATTTGTTCTTGCCTAAGACGAGCACATGGGGGCTCAACAGGCTTTTTAATGATAATATTGTCATGCATCAGTGCCATGCGATTGCAGTGGTTTCGGATCATTACAGGATTGTTAAGGTGCAGTGGTGCCCTGATCACTCTTTGAATGAGGAGATATGCAATCAGAGAATGAATACTTTATTTCATGCTAGATTTGAACAGGCACTTCATCTCATTTTAAGATGTTGTGCACAACTGCATCTTTTTTGTGCTTTTAATTTTAAAGATCCATCGTTGCTCAGTCAATCAGAAAGCAATCATGCATATTCAGAGCCAACAAATAGGTTTAAGCGGGGGGACATCGGTAGACGTTATTACTTTCAACACAGAGTTTATTTCCCATAACACCCAATGATGTATTATGGGAATCTGCTTTGATATAGATTTTCACAGATATTCTTTGAAGCAGATTTTTCTTTTTTTTTTAAAGTGACTTCCAGAAATAACCCCTGCTATGCAATGCAATAAATAAGACTGTCAGAGACCGTTACCTTCACAGAAGTACATTAAAGGGAAGGGTGCCCAAGAGGTGCCGGTGATCGAGAATGAAGATTCATTATCATAATGGCGCTTTACACAAAATGCCACCATACTTTGACAAGCTAAACCTAGCGTTTTTTTTTTTTTTTTTTGATATAGCATCTCTTCATGCTGTTCTCTTCAGCTCTGACATCGCTGTGGAAGATAGCAGCCTGAGAGCTTAAAGCAAGAATGTTTTTCGACATGTGAATTTTCCATCTCATTTGTCACTCCGAAGGGAAAGAGACACATCGAAATTGAGCATAGCACACACGAGAAACTCAGCTCATAAGATAAATATGCTCATTTCTTTTCCACACGGGATGTCAGTAGTGGCAGGTGTGTTTAGAATCGTGAATCTCATTTTTGTTTTTTAGCCTCACAGTGTCGTGCAGTGTAAAGGGAAGATGAAGAGATGGGAGGGGGATGTAGTGTATGTTGGGGCGTCACGTGGTGCTTTGAGCCGTGACAGCCGACATGAGAAGTCCAGTCTACTGGAGTGAAGAACTCGAGCAGTGTGGCTAAATGTGACCCGGAGTATGTGACCTTTAAACCTGTCCGGAGGGGGTGAGAGAGTGCAGGGAGTGGTGCTGACTTATTATTCCCCGCCACAAGGAAGATGACAGCGAATTTACTCGGTCGCATGAGAAACCTGCAGATTCCTCACAAGACAGATTTGCGATACGGGTCAGAAGAGACACATAACATGAAAACGTTTCATATTTTTGACCACTGGCTTGTTTAATGAATTTTACAACATATGCAGATATATCACTAGCTGCTTTTAGGTAGGAAATAATTACCAGTATTATCCTAATGTCCTGGAACCTAGCTGGTGGAGGTTTTTCTTTTAAATCAGTTTTGTTTTGGATGTTAGCTTCTAATTCTACATTACCGATTGCATCACAGAATACATCAACATCTGTGAGGATACCACCATTTCAACCATCATACCTGTTTTCCCCAATAACAGTCCGTTGGTCACCAGTGATCTGAAGGATCTGCTGGATAAAAAGGTCAGGACAGGTCTATTTTAAGAGTGAAGTGAAAAGGGTACAGCGTGATCTCAAGGCGAGGCTGAGGATTCCTGCAGACAGAAGCTGGGGACTGAACTCCTGCAGAACATCAGGGATGTGTAGATGGGCATGAAGAAGATTACAGGTTTCGACATCAAAGATTGGTGGCAGCGTAGACAGAGCCAAGGAGGAATATGTTTTTCAATAGGTTCAGTACCGGACCCCCAGCTGTGCCTTTCTACAAAGGACCAGTCTTCACACCCTCAGACACCAAAACATCACCCACCCCACCCCACCCCACCATGCTGAGTACCTCTGATCTTTGATCATAACCTCCCAACTCCAACCTTCATAGAGAAGATGATCACACTACCCCAAATGACTGTGGCGACCAGTGTAAGGGAAAAATCCTCCATGAGTTAGTGTAGGACGAATACTGAACCCAGAGGTGCATCAGGTGAAATGCGACACAGCTGAGGAGACTCGACAAAGGCAAGGCTGCAGGCCCTGATCCTATCAGTCTCAGGATCCTGAGGCAAGGAAGGATACTGGTGCTATGGAAAACATTCTGCTTGGTAGTGGTACCCAAGATGGCCTCCCCCATCTGGCCCCAGTGACTTCAGACTGGTTGCACTAATGTCACACATCATGAAGGTACTGGAGAGACTGGTTTAGGCACAGGTGAAATCTGTTCTAGACTCTCCTCAGTTTGCTCACAGCCTAATGTGGGGGGGTGGACATTTCTGTCATCTACCTGCTTCACCCAAGTACTTGGATGTCCACTTGAACAGCAGACTGGACTGGAGGACCAACAGCGACGCTGTGTACAAGTAGGGGATGAGCAGACTCTACTCAGATCTTTCAATGTGTGCACCGAGAGGCCGGAGATCTTCTTTTACCAGTCTGTTGGTGGCGAGTGCCATCTAACTGTGGCCAGACCACAGCAGAGATGTCAGCTGGGTCAGTAAACTGGGACCTGGGACCATTATTGGTCAGAACCTGGAGATGTTTGAGTCAGTGAGGAGCAGGAGGTCACTGAACAAACTGCTCTCCATCTTGGACAGTCCACCTCATCCCCTCCATGACACACTGCAGAGACACTGGAGCTCATTTTCTAACAGACTCATCCAGCTCTGCTGTCACAAAGAACATTACCATTCATCATAACACACAACAGCTCACCTCTGTGTGACAGGTGAACACCCTGCTGCACTATAATCTAACACACAACAGCTAGTATATCATGCTTTTACTGCATTTCTTATAACAACTGTTTTGCGGTTCTTATTGCGCTCCAGTTTTTCTAAAATCACTCTCTGTATTTCTGATTAATGCTGTTTCTAATGTATATATTGTATATTTTCATTTAATGCTATTCCTAATATTGCATATTTTTATTTAATGCTGTTTTTAATGTATTTGCTATATATTTTTTATTTTGATTCAATATCTGTCTGTGCAGGACTGCAATTCTGCAGCTGTGGTTTTAATTTTTAATACTATTGTTATCCCAAGTCTGCTGTAACATAACAATTTCCCTCAAGGGATCAATAAACTATATCTCTCTATCCATCTATCTTAGTTGCCCTGCCAGCTTTAGCCACGGGTAAACCTGCATTCAGGGACCCTCAGGGTTTTGGGAGAGTGTGTGAGCGCCACGTACAGTCACCGCAGCCAAGCTATTGTTGTTGGGTATGGTCAATAAATACAAAAAATTGTCTGACTCCTAAAAACCATCATGTCTCAGTTGATAGTCCTACGCCTGTTGAATACAGATTTAGTGTGAATGTGGTGGATTCTGAGATGAGCTGAGCAAAGAAAGAATAAAATAAGTAATTTTACTAATCATTTTTGCTTATGAGAGTTTATCAGTAATGATTGATGGCATTCAATTTACACCGCTTCTACACCACTTGTGTTGTGGCTTGATCATAGACTGTATACAAAGATGGATGTAGCCTCTGTGATGTCACCGATAGGTTTCTGAAGAGTGGTTTTGAAGTTTAGAGTGAGCTGCTCCACTGTTGCCATCTTGGCAGTGCCTGACTCCGCCTAACTCCCGGTTAATCCAAATATGGGCAAAGAGGAGGGGCGTGGGTGGATCTGAGACTTTGGTGCATGGCCGGTTTGTGGCAAGCACACACTAACCCAACTGTCACTCAAAGCAGCATGCCCTCAATTATGCAGAGCATTAAAACCTTAATGAGATTCAAACAGGTGAGCAATATAAAAATTCACCCCCGTACAGTTGTCATGAAGGAGTAAATTACCTATAGAGACCAAAACAGCGTACTTGTACCAGGCTGTAAACGTATTTATTTCTGCTGTAAAGTTGGACATATTAACATGGGAGCCTATGGAGATTGACTCACTTTTGGAACCAGCCTTAAGTGGCTATTCAAGGAACTGCAGTTTTTGGCACTTCAATGTTCGGCTTTATTTTTTAGCCCTGGAGGCTGCCACTTGGGCTTGATGCAGGAATTTATAACCTTCTGTACATTGTTAGAGTTGAAACAGTATTTCACCAACCTAACAAAGCATCCAGAGCTGCATTTGTGATGTTGACATTGATGTCAACAGCTCTCAAGCTACCTAAAAAGGCCCTCAACTGACAGGCCACATCTAAATAAATGAGCTGTTTGTTAAAGAAAATGAAATTGTTTGATAAAAATGTCAGGCGAAAACTAGCAAACTTTTTCTTTTTTTCCCTTTTAACAGGCTCTCTTTAACATAGAAACATATTCCTCTAATTTGTGAAGCCTTTGCCAGAGTCGTAGGAATGGAGCAATTCTTACTCTTGTTAATCAATTTAAAACTCAGCTGCAATTTTCTTGTGCTTGTCAGTACAATTTGGTGCACCGCCACATGATGTAAGAGCTCCAAATGCTTTTGAGTGATAGAGGAGATGATGCAATGTTCTTGTTTTCCTGCTCAGTGTCAGCTGGTGGCATCCTCACAAAGCGCATTTTGGAATCCATCACTCCATCAGCGCTATCCACTCTGATGGAAAGTGAGTGCCAAGAAGGATAAGGTCACACTCCTAGACAAATTGTCTCACTCTATCAACATAAGAGAGCAACTTCCAAATGTACAGCTGTGCACATGAGGAGCTCCCTAATCCTCCTCTCTTTCACCCACAGGGAATGCATTCTGGGCTGCTGCTCTCCCACCGCAAGGGATAAAGAGATGAAATTTACCGGGGGAAGGGTGTATATTCCAGACAGTGCAGAGTCAGGATATCATCCTGTTACAGCAGCAAGCACAATAACTTTATGCTGACAAAAACTATCACCTCTTCTACTCATAAAACCCCTCACAAGGTCAGGAGAGGCTCAAGCTCGCTATCTCCCTGACTGCTTTGACCAATGCCACAGCTCTAACCCGTATCCCTATGAAATGTTTTTTTTTTTTTTTCTCTTTGAGGCTCGTCATCACGGCATTGTCAGCTTAATAAGTATTATGGCCTGTCAAAGTGACAGCGCAACGGTTTGAAGTGATGGGGAATTTGCCCTTACATTTTGGACTTGAGTGGCTTTTAGGTTTTGTTGGCCTGTCCTCTTTCTAATCTACACGAGACACTTGTGGTACTGAGAAAGGAAATAGCATTAAATTCCCAGAGAAAATAACAAATGTCAGACTGTGCTTGGAAAACGCTTCAAAAGAATTCAGCAGGACGGGCTTGTTGAAAGCAGCCCAGGGCATGTGTGAGACGCAGTGTAGTCAGCGGCTAAATGCAATGAAATAACCTTCGCTGTTGCTCTAGTGCACTGTCGACCTTGGGAAGTGTGTGCTGCCAATCTGTGTTGAAGTTTACTGGGGTCATTGTCTTTCCCTGGGATACGCCACAACCGCCTTCTTAGCTGTCAGAGAAGATCGAGGTTCCAAGTCACTTTAGGTCATTATGAATCATACATTAAGATACAACGAGCCAGGCAACCATGTTAGTTATCTCATTAAGATTCACTTGTCTTCCTCTGCAAAACATCACTATGCTGTGTGTTTACATGTGCAAGGTTTACATTTGCATATGTTAACATATTTCAAAAATTATCTACAGGAAGTTCTGATGGGTTGAATCTCTTGTTTTTTTTTTCTTAAGATACAAAAATCCTAAGTGGTAAAACAACTTTCATTTAAATCCACTCTGAATAGCATTGGCTTTCCTTTTGCAAGAGTCTAGCAGTGAAACGTGAGAGAACATCAAGAATCACAAATGCATCTTAATCTGTCTGTGGTTTGAAATTCTAAAGGGAAAATCTCTTGTATTTTATTCCATTTGATCGTGGAGAGTTCTTTTCAAATTAATTATTTACTCGCTTTTGAAATGTATACTTTTGAGGTTATTACTTATCCATATGGTTTTTATGATGTGGTCTAGCTTCAAAACCAAGATACATCAGTCAGTTGCTTTAAACATCTACGTCACTCAGCGTGTTGGGACAGTACAACAAGTACAGACAAGAGTCATTACAGTGAGTCAGAGAACTGAAATGTCAGTTGGCTAAAGGTCGCTAGCTAACACTAACCACTATAGGCTACTGATAATACTGAACTAAGTAATAATAACAATAATAATAATAATAATCTTTTATTATTTGTTGAGCAATTTCCAAAAAGTACATTACAAAGTGCTTGACAAATGTAGCATTAACGCCATAATTCAGAATTTGTTCTCGTTGAAATGGGGCACCAGTCCTCTGGGAGGACAACAATGAATTACTTCATTGATAAATTTATCAATCTCATATCAGAAGCCATGACTTCTCAATTCAATGGATCTCCAGTCTCTACGTCAAAAGAATACAACAGGACACCAACTGGGTGTAAATAAAGGAGTTTATTAACTAAACTACTATCTACAGAGTAAATGTGTCCCGTTCTCACGATGACGGATTCTGCCGGTGTCTCAGCGGTTCAGCTTTGGTGAAGTTTGCCAGGAGACTTTCTGTCTAGGGTGCTCTTGATTTTGTAGTTGGCTTCTGTGCAGGCAGTCGTGCAGATGTTATCTGCCAGCGTCTCTTGCGGGTTGATGCAAAATAAACTCTAATGCTCTTCACTTTGGCTGAATAACTTTAGAGGAGACTGGCGTTGACCAGATGACTCAAAACTGCCAAAAATCTTCAAAAAGGAAAACTTGATAATAATTAAAAGTCTGTCTGTGAAGAGTGTTCTTCTCTGGGTTGTAGTTTATGACTCTTATATAGAGAGGGGCAGAGGAAGGGAGGTTGGTGTGTGTGTTCACGCATGGCACAGAGAGGCCAGGATTCACATCTTAGTGATGATCAGTCCTTTTGTTTTTACTTGTCCTATACAAGAAACAATCAAATATCATTAGACAGAGTCTTATTGTTACAAACTGGAGATTTTGCCTATATTCTCCAGTTGCCTGGTGTCCATTGGTTAATCCTCTGGAGTTGACCCTTTGACCTTTGGTCTGGTTCTGTGTCTCTCTGACATGCTAAAAGCTGGTCTGTTTGTAAGATAAGGGTCCTTTGTCTCTGTTTCCTATCAATCTGATAGTTTGATGGTGGGAAGAGTCGCAAAGTGTAAATTTTGGGTCCCTAACTCTGCATGTCCTTAAAATGAACTTCCTTAACGGCTTGTGACTGATGCCAGGCCAGGTATGTACCTACACAAAGACAGCAAAAAACAGAACCAATAAAATCAAGAAATTTCAAATAGGCTAAGAAGAGGTTTAAAAGTCATCAATAAAATCTTAAAATTTATACTAAAACATACTGGGGGTGGTTTTGCTCATGTCTCTTGGTTCTGGTTAAAAGCATAGAGTTCTGTGCAATCAACAGACTTCTCGTTGAGACAAGTAAAAAGACTGTTGCAGTTATTCAGGCGTGATGGGATAAAGGCGTATAAAATAGTTACTGTGTCTTTAAAAGTTCAAAATATGTCATATTTTCGAACTATTTCTAAAATGACAAAAACATGAAACATTGTACAAACTTTGTGGTGTGCCGCTCAAAACTGAGATTACTGTGAAACCAGACACCGAATAAGGCTGTGGCAGCAAAACCAGTGAGGAGACTGTCTTCCTGTGAAAAAACGAGCAGACAGGTCGTTTGTGCAGCAGCTTATTATGGCCCATAGTTACGATCTTTTCCTTGACTGAACCAAGTAGTTTTTGTACCTAAACCTAAGCAAGCCATTACCATTATTATAGTAACCAACGTTCGGTACGCCTTTCCCGATACAGCAGCGCGTTTATTATGGTAACCATGACAACCGAGGTCCAGTACACATGCCGCCGTAGAGGCGCTATTTCAGGAGACACACTATTACAGTATGGGTCGTATCAGAGGGTTGCTCCTGCCGCTGGTAGGGGCATTATGCTTTAAAAGAAGTATTTTGTGTTTCACTTAGCAGAAAAAAAGATAACAGTGCCTCAGGGGAGATGTTCTCATATGTGGGTCACTAAAATGGGTGCTAAGCCTGTTTGGAAAATATTGTTAATGTAATTTGGACAATGGACCTAGAATCCAACCCTGTGGTACCCCTTAATTTATAGTACGAGGCTTACGATAGCTTGTGTTCTGTAAAATTGCATCAACCCTCCTCAGAGCGAGACCGATTTTAACACTTAACTCAAACTAATTTCTACATTAAAATGAAACGTAGGCCTTGTGAAACATATGAGACTTTTTTGAGAGTTAATTTTCATAGTTAATTTTTAAAGTACTAGAGCATAATTTTCTTTTATTCAATTCCCCCTTCAATCATTCATGTGTCTCTCTGTTTTTTTCCTTCCTTCTGTCCCTGCATGGTTCCCATCTCAGCTCACAGCTACTCAGAGTAGTGCACTAATGGCTTTTTGGAAGAGAGAAAAAGGGCACTGGACCTCCTACTACCCTCTACGGTTTTGCTCAGTACTAATAAATCCCCCGGCATGGGTTGTTTATAATGTCCCTCTGATGCAGCTTTCTTGATAGGGCAATTTTACCGTGCGTATGTTCTCAATCTCACAGCTCCTGTGTTCTGCAATCGTGACATCTCTTCTGTGCTAATTTGCAAGACTAAAATCTAATGGAGTGTGCCAGTGAGGTAAATCAAGCAGCATTATTTTTTATCTTGCTGCCATTACACTGTGGCAGATGTATAATGATTCATTATAAAGATAAATTTAGTATTTTCATTACAGGGAGACGGCATCAACGCAGCAGTGTCTGCGGGACTAGATGACTCTGAGATACAAAAGCAATATGTTCTTGTGGGAGAACAACAGGAAACGAAAACGAGTAACTCCCATAAACAATGATGGCGGCTTCTCTGCACAGATATGTTTTTCTCCGTGTCTTTGTCGCTGGCCATTTATTGTCATGCCATTCGTGAGGAAATAAACGATAACAATGTGACCCTGAGAAGTCGCCTACTTCTGTGGCGATTGAGCCGTCGCGATGACAGCCATTGGAAATAATGATCGAAACAAACTTTAAAGTCCTTCTAGAAATAGCTTTGGGTCATCGTGCCACAAAACAGAGAGCAATCTTGCAGGCCCTGCACAGCACACAAAAGAGGGACGCATTTCAGCGCCTTCATCCATATGCATGGCATGGTATGATACCCAGCTGATAGCTCTGTTTTCCTTGAGTTCTTTCAGCGAGCCATCTCTGCATCTGATATGATAATCTATTCTTTAATCCTTATGTAAATCACTGTCACCCATGTGTCAAAAGAAATGCTGGGGAATATCTCGCCTGAGACAACTGAAACACACGATCTATTAGGTAGGCTACAAGCAAATTAAGGGCATTAATCACAGAGGAGAAAAGGACACCTGGTCATTCACATGGTGTCACGCGATCACAGGAAAAGCTGGAGAGTGCTGGTTTATCTCCAAGGTCAGCCCTCCTTCAGCCAACATTGGTCATTTCGTTGTTTCTGTGAAGCTGTGATAGGTGGTAAACTCCGGTTCTCCAGCCAGGACCTCCTTTGTGTATATCTGTGTGTGTGTGTGTATGTGTGTGTGTTTTAAGTGGGTGCCGGCCAGAAAAGATTCTGTTGTCATTCTACGGGACGCTTCTATAATTTCTACCCTTTGGCAATGTGATAGATTTATTAAAGTGGCGCTGCCTGCTTTTATGACATCCATTATCAAAGCTAATCCAATCATGTTCCTGTCTGAAATTTTGAATATTTTACAGCCAGCCATTGAAAGACAGATCCTGATGATATCAATAACCAGCAGAGCTGCGCACCATTCTTCAGCCAGCATAAATATATTTTAAGTTTGATTTATATTTATTTTCCTGCCTCTAAATGCAGCAGACACAGTGTTAGTGAGATATCCAAGGGCATCTGATTGTCATTACAGCACCATCAAACTCTGAATCATAGCACAACACCTAATGGCTTATTACAGGAGCGTATGCTAAATTAAACATTACTGCATCAATAAATGTTGCATGACATTAACCTGACAGTGGTTCATAAATATTGTGCATTTTTCCTCCAACCCTCC
Source organism: Seriola aureovittata (assembly GCF_021018895.1). Taxonomy (NCBI): domain Eukaryota; kingdom Metazoa; phylum Chordata; class Actinopteri; order Carangiformes; family Carangidae; genus Seriola; species Seriola aureovittata. The sequence continues at coordinate 24,210,950 of NC_079369.1, forward strand.
GCCCCCTTCACCCCGACTTCCTCTGTTACCTTCAGCCCTACATGCACAATGGCAACCAATAACACACAGCATGCCTCTTGCCTGTTTCTCCTAATGCACTGGAATTACATAAATGAGCATTAAATAATTTTCAATTCCCCAAATTATCTTTCAAGTATTTTAATTAGCAAGCACTTTGCAACATTACACACCTTCAGCAGATGGGTGCTCATGTCAGCCAATTTGAGCAACTAGCAATTAGACTTTACACATTAGCATTCCTATTTTCATCACCCAAAACCCTTCACTCCTCCACTCAACCCCACTCTCACTTGCTGGGTTTTTTTTTTTTTTCACATTTATTCCACAGAGGGTTTGACTTACAGGTGGTGAAGGGCTTACTGAGGATGTGGAGCCAATTTCTGAACTAAAGTGGCTCTCCTTGAAAGGTTAAAACATCGAAGGGATATTCCCCAAACAGATTTAATGGTTCTGGAGAACCAGGACTGAAATGACACCCATTTTGGAGACTACAAAATGTTACATAATGACAGCTCAACCTACAACAGCAATCAGGATTAATTAGAGCACGACGTAAAATAACATTTACCGCATTGACTTAATTTAAATTACCTTGGGGATTACAGTCATCACTAATTGGATTTCTACATGCAAAGTCATAATTACATTATCATTGAGATAAAATATGACAAGCTAGGGTGCTAAGAAAGAAATTTAAGAAATGGTGACTAACTCCATGTTTGCCATTTCTTGTGATTACAAGGACATAATACACACAAATCTTTTCTTGCTTTTACTTTCTTTTGCATGATGTTCCTTATATATCATTCCTATGCTTTGCATTGCGATCTTATGGTTAATTGCACACATCATAATTTATGTCCATTGCCTATGCAAATAGTGTGGCTGTTACATAGCGGCGTGACCTCCATCACCAATAAATGTTCAGTTAATAAAACAGAAACCACAATCTTCCTCTAAAATGAACCTGTGTTTTAGTTGCCCAACATTAACCGTGGTTTACTGTAGTAACCACACCATAATTACTATGCACAGATGTGGATTTTTAAAATACTGGATTGAATGTCATTAATTTAGGCCAAGGTTTTGCAAAATCATCTAATATAAATGATCTAGTGTGGCCTTAGGGTTGTTTAAAACATACTACTGCTACTGATGATGATGATGATGATGATGACGATAATATGTAAAGGTAAACTTAATCATCCCACACAGGGAAATCTGGGTGATCAATGTGCAGAAATACACAACGCTATCATAAAAACAAACATAAATACAGCTATACAGTCCCCACTTCCCTCCCCCTAACACATGCACTCACTCAATCACACCCACATTACCAGCACCCCCACTGTGGCATACATTAACATATACACACTAGTGCAAAGACAGACATATACAGTGGACTACATGCTCCCTGAGACACAAACTCTGCATCAGTATGAGGGCTTACTATGTACGAGGGGTTAAAACAGTTTTGGTCATTTCATGGGCAATTTCTGTTCTTGTGTTTTTCAATCAATCAAAATTCAGCAAAAAAATAAAAAATAATTTTGTCCCATGGACCCCCACCTGACAAGCTTTTTGCTTTTAGATATTTTATTACAGTAACATTTTGAAACCCATGACCAAATAGTCACACTGTCATGGTGTTACTTATGGATGGATTTATAGAGAAAATAAATGATTCCCCTTTTCTGCTGGGAAGGACCACTTTGAAAACAACAGCTTTAACATTTTTTTTGCTCTGCTTATTTGGTCATGAATATGTGATGTCCTTTTTGTCATAATTACTCCTGCTGCTAGAAGTTGCCTAGTGATAAAACGTAACTATGGGTCGTAATAAGCTGCTGACAAAGACGACTACAGGGTCGTTTTTTACAGGAGGACAGTCTCTTTTAATCGCTACGATCATCTGAACACTCTTGACTGCGATGATTGTATCCGCTCTGTCTTCTCTATCCACATCCAGTTGTTCAGCTTCAGTGTCCTGTGTTTTCCTCTGCAGACCTGCAGTTCCTCACCTGTCCACCGGCCGCTCTTAGTGTGTTTAACCCGTTAACTGACTCCAGATGATCTTTATCCGGGTTTCCATTGCAGTTTAATGCAAAATAGAGGCAATTTATTTAGTTTTATTTAGAAATTGACTGTTTCCATTGAGTGATGTTCTGCAAATGAAGCTGGGTTGACGATGGATTTCCAGCAGTACACTACGGTTGGAACTGGCTCTCTGCGGCATGATGCGGCGGGCGCCATGACTCGTGTTTCCATTTCAACTATTGCTTTGTTGAGTAGTCTGAAAAAATCCCCTCATTTAAGCGGTGTCTAAATTGCAACATTTTAGAGTATTTCTGAAATTCACATGTTCCATTACTCGTTTTGAAGTTCGTAATTTCAAATTGCGCGTTGAGCAGGTTAATGGAGACGCACTTTTCCTCGCACGGTGCAAGGTGGTCCGGTGTTTTCTTTTCTCCCACTGTTTCGTCTGTCTGTTTTTGACTCCTACATCACACTATCAGATGCACTTTGAGCCTGAACAGACCCCAAGAAAAGACTGTATCTGCATCTGTCTGGTGAGCCTGCTTTGGCACCTTATCTACAAAAATAGCAGAATGATGAAGTCTTTTTTTTTTTTTTTTTTTTTTATATAGTCAAAGCATGTGATTCGTGGACAATTTAATGACCTTACTTTGTACATTGTACTTCATATATTTCTATTAAAAGGAGACTCACCTGCAAAATAAGCTGGCTGGCTCTAATGAAGTCAGTAGTGCCAACAGAAATCAAACAATAACTCATATGTCCAGCTTCACATCCTCCCTCTCCACTCTGTGGGGAAAAAAACTGTCACATACGTGGGGTCATGACAGCTGCTCAGGCATTCATCCAGTACCCTGAAGCCCTGTCACCACTCTAACTGACTATTGAGTGCGGGCCAGAAAACATTCACCAGTCTGGAGACAAGCAACCCACCAGTGCTCATTATGTGGAGATACTGTGTGCTTCGGTGGCCATGACAGTCCTCCAAGACCCCGTGGTTTGTGTGTGCTCAGGTCATGACTGTGAATTAGGTGGCACTGTTGTCCTGCGAGCTATAACTTCCACTGCAGCCATCAGTGTCAACACGCCGCCCGCTCAAATCTGTTTCAAACCCTTATTGACCAGTCGGCTCGGAAGCGACAGGCATTTCTTTCGCTTAATTGCTCCATCAAGCAAAGCATGTTAAGGCAAACTGACACATACAGGGTCACTTCTCAGAAATCCTGTAACTATTATCAGAGAAACAGGCTCGAAAACAAGGTCTGAAAGGATGTGAGGACAGTGCTGAATTATAGTTTCTCTTATACGTTTCTGGTCCTGCGCTGACACCCTTGGATGAAATGCAGCTTTTAGTAAATGATATAATACGGCAATAGCACCCGAGAGGCAGTTCACGACAAAATGATGGGCATGCTGGCGGTGCACTGGGGTATGAGGTACAGCTGAGCAGTGTCGGCAGCACTGTGGTGCCCATAATCACAGCGAAAGAGCACTATCAAGTGTATTGCCTCTTTTATATAAAAGCCATAAATAATTTTGAGCTGGCTGCAAAGTGTCGGTACATACTCATAAGAATTACTTCTTAGAAACTGATGAAGATTTCTAGTTAGCGAAGCATAAGTTGTTATTTGTAAGTGGAAATGGCAAATATTAATTACTTTCATAAGCAATTATTTTTCGTCATGTAACTAACGACTTAATGCCACGCAGATTTTATTTGTTTTGACATAAAAAAAACAAAAACTGTTCACTGACTGAATTGTTTTCCCCTTTGTATTTGCTCCAAGGCAACTACAGCATGATTAAAGTATTTATTGTTCTATTTTGGCACATGTGAAACTTTGCTATTCTGTATTTTGGTCTTGATTAAATATTGATAGTCGATAATTACTTGCTGAATATTGCAAATTAGTTGCATATATGAGTGATGAGTATAACGCAGGATTGATCACAGATGTATTAGTGTCAGTGTATGTGTTTGCATGTCAGGAAACCAAAATTGCAGACTAAATGTTCTCTAGGCTGAATTGTTATTGGCATTTATCATACTGCATATGGCAACACACGTATAAGATGGTGCCAAGGAAATACTCCTTCTAATACGTGGACATAAAAATCTTAGTTGAATCAACAATGCCAAAAGCTGAGCACGTTAAGGAGGAGGCTGGGGTGGTGGAGGGAGCCAGGGCAGCCAATGGCGTTGGCATGAGCATATCAGCAGAGTACAGGTGCACTTTCTTTTGATGAAATTTTATGTTGTGTTGTGTGGATAAAAAAAAAAACAAGTAGGACAAGAAATAATGTGGGTAAGGGGGTAAGCATGCACTGCGAGAGCTAGCATGGCTATAGCAGCAGGCTAACAAGAGTTCCACAAGTCCAGTCGTCCACCTTCTTTCCGATTACTTTCAGTTTCTTTTTCCACTCGCTACAGCCGAGCCAGCATCCTTACTTCTCTGTTGTGTTTGATTTTTGCCATGCAGACATCTGGGAATTTCATACACAAGGATATAAATGATCAATATTTCCCAAATAAGAGCTCAATTCCACCGCCTCTCAAGCTGTGTAAACATTGAGGGCCCTTGCAGTTTCACATGTCAAAGAGTGTACGCTGCAGAATATGAACCGAGCCAGTTGAAGGGTGAGAAGTATCACATCACATGACAATGGCCGCGGTGTACACCTGCGTGCATTTGATTGAATTTTACTGGCAGCTGATAGCCAAACAGCCAGTGACTGTGAAGTATGAATGAAACATTAGCTGTGTCTCAATTCAGGGGCTGCATCCCTCTGCAGGCTGCTTTTGAAGACCGATTACAGCTCAACCTAGCCCAGGATCAATTGCATGAGGAATCACTTTTCAAAAAGAGAATATGGCGCAAATATAAAGGCCAGACCGTCTCGGTTCGGTCCCTGAATTTGGACACAGCTACAGTCGGTTAATGCTGGCGTGACTTCAGTGCTCTGCATGAACCAGTGCTGCACTTTTGTTTCTTCAGTCATGTTCAATGTTTTTGCAGTTTTTTTTTTTTTCTTGTTAATACTAATTATTCAGAATGGACTAACAGATGTTCTTGATAATAAAATCTCAAAGGTGAATATTTATTGTGCGGTGGAACAATAATAATAATATGCTGCAATTACATCTCTATAATGATGTCATCTTCAAAAAAAATCCCTCATCAACTGGGTTGACGTGTCTTTCATATTAACGTAGCTGCTTTACTGAAACAACCTTCACCTTTTTGATTATTTTGTATTACTTGGTTGTCCCTGATCTTTGTCAGGAGGCGATACTGTACGTCATTGTCTTTTGTCATTAGCAGATGCTCCAGATCAGCCTCATCAGATAAATGTGTTGTACCATATGGGAAAACGCTAATCTCGCCGGATCTTAATCCAATTTACTTGTGTTGAAAACATGGTTGAAAACAAGTGAAATATGCATAATCTATGCTTATCTGAAGATAGTAGATTGATCACTTGCGATGTTAAATAGTAATATAATATTAAAGACAAAATATGCTAGTTGATGTAATTCCGACAATGATTGACTGTAAATAACATTATGCATGGATTTCTACATACATTCCCTCCTTGCAGTGTGTTTGGGGGAAGTGAAAAGGGAATTCGGGAGTAATATGTTGTGATGTATCTGATCAATTCACAGTGTTTTGTACTTTTATGTTTTTACATCATCCCACCATGCCATACATGCATCTCCAATACTCAAAGTTGTTTATAGGACAGGCGTAAGTGCTGAGTGAACTACAGCGCGTCTGTCAAGATTCATTTATTTCAATATAGCTGAGAACCCTGCACCACTCCCTAACCACAATCCTCCTAACAATCCTTTTCTCATCAAATATTAAGGTTAACCTACAGCTGTATGTTACCATGCATATTTATTCATTTTAGAGCCCAGAGCCTTTCTTGCATGAGTGTAAAGGATGATCTCAAAAAAAAAAAAAAAGGTTAGACCAGCTGAGCCGATAGAAAGAGAAAGAAGTATCCTTACATCTTCCCAAGGCCGTGCTTAGTTTATTCACAGCCGCTGAGAGCTGCTCTTTTGTCCAGTGTTTGTGCCCTCTTTCTCTCCCTCCTTTTATGTGCTCATTTGTTGATTCCTATCAAGGACAAGATGAAGAGATAGAAGGGTTTTTTTTTTTTTTCTTCCTCACGGGTAAGATATTCTTTGTGCAGAGCTTGTCTCGCCCATTTTATTCTACAGAGAGAGCCTTGGACCTCCTGCACCTGCAATCTGATACAGAGAAATGCATTGCTTCTTTTCTTGGCAATAATGGGAAACATGTTTCCAGAATACCTCAGAGATGTTTTTTTTTTTTTTTTACATTCCAATACCCTTTTGGCTTGGTTAGAAGTAAATGTGTCTTTCTATATGTGTGTTTGTGTGTATATGAACTATTATGTTTCCAGTGTTCATGGAACACACTGCTTCCTGCAAAAAGTAGGCAATGTGTATACTTGCAATGCCCTTGCCTACAGTTCTCTTCAAATACTTGGAAGTCATTTTTATAGTGGATGGTAGGAAATAGTCTTATTAACATCCCATGTGGGAAATGACAATTCTGTGTGCGATGCTGAAGCTGTGATGATATACATCAATTGCCGGCTCTCCATTTTAAAACCAAGAACCAGAGAGCCAATTTTGAATAATAAGCCTTAAAGCAGAGAAACCACACTGTTATTTTCAAGTAGACACTGACTGTATTGCTTCGCTCTGTCTGTTTTCAGGTCAGTGCAGTAACACAGGAGGAATCAAGGCTGGACTTTGTGAGACACCACAGCTTGCGCCTGAGTTACTTCTCAGAGGCACCAGAGGGGTGATTGGCGTTGTTTGTTTTTGCACTGACTTTGACTGAGACCCAGTGTATGTGTGTGTGTGTGTGTGTGTGTGTGTGTTGTTGTGCCAGCCACCATCAGCTCAGTAAAAATATGCAATCATCAGCCATATCTCTGCCCCCCACCCCTCCACCCCCGCCCTCATTTGATGGTAGCCTTTTAATGACGAACAAGCCAAACGACTTCCACCCACTGCGTCCTTGCCGCTAACCTTTATGCAGAATAGATGAACTCCTGACATAAAGTGCGACTGGGGGGGACGCAAAGACACAAGGCATTCTGGGAGGTGTGTTTTTAAAACGCAAAAGGGGGTTTGGTCTCACACGGACATAAGGAATGGCAGGTGGAGGAAGCGAACCTTTTGACCAGTCAGCACCCTGTCGTCCTACCCTCATCCTTCTCAACCTTTCCCTCCCTCTCGGAGCCTCTTCTCTGTCGCCCGCTCTCTGCATTTCTTCATCTTTTCCCCCTCACATGCAGCTGTAAAAATCTCATTTGGCATACATTAAAGTCCTGCAGATAAGCTACAACACTCTGCTCACACTGAGTGACAAGGACAGATTGCCACCTATTGGTAATAACTGGTCATTGGTGGCAAAACAGTAAATGTAAAGATGACATCATTCCTAACAAACTTGAGATCACTTCAAGGTGTCTGTAAAGCTGCACGTGTATTTATGTGTTTGCACACGTGTACACGGATTTAAGTAAGAGGAAAAACAAAGCTTTAGGTTTGTTGCTGTTGCTGTTTCCCTTTCTACTTCAGCAACCTTTCTCAGCTGAGACCAGACAAAACAGACATTAGCATAACAAATTATTTCTCCCCAAATTGATTGTTTTGTCTGCAAGCAAAGCAGGCAGACACCAGTGCTCACCACACGCTGCAATGTCGTTACATTTCTATATTAAGATTCTCCTCCAACTGCAACAGCTCTCTTTTTCTCTTCTTACACTTTCAGAAAGTATAGAAATTAAAAAACTTAACGCCTCTCCATTTATCCAGCCCATTTCTCAGGGGGCCCTTGAACTAATCTGAAGTCTGGGTGGATTTTTTCCACCCTGGAGGAGTGTGTCATTGGACTCTCATTTGAATAATATTACTGTGGATAAAGAAGTGCCATTATGAGCAAAGAGAGCCTTAATAGCGCACCACAATCAAATCACAACATTGCAGGAGACCAGAGTTGGCACCACGGTGCCTGGACTCATTTAGCAGGCCTTTTAACTCGGCTCCTCTCCAACTTGCTCACCGTAACCTGCATAAGCCGGTCTGTCCTGCAAATCCTTCTTTCCACACATATCGTCGTGTTTGGCTATTTGGCCATTTCAGCAGGGTGAACACAAAAACACCAATGTCACCTGGTTCCCCCAATTCCAGTTACATTTTTAATCCTGTCTAAACTAAATCATTCACCACAAACAGCAATAGAGCATGGGCTGTATCCACCACATCCTGTGACACTACAGTGCATTCTTTACCTTGCCATTGTGCACAGCATATGTCAACCTGTAAGTCAGACAGTCTGGTTTCTGACAGTGAATAATGATTTTGTGGAAGGATAATCCAGGACTCCAGGCAGAGGGGTTATGGCACTTTTATATCATTTTCCAGAAGTATTATTCGGTTATTGACAATGGTGAAAAGTACACATTAGATTACATCCGTACCAATATATATATGTAGGTCCAAGGTGTGAAGTTCATGGAATAAGAAGGTAACAATTCAGGATCTTATAAAGAACTTACACTGTAGTTATGTTTAAATTACTGTGTGCCTATTCTATTATCACAGGGTATGTATGACTTTCTTTTACTTAACTTATTTTGTTTAAAGTTACTGTCTATTACAAAACACGTGGTTATCTTATGAAATATGATGCATTGTATCAGTATAACCTTGAAATGCTGCTGTAAAACACTTTGACAGGGGCCATTCTGCATAATGAGTACTGATATTTTTTTTTACTAATAATACTTGTGTAAGCACAATTGTGAATGCAAGACCTTTTTGTCTAATTGAGCTCTTTTTATGATGTGTTTTTTGGCAGCAGTAGCTTAACAGTGAAAGAATGATTGGCTGTTCTGGTTGGTGGTTTGATTCCTGCCTCAAGTGTCCTTGACCAAGACATTGAGCTAGAAATTGTTCCTGATGTGTGTAAGGAAAAACTGTATGTCACTTTATACAAAAGCATTTGCTAAGTAATTGGTTATGTTATGTAGTGCCTCATCCACCACCACCACTAAAAGATTAACGTAGGAAATATGCATCAGCTCTCCTCTTCTAAATATCCTCACATCTGACATGAAGTTAAATTGCTGTAAAATGATCCCCAGAGTGTTGTCACACTTTCAGAAGTACAGTCCAGACAAATGAGAGAGAGACTGAGAGCACGACAGAGGGAGAAAGAGAGAAAATGTCAAGGATACGTGCAGCACACATTCTAACCAACTGAGCTACAAGAGACAATATGCAGGGCAGATTGAGGCACCAGTCTGAATCAGCATTAACAGCTAAAGCCTCTAGTGTTCCCAAACTTCACGTCAGACTGTGACAACTTACAGCTGTTTGTACTTGTGAATGCGCAAGAGACACAAAACAGAAGTTAGAGTACCAGGAAAGAGCCGAAGCTCTCAAGTGACAATCTGGCGACCATATTGGAGGTCCCTTAGCTTGTCATGCTAGCTGAATGTCCAAGTGGAATTTAATTCACAAGCTTATGCTGCGATTTCAACTGAATAGCTGATGAAGTCTGTTTAAGAGCTCCATGTAAGTTTGCTAGAATCAAGTCAGCAAATATCTGGTTTTTACACTTTTATTATACTGTGGCTACAAAAATATTATGATTGGCTGGTATCTGCTGAAACCACAAATTGTCACTCTTATATTGTGCTTTTTATACAGATTAAAGCAATGTGTTAATGAGCGGTCTTTAGAGGCAGTGGTGAGCAGAGCCTGGCTAACTGTTTCCTCTTGCTTACAGTCTTTATGCTAAGCTAAGCTACACTAATGTCTACCTTTAAAAGTGGATTGTGATTTTGTTCAACTTTACTGGAAGGCCCAAGCATGACAAGTGCAATAATACTTAACAAGAGAAGCTTCCACTTCATCTGTCATATTCATAAATGAGCATGAAGATGACAGCACCATTCATATCATCGCTAGCCTGCTATTGAGTTAGCTGACTAGTTTGTTCAGATATTTAGTGACATGTCTTACCAACCTAACCTATAGGCTAGATCTCCATTATCAGGTCCAAATTTCAATTTGTCCAATACTTTGGTTTATGACCAAATGACTACTTGTGTTGCCAAGTCCTAATTAGACAATTTTGCATGCTAACATGCTAAAGATGGTTAACATGGTAAACATATAGCCTACCTGCTAAACATCACCATGTCAGCATTGTCATTGTATTAAACTATTCAACTATGTAGCATTGTGTTAGCATTTAGCTGAAAGCACAGATGTGCCAAGATGTAACTGCAGCCTCACAGAGCTGCTAGCCTGACTGTGGACTTTAATCTTGGCATATTTTTTGCCATTACCTCCACACAGCTACAATATGGTTGATGGCACAAGCTGCGGTTGCTAGGAGATGAGTACCAAAACTGTAAAGCCTGTATAAGTATTATGAGAGAGGGAGGGTGTGAGAGGTTGGAGGTTGTGAAGGCTGAATGGAATCCATCCTTCATTAACGTCTGTCTCATGCTCACTCACTAGTGAGCACATCTCTTTGGTATTTAATAGTAAATAAAGAAAAAAAAAGGCATGCGGGTTGGCCTGTGGGAAATTGGTGTCACTCCCCCAAATTAGCCCGTGCTTTGTGAATCTGAATAGAATAATTTGCGGTTGATCACTTCTGCCAGCAGGTTTGTTCCCTGCATAATTTGCTCCCATCTTAGGACACTATGCCGGAGTCATTTGACATTTCTGGGTCACTTCTTGCTGCTGAGGCCTTTGTTTTCAGGGTTCAGCGGTAAATTGATACATGGAAATGGCATGTTTCTATATGCAACATAATAGCATCATGGTTCCCCGGCTGGAATGACGGAGCAAATGCTTTCAATTCAGCAACACATTGATGCCCCCGGGGCAGTGGCACCTCTCTCCCTTTTTTTTTTGTCTCCTGGTCTTTGTCTCCTGTTCCTCTAAAATACACACAGAGACAACACAAACGCAACAGTCAAGTCTTTGTCTTTGTCTTTGCTGCATTAAAAAATGCAAGGAAAATGCAAAGAGAACTTCTTCGCAAAGCCTAACTGCCAGTCAAGGGTATCCACTGCAAATCCCATTCAGGGATATAACAAAGGGGCGCTCACACACAGACACTGATACACAAATGCAGGAAAACATACACAGGCACCTCTCCTTCCTGTTATGCTGAGACTGTACGGCTTTACGGCCAAATTCTCTCAGTATCAGAGATATTTGCAGGGAACTCTGGGTGCAGAATGAATGGATGAGATATGGTAGATGGGAATGGCAGAGGAAGCGGTTGTAGAGAGAGGTGGAAAGGTCAATCTGTCTTCAAATTGCTCTGTCTTTCTCCACAGCAGCAGGTAATCAAAGTGCCATTGAAATATTTCATTGGACGGAAAGAAACAAGTACAGTAAAACCCTTCTTCTTGGGGTTAGAACTGATCCGACACTGCGACCTTTACTCAGCCAGCTGTTGTGTATGTTATATAAAATCACAGTCGTGCGAGTATCTTGCACAAGTGTGTGGTCTTGTAAGAAGCAGACTTTTCCTTTCCCTCAATAGAGAATACTTCAAAGCGGCACATTACCATTTCAGACAAACTGGGCCAGCAGTAGCCCAAAGGTTAGACAAAGAGTGCTTGTGACCACAAGGCTGTCATTTTTAATTCCGGAGATTGGCTGGGAAATGACATTGCTATTGATGGCCTCTTGAACAAGGCACTTAACCTATTATTGTTGCACTGAAAACACATATATAAAAGTGGTCATTGGATTTTTTTATAAAATTAACTTTAGAACTGTAGACTTCAGACTGCAGATGCACATTATTTTGAAGATAACCAGAAAGAGGATATTCTCACTGTCATGCCACTGCCTCCCAATACACAGAGACACAGGCACAGTGAATCAGAAATCTCCCATCGCCTACCCAAAACGCGTGGAGGCTGTCATCCTGCTGTCTGTCCTGCTGAAGACATCCTGGCTCAAATGCCCAGTGTGGAGTTGTCTTGGAAACCAGCACATCTGACAACTCCCAGTACTGTCCCCAGATCCTCTGCTTGGGAGGAGGACGAGGAGCACATGGCCGCCAGTCTTCTCGTCACATGACCACCCTGCCAGCAACAAAGCCAAGTGATTGGACATGCCTGAGGGAAGGTGAACATTGCCTCTGCATCATGCTTAAGCAGAGAGCGGTCGTGCAAGGGAAAGCTCAGTGATGACTGAAAAATAACCGTGATTGAGGTAGATACCAAAATTGGTACGGCACCTGGCCACCTGTTTGATCCTATGTTCATTAAAAAACAAAAGAAATGGGATTGTACAGAACGTCCAACACTCGATTGTGGTGGAAATGCAACCACTCTTGGTCACAATAATACCCTTTGATATCTGAGGCAGATGATGATGATGATGATGATATGCTAAACACAGCCTCTGCTTTCAGTATTTCTTCTGTTTAATTTTTTGCTGATAGAAACATTGCAAACAGTTTAGATTAAAAAATAAAATTTTCTCTCAGAACTGTATTACTGATGTTCAAGAGAGTGAACTGTCAGTACGGATGATAACAGAAGTGGTTCTGTAATGAATGAACACACTATTGAATTTTGCCTCCATGGTATCTTATTTACAGGTGTCTGGAGGTTTGGAGTCAGGTCATCAGGGGGATTTAGCTCAGCTGGTTTGGGTGGCTGTGGCTCAGGAGGTAGAGCGGGTCGTCTACTAATCACAAGGTTGGTGGTTCCGCGTGTCGAAGTGTCCTTGGGGAAGATACTGAATCCCAAATTGCCTTTAGTGGCTGTTCCATCAGTGTACGGGTGTGTGTATGAATGTGTGAGTGAATGGGTGAATGTGGCAAGTACTGTAAAGTGCTTTGAGTGGTTCATAAGAATTGAATAGTGCTATTAAAGTGCAGTCCATTCACCATTTACTTGCTGTGCTATTTAAGCTGGGTTGTGGCTAAAGCACAGGGCGCTGGTGGGCGCATTGTCCTGTGGAAAGGCTCGCCTTGCTACAACAAGATCCAGTACAATCAAGTAGTGGAGGGAAAAGTCTCATGGCCTTGATCCAGACTGTGTATGACATTTTACCAAGCCCATCTAATTTGTTCTGCTCAGAAAAGGCAGAGTCACCAGTTTGCTCTCTGTGCCTGGAGAAAAGGACCCTGCAGCACATCTCCAGCAGCTGTTGGAAAGCCCTGGGCTAGAGGCACTGCCACAAGTCCTGAAAGCCATAGTGGACACCATCTGCAGTGGGATTAGCCTCTGCCCAGTGAAAAAGACCATTGCTTTCATCAGGGCTGTGGAGAGGACAATGTCAGCTGCCAGGAGTACCCCCTCTGGCCTGCTAGCAATGACACAAGACTCGGAGGTCAAAGTCGATCTAAGCAACTGAAGTTCACAGAAACTGCTGCCACAACAACACTAGCACTAACTGTTCCCAGGGAGCATCACGCTCAGGAGGCCAACGACAGGAAGAGTGCAAAATACGCTGAGCTAGTGGAAGAATGCCTGAGTGATGGGTGGCGAGCGAGGTGCTAGACCAATGTAAAGGATTCATAGTAAAGTTCCTCTGCAGGGCCTGCAACATCCTGCTCATCACAGTGGCCAGTCAGTGAAGGGACATCAAGATGGCAACCGAGACAACAGCATTTGCTTCAAGGTGGCTGTGGATCAGGGGAGGAGAGCCGCGGGTGGAGCAGTGCTAAATGAAAATAAACCGGGACTCTGGACCAAGCTGGGTCACTTTAGTGAAGGTGTCTGATTGTTGATACACCCGATGACCCCAGGAAACATCACTGATGATGTGTCCGGGTGCAACACAAGACAAGTCATCCAGTCTACTTCCTCTCTTCAACTGACCTTCACTCTTTCTTTAGCCATTGCAGTATTGTTTTAATTTAATTGAACCCAATTTCCTTTCTATGTCAGTTTGACGAAGAAGAAACTTTTTGGTTTGTGGTCTTGAAGCAAACCTCCTTTCAGCTTTCAAACTTAGGCACACCAAGTTTATATTGAAGAGTTTTGAAGTTTACTAAATGTTCCAATGTACCTCAAATCCGGTCCCATGTGCTGAACAAGGTTTAGTTTTAACCAAGCAGTGTTAAGTCTGGGTGGTTTGTTAAATGTCATGATATGCATCTAAAATACTCCATGCTTATTGAAGTACTAAAACTGACAAGTTAATTAGATTTTCTTTTTTTCAAAGAGCACTTTAAATCTCAACATCTTTTCCCATCATACTTTCATAATTGGTTTGCTTGGACAGAAAATGACTGCACTGCTGCTACAGGTAAGAGTTGGTTCAGCATTTTGAAGCAGTTTTGTTTTCTTTTACTTTGTTTATTCTCATTTCATATTTTGGATCAGTGTCATTACCAGCATTTTTCCTACATCATTTGTATACTGCAGGAGATTTCTATGCTAATCAAAATTTATGGACTTCCCAATCATTTATGACTTAACAGGGGATAAACATTACTGGCAACATCAGTCCATGTATGATTTTTATTCATTTATTTCCCGCCATCTGGCTACTATTCATCTGGACAGTGTCAGGCAGCCATCAACAAGATTCTGTATTAAAACATTAATATGTGTAAATGACTTTAATTTACATGAGCACATGTCACCCAGAGTGAAATTAAATGTCTGTGTTGGAGAATGCGAATGATCTGCATTTTAATTAAATGGCTTTTGAAAGTCAGGAACTTAAAATCATCAGAATATTAACTTCATGAAAAGAACTTAGTGATTATGAATCAGGCAAAACTTGCTTATTCATTTCCACATCTTACTGCAGATTTCCTCTCAAGAGCCAGTTTTCTGCATCTCTTCAAAACACCATTTTAAGTTAATCTATTTCCACTTTCCTCTCTCACATCACAAAAACCAAAATGAAATTAAAATGCATAAGTCTAAAGGAAAGCATCTCTGGTATTTGTGGTTCTGTGTGATACGATTCAAAGAAAAGCATCCACAGTGCACTCTGCGAAGTGTGTACAGTTAACAGACCAAGCAAAGAAACTACAGATATAGATTTCAGTAAGAATACACTCCCTCTCACTAACATGATGCCAAAACACACATCCTATACACTGCTCAGCCAGTGCATGTTAGGTCTCCAGCAACCCGCAAGGTCTAGGAAAGTAACTTGAAGCTATATGTTATACTTTGGAAAATGCAGTGATGTGAAGAAGCGCTAAGCCGTGAGGATGCACTGCTCCCACATGCTTGTGTCAGTGCTGCACATCGCGACAGGGGTTCACAGCTGGGGTTCGAGTTTTTGTTAATATACTGTGAAACCTTTTGCTCGACTGGGGCTGAACAAAACTAAAGAGTGTTTTTAGTTCGTGATCCCCTGCTGTCTGGTGGGGATAAAATATAGCAAATTAAAAGCTACAACATTTTTAAGAATAGAAAGAAAACTATCACCTGCTAGTGGTAATTAAAAAAACATACAGTTTCTCTGTGAAAATCATTGCAACATATGATGGTGTGAGAAACTCAGAAATAAAAGACAATGAAGATGGTAATTGGCATTAAACAGAAATCTTTTCAATGTAAGAATCCACCAAAATCCTTTGATTATTTTCATAACTCAGAAGAATAACAACTATGCGATGCAACACTGCCCTTAAAAAAGAAGAAAAGTGCATCTAAAAATCTAATTAACTTGTAAAAGTGGTCAACAAAATATTGTCCCATATTTTACACACTCGCCCTGTGTGTGAAGTTTTGATATCCATAAGATCATCAGGTGGTTTTAAAAGCCAAAAACCATCTCAATTTAGTTTTACATCTGCTTGGTGAGCCAATCGGGAGAGAGGAGGCTCTGAGCTTCGCTTCTGATTGGCTGAGTTTTCTGAGTGATCCAGTAAAAATATTGGAGATTTCAGGTAAACACTCAGAGAAACCAAAACTTGCAAGGTTGGATGGTGGGTCCAGGTGGGCGGGGCTTGGGGTAGAGCTGAGGGCGGTGACTGCTTTGTTGTGACATCAAAAAATTACAGAATCCTGACAGTTCATTTTAAGGCTCAGTTTCTGAATACAGGCTGTGTGCATTCCTCTGTGGACTGAGCGCTTTGATACTTTCACAGTATTAATGTAGAACCTAGATCTGCTTTATAATCAAAAAAGACAGGGGAATCTATCTTTATACAATATGGGGCCTTTAATATCACAAATTGAAATGAGTTCATTTTATTACATTGTAGCTTTTTCCAGCCTTATTCTTCCAGTAAACTTGAGAGCTCTGCTAATTCCTAATAACTTCCAAGAAGGAGCAATGTCAATTTGTACTAACTAAATAGTTATTTTAGTTTGAGACTAGTTACGTGTTTTGACTTTTGATTTGCTCCATTAAACCGCAAATAAAAAAAAATTTTAGTTGACCTGCTGTGAAATCCTTAAGACACTGTCTAGATTAAACTAACTTAACACTGAACTGGAATTAGAAGGAAGTAATTAATTGTAAGTATACCAACTGAAGCCTCCGTTTTACCACTACTTAAGGCAAAACTATGTAGTTTATTCCAAGAAACTTCCTTTTGGATATTAAGAACTTAAGGGCCTGTAAAACAAAGCATTACAAATTGGTCCTGTGCAATCAAATGTTCTTGTACTTTTGTTTAGTTATTTCTTTATTTTGCAACAAAGTTTCTAGTTGTGCTATAGCTAAACCTTTCCCTGTAGTTAGTTGTATTCTGAGAATAGCCCCTGTGTCTAACTGTGTAAGTGTCCTTATGCCAAAGGGTGCTGACACTACTGTGGAAGAAGGAGTGCAATCGAAAAACCACAAGTGGGTTCATTTGAGATATTAAAAGAGCTCAAGCCCTCAGGAGAGCTGAGTTCAAACAGGGAGCTGGGCCACGCCGGACCCATGTCTAATACAGCAGCAAAGTTCCAAGCATCATTTCAAATCTACTTCCTCGATGCGTCTTTATCAGGTGGATCGGCCGGGACAGCACCGCTCTTACTTCACACAAAAGTGGCGTTGGCCTAAGTACTTGTTAAGAATTATTGCAGCCCGTGCAACTCTATCTCTGTCAGATCTATAAATAGTATCTCCTGACAAATTGAGGTTGCTCTTATCAGAAAATTGAGATTTCACAGCTTTGAGGGTGAGATGTGAAGTGACACATCAAAGAGCTTTTGGGTTGGGTTGAGCTGGGCGAGGGGGTGAGGAGGGGGGCTGATAGCAAAAGGGGGTAGCACATCTCGCTCAGAAAAAGGAGAGCAAGATGAATGTGGAGCCAGAGAGGCACTGCTCACTGCCATCAACTGGTGACAAGTGATGATAGAAGAAATGTGTGAAGTTGTCAAGAGGGTGTGGCAGGAGGGGGAAAGATTCGTTTTAGAGCATAAATTATAATACATTAATGTGACCAGATGGAGTCCAAGTAAGATATTCTAACAGCACCATTCCAAGTATAAATGATAAATGAGCCTGATATAACCTCCCCAGTTTCACTTGAAATACTCATTTATAGGAGCCAGAATCCAGTTATTATATTGCTTGTTTTTTCACTTATTTAATGAAGGGACCAAATACTGTAATAGATCTTACTAAATTATCCTTTTAGTTTAGGGTTTTTCTCAGCACATTATGAAAATAATTCAGTAATCACGCCTCATGAACCAACCCCCTTTAGTGTTAACAGACTGATGACAACTATCCACACCCAGGTTGAGGCGACGATTCCACTCTCAGCAGTCTCTCAGACTGTCCTCGTATAGCCGACCTCTCAACCCGCTAATAAGGCAGCAAAGATGAAGAGCAGAACTCTCATCCCTGATGGAAAATGTCAAGCCTCCAGTGTAGGATATACAAACGGCTATGGTATGTAAGAGTGAAACAAACCAACACAGTTGGAAGCAAGATAAAACAAAATGTTGACGAAAAGGCAAGTATATAAGGATATAAAAAACAAAGTGCAGTCACTCCAGTCCCCTGTCTGAACTGTGATGCATGATGCAACAGGGGTTTGAAATATAGATTTGTAACACAAAGCACAAGTTTTTGTGCAGGCACATGGCAGCTCTTTCTTTTTCCCATTTTATCCCCGCACATAATTCAATTTTATTAATAAAACCCAGAATCACACATTTGTCTGAGACAGTATCTACAATCTGTAGCCTACAACAGACACACTCTGTCCTTAGATCCTCAGTCTGGTAATGCATGTGAATCAGTATATGAGACAAGACTGACCTATGAGAGTGCTCAATTGTGAGAGCGGTCAGGGAACTTGACCATTGTAAGGCAAGACATCTGAGAGACTGCGAGCTCATATCTGACTCCACAGTTTATCTCATATAAAAACCAACAGCTACTTTTACTGTTTTATTTGGGTGTATATTCATATTCATTTTATGAAATTATTACTGAGTTTCATCTACATTTTGCAGTTGTCCTCATGAATGTTTGACAGAACAGCTATGGTTCTGTTTTCATAAATCAAACTGCCTACACAAGCCACATAAGGACTCATGTTTTCATCACACTGTGCATGAATGCAACCCAGAGCATATTTTAATGCTTCGCTTTTCTTCTATTTTCTGCACATAACTACAGTTATGTTACCGTAGTTACTACAGGATGGGTGACCTACAACTCAGTCCTGTGTCTGAATTGTGCTAACATGCTCACAATGACAATGCTAACACACTGAAGTTAAGCATGTTCACCATCTTAGCTTAGCATATGAGCATACTAACAGTTGCTAATTAGCACAAAATGCAGCTGCAGCTGATGTGAATGTTTTTAGTTTTGCTGGTTTCATAAACTGACACTGAAATTTTGACCTGATTACCAAGGTTTGCTTTATTTAGATGAATGTGTGAAACAAATGCCATGGCAATCCATCTAACACTTTTCACTCAAAACCACATGCCAACAAGAAGAGTCAGGGCTGGGAACTGTGATTTTGTAGCAATCCATCCAGCAGACGTAGACATATTTTCAAAATTTACCTGTCTTTGCCACAAGAGGAAGTCAGAGGGTTATCAAAATCTGCAGGAATCATCTTCTGGGATAAATGACTGTACAGATTTCATCATAATCCATCCTGTATTTGTATTCAGATTTTAGAATGGACCAAACTGGACCAAACTGGATCGACCCACTGAAACACAGTCATTACCATCCTTAATGCTGCTAGCATTGCTAACATTGCATTTTCATTGCTTTTTCTAGGAGAGTTTTGTGTTGCATGCATCGAATATGTGTTCACATAAGTCTTTTGTAATATGCATAATACCTGTTTTAAACTGCTCCACAGATAAGAGCTGCAAGTCTATTCCTGTGTCAACAAAGGTCCCTTATATCTCTGCCCTGCTCTATTCATAGTGGCCAGTGGCTATAGCTTCTCTGCTGATAGTGGAGCAATCTTCCGCCTTCATCTCTCTCCAGCTCTGTCGACAAATCCACCAACTGTATTAAAACTGCTCAAGCAAAATATCACACCAAGGACGCAGTTGTCGGCCGCCAAAAGCATATGAGATGTATGTTGTTGTTTTTTTTACCAGCGTGCAAACGTATCTGGAAAGTTTGTGTTCAACAAAATAAAGATCACAATATTCCATCCATTTACAGTCTATGGTGTTGCTGTCTTATGTGTTGCTCTGAATTATGTATGAAGGAAGGCAGCCTACATCGTCACTGATAACATGCATTCACAGAGATATTACAAGGGCTGTGTCATCCAGCTAATAATTGCTAATGAGCTTGGTTAGCAACCAGCACTTTAATGAAATGAGATCCCTGTGGGTGGTGTACGCTTAACTACTAATGAGAACATACATCTGAGGACAAGACAAGTTTTCAGTGGACTTTGAATACTTGACATATGATGGCAATCAAAGTCATGTACATGTTAAGAGGCTTCCACGTGGTTGGCTGCTGTATGATGTGCTCATAGTACATATGCTCATAGTACATATGTACACGTCCTAATTCTACCAGATTCTGCCTTTTCTAATTCTACCTCATCCCAAAATATATACACTGGACAATTCTGCTAAACCGTGGATTTCACTTCACTACCAATTTTTATTTCCTAGAATGTCCACACATGGATATTATATAGTGTGTTTTTACTGCCTGTTTTAGGTCAGTAACACGACTTGGACCTTACAGGATCCAACAACTTTCAAACCTTTATTTGCGTTATTCTTTTATTTATCTCAGTTCGGTTCCTTTTTAATGCGCTATGTTGGCAACACTGCAGACTGTAAATGTCCCCCTAAAAGAAACTGTTTGTGCCAATTCATTTTGAAAGAGCAACAGCCAATGGTGAAACTCCAACTAATGGTGGAAATATGAGCACTTAACTCTTTCACTCAGTCAGTCAGTCAGTCAGCGACATTCATGATTATAGGGCTGGCCTCGCTGTTGCGGTCCATCCAAAAATATATGTATTTCCATTGTGAGGTTATTTTGCACTAAGCTTAATATTTATCAGTTAATAGTTCAACAGCTTCAGACAAGTCGAACAGTGGGCCAGTATCCAGCGGCAATCCTACACTCTGGGAGGCCTTAGGCAAAGAAGCCCATCAAAGAAACCCCATTAGACCCCCATTCAGACTACTGGCAGAAAGAACTTCACAGATGTCCCCTTAATGCCTCACATGCAGACCATCAGTAGACAGTACAATTTACAGATGTTCCCTGAATGCCTCAAATACAGGCAGTGGGTAGATGCTAGCTAGTGTATGCTTCATCAGGGGTCTCTCTTAAGGAGGTTTTGGGGTGAAAGCAGTGCACTGTATAGTCTCTTTATGGAAGGTTTAAGGGGGTTTATAGTTGCTATTGCAAAATGTTCCAACATGAGGAGCCATCAGGTGTCTCCTTTCCCCTTAGGGGGCCCCAAGTATTTGCCTGGTTTTCCTCTTTTGATGGTGAGCCTCTGCCAGCAGGTTTCTGTGTTTACAGTCACAAGCCCAGCTTTATTTTACACCCATCATCTCATTGACTTGCCTCATGTTTCTTAGAGCTGCAGCGATGCATTATGAGTGTAAATGGGAACACTGAACTAACAGCTATAAATCCTGTGGGGACTGAAGGAATTTCAGTGCAATTATTATGCAACTGTAAATGACATTTATTATTGATAACCATAGGGCCAACCGGCTTGAGGCAAAAATCTTTGCACTGCTAGCGTGCTAATCCTCTCGTTTTCTTTCTTTTGTTCCTTTATCAGTGCTGCACTTTATGTCATTGTATATGTATGTCTTATAGATTTTTCTGCTTTTTATTACTTGACTTCCTTTACATTTTACACTCACCATTTTCCTGAGTGGGATGCTTCAGTTTGATCCAGTCCTCTGAGCTTGCAGTTTTAGTTGGACTTGGGAAATATAATTATTTTGAATATAAGGATGCATCGGTACATGTAATGATCTTTCCTTTCATCCTGCTGCACTGCTGTCTCAGCTATATTTTTCCTGTCTGAAGTCCTTGTCAGGTGCATGTATACGTGAACTCATACAGAGTCAGTTACCTTGTTATGCAGATGCATGGCCAAGAAATCAGCCTTGGCCAGGACAAATCTACCTGGGGAAATCAGATTGCTCTAATCCTGTGCATGTAAACATTAACTGATTTTGGACTTTGCTCTATAGCTTTGACAAATCTCAAAATCTCAAGCAAATCAGGCACCATGTGGGTGAATCCTACTGAATCTGAATGTTGTTATGCAGTCAACCTTGGGACATTCATGAATTATTGACAATATTTTTAGAATCAAGGCCTTGAGGAATTCAGCATCGTGCCCTGAGGCGAAAGTGGTTCCTACTTAGATCTAGCTGATCCGAGCAGGCTGGGCATGCACACACAGAACACACACACTTTTTGTGTCATCATTATCGCAGTCACTACCTAAATGCTGTAATGTCGAACGCGGCTGCAATTCAGACATAGAGTCACTGAACGATCGGCATCATTGGCTGAGCAGATAATGTGCTGTAGAGTAACTGGTGCTCAGGAGCAATCAAAGAGGGATGGACTTGAGCCAGACAGGCAGGCAGCTAATGCCGATCAGAATCCACTTCAGCCCCGTTGAAATGGACAGATTAATAATTGCAGGATAAAATGGACCAGCATGACTCAATAAAAAAAACTGAATATTAAAGCTGAGCAAAAAAAATATCCCCTCTCTCTGCCCTTCTGCTCAACTCCAAACTAGTGTCTCCCTCATAACTGGCTTCATTAGCAGCCAGAGAGAGGCAACATTAGCGCTGCCCCTTCCCTCTAACACTAATAAACGTTCACCACGTCTGGATTAACACCTCTCTCCCTGCCCTTCTCATCATCATACAGTATTTTACATCGTTTTCCCGAAGCCTCGAACAGGGTCACGCTGTCTGGGCCCCAATGAATGGCCATTTCACGCCCACCTCGCATTACCAGAACCGGTGGCGTTGCCGTAAACCTACGGCCGTATTCATCATAGTTATGATTCTGTGACAGGGTCGTCTCCCCTGCCTGAGACGCAGGGCTTGTAAAGACTGCCTTGCTGCCAGCAGGCCTCCTGTTGTGGAGCCTGTAATTGGCTGATTGGCGGTGAAGAGAATGTGCTGCTGTCTTGTGAATGTATGGCCAATAAGACGCAACTGTGGTCCCCCGGGGCAGGCGGGTACCTATTAAGGGCTCCTTTCCAGCTCGACGCCTCATTGTCATTGTTATACACATCGAACCTTTACACACTATTATTTTTTTTCCCCCCGTCCGAGTGCTGTCTCTTCTTTTTCTCCGCCACAGACTAGTAAACTATAACTTCTAAATTGTCTGTTCAAAGAAAGTACATCCTGTCCCAGTTTTTGCTGCTGTGGGATGTTTGATTGTTCGGCTCGGCTGTATCGCTTTTCCTGCGAGTAGTTAGACAATGGCCCTCAAAATTGCCCGTGTCCTTAAAAAACGTCACTGTCAAATGCCAGTAATTAAATTTGAGACTCTCTCCACCGCGGATAATTCACCTCACCTTTCATTTTTGCCCAGTGCATGTCACCTCTACCCGCATAGACTGTACTTGGCAGCAGATGTTTGGCTTTCTGAGGCGTAATAGCTCAAAGACCATTAAAGAGAATTGTATGTAATATTTACAAAGGTTGGTATTTTCTATCAGTCTTCATAGACCGCAGGAGCTTTTCCTCCTCCATTACCATGCGGAGTGCGGCGCAGAAGTGGAGGGTAAGGAGGGTAAATACTCTGTCTTCATGTCAAGATTATCTATGCACCTTTTAGGCAGTGCTGGAAGCTGCTTTTGCTTAATAAAGAGCTGATTAATGAACAGAGCAACAGAGGAAGATAGGAGAAAAGAGAAAGAGAAACACTTTACAGCCTCTGCCATTTCAAACCCCCCCCCCCATATGGACATGTGTAAGGGCCCGTCTGCTTTTGTCTGAATTGAAGCCTGTTTTTTCCCCCTCCATCTTTTTTTTTTTTTTTTGTACTGACAGGAGCAGGAACAGCTCATAATTGCATCATTCAGCCACACCTAGGTCTTTCTTTCTAAAAAAGCATCAAAGGATCCTGGAGCTTTGAGGAAGGCTTTTTTAATCAGAGAGAAATGTGAATGGAGGGATTGTTGCTGTGTATAGGACCAGTCATCTATATCCATTCAGTGTGTTTTAAACCCATCAGATCAAAGCGGAGAGACAAAAGCCGATCTCCGACAACTCCTCGAGATGTTTTTTTCTTGAGTTTTCCTTAAGCGCACTAATTAATAACACACTAACCGCCAACATCAGTGCAGCTCTGAGGAGGATGTGAGAATTAGTGTACTCTAAAAATAACTGCAACTGTGACTTTTCTGCTTGTGTGTGGGGGCCCAAAGGCAGGGAGCTGTATTAATCTAAACTTCCTATTCAGATTTTTGTTATTAATTCACCGCGGCTTAAATCCTCAAATTACACAAACCTGATGGTTTGTTAGAAGTAAGGCAGAGTGGGCACGAATCGGGATCTGAGAGATTAATTAGCTAAATATGTTTGTGACGCTTTGGATTACAGCCCTTCTCTTATAATTACAGTGTTACAGATCTACAATGCATTCAGTATGTTTACCAATAAACTTAACAGTGAATATCTGCTGCTGAAACTAGCTGGTTGAGTCTAGATAAAAATAGACCCTCAAATATGACAGATAGCAGTGCCCAGCTTCCAACCACTCTGCAGTTTAATAGCCCATAATTTTGCACACTGTATTCTGCTGCCAGCTAATTACCATGTAATTATGAAAATATGGGAGCTGTAATTAAAATGCTTACCAACATATCATATACTGATGACACTGAGTCGTGACCATATAGGCCTTCACACTGAAATGTTCAGCAGATATAAGAAGATGGTGCAAACAATATACATCTGTGATATACATAGGGGTGTTGGATTGTGTGTGCCTGGCTGTGCGATTAGATGTGTGCGCACACGCCCTGCGCGTGTGTGTTTGTGTGTGTGTGGATGTGTGTGTGTCCAGGTAAGAAGGAAAGAGAACCTTAAACAATTAAAGGTTGTCCATGTGGAGGTAGCATCCAGAGACACAGAGGTCGAGGCAAATTAGACAGCCACATCACAGACTGTGTGTAGGTGTGTGTGTGTGGCCGCGTGTGAGAAAGAAAGAGAGAGCACTACTTTACTGGTTGTCCTAGCAACCTCTTCTTCCCCTTACCCAAGAACCAGGAATCAATTATTCATTACATTGTGTTATTGCATATAATCTAACCACTGTCTCCCCCTTTTGCATATACGCTATTAAAGCGTGGCTAAATGCTCACCAGTAAAAGCTCCATTGCTATGGAAACTTTTCATGGATTTTCAGTGATGAAGCTCAGCAGACATGATATTCAATACAGTGATAAAAATGCACACACTGTGCTGATCAATAAAGCTTTTATGAGGTAGTTAAATGGCTCTGGCAGCTTATTAGAGGGAGTCATAGATGTTTTATAAATGGGAAAATACAATTATGATATTAATGATTTATGTATGTGTTTGCATGTTTATCTCCCGTGTTTGCATGCATTGCTTTCTGTGTGTGAGAAAGCACACGCATGAGAAATGAGCTTTTGAAGGAAAGTATGAACATATGTGTGTGTGTGTGTGTGTGTGTGTGTGTGTGTGTGTGTGTGTTAATGTGTGAGTACATGCATGACTGCAACATGCCTGTCTTTTGCAGGGCACACAGCCATTTGTTGTGAAAAATACAAACATTGATGCCAGAGCTGATCGACATCCAGCCTCGCTGTGGACTACAGGGGATTCCAGATGCCTTCTCACCCTTTCACTCAGAACAGCAAAATCAATTAACATAACTCGCAAGCGCAAACAAATAACCGTTTGATTCCTCGGGGAGGGGGATCACGTTCTCTCTCCCCATCAAACAGTTTGCACCCCGGTGGTGCCATGACTGTCTTTGCTCCCTGATGAGTAATTAATTTATTTACATCAAATTGCCGTGGACTCTCAAGTGTTTCTCATGGTCCATTTCCTTCTGCTGTGCAGCTGAGATAAAGGGATAAGAAGTGGAAACTATCTCTATCTCAAGTCAGCCTGCATAAAGATCCGCTGCACTGCTGGACAGCCATTATTTATGAGGGATCCTGCATTCTTAAACTCACCAGATGCAGCCTTTTAGTTTTGGTAGTCCAGTAGATTACTGAATTTTTTATGCCTGTCTTGAGCAGGTGCAGTCACTAGTATACTGAGAGCATAATCTCAGTGATAAAGGAGTCCTGGTTAACTCTTGACATTAAATAGATGTTAACACGGGGCTAGAAACCCATGTAATTATCACACTAAAATGAAGCACACTCTGGAACTTTTGATCGTATCACATGATCTTTATCAGCACTTGCTCTCATAGAGATGTAGATGTTAGAATCACCATGTTTTGACTAAGCTCCTTAGTTTTCATTAAGGAAAATCTTAAAGCTACAGCATACAATGGTTTTATATTTGTTACAATGGTTTTTGGAAGGCCCTGTAAAAAGAAATGGTGTTCCCAGTTATGCTGTTTGAACTGGAACACACAGTGGGAGCCTTATCACCCAACAACAGCGATCGAACTCACTGATCCCATCCAGATGAATGGGAACAAAACCCTGCAGCCAAGTTCCCGAAATCTTGGGGAGAGCCTTCCCAGAAGAGTATCTCACAAGTTTGTGTGTCCACATACTTCTGACCCTGTTGTGTGATACTATTGCAGTTCCAGGATGACCCTCCACCTGCCAAGCATACAGACCTGTAAGGAGATATATTATCATGACATACAGTATATACATCCTCTGGAAATATGAAGCTATATATGAAGATAGATAGTTTATAACATACATAGTAAAATTTGCATTTGAACATACAGTACAAATATCTACATGATTAATTTTGTTGCAACCATATATGTTAACGATATATATTTCATTCATATATGCAAGTTTATTAAAACAACATACAATAAAAAATTCTGTATGCTTATGTATGTTTTTCTTATTAATTTCTTAATTCATTTAAAACATGTCTGTCTTCCCATTCTGGGAAAGTCTCAGACTTTTGGAACGTAATGTCTCTAAGTGTCAGGGTTTTGAGGTAAGTACGACCCAAATGCAGCCAAAACTTGGGGAACGGTGCAGACAGGTTTATTAAGCAAAATAACAGACATGAACAGACGACGTGAACAGACCCTGAACTAAACAGAAAGACAACAGATGAACCGAACAATGACAAAGGGGAGCACAAAGACTATATAGACAAAGGAGGCGAGGGTGATTGCACACAGGTGAAACACATTAGGGCGGGGCAAACAATCACCACACAGAAACAGGACCAAAACAGGAAGCACAACACTGAGACACACAAGGAACCTAATTACAAAATAAAACAGGAAGTGAGAAAAGTCCAAACAAAACTAACAAAAGGTGTCTGCCATAGCAAACCATGACACTAAGCACACATACATAAACATACATATTTATATGGGCTATAATGTATGAAATGTTCCAAAAGGTTTTATATAATATGTTTACATACATGTTTTTATTTCATATGTATATATATTACATTTGCATATGGGCAGTACTGCACTTAATTATAATATATACAGCACATTATTATAATAACTTTAAATCCGCATGTCAAGTAAAGTGTTCTGATAACTGGCTGGCCTTCTCAACAATCAGCATAATACACCCAGCAATGTGTTTTTACCAACTTCGCCAATGGGACATTCAGCCTGAACTAAAAGTAAAGCCAGGTCCTTTGACCCTCTGATCCTCCAGTACTGAACAAGACCTGGGGGGGATCTGAGAGCTGTTCAGCTTGCTGGATTGAACTGCAGCCTGTGGCCAGTCAAGGCTCAGAAAAGGGTCAAGGGAAGGTCACATGCACCTCCGAGACCCAACAAGACAACAACGTTCGACCCGGGCCCTGTCCGTGTTTGACTTGAGTAAACAACAGCAGATGAACACAAACAAGATTGATGTCAACATGATCCCCTGTTACCCAGGAGAGGTATATCCGCAGGTCTACCAAAAACAGACCAAACAAACCCAAACAGAGTATTTTGAGATTTTATCATCTGTGGCCTCACGTTTAATTTTTTCACCCACACCTTCCCCGCTGTTGCTTCATCCCTGGCTTCCTGCTCTTGGCCTGCTGGGTTTGCTGCCCACTGTGCCATCAGGACGTCGCTCATAGAGAGAGACAGAGCAATTCCAGGGCGACTGGTGTGAAAATAGGGAGTTTAACCAGAGGGGGTTGGAGAAAATGGCTTGTTCTGTCCTGTCTTGTTTGCTCTGGCTGAGGTGGGCACTCAGCCACACTTGGCCTCTCTGGCCTGACCGATCACATAAATACACACAGAAAGAGCTTGCCTTTGCTGATGACTAAGCCCGCTGCCTGTTGTCATTCACTGGGGGAGTCAATTGCTGCCTGTCAATGGTCGCACATCACGATGTGACCTAAAGTGAGGGTTTGTTTGTGTGTCATGAAGGCAGAAACAAAAACAATCCAGTGCACAGTTGAGAAACGATGGCATGTGGGAGGTCGTCAAGGAAGTCCATCACCCAAGAGAATATTATTCACAGACACAGTAAAATATATCGAAACCTGGAAAACAGTGAATCTTTAATAATGACCTCATCCTGGAGTCAAAGACATTTTTTAGTAATCCCACCCTTCTTACAGCCTTCCTCTACTGAGCTGATATTGTACTGGTTTAGAAATGTATACTATATACTGAGTTATGTACTATACATTATATAATGTAATTTCAATAATTTCATACCAAGATGGAACCATTTTATATTTTAACACATAAATCAACACTGAGTGAGACCCACAACCAGTAGTGATGTAAAACATCAATTATTTCAGTACAGTTTATGTCAAGTGCTAGCTTGCAAGTACTATTGCTAGCTTAGTGACTTCCTTTGGTCACATGAACTGTACCTTGCATGTTTAAGTGATCTGTTGAGCCGCCCCCTACTTCCTGGTGCTTTATAGGGACTAATGTAAAAACATCCAATCAGTTATTTTTTTTTAAAGTGGAGGATCACTATGAGACCTGGTCTCAATACACTTTGCAATTAAAGAGAATACATGGCACAAAACAGATTGCAAGAAAATAAAATAATGAAAATTAAAAATAAAGCAACCACATCAGGATTAAATGTCAGATAACAACTGATCCACTATGGGCGCTGGCTCAACTTTCATTCTGGTTTACAAGACCACTGCAGGCTCATACATCATGTTTGTAAGAAGGCAGAATGGATGAGAGAGTCACGGAGACAGTCAGCGGAGCGCTCCACAAGACTTTTGGCTAAGAGGGACTGAAAGGTGAAGGAGAGCCAGGGAGTTCAGAGACTGCAAAGTTAGCTAACTGGCAGGCGGAGAGGATGGCACAGATATCAAGGTTGGAAGCCGGAGGGTGCACGGTGTCAAAAAGGGGAAGCAGAAACCTTCTGAGAGCCAGGGGCCGTTACAAACTCAGATTTAATCAGAGCATCTGTCTTGCAAGTCTATAAAACTTCACGCAAGCACTTCTCATTTCAGGGATGCATTCATTAACACAGGAATCCAAGAGGGTGTACTGTGCAGAGAAAAGATAAAATGTCTGCCCATGAGGATGGATGCATGAAAACAGTAGCCTTGATATTCAAATACGACATTCACAATGATATTTTTGAACTTGCAATGCCTTTTTTCCATTAATTTTATATAATATAACGCCAATATTATTTTTGCAAAGTTAGGGTTAGATATAGGCTACTAAAACGAGTTGAAATATGACTAGGATAAACTTAAAATTAGGTGTTTAAAGGAGCTATTCGTAAGTTTTGCTATTGCTAAATAGCTAACATTAACAGCTGTTTACTTACGAGTCCAGACTAAATGTTGCAAGTTCATCATCAAATTTGATTTCTTTACTCAGCAAGAGCTGTCTCCAGCAGTGTAAAGCAACACTAATGTTAATTCTTGTCTTTATTACATCTTTTCTTCTAATGAAGTCCCTTTCTGACAGCAGCTCCCTGTAGCCTCCAAACTGTCCTAACAGCTAACTTACTCACGGCAAGAAACCACGTTCGGACATACAAATAGCCCCTTTAAAACCCCTAGGGAGGAAACTATTAATCACTGATTCAAATAATTTCACACAGCTTCACAGTTCCTTTGTATTTTTTTGTACTTTTTTGGTGAATAAATGCACATGAATGATCAAGGCATTGATGAGAATCCCATGTCCCTAAGGCACTGCTTCTACTGTCTTCCCTATCCTTATAAGTTCACACTGCTGCCGGTTTGAACTGCTTCATTCAGTTCAGTCAAACACTAGGCAACTGTAAGCACTGTTACTTATTGCATCATGTTTTTGTAGCTTTTGTGGTCTGTCAGTGAGCTTATGACCAAGAAGCGGTATAATGCTTTGGCTCAGCAGACAGATAAATGTCACCAGCGAGGAAGCGCCAATTCAAGAGTCAGTTCGTCCTGAAGATTCAGTGTCAAACTCTTGATTATTCATGTGCCAAACATGTCTAGACTGGATGCAAACTCCAGTTTCCAGTGGGAACTTCCTGTGTTGGCTCTGCCAAAGTCAGATGGGATGATTGAATAAGAAATAAGATAACAAGACGACATAATCATTATTTATGAGCATTCTGCTTAAGTAGACAGCACTGTATTACACGATGGGAGAAACGCGTCACATGGCAGACGGTCCCAGTCTGTTGGGGATCGCTGCACCTCAGTTTAGCTACACCAGGAAATTGTAGCCTCATGAGTTTGAGTGTAATTCAGTTAGTTGAGTCTGGTGCAATTTCCTCTCTTTTATAGCTTGCCGCACACAAATGCTCACTCCAAACCTATTCCCACATTCCAATGAACACACACTAATTCACTTAAGGCTGACAAATCTCACATACATACGTAGCTCAGACAGTCAGCTCAGCTCAGCTCAGCTCAGGTCTACTGCTTCGACCACTGCTGCGTCACTTCACCCCATGAGTTCATCAGTTCACCACTCCGAGGGGACCAAGCGTCCCCCGTGCATTATGTATACCCTCATAGACCTAATTGAAACTGAAAATGTTATGTTCCACTCTGGTGCTCTCCTAATAGGCTGGCTCTCAGTAACCAGGCTTGTGAGGCAATTACAAACCAGAGCCATGAGTCTAAATGAATCTTAAAGTGGGGGATGGGGCCAAATGGGTGTGAGTGACTTTGTGCGCTTATAGTGGGGGTCTTAGCCAGCTGTGAGCGCCGCTTGAGAGAGGTGAAGCCTAACTGACTCACTAATTATAGATGTCTTTTTTGGCTTTGCCTTTATGTTTCACACTGTTCTGTCTGGATGAGGGAACGGAGTCCTGGCAGATCAAACGACACGCTCCGCTTCATTGGCTCGGCTCTAAGGCCTCCAATCAGAAACAACTGGGCGCCAAGTGAGAGCAGCCAAGGTGGCATCTTTATCCAACAGTTTAAGGGGATGAAATTTAGGACGCTTTCATACTGACGGTTTCATCTGAGACTGGGAGAGGTTTGCCTAAAACATTGGTAAGATAAACGCTTTTTCTGGAACGAGGTGGCGCGTGATCGATTCCAGTTGAGCACAGTCAGAATCCTATCCATACTCCCACAGGGGATGAAGTCATGTCTGTATTTTCAGTGGCATTCATAGCTAAAAAAAAACATGAAAAAAAAATTGGTGTATGAGAAGGGAATCACATTCAAGCCCAACGTGATGCCATACCTTGTTTTAGGATAGTTGAAAGGGGGTAGACTCTTTCTCATTACTCATTCCTTTTCTTTGTTTTCTCCCTTGTAATGTGGCAAAACAAAACATGTCACGAAAGGTAAATTAACCAGACACATGAACAACAGAGCATGCAGACATCAAATAAAACCGTTAAAAGTGATATGTCTGATAAAACAGTCAGACATTAAACATTGATTTGATTTGTTTCAAGCTTTCTGTATGCTTCAAATGATGTGCTTGTAACATTGTCGAACAGACTCACAAAAACAGATTGAGACAGCCAGAGTTTCATACGTTATATGACCTAAGCAATCAATCCCGTCAATTTGTGGTAACAGGGGGGCGGAGCTGAATAAACCTGAAACCATGTCAGTACCGAAAGCGAGAGTTTGCATTAGCACAACCACTAAAAGTGTGTCAGCCACTGCCAGTTACCAGCTAACAAACAACATCAACAAATAAAAGATGCTAACTACACTTACTGTTCTGATATGACTGCTAGTCAATCATTTTGGTCACAACAGACACTCTCGGTCTGACTGAGGCCCAAACGTGGGTGTGTTTCTCTACTATATTTCCTCTGCTTACCATCTTGATGCTCTCTGCCCTTTCACCTGTCAACCTAGCACAAGCAGCAGTGGTGGGTGGGGCACAAGGCCTGATTTTCCCAATGAGGAAGTAAGTGTAGATGTGCTTCCTATTATTTTACATAGTTTGAAACATGTCTGGAGCAGAACTTTAAGTTGGTTACTCACTTTTGGTCACGTAAAGTGCGGTCATCCACCTATTAATAGTGCTATTCTGTCTCCACCTGCCAAAACAGGCACCCGATCTTAGCTGCCAATGACACATGACTGAGGGCTGGCCCCTCCCTATATTTCTGAGCTTTCATCCCCCTATGATCCAGGATACTGTCTGAAATCCTCTGGTAGTGCATTTCTGTCCACTCCAAGGTCTAGGTTGAAAACCAAAGGAGACAGGGCCTTTGCTGTCAGGGCTGTTCAGGAGATCAGACCGGTTTTATCTCACTTCTTAAGACACATTTTAAATTCATATAAATTCTACACTTTGATTTGTTTGGATGTTTTATATTTGACCGGTGTCAAGGACTTTGTTATTTGTACTGAAATAAAGTCTCATTATTGTTATCTAATAAAAGGACCCAAGCAGACCACAGGTCAAAACAACAGAAAAGAAGTCACAAAGAGGAGCAGGAAGGTCAAAAGGAGTAGTGACAATCGAACTCTGGATACTAACAAAAACACTTTGGGATAATGGTCTTACAGTGCGCTTTAGGCATCCTATGCTGTCCTCCATCCCGATGACCCGGGACAGTTCTTTGTGTATAGGCGAACATCTATTACTGTCTCTTGCAGCCAGAAACAAGAGAGCAGAGCTGGTCCGGCCCCCGCAGGTGTGAGGCTCCGCAGAGAATTAATTAGAAAAGATGGAAAAGGTGGCTGAGGAAGAGCACAGGGTATGGGTCTGTATTCTGGTTCAGAGCTGTTAGCGCTGCTGCAAGTGGTGCGAAAGTTCAAACCAACATTTTACAAGTTCACAAAGTTCATACCTATTTCCTCTCTCTTGCCAAAAGGAGCGACTCAGTGTTGACAGCACCGCAGATGCTCATGTTCACAAGTCAAGAAGTCCTAGAGATGTGGCATAATGGGGTTCTTTAAAGTGAGTTGTGAGCCTCTTTGGAGTAGCAGTGAAGGCATATACACTCACATTAAGCTGTGTTTCAGTATCTTTTATCTTTCTAAAAGGAACTTGTGTGGCAAGGGCATTCGGTTGTGTATGAGACCAACAGCTAGCGATATGGAGGTTGGCTGTTAGCCAAGTTCTACAAACTTTTTTTTTTTCTTTCTCACCCTGGACAAATTCATAAATAATGAACTTCAATACGACACGCAACGTGCTGCTGGTGAGATTGTTATGAGGGTGTTGTTTGAGCCTCGAACCTGCATCTTATCAGTCCGCTTTCTGTGTCCCTTTTGCCTGTGTATGTGCGTGTGCGTGCACATACACACACGAAGAGCATCTTCTTCTTTGGTTTAAGCAGTACAATGTCTGTCCACCTGACAGAGTGCACTAATTAAACACATACAGGCATGCTTGAGCTTGAACCTATGGCAGAGGACAATTTTTGGAGGGGTCCTATTTCCCTCTTCTGTCCACTGTGGGGAACTTTTCCTTCATGGCAATTACACATATGTTGGGTGGTGTTACAAAAGCTGTGTTGCTTATTTTAAAGTTAAACCCAAATTTTAATTCTTACCTTATGTGTAGGAAAAATGTAAACCAACCATGATAGTCGAGCTGTTGTGCATATTTTTCCATTTTCTGAGACAAGTAGAAAAAAAACGCAGCGCGTTTCTGAATTTGTTTTGTCTATTTGCATGTGTTTTATTAAGCTGCATTGCGTTGAACACTCGGGGCCACCGTACATGTTACTTGGTAGCGGTAACTGAAATTTGAGAGACAACAAATGTCACAAAGCAACGGTTTACGATGTCAGCAGCCAAACTTTAGTGCAACTGAATTGATACTATTTTTAGTTCACTAGTCAAATCACCAGTACCAGTAACAACATTGTAAGTTGGATCGCAATTAATTCAATCATTGTTTCACAGTTTTGACCTCATACTGTAGTTCCACAAGCCAAAACAAGGATATATTCATACTAGCAGTTTAGCATCTTGCTTTCATTAAATAAAGAATTCTTTTTTTTTTTTTTTTTGTTTGAAGTTTCAAATGAAGCATAGTCTTAAACAGCAAATGGTTGCTATGGTCCAACAACATTTGTACCAAATGTTGAGTAGTGGTTGCAGTTCACAGAGAGCTAATTGAGCGTTTGCTATTTTCAGTTGGTCAGTAATACAGTGCTAAATCATAGTGAGGCAACAAGAGAGAGAGCACCAATACGAGGGTAACTTGATCGACAAGGTCATTAGAAGTAGCATTGGCGCACAACCTCTCTCAGATGAATGTATTAATTACCATACAGTATGACTCCCAATACCAAATGTATCTGCCGGCAGCTCGCTTTGACCTTAAAGTGGATTCCCTGCTTTCATTAGAATAATTAATGCCCAAATCAAGGGCAGAGTGCAGCCTATTGTCAGCTGCCTAAAATGCACTGTTGATTACCATCCCCGTTATTTTTCTTTCCCTTTATTCTTTAATGGTTTTCCATTAACATATAAGGCTTAATGGGAATGGCTGCAATTTGCACCGTCGATTAATAGAAAAGACACAAAACGGCGCATTTACTGAGAACACTGCCTGGAGGTTAAAATTAACAATGCATGTTTCTAGAGATATCCAGTGTGCTTAAGAACTGTTTGGTCTCTAGGTGCGCGAAAAGGTCACAAACTGATTGCCTTGTCCTCACCTATCTATCTGTCTATCTCGTCTGG
Source organism: Seriola aureovittata (assembly GCF_021018895.1). Lineage (NCBI taxonomy): Eukaryota > Metazoa > Chordata > Actinopteri > Carangiformes > Carangidae > Seriola > Seriola aureovittata. The sequence goes on from NC_079369.1 coordinate 24,245,735, forward strand.
CACGGGAGGTCAAGTGCCCTAAATGTTAGTTATCTCAATTATTAGTAGCATTTAATTCCTGCCTGAGCTTTTTACGGCTTTCAGACCTCCGCCCAAATGATAAGCACTAAGTACAGTTTCCTGTTCGGTTGTGAGACGAAAATAGAGTCTCACAAAGGACGGCACGGTAAAGAATATGATTAGTTGATTGCGGAAGGAAGCGCCCTGAAGGATCTGGATAAGAGCTGTCAAACGGGAAGCTGAGTGGTGCTCTAAACTGAAAAGGCAGCAGAAAAACAAAACACACTAAATAAGTGCTTAGCTAATCTCCTCCTGCTCTGCCACAATTACTCCCCAAAATCAGGATCTATTACAATAAAGCAAGAGATGCAGAAACAATGAAAGGGAGAATTGAAGTCGGTAAATGGTGGAAAGACAGAAACAGGAAGAATGGAGCGTAAAAAAGCCCAACTAGTACTGATTGAAAATTTCATTGCACTCACATTCACACGTTTGCGCACATGCACACCCCCAAACGGCGAGCTGATGAAAGGCAGTCTCCTCACAGCTAGCCCGAGCATCCAATAGGAATGAGAACAAGACAAAAAGGGCGAAAGAGGGAAAGAAAAAGAGAACAAGAGGTTTTGGATATTGGATCGGGGCAAAAGAGGACAACTCTGACAAGATGTGGAGAGGGTGCTGATATGTCAGCTTTTATTTCCTTCCTCCTCCTGCAGCTCTCTCTGTCAGAGCAGGGCTCGTCTGGGAAGGAGGGGAGCCCAGTGAGGGGAACATTAGGCCTCCAGCGCTCACCAGAAGCCGCTGACACTCATCAGTCTAAGAGCCCCTCCAGCTATGGCACGGCATCATCTTAGAAATGACCTTGATTGATTGGTGCCAAAGACCTCCCATCCTCTCCAAACAAGCCCTAATGAGTTTTAATGCATGGCTTCTAATAGATATGTCCTAACTGGCGTGAATATTGCCGTATTGAGGCAGTTTTTTCAATTAATTTATCTGTTTAGGACTTGTTAAAGTGGTATTAAGTCATCTGTGACCTCTGAGGGAGCAGTAGGGATCTCTCTTCACTCACACGTCTCAAAATGTCTCACCCTTTCAATCCTGTGGATCTTTGGTGGCCTCTACTTCACCAATGCAGCTGCCTTTTATAGAAGCGATGAACAGCACTGCTGTCACACCAGTTGTGTGTGTAACATTGCGCATGGCAAGGCTGTTATTTTCAATGAACTTTTCCTTCAGTTGGTTTTCTGCCAGATTCTGCAGCCAAACTTCAACTAAAGCTGAGCTTTGACCCCCCCAGCCCAAAAAATATGTGGAACCCCAATGACATTCTGGCATTGACGGGATGCAGAAGTTATGACGTGTGAATTTCACCGTAGAGAAGAATGGAGAAAGTTGATTTCATGGTTCTTTGAATTCCTAGAGTTACTGTCCAAACTTACTGAGCAACAGTTACAGGGGTAAAAAAAAAATTGTGTCGTTTAGAAAGTAAAAAAGATTTCTTAAACATTTTTCAATGTTGTCTGGTCAGTTGGTCGGTCCGTCGGTCCCCCACTTTGGTCCAGACTGAGATATCCGGCTGGATAAATTGAATAACTGTTGGATGGATTGCCATGGAGTTTGGGCAAACATTTAAAATTCCCAAACAATATATTTTAAAATAAGAGGTAAGACCAAGAGAGTTGAGTTTTGAATGTAAGAAATTCTCACAACTGCTATCATCCCTGTCACACACACACACACACACACACACACACACACACACACACACACACACACACACACATACACCGAGATATTACTGTCATTTTGTGCAATGGGGCAGTGAAAACCTTCCTTGTTTCCCCTTTTAAATGTCACAGGGTTGGGTTCAGTGCTGACAGCCATAGGTCCACTTGCCTCAAATGTGAAGTGGCGATCGGAAGCAGCTCCTCCTGAGCTTTATAGTGCCTTTTGATATATTGATATTCAGTGACATTTGAATTCCACAAGTTTCTCTTTTCTGTGTTTTTTTTTTTTTTTTAACTTTATATACCATATCCATTTAATTGAAGGCCTTACTTCCTACAGACAATGCAACATAATCTCTTTGTATTTCGGATTCATTGGTAACGTAGTGTTTCCAGTGGAAACTGGAATCACCTATTTATGCGTGTCATAAGAAAATATTTATGTTATTCATCAGGGCTGCCAAAGAGAAGGCTGTACCAGAATGCATGATGAAAAATTTTTATTTTTTTATTTTTCATTTTTCATCTGTTTGACAGGTGAAGTGAAAAATAGGAACTCGCCCTTGTAAATTGGTTCTACTGTATGATTTATATATTTTCTGGTATTGATCATAGCAGTGATGTCCAGATGTCCAGAGGTGTCCATCATATCATAGATTCTTGTCAGAGTTGGGAGGATACATTTTTTTTTCTTCCACGTTACTGTGGGTGAAAACTACATCCTGTGAAACCCTTGGATCTTTACAATATTTCTCAGTGTCAGGAAATGTAGCCCCATGGTTGAGTGAACAAAATGTCAAAGGGGATTAGCTGTAAGCCAGCAACGCTGCTCTTTATATGATTCTCTGGACCAAGTTATATCTTCACTGCAAGCATGTCAATAGATCATAGCGGATGTCAGCTATAGCTCTGATCTATTGACTGATACTGCTTGTTCGGCTGGTGTTATTACTAATTCTGCTACATCTATTGCTCCTGTATAGAATCGAGGAGCCCAAAAGAAAGCCAGAGGATAATTAAAACATATGGAGACAAAAAAATTAGCAATCAAGCTTGCATTCCAATCGGAGCACTCGTCGGCCAATTAGAGAGGAAGCGGCAGATGGCCGCACGGCGAGGACAGCTGGTTTTGAGGTTTTCACTGTTTGTCTGTCCATCAGCGTGTCAATCATGTGCTGCTCTTCCTGCAGCTCTCACGAGTCTGATGGTGAGGCTGTCAAAGTAGGAATGTGTCATGAGCACCCTGCATTTCAGAGATGAGGAAGTGATGTTACAGGTGTGTGATGAAGCAAGAGCTCCATCTAGTGTTGTGGGGTTCTTCATCATCATCATCATCATCTGCCTTCAGTGCTGCCATTAACACTTTCAGATGGATGTAACAGCATCTTGCTGTAAAAGCTGTGTTCTCGGTCTTAGCAGCAGACTGCAATCTGAAAAGTGTTGGTGTAAAAAAGATTTGGATGCTAATCCAGGATGTTGGAATGAAATACGCTTTTTAATTAAAGAGCTTATTAAGAGAGTGCAGAGCTGGTTTTCATCTGACTGTATCAGTCAGAGTTTTACTTGGGAGAATACAGTGAAATGCAGTCTATAGTGTGTGTGTGTGTGTGTGTGTATGTTCAGTATTTGACCTAGATTTAAAATGTGGTGAAATTCAGTATAGAGCCATATTAATATAGTACAGTATAGATCAGTATGAATCAGAATAGACCCCAGGACCCCATACTCCTCTAAGGGTCGCAAAAAATCCAAGGTTCACACTGTATCACTTGGCTTTTGGTAATTGCAACTTTATCAGGGAATTTGCTCCACTGAAATACAATATCAACTAAAATCAGTCTCGTATTATTACTTGTTGTTGCTAGTTGGGGCTATTTGTTCTCTCTACTCTATTAAGTTTTCTCTGCTGCCGAATGCGATTTCTTTCTGGGAGCTGGTGGTGGTGGTTGTCGCTTGATAAGAGCTTCGTGCATCGCTGCGTTTACAAAACAAGAGGTTATAATACGCCATCTGAGCAGTGCTACATCTTCAGGGCAGATTGGAGGCTACAGTCACTCTGTATCGGAAAGTAACGGCCTGGGGCTAGCTGGTTAGCATGCTAACTTCGGGAGAAGAAAAGACGTGATAGAGATAAGGGTTAACACTGGCGTTGCTTTCCACCTCTGGGGACAGCTGTTGGTGGATAAAGGAATGAAGTTTGATGCTGAACTCACAATGTTTCTTCTAGAATGGGAATTAAACAGCTGTCAATGCTAACGTTAGCTAGCAACAGCAAAACTTATAAATAGCTCCGTTAGATAAAACTTAAAATCTAATCTTAACACCTGTGTAACGTCAATGCCCAATATAAAGTGGTTTGGATCACTCTTGATAAAAGAAACAGCTGTAAGGAGCAGCCACAACAACACAGGTTATGCAGACAGTGTTTCGTTGATAACTCTATCAAAACTGCACCGTCCAAATTAAGTGGTACTTCATGTGAATATTTTAAAGGCAAAAAAGTGTGTAAATGGTATTGGATTGTATTGTGTTTGCGTTTTTAAACTTAGTTTAAGCCTTATTATAAGTATGACTCATTGTCCAATAAAATCAACAGAAGCCATAATGGAGGAGGGGTAGAAAGAAAAAAAAACACATCGAAACTTCCACGTCTTATCAGCTCAACACAGTGGGAGTCCTGTTTTGCAGCTGAACCACTGCACACATATGCTTATCTGGGCCTGACAAACACCTCAATATACACCCCCCAACACACACACACACACACACACACACACACGCATACACACACACGCACACGCACACATTCACTGTTTGTTTCAAAGTCAGGCTCCTGACTGTAGCAGCCTCATATGATTTGCCAGCATGGAAAAAAAAAGGAGATTGTGGGAAGAAGGGTTTGTGAGGCGTTAGGAATCAATGCATCTGGGTTGCCTTTGAACACTCACTATGTCAGATGCTGCAATCAGAAGTGATGAGGAGGAAAGGATAAATAGGTTAATTGAAATATTAAGCGAGGGTACAGACAGGAAATTGAATAACCCTAGTGCAACACTGTTGAGAACAAAATATGTAGTGAACGACTTCCCTTTGACAAAGGTGACATTTAAAATTTATTTCTTGCAGAGGCTTTCGTCTTCTTTTTTTTCTTTTTTTTTTTTGGAAAGGGTTGGTTGTGGGGCTAAACTCTGAACAAACTCTTTGTTCACAGCAGGGTCAACCAGGGCATTTCAGAGCTTACTCAACAAAGTGTCAATCTCAGTCCATGTTCACACACCAAAATCAAATTCCACACGGTTTCCTCTAAGGAATTTTTTTTTTTTCTTTTTCCTGAGCTGGTTGCAGGTTACACACATGGATATGGTACCATGAGCCTTTAGATGTTCTTCACCATGCTGAGCTCCATTTTGCCCTACTGCACACTGTAGGTGGTCATGACCCCCCCCCCCCCCCCCGCTCAAGGTAGCGTAAGACTGTCTAACTCTATCTTTAACCATGGACGCACAGATAGAAAGGAAGCACAAAGGGAGGATAGATACCTTTGATCATCACTTCAGTCTCAGCACAGACTGGAGGATATTACAGAGGGGAAAAAAAGAGAAAATTAGGTAGTCTGACTCCTTAAAATGAGAATGAGGTTCATCTCTGTCTGCTGTAAATTAATAGTAATAAGATGGCAAGTCAGAGATGATTAAGAGTGTAATAAGTCCAGAGAGCAGAATGAGGGAGGCGTTTCGCAGTGTTGTTGTTAATGTTATTTTACTTTCGCTATAATACTTAGTAGTCTTATTTTAACAACAGGAAACTCAACAAAACTTTATTGATGAATAAATGATGTTTAAAAAATGAAAGATAAAAAAAGAAAGTGTGAATATAGATTGTTTCTCTATGTGAATAACAAATGGTGTCCTAGCACATAAGAAACAGAAGTAGAGATTAAGACTACTAAAAAAGAAAATCTAATTGAATGAAGTTGTGGTTTATATGAAGGGATGCAGCAGGTGCAGAAACAGCTGCTAGCTCTATATTGCTGATGCTACTCCTCCCACTGCAATTATTAATAACAGAACTACCCCCTGTGGTATTATTAAAGTATGACACCTGAAACCTATAGAGGGAATAGAAGATTTGGCAGATTGAGAGAATGATGATGGACGTGAGATTAGGAGGAGGACGCTAAAAGCATTTAATGAACACTTTTTTAATGAAGCAGTCAAAACCTTCAATGTGTTTTTCCTTCAGGTTGAAAATCATTCAGCATAATTAGGAACACAGCAATCCAAAAAAAAAATATTTAAAAAGGGCATGAAAGGTTAAAGTGTTGAAGCTGATGAAAGGTCAAATACACCAGGAGACAGGGTTGAGTTTTCCCCAGTTCAGACTTGGTATATAAGAGGGCCTTTTAAAGCTATCCTGAAAAATCCATTTATAATGCAGTAATTTGCCACAGCAAATGTATTTTGAGAAAATTGTAAGACCATCCAAATTATATTTTTTAATCAGGCAACATTTTAATCAACATACCTGGCAAGTTGCAAAATGTTAATACTGAACCTGTCTGCTAATCCAACCCAATCCAATCCAGCTTTATTTATAAAGCACTTTAAAAAAACAACCAGAAGTTACCAAAGTGCTGTACATGATAAAAATGATAAACACAAGATAAATTAAAAGACATAAAACATCAATAAAAACAGATATATAATTAGAGAAAACAATAAAATAAAATCACATTTTACATGGTGTCAAAGGCCATGGAAAAGAGATGGGTCTTAAGAAGGGATTTAAAAACAGACAAGGAAGATGCCTGTCTAATGTGCAGAGGCAGATCGTTCCACATTTTAGGGGCTGCCACAGCGAAAGCACGGTCCCCTCTGAGCTTGCGCTTCGTTTTTGGCACCCTCAGGAACAGCTGATCAGCTGACCTGAGAGAGCGGGTGGGTGAATATGGTTGCAGCAATCCAGAGAGGTAGGGAGGGGCGAGACCATTGAGAGATTTAAAAGCAAATAAAAGAATTTTAAAATGAATCCTAAAATGTATGGGCAACCAGTGAAGTGAGGCTAAAATGGGGGAAATGTGGTCATATTTGCGTGTGCCAGTTAAAAGACGTGCAGCAGCATTTTGTACCATCTGGAGGCGGTTGATGGAGGACCCACTAACCCCCACATAAAGTGCAATGCAGTAATCCAGCCGTGTGGTGACAAAGGCGTGGATCACTGTCTCAAAGTGCTGCTTTGAAAGAATTGGCTTTATTTTGGCCAGCTGCCTCAAATGGTAAAAACTTGACCTCACAACTGTCTTGATCTGATTGTCAAGTCTGAGGTCAGAGTCCAACTTAACTCCCAAGTTAGTGACGCTGGATTTTAGGTGTTGAGCCAAGGAACCTAGATCTAGACAGAGGGTCTCGGAGCTGCCACCAAAAACAATCACTTCTGTCTTCTTTTCGTTAAAATTTAAAAAATTTAGAGCCATCCAGGCCTTTATGTCGGCAAGACATTCAAGTAAGGGTGTGACAGAGAATGCTTGATTCTTTTTAAGAGGCATATAGACCTGAGTGTCTAAAGTCACTCACTGACAGAGTTGAAAGCATAGTTAATTTAAAATTCTTTTTGTAATTTATGTTATGTGAACTTACAGGACTTTTTTAAGGATAAGGGACAATTGTGTTTTTTTCATGTAACTGAAACCACAATTTACCCCTTACATGAAAGGAGCTATTTGTAAGTAAATTTTGCTATTGCTACATAGCGAACGATAGCATTAGCATTAGCATTAACAGCTATTTAATTACCAGCCGAGAGGAAAAGTTGCATTTTCAGCATCAAACTTCTACTTCTTAGCAGCTAACCCCGGCTTGTCTTGTCACTTTCCAATAGCAACACACTGTAGCCTCCAATCTGCCCTGAAGACGTAGCGCTGCTCAGAGAGCGTAATATAACCTCTTCTCTTGTGAACGCAACGATGGCAATCACCACCACCCGCTCCCAACAAGAAATCATCTTCAGCGGCAGAGAAAGCTTTCGAATAGCCCCTTTAACTAACGCACCTTCTAACCAAAACTAACTACATTATGGATACAACATGTGTTTGGGTTTTGTTTTGTATATCCACCATCCACCCTGACCATGTCCCCATAACTTGTACATATGGAACAAAAAGATTCCAATTCCTTCACTTGAATCTTGCAACTGGACATAATTAAGGAAGTAATTTTCCCACAACATGCAAATCCATTGCACATAAATGCAGTTTCCAGCATATTAAATATTTCAGCTATAGACACAGTAGCACATGAATGAATAATGATGTATATCTGACCTTTTCATATTACGTTGTACCGATAATAACAGCATAAAAGAGAATTTTATTCAAAAGAATAGAAGGAAAATATCAGTAAAACATTATAATTCCACTTTCTGTATCTGTTTCCTACGGCCACAGTCACAGAACATCACACATTGTAAATCTGACAACATTAAAACCAGAAATGCCAAACACGTGAATATGAATAATACTTACCGTGACCTTGAAGTTGAGAATTAAGTCATGGAGACACTCTGACAGTTTGAGCTCAGGCAGAGCTTTCTGTTGACACCCCACTGGTGAGTCATAATTCGCTGCTGGATATTTTAAATTACAGACTACAGTAATTCTCATCTCGGAAATGATTGCCTTGCTTATTTCTTTCCCTAAGTATTAAGAATTCGCTGCCGAGCCACCCAAGCAAACTCAAAAAAAAAAAAAAAACTGACTTTAAAGTTCGAGACTTCCTGTTTCTGACAGTCACAAAGACAAAATACTGAGTGTAAGATGATCTGATCAGATGAGGTTCTCTGGGAAATTGAATTTTGGGTGAGTTTAATTTTGAGCTAAATGATATTTGTGGATGTGTGTGTAGTTCATTCTATTTTTTTTAAGCAGCCTAAAAAAAGAGGCAATGCATCATTTTTAAATTCATTATCGCTCTAATCAAAACAGTGTTGAAGCATTGCATCACTCAGATTGTTTTGGACTCCAGTGGCTAATGGTGGCAGAAGCTAAACAGGCACACAGTGCAGGTGTACACACAACCCTGCTGCCCCCCCACATACAGACACACTCATACATATTCCTCTGCTTGACTTCCACCCCTTCCTCAATATCTGCAGGAATGAGGGTGTTTTTGTATAAAGACAGAGGAGGAGACAGTATTTATTATAGCCTGCTGGAGCCCCAGGGGCTCACCACCTCATATTTCATCTTAATGTATCTTCACTCACAGCCTCACATTTTTTTCCTGTCTCGCCGCGGCCAGGAAAACTTCAGAGGAGAGAAACAACAATGGGTGAAGCAGGTGACTTGGTGTTCACAGTCCGTCTCACCTTGGCCTTATCTGGGGCTTCCATATCTCAACAGATTAAACTGCCTAATTTAGACTCTGGTCTCGGCGGACGCAGCGAGACGTCCCCGGGGAGCCAGAGAGGAACGATGGGTTTTTGCTGGAGCGGGGAGTGTGGCAACAGGCCTTGCCGGGCAGGCCATTATATGCCCTGCCATGCTGGATGGGTGGGCCCCACTGTGCTGCTCTGCATCTATGGTTTCTGCTCCATGATGAGGCCCATAGAGCCCTTCCTGACAGAGTTTCTCACGGGAACTTGTAAGAATCTCACCACCGAGCAGGTGAGCTACTGAGCTATGAAATTAGATATGTGCCTGTTTTATAGTGATGGAAGCCTCAGGTTATTAGATTTGCTCAGTTGTTTATGTTTAAATGCACATAATAAGAATAATGTACATCAAATGAAACAAAGTTATGTAAAAATTAATAACATGGTTTCATGGTTTCAAGGTGCATTTGAAATGTACACATAAATACATTATACTAGTTATAGTTGCTAGTTGCTTTAATATATTTCTAATTAGAAATTACTGGTTAGAAATTTGATACACAAGTGAATATAAAATATTTACACGTCAATATAATTATGTACAATTTTCCATCTCATTATAACTTCATAATTAATTCTCTGTTTATCACATACAGTGGCATTCAGATGGTTATAGTGTGCAAGAGTTGTTTTTACATGTAGCCTCCTGTGCCCGGATCATAGGCTTTTCCAGCTTTGTTTATGTCCTTTCTTTGACCTGTGAGAGGGAGAAAAGCAAACGCAAGATAGTAAAACAAGCGTCTAAAGCCCCGTTCGCAAACTCATAGTGGCTGCATTGCTCATTACACCTGACAATATGAACAGACTATACACTGTATACTTTCTGCGATTCAGTTTTATGCTCCTCTGCGTGGCAGAGGCTAAACACAGGTCAGGGGACGCTCGATGACATTTGTGGGTCTTTCTTTTGTTTTATACTTACACTTCAAATTCTGATCCTGACAGGAGTTGGATCAACATCAAGCTTGCGTGACCCTCAAAACCAAATGACACATGGGGAGGTGTCCACATCCGCTCGTGTGTGAGCCTTTGTGATCCATAACGCACTTCTCTGTGTACACCCACAGAGGTGTTTAGGTTTCTGACAGTACAGGAAATATAGGGTCAGGGTTAGATATAAATATTTAAGATGCTTTTGCTGTGTCCTGGGTCATTGCCACTTTCTAATCCGATAATGTTTTGTATTTGTATTTGTAGACTAGAAAACCATCATTATTTCTTCATGCTGAACTATTTTTATTTCCTGAATACCAGGTGTGAAAACAAAGTACATATATTTTGTGGAATTAGGACAGAGCTGTTACAGGACAATCAAAGGCAAAACAAACACACTAAAAAACAGCACTCTCTACTCTCAGCACAACTCTGTTCTATCTTGGACCAAAACAGTCAAGACAAAACTGATGGTGGCACTAAAAAGAGTTAAGGTTCAAATGTTTACTTAAATTAGTATGATCCCTCCTCTGGCGGCCATGAGTACACAAGTCAAACAGATTTTCCGTCTCCAGACTAGTAGGACAAGATGAAACATCACTACCAATTTTCTAAAATACTTTGTGTTGGGTTTGTTAGATTCCCCATTTGAATTAAAGTAATCACATGTTGTATTAATCATTTAAACATGTCATCGTAAATGAATGATCCATATTGTAATATTCATTACTTCTTTTCGATATTCACCAACATTTGACTTTCACTCCATACATGATAAAATAACATACAACCAGAGCAAAATGATGTAGGCATGAACCAGACTGACAACAGTGGACCTGTCATGTTTACTTCAGCACTGAGTAAATTCAGGGCTGAGGTAAAGTTTGGCTCTCCAGTGTCACGGCTCACTGGTGACATTAAGATGAAACTAGATGGGGTCCTTCACACCTCGGCAATGACAATCACTTTGTGATGCACAAGGCAAGATGGAAGATGCTTTGTTCACACAAATTATAGCAGGTACACTCAAGGTGTACTCATTTGATGCTCAACCATGTATGATGCAAATTACCTCTTCAACTTGTGGTCCTGAATTGCTTTTGAGATTTTATATGGTGCTATACAAATTAACTAAGTTGGTGAAGAAAATGCAAACTCCACACATTCAATTTCCTGTTCCAAACCAATACCAACAAAGAAGAGTAGTCATTTCAGAGAAGACTACTACCAACCTGATGTATTTGATTTCATTTAAAGAGCCTGAGGTCTGAAGGTGCATTTAAACTGAAAACTTACCAACAGATTTTGTTTTATTTTTTTTTGCCCCAAACAGACAACCTCCTGACTGTGAGGCTTCAGCTGTAGCTGTTAGCTTGCCAGACTTGATAGCTCTTCAAAGTCCAGCTCTTCTTGTTATTTTTCTTCACTTTCTCTGAAATGTGGACTCCTGGTTCTGCTAAGAAAATTTCGGGGGACACCAAACTAATCAGGGTTTGTCCTCTGAGAAGAGGCTAACCAATATCAAACCATTATGTAAAAAGTGTAATCCTTAAAGTGGCATTGTCAAAGATTTACATTTAAATAAGTGTCTTATAAGTCACAATCTTATCACAGAATGAGGTAACGCAATGGTGATTGAACCTATGACCCACTGATGAAATTATATCAAAGTCCTTCCTTTTGGATGCAACGATCCAGGCACCTGAATTGGGACACAGCTAAAGTTACTGACATGTCACCAAGACTCGTGTGATGGTTCAAAAACAAAACTGCAATTTTCCAGATGTTCGTAGCAAAAAAAGATAACGAAAGTGAGAAACTTTGAGATTGCGTCAACACTCCCTTGAGCAGCTACTTTGTCAGAAATACAACAGGCGAGGGAATGGGGTATTGGTTTACAGTGCAGCCAAACAAACACACATTATATTATAATAAAGAGGCTCACTCTGGCTACACAGTGAGCCTGAGATAAACCTGTGCTGGATTACATCAATTGTTTCCTATGAATCCCCCATGTTTAGGCAGCAGTCTGAATCCGGCACAGGAATGGTGGGCTCCATTAGCACCAGTAAAAGCCACTGTGTAGAGAGGTAATTAGTGAAGGCAAATAAATGGAAATGTTATTGCTGAACAAATGTTGACCATAATGATGGGGTGTGGGTTCATGAAAATTTTAGGGATTGTAACTTTAATAATCAGCCAGTAAATAAAACATTTGGGAGTACTTCATGTGATGGTCCCCAATTGGAACACAACTGCTGTCGTCCATAAACATTATTCTGTTAGTCAGGAGCTGACAGAGATTGCAAATGTAAAACTGTGCATGCTGTTGCCATAAAAACCCATCTTTGAATATTATTTCAGTCAAGGCCAAAGTGAAGCACAAAAAACAACTTAATGACTACAACAATTTAAGAACAATATTTTATTAAAATGGAGCTGGCTTTCAAGCTGCAGCCATTGTGTTTATTTGCATAGTATTAAAATGAATTAACTTGTCACAGTCTGAGCAACAGAATGCTGCTTCCTCTTCCATCATGTAAACATAGAGGTAATTCCTCATTAACAATGACTACAGGTGAGACTGCATCTGTGTGGCACTGTCATCGTGTTTGACAGATATTCTTGCAATCAGCAGTTAGGGATTGTTTTCTTAAAAATAATGAGGTCTTTGTCTGCCTTGCCCCAGGTGACTAGACAGGTGTATCCTGTGTGGACGTACTCCAGCTTGCTTCTCCTCATCCCAGTCCTCCTGGTGACAGACTTCCTCAGGTACAAGCCCGTAATCATCCTCCAGGGACTCAGCTATGTCATAGCATTTCTTCTGGTACTAGTTGGCTCGGGGGTCCCCTCGACTCAGTTGGCCCTTTTCAGCTACAGCATTGCCACGGCGGCAGATGTGGCCTATTTCTCCTACATTTACATCGTGGTCCACGCCAGCTACTATCAGAGAGTGACCAGTTATGTCAGAGCGTCAATACTGCTGGGCTACTCTGTGGGTGGCCTGCTTGGTCAACTGCTAGTGTCTTTGGGTGGAGTGTCCTTGTACTGCTTAGCGTTTGTGACTCTCATCTCTGTCTCCATAGCACTGATTACCTCCTTTTTCCTGCCCATGCCCAAAACCAGTTTATTTCTTAACGGAACATATTCTGCACAACAGAGAAACTCAGATGAGGATGATCACAACTCAGAAAGTGAGGACTCTGACAACAGAGTGAAGAGCAGAATGGCTGCAAAGCATATTGGGAGGATGTTCAGGAGGCTCATACTGGACTTCAAGACGTGTTATTCTTCTGCGGCCCTGCTCTTCTTCTGCATATGGGCGGCTACAGGCAGGTGCGGCTTCTACCAGGTGTCAGGCTACGTCCAGCTCCTCTGGGTTTACATCCAGCCACAGAACGTAACAGCCTACAACGGAGGGGTGGACGCCATCAGCACATTGACAGGTAACTAATGCACCATCCATTTGACCAAAAATGGGCAGAGTTTTCAAAACTTCTTGCGAGACCATAGACTGTATATGAGCAGGCCACATCCACACTGTAGGAAGCTTCCAGTGTGCTCCGTTGCTAAAAGAGGTATCTTTCCTGTGCTCAGAAGAAAGTGTTAGCACTAGCCCTGCTAATAAGAAGAAGCAGGGAAGCAGCAAGGAAGAAAAGGCTGTGGGTACATGAGACCCTCAGGAACTGAGAGCAGCTTGGGGAATTTAGGGTTGTGAAGGAGCTCTCCTCCATTTTCGTTTTGTGCTCGCCGGATGGCAAGCCATTAGAAATAATGGGTTTCAGAGCGCAGTGGTGCCATTGTGTGTGAAAGCAGCTTAACTCTAACCATATCCATCATTTCCAATTCATCCAGAGACATTTTTCTGGCAACCTGATGATTATAAGTCAAATATTCACTCTTTTTTTGCTCTTTTTTGGTCTCCCCCTTAAGGAAATATCTGGTTCTGGAGCTGCTCCACTAGTTCACAAGCTTTGCCTGTCCACAGTAGTGCTGGGCAGTTAGTACATTGAGTCTTGGCCTGAAAATATTTGCTGGCTGTGGCTGAAAACCAGTGAGACTGAAACAAAAACAGTGAAGTTGCTGGCCGTAGAGAATTTTTTCTTTTTTGATATAATGAAAAATATTGCATATGGCGGGGGATATTGCAATATTCGATATTATTGAATGTATAATTCGTACAGCTTTAAAAACTGTTAGAATTTTGTGTTGCGAGGGAAAAGGATCAAAACAGGCCACCTCCCACATTTCACACCTGCACTATCAGTCCAACACAAGAGAATTCAAATCCTAAAACCTCTGATTAATTCTGAGTAGCAACTGCTGCGTATCCAGCTTAAAGAGAATTGGTTGAGATTCTTGTAAAAACAAGTCCAAACATTTTCATTACGGCTTATGGGTGTTACACACATTCCGCCACAAAAAATAATTGAATAAATAAACAGAGAGAAAACACAATCCCTTTATACTATCAGTATTTCACAACCCCTAAAGCACGGCAGACAATAGGAGCAGCATTAATTAGACTATTTAATTGCCTGCTCTCATCCCCAGATGGGTATGGCAGCAGCTGCTGCCATCCAGCCAGCGCACTTTATTGATTATACTACTGATACATTCCTGTATTCCCCAGAAACCAAAGGCAATTACTCTGTGTAAACCACATCCAGCTGTATGCCTTTCACTTGTAAATGGTTCTGCCCAACATGCAGTCAAGCTGTAGAGCCCATGTCTGATATTTCCCCAAAGATGCTTGTTGTATTTTTCTGCATTCCACACTTAGCAAACATCCCTGAGGAAAAAAACCTGGTGAAAACCGATAGGGAAAATATGAATATGGATTACCAACATGATAAAATATGGAGGAAAAGCACAACATAATTTACTATTTTCATATTCAGCATATTAATAACTGTATGTCCTGGAGCTTGAAAGCAGCATTTTTTAGTAGCTCATTAGTTTTAAGATGAAACCAAATGTGTATTCAGAACAAACTAAATTATGTTCAGTTTTATTGTGTTGTACAGTTTGATTTTCAAGGAGAGGTAGTTACAGGGCACCTCGACCCATTTATTTATCTGTGGTCTAAAGGAGTAATTACAAATCATTTACACATCAAACATCTATTTCCATCCCTGGATAATGTAGTCAGACCATAGTTTCAGTCAGTACATAACCTCTCCCAGGTCAGGGATGTCTTGTGTTTGCCATTTAATTTGACATGAAACTGCATGATGAATATATTTCCATTTAGATTTAAGCTACACACTGGTGATATGGTGTTTACCAATTTAAAATGTATTCCCCCACATAAGTTATACTCTAATCACTGTGAAAAGCCAAACACGAAACACAAAATTTCCTGTTGATATCCCTGATGCCCAGAGGGTGAATCCTAATGACCTTGGTGATCCCCTGGCTTTTTCTGTAATATCACCAGCATGTCAAAGTTTTCGTGACATTCGTGAAATAATATATCGCATCCATCTACTGGATGGATTGGTACAAAGGTTTGTATTCATGGTTTCCACATGATGAATCCCAGTGACTTTGCTGATTCTCTTATTTTTCCCTTTGTACTGTCATTAAATATGTTGAATACTTTATGACTAAATACCTGCAAAACTAATGACATTCCCATCAGCCTCAGCTGTTGAGTTTAGCGCTAATTAGCTGTTGTAAGCATGATAAACACTACTGTCTTACTTCAGCATGTTAGAATTATTAGCACTGCTGTGCACAGTCTCACTGAGCTGCTAGCAGGTCGTGGACTCTTGATAGCTTCCCGACTTTGCAAGAGTCAAACCCTAAATTGCTGCAGTAGTTTGTTTTTAATCAAAACAGACAAAATTTGTAACCAAACTTTGTTGAAAATAAGCAGAGAAATATATTACAACAACATGTTTGTTCTCCCTACAGTATCCACTTGTAGAAACTAAATACAGGATTAACTTTTGACTGTTGCGTGAAGGCAAATCATCGCACTTGGTTCAGGTTCAGACCGGTATCACTAGAAATTTACGTCCAAATCTGACAATTCTGTACCTGAATATTGAGGTCCAATGCTTAAGTTCAGTGGAAATGCAGGAAACAGCGTGACTGTCATGGAGAGAGATGGAAAGTAAGTTTGTGGAGGTTGGTTAGATGGATGAGTGTAGAGCACACTCTTACTTTTTATGGAGGAGACTGGGGTATGTTTATTATGTGTCCTCATGATTTTTCCATATCCATAACAAGGTGTCGTAGTTGCCTAATTTTGGCCATAATTTATTTGCCATTAGCATTGTCACTCTCTAACCTTAACCATACTGTTTTTGCTATGCGAAGATAATGTAGAAAGCATTGCATGCAAAGCAAACTTTGGCATTGGGCATGATCTGGGGTTTTGCAAAATTGTGCGAAATCAATACATTTCTCATTGGAGATGGTTTTGTTAGGTTACAGGAAGGTCATGGTCCAAAGCTAAATTTTCACAAAGTCCACACCGATTTAAAGCAGGTGGTAGGACACGTTTGTTTTTCAGTAATTAACCCTCTCTTCAGTCGTTCCCTATCCTTCACCAAACCACGATCTTTGTCCAAACCTTCAAAGTGTTTTTGAAGCCTAAGTTATAATGGCTCTCTAAATTCATATTGATATGAGATATAACATGAATTAAATTATATAATCCAGTTATCCAATTAAACAGAGATTTCACCACCAATGTGGTGTTTAACATGCACTGCTGCATTGTGGACATACTGTAGAGCTCAGCTGCATTATTGATCCCTCTCTATGAAGTTGAACAGCTAGCTCATGCTGACCTCACTAAGCCTCCAATTGACACTGCTGTGGAAACTGGTCTAATTATTCAGTCTCCATTTGACCCCCCTCTGCTAATCAGAGCCATGGGACTGATTAAGTACATCTTAAATACACACATGGTGGCCTGGGTGATGTTTATGCTGAACTGTTAGTACTGATTGACCATGAATGGATAAGGAATCAAAGGAAATGTACACATTTAAAAGAGTGAAGCAATTATGCTCAGCCTCTCTTTATACTGTGGTGGATAAAGAGCTGCGAGTGAATGTCTCGAAGGTATAAGTGGTATCCTTATTTACACTCGCTTCACTGAATGCGACTCTGGTTTTATTCATTTATTCCTTTAGTAATTACACACACAAAAAAAAAAAGATTTGACAAAGCAGTGGTAGTTATGGAGAACGTGATGAATATGTAGCGAGGAAGTTAAAGTAATGTGAGAAAAGGAGATGGGGAAAACGTCAGGGGATAGAGAGAGGGTGAAAGAAGGCAGACAAGAGTCCTAGAATAATCAATGCTCCAAAGATTCTCTGTCTGGAGTTCCTGATTTTATATCCATCCACAGGGACAAAGTTTCTCATGACTGTTTCACATGAGGCGAAACGAGCCTTGAGATGTAACAGGGCTGCACTGTGCCATCATGTGGCTGAAATGAGGAACAACACTTTCCAAAAATGACTCGTTACCTGCTCAGAGTTCAACTAGTAATGTTGGGACATTAGTATCAGAGAGGAATTCTATCAAAAATATTTTTCCTGCTGCTAAAAACTCATAGTTTCGTGTATCACTGCACATCTCTCAGAAAAGTGACCTTTTGTGAGACTGTATGATACAGTGATGAGAAAGTTGCTGAATATCGGTGTAAGGGATGAACTGAATGGAACAGAATGAGTGATGAATGAATGAAATTTAAGCTACCTGTGCCTATTTTTTTTTTTTAATTTCTTGGAGACAGTAAGCAGCAAAACATGGCAGTCTAAAATACTGTATGTGTCTTACCTGCAAAGAAAAGCAGCAGATGTTTGTGACAGTAAACTTGTCAAATTTTACAGACACTGCAAACAGTAACTATGAGAGGCTATAATCCTTTGATGCCCAGGGAGAAAGTCCTCAGACTCCCCTGAAAAATTGTGCCATTTTATTGATTTGTTGAGTTAGAAAAAAACTTTTGTTGTTTTTAGCTCACCTGTCCATTCCTACTGCATGTTATTTGACATCTATTGTCAGTGGGTTGACATGGTGCTGTGGTAAAGTGCTTTGCACTTTAGTGAGTGTGGACTCTAGAGGCGTTTCAATGGGCTTCACCTTGTTCACGGAAGTCGCCTGATGGTCTTTGCAGCAGGGGCCGTTATGGTTTAGTAGTGGCAAAAGAAAATGAGAGACAACCATATGAGAGGCCTTTGTCCAATATCTAAATGAGATCATACAGCCTGTGAGAATGTTACAGTAGCTCCTTCTCATTTGTAATGTTGTAGTAAGTCCAAAGTGTTACAGTCCTTTCAGCACAGTTTCTGCTGGTAGACGGACAGGAATCTGTACATTTAACACTGATGAGAGTGATCAGTATATCAGTAACATCCTCACCACAGCCATACAGTACCAGCACGTTTCTGATATAGTCTTGTTCGCGTATGAAACTTCTGGCGCAACATATGCTTGGATCCTCGGTCCAAGTCTGGCCCAGATACCTCCACAGCTGTTATCCTCCAATATTGGCTGACAGCAGGAATATTTTCTGTGTGCGAGCCAGAGTTGGTCCAGATGTGCGAGTAGCATCTGACAATCATGCTGCCAGGCACGGGGCTGTGCAAGACAAGCATGTTGCCCAGCTTCTTATTTTGTTATGTGTATATGGTGTTAGATCAACTCTCTGAAATCTGAGTTGAATTAATACTTCTTACATGATCGAGCCCATCATGTAAGATCAACTATATGCTGATGTTCGAGTGCAGTTTTATTTCCTTTCCGAAACTACATTTTGAAGTTACTAAATTACTAAATAAAGACTAAATAAAAAAGAAAAAAACCTGACCAATAATTCACTGAACAGTTTGTGTTGGCCCCTGAGGTCTCTCTTTGTCATGTTTTGCTACTTCTTGTTTACCTCACAATAAAAACACAGTGGTTGTTATTTTCCTTTAGGAGCTGCAGCCACAGTTGCCGTGGGCCACATGTCCCTGGAGTGGTCTGTGTGGGGGGAACTGATCCTTGGGGGTTTCACGCTCCTGATCGCTGGGTCTGTATTCCTGATGGATCTGACTGACAACATCTGGATCAGCTACACATGCTACATCCTCTTCAAAACTGTTTACATGCAGCTCAGCACCATCTGCACGTAAGAAGGTTGTGGATATGTCAACAGCCAAATGTCTGTTACAAAAGACCACTGATTAACAATTCCATTGTATCTGCGTGGATTAAATGCGTTGATGATGCCACAAATGCATCATCAACCACAAGATGTTTTGTTTTAAAAAAAAAAAAAAATCCAAATGTGTCTTGCGAGCCATTACGGTCTGTTCTGTGGTAAATGGAGAATAAGTTCAAAGAAAAATTATTACCATATTTAATGTTGCTGTAGCACAGATAATGACCCTTTGAGCATGTTGATGTGGCATTTTATTTGGACTTTGTTGGGTAATTTAGCCTCCAGCTGTGCTTTAAACTGATGAAAAGATCACCGGCCCGAGCATGGCATAAATCAGTTACATCCACCTGTGACACTAAAAGCCAAAAGGAATCATTCTGGTTGTTTTCAGCTTGGGTTATTTTTCCCTCATTTTTATTATTGTGGCACTCACATCTGTCTCGTCCATGCCGTCTGTTCCTCTGCTGTTCCTCTCGTGGCACCAGAAGGTCAAAGTTGTCACTAATCTGGTGAAATATCTCAATGTGTAATAGATGGATTTAAACCAAACTTTGTTCAGACATTTATGGTTCCCAGACGATGTATCCTACTGACTTATATCCCCAAACTTTTCCTCTGGTGCGACCAGGGGGTTAGAATTAGTGGTTTTGAGTGAAATGTCTCTATTGGATGAAATGACAGGAAATTTGGTAAAAACATTCATGTCCTGCTCATGATGAATCGTAATAACTCTGGTGATCCCTTAATGTTTCATTAGCACTATCATTAGATCAGAAATGAAACTTGTCCAATGTTTTTTTAATGACCTGCAAAATTAATGACATTCCCATCAGCCTCAGCTCTACTTAAACTGTGCTAAATAGCAAATGTTGGCATGCTAACACCCTAAAATAAGATAGTGAACCTTGTTATCGTAACCTACTAAACATCAGCATGTTAACATTGTCATTTGGGCATATTAGCTTGCTGACGTTAGCGTGCGGCTCAAACCCCCACGTAAGCTACAGCCTTGTTCATCTTTTCAATCCTATTCTTTTTATTCTACATTTGATTGCCATTGGTTGTAGCTCCTTCACTTGAACACTTAATATATGAATCTGCATTTGCATTGTTAGTGTACTGCATAGCATCTTATGTTGTATATGTCAGGTTTCAGATCGCCAAGGCACTGAACAGAAAGCGCTATGCGTTGGTATTCGGCGTCAACAGTTTTGTGGGCACAGTCCTCCAGAGTGTCCTCACCGCCATCGTCATCAACACCAAGTCTCTCCAGCTCACCATCACCTCCCAGGTACTGCAGCGCATGAACATTTTGAAAATGAGGCTATAAAGAGGCTCACAAGGAAAAGGAGATAAACTGACAAATTGATAAAGACAATTAGGAGTGTTTATGAAAATGATGCTGTTTGAAGGGCATTTGATGAACATGCAGAGAGAGCCAGGCGACAAGAGGCAAAGATAAAATAAATGCGTGAGTTCATTAATTCATTTATCAGTCATCCTCCACCTTTCAAGTCACCCTCACTTCTCTCTTCAGTTTTTCATCTACGCCTCGTACTTTGCTGTTATTGCCCTGCTGTTCACAGTCAGAGGTGTGTATACTGTGCTCCACATGAAGCGGCCCGCTGCAGGGAACCAGGCAGAGAGAGCCACCAACCTGCCAGAAGAGTCCCATCCGTGAAGGACTCTCTGAGAACATACAGATTTTTATTAACTCCCACAACAACTAATCAGCATACTACATCAGCAGCAATCAGCACCAACAGAAAAAAACACACTGTATGTACATGCACATCAAGACATTCAATCCATCGCAGAGTGATTCATTTGTTTTTCAGTCTGTCATCAGCAGGTTTTAACTAATCGATTCTGCAAACGTGATGTGACTCAGACAGTGAGAGCGCAATTCCTACGTATTGCCACAAGAGGACACTACCTGCACAATATAAAACAACAAGAATCCTACAGGGCAGCTTTGAGGTGGTTCAATCTCAACAGACATATGTTAGCTCATTATTCTGTATGCAGGTATTTCATAAATTGTATGCCAAAAGAAATACCTGAGTATCAGCCGTCACAAATGTTGGACATTCAGTGATATGGGGCTTGGGGGCTTCTCTCAAGCACTTCTCATTTAGCATAATGGTTGTGAAGCAACATTTGGTAAGTCAGGTAAATTACAACCAGGGCATTGCAGTAACTCACTTGCTAAATCACACAGTGAATACTGTAGACAGATTGCCCGTTCAGTAGAAACTCCCAAGGATCTAATTTATAATTTCAATATAAATACTTTTTTTTAAAAGATATCATATTTATAGGCTATACATATGTTTAAATAATGTATGAAAAATAACACTTATTACTGATTTAGTTATATGGTTTTCATTTTTACCACATGAATTGTGCTCACTTTTATATGTAAATATGTCAGATCAACAAAGGCTGTGATGTTTTTATGCCTGTTTGTTTGTTAATTGATGTAAAAAAGATCAATAAAAGATGTGCTTTAAAAAATCCACAAACACAATCAATACTGAAGGCACAATCATTTTTAAACTTAACATGTGTAGACTCCGTTAGGTGCAATAACAAAGTGAGGGAGCAAATCTTTAAGCAACATGTTGTTGCCAGGTAACAGATGCATTTAGTTTTTGATGCTTTAGAGCCGTGTTCAAAAAGCCCTGGTTCTGTATGCTGTGGCTGCTGATGTTTGTGTTTGTGTGCATCACCACATTTATTAAATATGTGTGGGGGCATGCTTGCACAAATGCTTATTTCCAGGACGCACATCTAAAGAAGTAGGATGGAACATGTACCATAATCATTGTCCTGCTTGGAAAAGCAACCTCGTCAAAATCAATTCGGTGCTGTGATTCTCAGCAGGTGGTGTGTTAATCTGATGCTCTCATTCTGCATGCTTATGATATTAGCCTATTAGCCATTTCTGCCCCCATTCATAAACACCATGCAGCCAGTCAGTCAGGACAGACAGAGAAAAAAATGGAAATAACCCTCCAACAGTGGTCAGATGATGCATGTGTAGTCACGTCTGACCTATAATTCATAATTACAACAGTAAGCTAATTAAGGCTCAAAGATGGATAACAGGGGCAGCTGTTAGCTGAAATGAGCTGGCATACTGTATGCGTCGCGCATGCTAATTGATCATATCGAGATTAGGACCTGTCCCTTGGTTTTGTCTGGTGTTGTCATTAAGATTCTTATTAAACGCATAGTGAACAGGATGTTTCTTTGCCACTCAAAATTAGGGCTGAGCAATTAGAAATATCTAATTGCAATTTCCCCAACATTATCAGTTTTAATTATTGCATTATCAGTGCATTTCAGCTTAAATGTAATCACTAAATTTATCACTCAGCTTTAACAAATACAGTGTTTTTCTCCTGACTGTATGCTAATTAAATTCAAGTGAAAACAGGTGTGCAGGTTGTAGCCCCTAGCTGGGCCTGTGAAGTGGTTGAAAGAAAGGTCAATTCGCTCTAAAGCAGATGGCATTACACTCGTGTGTGTGTGTGTGTGTGTGTGTGTGTGTGTGTGTGTGTGTGTGTGTACGTGCCCATGGCTACATTTCAGTACCACCAACTTTCTAAGTGTCTGTTTTGTTTGTTAATGTGTATTTCCTTCTATGCATGTTGATTGCGCCTGTTTAAGTCACCCCTGTGCTTACCTGAGCAGATGGTACATTCCATGCTCAGGTGAGACTGAATGAAAATCAGAGATCAGCCTGTGGTCTTGTAGAAGGAGAGCTGGTGGATCTTGCTGCCAGGCTGTGTGTTGTGTATTTATAGCCATGCCAGCAGTGTGGCTTTAGGGATGGCAGTGTTGATCTGTCGGTCCACCACTTTGGTCCGAACTGAAACGATCAAACTGTGGTTTTTAATTATCACAACAACCACTGTGGTCGCTGTGAAATTTGCTAAAGACATTCAGATCATTCCCACAGGATGAATCCTACTGGCTTTGGTGATCCCCTGACCTTTCATCTAGTGTCACCATGACGCCAACATTTCATTTCGTTTTTCAGTCATTTCCTAAGTGTTGCCTGGATTACAATGACACTTGCTACGCACGTTCATGTAATCACCTATCACCCTTATCTATTTGTCTTCTACCACCATCATGTCAACATCAGCTAATTTAGTGCTAATTGTCAAATGTTAGCATGCTATGCTAAACCAACTGATGAACATGGTAAACTTTATGCCTTCTTAACATCATGCTAACATTGTTACTGAGAGCATGTTAGCTTGGCTGTAGTCTTGCCTTAGTCTTGTTTTCATTTGCATTAGATGAGAGGTTTTTTTTCTTTTTATGCATTGTAATTTTCATGGTGACTGAAACTCATCTTATTTTTTTTGGACACCCACTCTGTAGTTGTAGCATTGCTCATCATCCCTTTTTAAACGCTTCCCTGTGCCAAACAATGTCTGTCTGCTGCCCATTATGGGATGTTGGCAAGACAGTATAAGCACAGAATACATAGACTCACACATCCAACTGCAATCAAGGCATGTGTAAAATGTGTTATGACACCTAATGTCAAACACTACAAAATCAAGTATGGGTTCCAAAATGATTTTGATGCACATGATTTTAAATCAAAGCATCTGATTTTTTACGTTTTGCTTGACCGGATCACAAAAATGTTTTTTTTTTTCACTTGCATAACTTTACACAGCTAGTGTTTTTAAATGTTTTTACAAAGCTTTTGAAATGTCTCTAAGAATCCTCTTTTATAGGTAGTATTTTACAGTGTTTTATGGACACGCATAATTTCTTATTTCTATGTTTTTTCAACATTGTGAGCACCACAAATAAAATTCCATTCACCTCCATTAAGAATATTTCATGGCTTAAAGCACTAGCACATAAAACTGGAACTATCTATATGACTCAAGGCCATTGAATATGTTTACAAAAACAGTGTGATATAGGCAAACAAGTCTTTTTCAAAGAAACAGTGGGCATTTGACTCATAAGCAAAGCTCACGTTTCTAATAGCCCTGAATGTGAAGCAGCTAAATGGAATTCAGCCATCATTAACTGCATTATTCACACTTGTGCTTCTTCTGCTGTGACAAGTCAAAATGACTTCTGTGAAAAAGGCCGATTGGAATAATGCGTCTCCCTTTGAAGATCAATACTCCGCATTGATTTTGAAGAGGAATATACTGAAATTAGCAGAAAATGGTCTGTAGGTGCTGTCGGCGAGAGGGGGGCTTAGGATAAAGATGAAGAGGTCTTGGAGTCAAGACGGTGCAATGTTCATCCTTTCAAGGAAACAGTTGTTGCTTTCCTCAAGGGGCATTTCAAGGAACTGATGCTCATACATGGGAATTGAAACCGACACTTGTGATTCAAGGTGTGTACAGTTTATTCAGTCTCTGTTAGAGGAAGATGAGAATTATAGTGTTGTCAAATAAAACAAGTTAACAGGGTCATTCCATCACGCTATCAGCTGTTCAGTAAGTAAACAGCAGCAACACACCTTATTGCACTCAGCTTAGGTCATAACTGCCTTTCCTCTGAGAGGAGAGGGAGTGACTTGGGATTGATTTATTGAGGCAAACGTACTAAAGATAATTCATCAATGATCAATTAATGACTTTTGTATCTTCATGCTCTGGCTCCCGCACATGTTAAAATCCTCACAGACTGGTGATATGCAGTGTCAGTTGGGTTTTATCTCAGCACTGTTATTACTGAAAACATCATGTGTTTGTTTTTTGTCATACAACTTTAGAACAATAAAGTTAAAAGATCCGGATCACAAAGATCAACTCTTGTGGAGCAGAATGAGTCATTAGCACTTTACAGTAGTTTAACTGGGGGTAAAAGAATCACATTTGATCCGTGATTCACTTCTTTAGTCACATTTCCAACAGCAATATATCAAGGGTTTTAAAAAAAACAATTATTCAACAAAAATGAGAGAAAAATACCCATATATTTAAAATATTACATCCGTTCCAATGGGTTTATTTTCTGTGGTTTTAAAGGACCTATTTGGAAGTTTTTTTATTGCTACATAGCTAGCATTAGCATCAACAGCTGTTTTCTTACCAGTCTAGAAGAAACATCATTCCTTCATTCGTCCAGGTCTGTCTTCAGTGTTGGAAAGCCAATGTTAAATCTAACCAGCTAGCTCCACCTCATCTTGTCAAATTCTGATACCAAATCACTATAGCCTCCAATATACTCTAAAGAAGTAGAGCTGCTCAGAAAACGTATTATAACCTATTTTCTTGTAAACGCAATAGAAGATCTTGAGAAGTGACAATCACCGCCACCCGCTCCCGGCAAGAAACTATGTTCAGCGGAGAACTTACAAATAGCCCCTTTGTTGTTTGCACATCAGAAACTGTTTCCTGCTCTTTAATAGCAAAAACAGTGTAAGGTAAAGAAAAGAGTTAATGTTACACAAAAGCCAGAATACTTCACAGTAATTAGAAGAAAGAAAATGGTTTAAAAAAAAGAATTTTTGAATTGGTTATGCTATAAAATCTGATTTTCACCCCAATTATTTGAATTTCTTCACTCCTGAATATTAAAAATAAAATACTGAGGAACATCTGTGAAAGTAAGATCTTACTAAATCAGTACTTTCATTAATGTTGTTTGTAAATTATTTTAAATGAATTTAATATATGTTTTATCTTTAGGAGGAAGTGTTTAAGATGTGCAACAGTGTGATTTTCAGTTGTAATCCTGTTGTCTCTGATCATCCACCACCATCCTTTCTCTGTCAGGAAAAATCTGTTTGTAAAATTTTCTCTTGTACCTCCCACACAAAAGTTACACAGCCAACTTTTTTTTCACTTTGTTGCTGTAGAGCCGCCACTGTCGCTTCTTTCACACTTCTGAGATGCTAGTGGTATTATTTAATTGTATTTAGCTGTTTTCTATTTTGAAATACTAACTAGACTAAAACAATGTTTTTTTTTCATTTTACAACTGAAGCAACACACACACACACACACACACACACACACACACACACACACATAAAGGGACACTAGAATTTCAGACTACATTCTCTTATCTCTATTTACACTTGTACATATGGTTAGTAATGACAGCCAGGGCATTTCCCTTAAGAGAGCGTATGGTCAGCTCTCCAGGTCCAGTTCCTATTATTTATGATTTTATTGTTTAAGGTTCCTGTGTGTCACTCCATCTGGTCGCCATGTAGAGAGAAAAATACATCAACCACTGAATTGGCTTTCTATTTCATCCAGCGTATCTCTCTTTCCTGTATCACTTCATTATTTTTTTTTTCCAGACTTGTATTTGAAAGACTGTTACATAACATTACATTTCACACAGATTCCACATAATGACTGGCTGTAGTTTACTGACTGCATTGATATTACGCTTTAAAATCTCTCATTTACACACATGCTCACACACAAAGCGCACTAATCTAACAATCAGGACGTGTTTGGAGTTCAGTTTCTTGTTCAAGGACTTTTTTCGTTCTCCGTGCAGCTTGGAAGGAGGTGAGAGACGCTGCAGAAATCGTCAGTATGCTTTTATTATCGTCACTCCCCAGTCCGTGCTGAGTTTAATTTGGTGTACATTTGAGGGGAGTGATGGGGTCACTGACTCCGCATTCATTAGATATCATTTTGTAGAGTATTGGCTGACTGAAATAGAGGAAAGTCTGCACACTAGTTACATAGACAACTGGAATGTGCCGCAACTCGCATCATATTCTCCACTCACTGCACCATTACATCTATCTGATGAATCCTTCACAATATGACAAGTGTATTGTCAGTTTATTTGACCTGTTACACCTTGTAACTCTAGTTCTCTGAACACGGCTCTCTAAAGCTAGACATACACTAAGTTTTGAGTCCGTTTCTGACTCGATATCCGAATTAATTTTGTGTACAGAGCGGAGTGAGAAGCTTACAACTGCTCCGGACCTGCCGTCGGAAATTTTGGGTCAGCCATTGTCAGTGACTCGCACAGCTGAAGCATATCTAAGACCCAACTCTGCCGTTTTTCTCACTGCACAAACTGGCGAACTGAGTGAAAGTGAAATCAGAACATAGCGACACAACGCATCATATGGACAGAAAATATGGAGGCAAGGCTGGTCGAGCTGCGGCAACACCAAACCTGCCTACCTGTGTCCTCCCCCTCCTGCCACGCCCGATGTACCAAGGAGAAATGTTGACCTGAAATAGCCTCTGAGCTTCTGCTGCCTGGTAGTACTTTTGTTCTGATTTAGCTAGCTAGCGTGTTAGGTTGATGGCCCTCATGACAAGTGTGTTCTCTCTTATCTGAGGAGCTTTCCACAGGGGCCGACGGGGCCTATTTCAAACATACAGCGTGAGCAGTCAGGTCGCGGCTTTACGATCTGTCTGAACACATAAATTGTGAGTTTTGGCTTTACATCGCAGACAATTTACTCATACGGTTCAAGTTGAATTTAACATTCGTAAGGTTGTACAATGTATTCTCAGGTTAAGAGGCTCTACAGGTTTACCTCACTAGTGTCTGCAGAACAGTGCACTGACATGTGCCTGTAAGTCCACTAGTTTGGCAATTCAGGATCCAGGAAGGAAATCCTTCAACTACTATTTCTATTTCTTGACAGAGTTTGGGTGATTTGATCTTTATGGACTGTTAATACAAACACCTGGTGCCAGATGATTAACATGCTGATGGCCTGCTGGCGTCGTGGGGGGGGGGGGGGTAGGGGGGCTTCAGTCTTCTCACCCGTTGTAATAAAATGCTATGTGGGCAACACTTACTTGCATTAGTCAAGCACCGCTCCAGGCATCACTTTGACACGTTGGTCTTCCCTCTTCGGACCATATAATGTCACGACATGACATTGTGCCCCCTACTATCACAGAATAGCCTTAATCCAGGTTGCTAGAGTTTTAATAACCTTCCACAGCAGACCAGAATGATCAGAGAGGTTATTTGTCAGTATCACATGGCAGGCACGTAGGTTAACACCAATGACTCACTGGTACTTGAGAACAGCAGAGTGAAGGGAGCTGTGACACTGGTGTTTCTGCTAAACATATGATCCATCTGGGCCAGTCTTCCATCCAAACCGCGAATATGGCAGAATTTTTAACACTTAGCTGCTAGTCTATCTCTCTCTTTCACCCTCTGCCCTCTGAAGTCATCTCCACCTATACACTGTGGAGGAGGTTGTGGATGGTTTGTCCTATCTGTTTAATTATGTATTGCATGTAGCCTACATATCCCAGTCTTTTATTAGTATTTCTGTGGATGCCACCCTCATCCTTGTAAAAATCATTTCCACAGTTGCCACCCTCATGTTTTGGGTTTCAAATCATCCTGCAGAGACTTGAAACATTCTTGAAACATCCATCCATCAAAGGAAATAGCAGGTCAAAGTTCATCTACGGCCGAGCTAGTTAGCTTGTGGTTTTCACAAATGCATGTTAGACTCTTTACTGTTTTATTGAAATTATTCAGTCAAATGTGGTTCTCACATAAGCTAAAACCACATTCTGTTAGCTCCTGTTAGCAGCTAGCGGAGCAATATCAAGAGGTGCGTGTGTTTGGATGTCAGATGGGAGGTGTGGGTGGAGATCAATAATCCCAATCCCAAATCCAGCTCCTATCTACACCCCTTCCGTTTGCCCATTAACATGGAGGTTTTGCCGTATTTAGGTCCTTCCCCAACAAATCAGCACGGAGTGTAAGTGAACTGTGAAACCCCTTAAATAGCGAGTGTGCATCAGTTTACACATGCAACAGGAGAACGGAGGAAATGATCAAGCACATGCACCTTGTGCGGTGTGTGGTCTTAAAAGATAAGACAAAAACTAGGACAATATCACTTTGTCCCTTCGTTTGCTTGACTTGTACCAAACCCAGAAATGCCTGTACGCCAGACTGTGGAACAGCATAGCAGCCGTGCACACTGGGCGTCTCTCCGTTGCCATGGTCCTTGTTCCAGTAAAATGGCAAAGGCATCCCATAATTTGGCTTCGCATGTACTGTATACCCTCCTCCTTCATTTGAAGTACCCTCCACAGCGTCGAGTGTGACTTGTTTTGGAGTGACACTTGTTGGTGAAGTGGAGGTGGGTAGGGGCTGGTTTTAGACTGTGCCCATATCTAACTACAGCTCGGTATTGCATCGTATTCACGTAGCCATCCCCTCATTTAAGCAACCAACATATTGTGAAGAAGAACCTCTGGAACAGGTGGTTTTTGTGACCTTGGAGTGTCAGTGCTCTGTGACTTAAACATGATGAGATCAGAGTGTCCTGCTTTCCACCTTGATAGTACAGAAAAAGTGAATATTTATGATGATGGACGGTGTGTTTTCTATTGAAGATTTCCTGCAACATGAAGCTGCCCCTGGCCATAATGCACTACAGCTGAGAACATTTCTTATCAGTCCAACCTGAATAAACAGTTTTTTTCTGTTTTACAAGCATACAAATTAAAAGTATGAGGACCAACAGCAAGACTGTTTGTTTGTTCTAATACATGACATAATTTCAGATAAAAGCGTGGCACTGTTACATCACATGGATGTTAATTAATTAGACAGATAGATAGAGTAAAGTCCTGTTTCCCCTTTTCAGAATTATCACTGAACAAATGGAGAAAAATTTTAAATGATATTTATGCAGTATCACACGAGAGGGAGTGATGTACTGAATATCAGCACGGCTGTGATTCAGTCATGGGTACAAGGCCGTAGGCCGATTACCGAAGGCAATCACAGCCGTGCTGATATTCAGTACAACATCATTCCCTCTCGTGTGATATTGATTTTATAAAACAGTTCTACAAGCGCCATATTAGTTAAATAAGCGACAACAGACTATGATTTGTGTGTTTATTTGATCATTTATTTGACAACAAATAGTTCCGCAACTGGACAGACAGACAAGCATACTGTTAGCACGGCTATAAAACCCAATCAAAAAGAAGCAATCTAACATACTGTACCACTGGAATGAAACAATGCATTTTAACCATGCTCACAGAGTAAGCAGTTATTTTCACTATTGCAGTGGAATGGAGCTACAGTACCCTACTGCATAAAACAACTCTGTAAAATCACTTTGAATAATATTAATCATGGCCTGGTGACGCTGTGGAGAAAATTCTCATGGAGGGCTTTTAAGACAGAAAGAAAGAAATAAGACAGACAATGTGAAAGACAAATTACTTGATAAAGTAAGAACATGTGAAATTTCTTATTCTGAGAGAGGATTTCCGATTAGTCATCCAGGGAGACAGAGAGAGAGAGAGAGAGAGAGAGAGAGACAGCGCGTGACTGGGGAACCTACAATACAATGCAGCGTCATGAAGGTCACACATCTCTGGTCGGCCCTGTGGGCGAACATTTTTCATCACTCTCCCTTTATGGCCTGCTTCCTCGAGTTTTGAAAAGCGGTGTTGATTCACGCATAGTTTGAGTTTGTGCTCAGTGTAATATTGTTTACCACTGCTGGATGACATTAAGGGGGCAGGAAGAAAAGGGTTGTACAAACTGTAATTTCAAGAGCTTGTGTGTGTGTGTGTGTGTGTGTGTGTGTGTGTGTGTGTGTGTGTGTGTGTGTGTGTGTGTGTGCAATTTCCATTTTCAGCTCGGATAGGTTCATGATCAAAGACATTTTTTTTTTGTAAAGCGTTTTAATTTACACCACATAAAAGGCGCCTTAGAAATATGAAGTAACTGGCAGAAAAGGAGAATTTGTGTTGCATCTGACCGGAAATGTACCAAGGTCCAAGGCTGTTCAGGGTCTGTAAAGTCCATTTTTTGATTTAAATTCTTTATATGTAGTGTTCTCCAGTCAGGCTGCACTGCTGGTAATAAACATCCTGCAGGTTTTAACTGAACAATGTTTAATCAATGCCAACAGGACACGAAAGCATAAGAACATTTAACCTAACTCGCTCTGGATTCACATCCGACACCAGTGACCTTTTGTAAGCTTTAAACAAAGCGCTTGTTCAGTTGTCTCACAGTATCTATTTTTGTGTATACATTTTTTACTACTTTTACTACTGGTGTCCACACTATCCCGGAGCGTTCAAGCCCCTAAAACAGGGACTCTTACTTTGAAAACTCTGGGGTCACACTGCAGTCATATTCTTGTTACAGTATTGACTTACTGTTGCACACTTAGTTTATCTGTTTATCTGAACATATCCACAGCAATGGACTGTACTGTCAGATAAATCCTATAAGTGGTCATGCCATCTAATGCACACATGCATGCAAATGCATAAGCAGTATATAGGAGCTGTGGGTGCAAGTACATGAATAATGTAACCGCATTGATCAAGGACCTTTCTGCACATTACTATGGCAAAAGCAAATTTTGATTTCCTCTGATTTTCATCCAAATTCATTTTAAATTATTTTTCAATGTTTTTCATTTGGCCTCAGATTAACTTTCCAGATAGCATAATGGTGTAAATTGTTCAAGCTGTTAAATCATTTTACACCTACCACCCAAACCTTAACTCAGTGAGTGTGTGTGTCTGAAACTGAGGAGGAGAGAGAGACAGAAGGACGGAGACTTAGAACATGTGTGTGTAGGCAGTGCTTCGTCCGTTCGTGTGTGTGTGTGTGTGTGTGTGTGTGTGTGTGTGTGTGTGTGTGTGTGTGTGTGTGTGTGTGTGTGTGTGTGCATGATTTTTATGTAATACTTGGTTGTCTATTCAGTGGCAAGAATTATCTGTCCTCTGCCAGGCTGCCTCCTCCACACTCTCAGCTCCTTGCATATCATATCTTCCTCTTCAGATTGCAATAAGATAAATGTTCTTCACTCTTCCTTCTATATGCTTTAAAGTTTGTCATATGCCGTCTTCCATATGCTTTCGGGTACAAACAAATGAAGGTGCAATTGCACCTCCTGTGTGCTTTTCTATTAGTGTGTATGCAACATTCACTAAATCTAACCAAACATTAAGACAAATGCGAAATACTGTGTTACTGTTGACTACCAAATAGGATGTAAATGTCATTATTTTCATGTTAACCTTATGAGCACCAATTTGCATGTGCACACTGTAGCTTCTGCATTACATAACATCTTTCCATGCACAGATACACAGCAGTGCCCCAGAGGATACTTAAAATGAACATCCTTAACTTTATTCTTTACATTGATGTTTTAATTTCTATGTAATATTCTGCAATCCTTACCATTTATACCTCGCACAATAATCGCCTTTAGTACATACTTACTTTTGGGTATGCAGAAACGTCTGAATGTGAACAATCTGTTATACAGTAAACTGTGAAATATTTTTATTGCCAAAAAAATACAGTTTTTTTTCATCCCCTCATCATTCTTTTCATTG
The DNA here is from genome assembly GCF_021018895.1 of Seriola aureovittata. Classification (NCBI taxonomy): domain Eukaryota; kingdom Metazoa; phylum Chordata; class Actinopteri; order Carangiformes; family Carangidae; genus Seriola; species Seriola aureovittata. Next base: position 24,278,353 of record NC_079369.1, read on the forward strand.
AACTTTTCAATTTAATTGTTTCATTTATAAAATGAGAGAGAAAACCTTCATCATCATGTTTTGAGAGCTAAATCTCAATATATAACATAAGAGTTGAAAATCCAAAAATATTTCATTTAAAATGACATTTAAAAAAAACAAGAAAAAAAAAAAGTTGAAAATCATCTCATCTCCTCTCAACCAGCAAATGTTTTTGCATTTTCTTCTTGATAGATGATTTTTGTCATTTTCAAAATCATCAAAAAGTAAAGTCAGCTGATTTGTTGTTAATGAACGAGTTCTTTCAGCACTAAATAGAAGTGAATGTTTGTTGAAGGTTTGAGGTTGAATCTCTCTCCATAAGTCTTAGCCTTCTACCACACCTCTACATCCATCCACCCCCAGCTGCCCCCCCAACATCCACCAAGCTGACCCCCCACCCCACCCCCACATCCCCCCCCATGCTTTTCACATTTATGTTTCCATCTCTTCAACCACAATATGACTGAACAGCACTTCTCCACTTCACAGATGTGCTCGGGTTGTCCTTGGAGATTTCCCTTTGCAAACAAAGCACCCCCCACCCCCCCAACACCACCCCCACCCCCCCCCCCCCGTCTCTTTCTGATTCCACCCCCTCTGCCTCTCCCTCCATCCATCTCGGCAGCTCTCTCTCCCCCCACGATTTCACACCAATGAGCATGCCGCGTGTAGCTCCCACTCGCTGGCATCAGAAACACTAGATATCTTCAGTCCCGAGCTGTACAGATTCATACAAATACACACCAGCATTGGCCAGACAGAGGCTGCATTCTGCCAAACACACGCTGGGGATAGGCAGTCATAAAAAAGAAGGGGACAAAGAGTCCAGCAGCTCTCGCACACACCGGACTCAAGGTAAAGGATCCATATTCATTTATTGGATGACAGAGTATTATGTAATTCGGCTGTGGACACAAAGCTCCGGGCATTATGTGGGTCTTTGTCATTCTTTATGGTTCATGGGGCTGATTATTATCTGCAGCTTTGAATGGAGGATTACTGTTAAATTAGGGAAAGCATTGTTGATGAAGTGATTTGACGTCTGTGTGGCTAATAATGAAAACAGCAATGAAACTATTGCAGGAGAGAAACACAAGAGTGCTCTCCTACTACCTATTATCCAGCTAATTTTATGGGTGTTTTTCATGGGTGTTTGTGTACACTTTGTGCGGCTTCATGTTGAAAGTGATTGCTTATTCATGCATGCTCTCAGTGCCATTTCCTGTGAGCACTACTGAAATTCAGTTCACACCCTCCCACCTTCCGTTCCTTGATGCTGATGGCTCTCAGGGCGTACGGTCCAGTAAATGTCACTCAGAGCTATCAAAGATGGAGTAGGGCTTTGAAGCCCACACAAGTGCCACCTCCAGGTGAGGTGTATCCAAACCCTTCCATAACACTCAGATGCTCCACTTTTGACCCTTCCTACCCCCTCTTGTTCTCTCCTTGTCTGTCACTGACCATGATACTTAAAGGGTCAGTTCACCCCAGTTACATAAAACTTTTCTTACTTTTTGTTTTTTTTTTATCACTTACCTTTTGTAGAGTATAGCCATGCAGATACAGATACAGGATGTGGACACCAGAGACCAGGATTCTCATCCTGAATTGTTAAGGTTTGAAAAACATGGCGGTTTTGGTTAAATATTGATTACCCAAAACAAGATGTTTTCCTTCAAGCGTCAAAGTTGTTTAACGGCTGTAGTAATAACAACAGGAGCCAAGGAGGAAGTTAGGTAACGTGATACATAGCGGAGGTTGAGGTGGATGGATGGGTCAGCGAAACACTGGACTTCCATTGGATCCTGTTTTCAAACCAACAGTCATATTCTTACTTTTAACCATGAACTTTCCATCACCTTGTCCTTATTGTAACCATGACAATGAAGGATCTTATGCAAGTAGCAACCCATGATCTTTCCTTAAACCTAACCAAGTTGTTTTTGTGCCTAAACCTATCCCATAGCATTGTCAAATCATGACACATTATCAACAATAACATGTTGATAATAACACTTGGCATATCTCCTGTCAACGCAGGAAACCCTCCTGTGGGCCGTTTCAGAAGGTAGTGACGAACAACCTTTATGGTCGTCTAGGTTGGTAAACTTGTTGGATGTCCCTAAACGTCAGTATAAAAACTTACCCATGTTCGATTTACTGTTAATATGAGTGTTTGTGAAGGCAAAGAGCAGTTTATTATATGTTTATTACTGCTGCCTTGTTTAGTTCCTAAAAGCAAAATCCAGGGACGTCCTACACATAGTGTACAGACGTTAATAACAATTAATCACAATGTCCATGTTCACAATGTTCAGTTCCAGCGAGGGACCCTTGTTGCATGCTATCCCTACACTCTGTCCCAGATGTTTCATGCCCATATCTATGGTTAACTGTCAGACAAAATGACAGGAAGAGTAACTGAAAACAATCCAGTCAGCATTACATTTGCATAAATGTATTTGCTTGTGCACATAGCTATATGTATGTAATATATATATATATATATATATATATATATATATATATATATATATATATATATATATGAATGTAATTCTTAGAAGACCTGGTTGGCCCAGGTTTCGAGATATCACCTACACACAACTACAATGGAGGTAATGGAATTTTGTTAATCCGTGAAATTCCGCTATCAGTTCTGTGTTCATTGGGATGTTTTGTTTGGATAATCCACAGACCAGGCTGTAACCAGTTTTCATAGCATGTAACCAGAACACTGACTCTTAGTACTAAGTACTGTTAGGGTATTTTTTTTTTTTTATGTATTTTTTCAATGATTTGAGCACCACAAAGAAATTTCTGTTCAAATCCTTTGTATTCAGGTGGGAGCAGGAAGCTATCTATATCTAAACACCATAACTATCTGCATGGTAAGATACCACTAGAGGTTTGTGATGATATTCATTTTAAACTGATAAACAAGGTATGTGGTCAATACCAGAGCATACTAATTATGTTATAAACCATTTAAGAGATAATCCGTTCTAGGTCTGCTCTCACGATGTGCAGCAGCATTGTCACCACGTGGTGATTCAAGCAAGCGCACCACTGTAGCTCAACAGCACAAGTCATTGTGTGCTTGCTGCATGCATATGACAACACACTTGCAAATCCCACTCAAGAGAAATGCTTTTAGTAGACAGAACGACAGGCCCAAGAGTGGAGCCGCTTTCTGCAATGCAAAATAAATCCCTGGAACAAACTGATTACATAAATGGCTAAAGGCGGGATGAGCGATAAGAGACATGCGCTCAGTGTGTAGCACGGAGCAGTTAAAGCTGAAAGGAACACAGAGCTTTGGCATCCTGGCCAACAGGCCCAGATTACTACCAAAAAAAAAAAAAAATCTACTAGAGCACTGTACACCTACATCACAGGGTTTGTTACAAGAGGTGGTGAGGGTGACTGGTTGAATGTGACATGACAGCCATTTTGCTTTTTCTTCAGTCAGCCACAGAAAAGACAGATTACCTCCAGGCTGCCTCCACCTGAGCAGAACTCCATCACAGATATGAAAAATGAGGTTTGCATGAACTGGGAATGTTTCTCTTCCAGACTGCGCTGGTGAATTCTTACTGTCCTAAGCCTGGCACTGCCCCAAACAAGAAGTTCAGTAGGTCCATACAAAAGCCCATTCAGTCCAGTCATATCTCATCAACTTTGGATATAGCCTACGGTAGATGACAAGCTCTAATTTTACCACCAAGCAAAATGTTCTCCAGAAGCAAATGCAAGTCAGTGGCGTGCCCTTATCATCCTGAGCACCCCTGGCACGCTTGTGCTTTTAATAGTCCAGTCCAGCCAGTGACAGGCAGATTTACTTGAGTGTAATCTGACATAGCTGTGAGTCAAATACTTGGCCAAAAGATTGGGAAGCCTTGTTTGCCCTCCCTTTACCCCTGAGCTGAGTGAGAGTGATAAGGGCTTCAAGCACAGTAAGTTTTGACATTTTGTCTGAGGTGAAAACGAAGATGCATTAGAGTTTTCTTCACACAGAATATAAAGATTTCAAGAGGCACGCTTTATTGTGACAGCAGCTGTGAAAAGCTGATCGGGTTTCTAAACATACTGTGCAGAATGAAAGTTGATTATTTTGCCATTGATTGTGGTTGATTTTAGTTAATTAACTCTCTTGAGAGTTGCTGCTGCTCCAATCAGTGTGTTTAATGTGAAAGATGCTGCTCATAGTGACAAACCCACAGAGAATTATCACCTGACTCTGTAGTCAACCTCAGCTCTATGGAGTGATTTATTGTTTTCCAGCTCATTGTTTTGGTCTGACAGTACATTTACTGCATCACTGTTCCCAGGTTAGCAAGGCTATGTGTTTAACTTAGCTGCATGGTTCCTAAGAAGCTAATGCTAAAGACATAATCTACCTCATCAGGCAATTCATTTATATTTACAGATTTTAAACGATTTAAAGGGAGTGTAAAATATTTATACTCACCCTCCTGCGGCATTAGGAAAACAACAATTCCCTCCCCATCATTAGCAAAATCTCATCTAGTCTTCATTAGCAGAAAGATGCTATTTCTTTATCAACAATCATTAATTAATAATGCATCCCAAGTTGCTTTTAAAAGCCTTTCCCCACTGTAACTGAACCATATGCACCTAAGAACAGTCTCAGTCCCAGAAAACTACATTTCCCCATTTTGAACATGATCCACCTACATGATCTAAAACAGTCATGTAGCCTAAATGTCAGTTTTAGCTTTCAAATAATTTCAGGTATTATTTCCATTCTTTGTGTTCACTATAATCAGTGCTGATACTTTCAGGTGTGGTTTTCATTCTATCTGATATTATCATAAAAAAAAAAACATCCCTGTAAGTAAAGTGGACTAGTGACCTGCACAGGATGTACCTTGGCTTTCACCCGATGCATGCTGGGACATGCTCTAACACCCACTGAGCGTAAATAGGCAAAGAGAAAATGAATGTAAAAGGAGGAAAGACAGATGACTGTGGATTAAAAAAAAAAGCATTTATCGTATATTTTTACAGAAACTTCCCTTTTCTCTTTTTGCCTGTTACTACATATCATATATTACTTTCTCTAATAGACTACTTTAATGTCACCTAAATCCAAGTTATACTAATTTAACAAGCACCTTTTTATTGCGTATACAACGTGTGAGTGTTTTATAGTATATAAGTTTATAATCTGTAACAACTCTGGAACAAAAGAAATGGCAACAGCTGAGCGCCTGCTGGCAGGAGAGTAGCATAAATCCAAATGAGCACGAGCATACATCAGTGAAAAGGGGATAAAAATGTCAACATTCAGCTGCCAAACAAGTTACAATGACAAATAATATGCCGTGTCCCTGTAAGGCCTGCGCAGTGCATTTCTATTCTTTTGGAGATTAAATATTAAGATGCTGGAGCTTGTGAACTGGACACACAGATTAAGTTGATACAAAATAAATAGATAGATGAGAGCCTGCGTGGTGGGGGGGTGACATTAATCCAACCGTACATGAGTGTACCTTTTCTGAGTAGAAAGTAGATGAAAATAGTATCCAGGGCGTTATGTGCTGAAAAGCCCCTGGGAAGCTTTATCCCAGACTGACCTATCAGACTGTTGAAGTGAGCGTTGAGCTCAGGTGTCGGCACAGGAGGCCTCAGAGGAGCGAGGGACAGCGGAGTGGAACATGATTCATAGTAAAGAACATGATTCACTAGACAGAAGTTTTATGAGTTGTTTTCTAATAATCTGTCCCCATGGTGGGCACTGTGTATGGTGGTGGACATAACGGTTTTGTGCATGACAAGAGTTTATCAATCTTAGATTTTATTTCTAAAAATATTTTTTAATGAGACATAATTATTTTGAGCCACAAAACTAGTAAATGACATAAACCTTTTTCTAACTGGACCAGATGTACTGTAAAAAAACAAACAAAAAAAAACCCCAAATAAATAAATAAATAAATGAACACAACCTTCTTTAATCGTGATTCTGCAGCCAAAGACGGAGACAGAAATAATCCCATACAGTAATGTAATTTATGACATATATGTTCCTATATCAAGTTTCTTAGCACATATATGTCACCTATAAGGAGATATATCATTATCACATATATAAGTACATATTTTGGATATATGAAGATATACATTTACAACATATGAAATACCCATAGTAAAAGATAATAATAATAATAATAATAATAATACTAATAATAAATAATAATAACATTTCTAAATATCTTTATGATGACGGTATGGTATAACATGTTGTGACCATGCATGTTAATGATATACATTTAATTTATATATATATATATATATATATATATATATATATGCACGTTTATTAAAACAACATACATACTGTATAAAAAATTCTATATGCTTATATATTTTTCTTATTAATTTCTCATTAATTTTAAACATGTCTCTTCCCATTCTGGTAAAATGGTCTCTCTATCAGCATTTATTGACAGGCTGTGGGATGGATATACATGTATGTATGTAACATATACCTACATCATAATAATACAAAATATGTCAATATATGAAAGTTGTCCTAATTTTTTATATGTTTCGTATATAATTTTTCCATTTGTTTTTATAATTACATATATGGAAATTCAATGTATGTACATGCGTATGGGAAGCATGTGCATTCTTTCCATTAAATTATGTTCTATTTCATGAATCTCAATTTTTGTAGAAGTGGGTGCATAAACCTCATTAGTCATATAAATGTATTTAGACTCACTCTTATTCATCTTTGGTCTGCTCCAGCTCATGTTCCTCCTGTCAATGACGAGAGCAGAGGAGAAGTGCAGTTTCCCTCATTGTGCCACATCAGCAATGTTCTCCAACAACGTCAGAACAGCTGTACATGTGACTATTACTCACAGCTGTGGCTATATTTAGCACCTGTATTATTTATTAATTCATCACAAGTACCTGTCAGCCATTAACGGTGGTGATAGCTCATTCATTATTACTAAATGTCAAACAGATAATCAGTCATTCAATTGGTAGCACTGTCATTCAATCAGACTTTACAAACTGCATTACAAAAGATGATAAAATGGAAAAAAGATTCAATGAAATAAAATGATGCTTCCAATGTAAATAAAGAGAAAAATAAGAAAAATGACCATACACAAGTAATTCATCAAATTTAAGTTTATAAATGAGCCTTTGACTGATATTTTACAGATTACTGTAAAAAAAAAAATGTTTTGATTAATATTATAATAATATATAATTAATAAATCTAATAATATATCTGTGGAAAACGGCTGATGCATGTGCATACACATCTTTATACATCTGGCCCCAGGCCAGTTTCTCATGAGCATTTTCTCATCATTTCCCCTACACTGTATATTTCCTGAAGCCTTTTCTGACCTGCCCTTGACACGGCAAGACTCTGTTTACTGTAAACAGCAATAACCAGTCCTTTGGCACCGATGTGTGAACATTAAATCCCTTTAAATCAATCCAATCCCTTTTATAAAGATGTTAATGTGTTAGAAAAGACATATCTTTTTTTTTTTAATATTTCTCTGTATTACTTTTTCTTTTTCTTGCAAGACAACAACACATGAACACAAGGAGACAAGTCAGAGAGGTGTTTGTAGCTGCAGGGGGTTTCTGGATCAGAGTAGCAGCTGCTCCTAATGGCAGAGTCCAGTCCTGAACCCTACCTGAGCCAGGACAGAAATACACCCCCCCCCACCCCAAAACCAGCCATGATTCCCCCGTCTGTTGTTGCTTATGGTGGCAACATTTCAGATGGTCTGACACATTCTTCTGTGGGCAGTCGGGCTTCCGCTCTGGGGGCTAGGCTGCACACATGCAAACACACAAGTGCAAGACCGCAGTTGTGCACCTGTGACTCAAGTCCCAAATCTGACAAGCTGGCTGTAGAAAGGCAAGGAACATGCTTGGGCTTGCCAAAAAAAAACTGAATTGTCATCTGAGTCACAGAGTATCTTAATTAGCCTGAAAACAGCTAAAACTGTCTCTCAGAGTGACAGCAAGACAACGAATTTAATTACTTTTTGAAACATTTGGCACAGATTACACCACATTCTGAGATATTTCCAGTTCTTTGGGATTTAAGCATCCCTGTCTGTCGCTTGTTCACCATTTACCTCAGCTGTAATAAACTTAGGCATGTAATGAGGCAATGCTTTTCTTTTGTTCCTGTCTCTGCTGTGCGTGTCTCTCTTATGAATGCAACACAACCTTTCCTTTTATTTCCTGTGGCATTGACCTACTCAAAGATACTGGAGGAAATCTCTATCTATTTCTGTTTGAAAATGCTTCTCCTTAGTCCTGAGGAACCTGGTGATTCCTATTCTTTAGTATTTTTAACCCTGTGTTCTCTTACAAAAGAAAAATGCAGCACAACGCGGGTGCGCAGCATCATACAAGTGAAGCATCCAACGCAGCTCAGTGGTTCTGCAGAGATAAGACAAACAATGACCTTCTTTTAGTCTATGTGACTGTGTGTGACAAAGTGGCAGGCACAGAGAGACTGTGACAGTGAATGAGTGAATGAATTAACGTGTTCATGAATTAAAATGAATTAATGGATATGCGAAGCACGGTTGCTCCGTGGATATGAGGCTGGAGGGAACCAAGACGGGTCCAGTGATAGTGTAACGGGCTGGAGTGTACATATTAGAACATTTGCAAAAATCGGAACATTTTTTCAATTAAACATAAACGAATAGATGAGGATGAGAAGATAACACCGCTTTCATGTCTTTACAGTAAATATGGAGCTGGAGCTAGGAGAACGCTTGCTTAGTATAGGATAAAGATAAGGATAATTATTAATATTCACAAAATTATTAATACAATTAATAATTGCAGGGCACCACCCTGTTACCTGGGTAATGCTAAGCTAAGCTAACCGTCTCCTGGCTCCAGCTGCATATTGAACATTTTGTTCTTTTCTTGAACTGAGTAAGCATATTTCTCTAAGTGTTGAATTATACCTTTAAGCATTGCTGCTATTAGATTTTTTTTTTATTGACTATATGTAATTCAGTGGACATTTAGTTAGTGCAACAGTAGTAGCAACAGTAGTTGTAGTTGCAGCTGTTCTCTGTACTGTATTACAAATGTAAAATTCTAATCTCTAGGACTAAGTTTGGAAATTGTCAATGATTTTGCCTGGAATACGATGATATTATATGCACACAGTGCAGTGCTTTATAAAAACAGCATGACGTATGTTTGGGGGACTGTCCTAGATTTAGGATAAAAACGTGATCTGCTATATTTAGGCACAACCCAGAATGTCCAGAAATGTGACTTGAGATGTTTCTATTTTTACTTGCACTCAGCCAGAACCAGAGCAAGGAAGTGACCTGTGCTTAAGTGGTTCTTGTTTTAACTTGAGAGATGACCTGACAGACACACACACACGTGCCCCCTGTCTTTTTAGCCTTTAACGTCAACGCCAACGTCACTGCAGATATGTGCACCCTAGCATCCAAGCATATATAATCCCACTATGAGTAGTTTAGTACAGTATAAATCTATTGATCAATTCTGTTCACCTACAGAATTGGCACCGAACAAAATTAGTTTTTTTCTGCAGAGCATTTGCATTTGAATTTGCTTTGTGTACATGAATTTAATCTATTCATTATTATACAAAACCTGTTTCATAATCACTTTGCAGCATGTCAGCTAATACAACACGTAGCTATAGAACTGCAGGGTGTCTCCTGTCAGCATCCAGAAATGAGGACATGGAGGGAAATCTGAAAACCTGCATTGCACCAAGTTAGGTAACATCAAAGAAGATGTTCATACACAGACACACACACACACACACACACACAGACACTTCCAACTTCCATGATCTAGATTCTTAGTTCTTAATCCGCCAACCCTCCCGGGCATCTCAGATACTAGAGGTCTAGCTGATGTTTCCTGTACTTTTAGATTCATGAGGCGTACTTGTGTGTATCTGAGACATTAGAGTGCTGTTGCTGTTTTTAGCCTCTTTCCTCCAGGAGCCAGCCTTGCTGCATGGCTGAATAGAACATGCACTGCTTCCTCCTGACTACATGGATTTGTCAGGGATTTTTATAAATAGCTCAGCGGCAGCACGTGTTTGCACCATACTGCAGACAAAGAATGCAGCTCACAACAGCCTGGGAGATACAGATTTGTCAAAACAGAGGAGGAGACACGGGGAGAGAAGACACAACAGGAGGAGGGAGAGCTCTGTTATCTCGTTATTGACAGCTTGGCACACACCAAACAGACTTATCAATATGTCCACGTCTTCGCTCATCAACTTCATGTGATGACCTTTGCCTGCTAAAAAAAAGGCACATGCTGACACATATACGTATTCAACCGTAATAAATTATTGAAGGCTGGCTTCGGGTACTAATTTTTGGAGTAAAACTGCCGTCCCATGTCCCAATATTTAATATTACAATTTTTATATATTCATGCCAAAGATGAATCAAGACCATTTGTGTATATGTTAAATTCAAAGCATCAGCTGCAGTCTGACGGAGGTTTGTTGATGCATATGCACTCTGTGTCAAATAACCACTATTAATTATGTATTTTTATTATTACGCTATCTAAATATGCAGACCATGAATGTGGTTACACACAGTAACGGCTGAAGGAAGTGGAGCTTTATTTTAATTATTTTTTGCGCTTTATCTTGCAGTCAAACAGCCCTTTCAAAGTACTACTACTGTATTACTACACACAAGAGCAAGTACAGCATGCAGTGTGTTACGCTGGGAACACACTGCCTGCATTGTGTGTATGGTGGTGACTCTCAATATGACTATCAACAGATCTTTTCTCTGTCTGTTTTTTCTGGGAAAAGTGTGCGTCACGCGTGATAAATAGGCACATGTATCTCTACATTATACGATGCAGCTGCGAGGTGTCGCACAGGAAGTGTGTCTGTGCTAACCTGTTAACGTTTGCGCCAAAATGAAAAGTTCTGCAGACGCCACTCACACCTCACACATCCAGTGTGTTCCTGGCCTGCGCTAAGCTAACAAAGCTAAGCGTAGCTGATTTTCAGAATAAAGCGCACACTTCAGCTGATATTGGCATACAAAAAAAAATGATTTAAAACCTGTTTTCGCAGCAGTACATCACCCAGCTTCTGTGCTGTGTGGTACCGTGCTTCTATAGTGCTTCTATAAACTGGTAGGGTGCCGATCCGTGTCTTCTGCAAGTAATACACTGACAGTATAACTACTTTACACAACCCAACGTTAAATAACCCAAACTGTCACTTTAATAAAGACAAAGTTAAAGTAAAGACAAGATCAGTAAGACTGAGACAAAGCAAGTGTATTTATATAGCATTTTTCAACAACAAGACGATTCACAGCGCTTGAACATAAGACAAGATAAAGATCAAGACAAGATACAGTTGTATAAAAAAGTTTGGGCACCCCTGGGCATATTACATATTCTCTATTTTCCTCAGTGAATATAAGTAAGTGCAACCCCTGCTGCAAACAGTGCGTTCACATTTGAAAACAAGCCTAGCTTTTAATACCTGTTAGTTTCTATTTCATAAATTTGAAATTGTGGCAAAAGTTTGGAAAGTCTGTACATTTTTAGCCTTCTTTCGCAGCAGGGCTTTAAAAATAGCAACGTACCCTGTATTAGTATTAGTGGTACTGACATAACTGCTGTCACAGTGTGAGAAAGTCATTCTAACAATGCTCTTTTATAACCTTCCACAAGTTTATGGCGGAACCTGACGTAAAACTTGACTCTCACTCATGAACCTCAGTAAATGCATAACGTATTCATATTCTCCTATACTTAAAAATATCTCTGCCCATTATTTTTGCAAACCTACGCTGAAAATAACTATTCATTAACAACTGAAGTGCATCTTGAGATTATGACTCACATAAATGAAACTCAAACAGCTCTTCCAGTCCAGCGCATCTGTTTTATACATAACATCCGATACATAATATGGGTGTTTCTGGAACAGACTGAGTCATATCTACAGCGCATCTGAAGCAAGCTTCAGTGTTTTGCTTTCTGAAATTTATGGAAAAGCTTCTGAAAGAGCATGTAGACCATTAACGCTCCACTGAAACCCAAACTCCTCGCTCTGGAGTGTGGCAGGTTTCAGGCTTTTTTAAACTCATTTAAAGACACAATCAGAAACTATATATATATATATATATATATATATATATATATATATATATTAGTGGGACCAAAAGTGTTCTCTCTCTCTTTCTCACACACACACATTCATACACACATGTAATACCTCAAAACAACCTGTCAGAGGTCGATGGAGGACATAAAGTGAAATTCATGTTGTGGTAAAGCACATTCATCCTCGCAAATCGCTTTTGGATGGCAAATAATGAACGCTACATTTCATGCTATGTTCCCAATTCAAGGTCCAACCATCAAAACAATCCGCTGCTCTGACTCTGTTTCTGCATTGACACCATCCAAGAGAAAGGAATACTTAGAGGTGAAGGCTTTTTAAGGTGAATGGGCAGATTCTGTGAATTGAAAGATGGACAAACAGGCTGTACATCGTCTGAGTCATTTCTTAAACTTCTCAATGTTGATAGGATTATTTTTACATAACAGATCTGTTTAACTCTTACTTTGACATTTTTCGGAAAAACACTTATTTGCTTAGTGGAGGAGCTTTAGATAAATAAATTGGTATCACTCTTATGTCCGTCTGGTGTAAGTATGAAGCTAAAGCCAGAAGCCAGTTCGCATAGCTTAGCATAAACACTGGAAACAAATGGTGAATTACCGTTTTTACATATTGTTATTTGTACGGAATAAACAATATTCTGTATAGTGTTATTTAGTTAGTAGATGTGCCATTAGACAGATTTTGTAACTTTTGGACGGAACCAGGCTAGCTGTTTACCCGCTTCCAGTTGTTGTGCAAACAAAGCTATGCTAATTGGCTTTTTCGCCATTAAACAGAAAGGGATGAGAATAGTATTGATCTTCTCATTTAACTGCCACAGAGCAAATAGGCTTATTCTCAAACCTAGGCCAAAAAGAAAAGTACAATCCTGACAGACTTTTTTTTTTTTTAAGTTTGAAATGTTCTTGTTAGAGGGCAACAACATGTATATTCCATTTTAAATATTCATTCATACAGGATCACTAAAATACTTTCTTGTGTAAAGGATAAGGAGTCTAGATTTAGCATTAATGGCAAATAAAGGAGATTTAGATGCAGAATTCATGTATTCATGCATTTGTTATATATCCCTGGATTTCCTTTGTCATGGCCATTTACATCCAAAAGTGAAGTTTGGAGGAATTAACATGAATGTGTTAAGATGTTATTTTTGTCAGTCTAATGGTTTCCAGTCATTTTTCCTTTGCAATAGACCTATTTTTACAGAAATGTTTGGCATTTGATGGAGCATCTTTACGACTATGCCCCATCTGGAGTGACTCATGTGTCCCGGAGGCAGAACACTGACAAATAGTACATGACAGCATCAGTGTACAAATAAGAAGGGACAGATTGTGATGAAAGATGGGGATATGGTTCATTTCAATGAGTTCAAATATCCACTTGAGAGAGGAAATGTTTTTTTAAACACATTCACAATTAATCACCACGTAAAAGTCTATTTATAAAAAGAATAACCCATTTTCCATAACCAGCAAATAAACAAACGTACAGACAAACAACCACATATATGTATTTAGTCCATAAGCTGGGTATCCACACAGAGCTATGCAGTATATTGTGAGCTAATACAAGCTGGATAATGTCTATAATAGTGAAATTCTAAAAGATACTGCTGCCTCCATTTTTCAGCCTCCGTAGAATTCGGTTACAGTCATGCAAAACTGCGTAGGAGGTTTTCTCACACTCTGCAAACTATGCTCAAACAAGAAAGCTTATCAGGATGTGAGGTTGGGCATCAGGGATGTTTGAAGCTCCCTCCTGAATGAGGCAGAACCATACTGAATCAGCTTTTTTGCATATGAAGTTGCACCTGTCGTCTACATCCAGCCCAGGCCTGTCCAGTCAGCCGGCCTTATCTCTCTGCAGAATTTTTTTTTTTTTTTTTTTTTATCAGTTTATTCAGCAGGTCTTCCTACATTTAAGAACTAATACATAGTCTAAACATGTAAAAGGGGCAGCCCGACTACATGAAGCCAAAGCATATGATTAGCCACCGTAGCAACAGCTAAAATATGACAGCCGTGCTCTTGATGGTGCTGAGCTTACAGCTGAAATGCATTTTTAATTTGAACATGATTTGTCTTCAACTGCAAGTCACTAAAAACCCTTAATGGGGGTTCACATTCAAAACAACTGTGTCTTGCTTATGGCTCCAAATCTGCTGAAACAGTTTCGGTTGCACTTTCTACATCTATATGTTTGGAGCTGGTTCTTACTCTTACTCTTACTCTCTTACTTTCCAATCGAGAAGAAATGTTGCAAGTGAAGCATCAAACTTCATTCCTTTACTGAAACCATCCAAGAGAAAGGAAAGCAACATAACTCTTTTAACTCTCCTTTATATGTTTTTTTCTTCTACTGAAGTTAGCATGCTAACCAGCTAGCCCCGGCCCATCTCCTCACTTCACGATACCGACTTACTATAGCCTTTTAATCTGCCCCGAAGAAGAAGCACTGTTCAGAGGGTGTGTTGTAATCTCTTCTCTTGCAAACACAACGATGGCTAAAGCTTTTGTCAAGCGACAGTCACCACCACCTGCTCCCAACAAGAAACCATGTTCAGCGGCAGAGAAAACTTACAAATAACCGCTTTCAACCTACTGAGCACAACCTTGCTTCTCAGTGCAGCGGAAAACAAAAGACTGCATACTGTAGATGGGCTGTATCTTTTCTTTGTCATATGCAGGGAATTGTATCCAGATAATATTAAGAATTGTATGTTTTTTTTGTTGTTTTTCCTCCAGCAGGATCTGCACCATGAAGACCAGACTAGGCTGCCTGTCCAACAAATCCGACTCCTACAGCGACTTCTCCGAGTTCCTTCCTCCTGCCCACGAAACTACAGCCAGGTGTCTGAAGTGAGTCTGCCAAAAACGTCCTGTGTCCGCTTCTGTGGGACTGCACATTTTGAACGAATTTTTAAACTCAAGCTTCTGTTGTGTGAAATGACACTCTCGATTGGCCTTCCAAGTTTCCTTACATGTTATGGAGCTGTCTCCTTGTTTAAGATATTTTGTCAGACAGCATGCCAGCAACATAGATTATTCAATTCAACCTTCTGCTGTTCATCATACAAAACACTTACATGACACAGTATTACTATGTTGTAGTTTTTAGAGCTGTTTTTTACTCTCTGGAAACAGCCATGACACTTATTATAGCCATTTTTAATATACAACCACAGAAAAGATATTTTTCTCAGTGTGATTAAATTGGTTTAACTTTAGCTGCCTATTGTTGTGCCATAATCAGTGTGATATATTAAACACAACCATTTGTGCAATTGAGGTCAGTGATTGAGCTTATTAATGTCTTTAATTTGAAAAAAAAAAAAAAAACATATAGGTGATAAATTAAAGCCTCATGATGATTCCAAGAAAAATGCATTTTCCCTCCCCATCTCAATCAGTGCAAACACTTCCCAGCTATGTGCTCTAACGCATCATCACATCAGCTTTACTGGGGAAACCTGTGGCAAAGGTCTGTCATTTTTAAGATGCATGATTATTGGGCTTTTCTGATCAGCATCAGTGCTTTTCACAAATAGTCTGATGTTCTATACCGAATCTACGAAAAGCGCAGGGGTACAATAATGTTAATGTATCCCTTTAATCTCCAAGATGGTGTGTTATCTCACCGTGTTTTCACCTCTTCGTAAAGAACATTAAAATGTAGACAAAGGTCAGCCATTGTTCTCCTCCCTTCCCTCTTGTCATCACTATGTAAATATGACTAAAATATTACAATTACTTTTACAGCCCTTGAGCAAAAGAAGCGCTGCGAGCAGGAGATAAATCATACATTAAACTCAGCTGCCCTTCAATAATACATACAGTACCATCTTGTGTTAAAAATGCATGAAAGCACAGTGGTTGGTTAGCATCTCACTCAGGCAATTTCCTCCTGCTCTCTCTCCATCAGACTATCAACGGATGAGGTGGTTCGATGGTCTGAGTCGTTCGATCACCTTCTCTCTCACAAATGTAAGTGGACAGTTTCTATTTTTCACATCCCTACAGCACAAGTCACACACAGCCAGCAGCAAGAAAATTAAAGCCACCTAAATGTAGCCGTGAAATAGTCCATTTCCTGTTTCTTTAATAGCTTCTATTTTCCACTCGGCGCAAGTAAAGTCCATTTTCTTCCTCCAAGCCCATCTTATGTAAGGCTCTCTTTTCTGTGTTGTAAGAACTCCTTACCACATAATGAGTCACATACTTGTCTTTGACCTTCCCCTTGGACCAAACGCACAGCACAGACTCACTTACATGCACTGTTTGTGCATGTACACAAACAGGTCGCACATTTATTTTCTACCTGCTATAGATATGCGACGTGGCAGCAGTGACACCAAACACACTGAACTGACAGATTAAAGAAAAAAAAAACACAAGTTGATTCAGAGCACATCCACTTTATGATTATTCCAATAAATAAATGATTTCAATTAATAAATCTCACAAACACTGAGCACACTCTTGTTGATTAAAGTCAACATTGGCCTGCTATGAAAACCACTTTTTGGTGTTCAAGATGTTTGTGTTTTTCTGAGCCCTGGAAAGTCACATTTAAAACAAAAATTCATATGGAAACCAGCAACCTGTGTGCTCAGATTCCTAAACTGTGCTTATGGCTTTAAAACTTTATTGGTAAACTGTTGATATATAATCTCTGATAGCCATTTACATCTAGAAACCATGTGAGCACAAGCAGAATCCAAGGAAATGAACGTCACAGCAGCAGATACAGTAGCTTACACTGTTTCACTCACAAGCAAAGTTAGAACCAAAGATGGAGACAACATGAGGTCCTGCTGTACATTTATAGCTTTGATTACTGGACTGATTATAGTTACGACTTGGGTTGATTTATGATCAGACTATGTCAACAACTCCTCCAACCTGAACAACCGTATAGGTTGTTGTTTTTTTTTTTCAATTATCTTATATGACCCATTGCAGTGTCTCCTGAGATAGCGCCCCTACGGCGGCAGGTGTACCAGACCTTGGTTGTCATGGTTACAATAGGCACATGGACTGCACCGACAATGATGTACCTACCTACCTCACCATGGTTACTATAATAACGGTCATGGCTTGGTTAGGTTTAGGAAAAGATTGTGATTTGGGTTAAAATAAGTGCTTCCTCAAGATTAAACAATCTTTGTTGTCATAGTTACAATATAAACTGCTGATTTCACATTGGATTCGAACACCGCTCTCCTGTGTCATATTCCTGTGTTGATCCATCCATCCACCACAACCTCTCCTCAATATCTTTTACTCAGTCAGTATGTGCACATGTACGTGCATCAAGCACATAGTTGACACTATACACCTTCCTGCTGAATGCAAATGGCACTTGTATTATTTCCTCAATTAATTGACATAATTATATGGTCCGTAAAATTTCAGAAAATAGTGAAATGTGCAGTAGTTTCCTAGATGATAATGTTATGTCCTCAAATGTCTTGCTTTGTCGGACCAACTTCCATGTATATTAAATTTGGAATAATAGAGAAAAGCAGTTTATAACGTTCACATTAGAGAAGCTGGAACCAGTGGATGTTTGGTGTATTTGTTTGACGAATACTTGAAATGATAAATCGATTATCGAAATAGATGCTGCATTATCAAAATAGTCGTTAATTAACAAGAAAACTCCACAGTGCTCCTTTCTGGATTTACCTTCTGATCCAGTTTCTGTCAATAAAACAACAAGTTTGATCTTTACACCTGGAATCGAGTCCAATGTCAACAGGAGAAATTATGAGAATCTGCCTCAAAACAAAGAGTAAATGCAGATTTTTTAAAAAAGTGCCACATATGATAGTTTATTATCCATTTCATCTCCACCCACTTCCAACCCCCTTTGCAGATTTTACAGTGCTTGTTGCCTAATTGTCTTGATCCGCAACCAATCCATTTTTCATACTTTTTTTTCCATGTTTTTGTGCAAATATTTGAAGCAGATTGCTTTAGATGGACGCCTCTGGGATTTCTGTTTTGGTACTGTCCTGCGCGAGAGTTCTTCATGTGAGACTTGAGGGGTTTAGAGACTAAACTCTAATCACAGATATTCAGTGTGCTGTTCTGACTGCCAACACTTTTTAAATAGTCCTTCGATCTGTATCCAACTCAAGCAAACAAGACAAAAAAAAAAAAAACTCATAGTGTCTGCTTTGTCATTAACAGAGGTTACATTTCAAAGCTTTGTACCAAACTGGGAAATGAACCACTAACAAAGGGTTTTGAGGCAGCTAGCCTTTACTGAAAGAAACCCTGTGTGCATCCTCATGGACATTATCTGTTTTGCTTGGGGTCGATGTTGTGACATAACGCATTGGTTTGACATATAAGAAAGAAAAGCTAATGTCGCCCACGGGAAACATGAAGTTTGGTAGAGAGCCAAGAATAGAGCTTTCCCCTGGCGGAGATACACCTGCGTATCCTGTTTCAATTGACCAAGCATTAGATAGGTGAACTACAACATGTACATCAATATACACACACACACACACATACATTACATAAGTAATGTCAAGGCAATAGAACACAGTACTGAATGTTCCCTTGATAGGATATTGCATTCACATTGGCCTTAATTTGATTTAAAAGGAGGGATAGTGTATCACACTTAGATCTGACTGCATTCTAGTATCATCCTTCAGTGTGTAAAGCTGATTGTGTGCTTGCTGGGGGCCTGACCTGTGCACAGTCAGCCGTGACATATCTTGTTAGTACGAGAACATTATGTGAGGTTGACAAGCGCCACTGCTGTGCTGCTTTACGAGCATATTGTATCAGGGCAACAAGTTTGTATTTTGGCCAAGGTCGTTATCCGGAGTGATGTGAAAACAAACCAAAGTGCCAGCGTTTCCGGAACCTAGCACATGCAGTCTCTTTGTTTTTAAGCTTAATAATGTTAATAAAGTAATATCATGGCTGGTACCAAGTGTGCCACAAGATAACGCCTGAGTCTCCAGCTGCCCTGCATTGTCCTCGTCACTCCCAGCTGCTCCTAATTGCTCTGATGTGTTTAAGCTTGCCTCTGTGGACAGTCTCCTGTCAGTTCATTAAGTTCCCCAGCAGCACTGACTTGAGTTTCCTCAGCTAGAGGCCCTGCTAAATTCATCTTGAACTACCTGTAACCTGCCCTCGATTCTTCAGCCATCAGCCTGCCTGCGTTATTTATGCCCCTTCCCTGCCTTCCATCGGCCATTCCCGCTGTCGCTCAGCCCTCCCCAAACTACTCCTTGCTTTTCCAAGCTACAGACCTTTAGCCCCTCTCCTTTACAAATAAACTATAATATATGTAAATGAAAGCTACATAATCACACCAAATATACTACCACATGGATATTTTCTTTTACCACTAGCTTGATGGGGTAATGTTTTGATGAATCTGTCCCAATTTTGTTTGTGGCATGAGCATGTGGCTGTTCCGTGCATCTCCACTGATTAGCAGTTGGCAGCACTGTGCACCACACAGGGTGGCAATGCAACAACAGAGGCAGTAATGAAGAAGGAGAAGGAGAAGTGCACAGGACACCTAACCTGTCCTATGGCTACAGAGATGCTACCAAAATACTGGAAATGAGTATTGGAGCAGTGATGTGTCAGAAATTAGCTAAATGAATAAATGACCATGAATGCATTTTATTTATTGTGGACCACATTTCATGATAAACTGACTTTTAAGTGCAGAGGCTAAAAGAGTTGATTGTTTTATCCCAAACAATCAATGATCCTAGAGACTAAAACCACTGAATAACCAACACTGTGCCATAGAAACTACATTTCGCAGTTGCATTGTGATGGCAAATGTAATCAATGGCTGGATTATTTCGAGAGGTATCATGTATGGTTTTTTCTTTATTTTAATGGATGGATTGATTTACAGTCCAGGAGCCACCAGGACATGGTTGGGCTGGCTGGTGGGTGTACAAAGCATGTGATGTTCACACCAAAGACTGGGATTCACATCCAGATTCCATCTCTGGTTTAGGCAACAAAAGCACCTTGGTCAAAGATAGGGAGGAGTCGTGGTTTAGGTTAAATGTAAATAAACGTGTCTACAGTCAATGAACCTTTTTCGTATTAAACTAAGTGCTGTGAGACTCTGTTTTTAATAGTTTTAAATAATGCTGAAGTCACAACAATCGGATACTGTTGTGCAAGATCAGATATTTTTGGTGGCGGAAAAAGTTAGCAGTGAACATCAACCTGGCAAATAAACAACATTTCCTCATTTTTATTACATTTCCTTCAAAGCGTATTTGTTGCAAATTGATTCAAGTATCCAAGAAGGAACATTTTAAAAGCTCTAGATTTCCCAATGCTGTAACATCTGCTCTCCGCCTGTGTTATTTAGGGATTTCTTCTACCCCTGTTTGTGTATATGGCCTTGTGCATATTGTGCAACCTGCATGTTGTTGTGTGTGTACACTCGTGAGAAAGTGTGTGTTTTCTGTATGAGCAATGTTGTTGCATATGCACAGATAGACCAGCCCCTCTGCTCTGCCCAGCTTTTGTTAGGTAAACAGCAGAAACGAGAACAGTGGAAATAACATGTCAACGTGACAAGGGCCGGTAGAAAAACATGGCCTTCGTCTGTGTTATCAGTGGGGAGTACATTAATTGATCACTTATCATGACTGAAGACAGAAAAAGGATCTTTGTGGGAGTACTTTTGTTCTGAGTTGTTTTGTGTTCTTAAGATAATATAAGAGCCCTTTTTCCCGCTTCTGGGAACAACAGTGTGTACCCACTGGAAAAATATCAACATAGGACGAAGGGTATTATCACATATCACATGACTTAAGCTACTCTATGCTGAAAAAATAGCACATCCATAGAGGAGGCAGTTCTCAGCTGCTGCCGGGAAATAGGTGCTACGTTGGGATATCAATCATGATTTTGTTGTGTGTGTTTTTCGTTACCTCCTCCTTTTTTCTTTTTTCTTTTTTTTTTATTTACCATTTGATTCATTTTCGTCTCTCCAGATGGCCTGGCTGCCTTCCGGACATTTCTCAAGAC
The DNA here is from genome assembly GCF_021018895.1 of Seriola aureovittata. NCBI lineage: Eukaryota > Metazoa > Chordata > Actinopteri > Carangiformes > Carangidae > Seriola > Seriola aureovittata. The sequence continues at coordinate 24,299,626 of NC_079369.1, forward strand.
GGAGTTCAGTGACGAGAATATCGAATTTTGGATGGCCTGCGAGGAGTACAAAAAAATCAAGAGCTCCACCAAGATGGTGTCAAAAGCAAACAGGATCTTTCAGGAGTTCATTGATGTTCAGGCACCAAGAGAGGTGTGTGTGTGTGTGTGTGTGTGTGTGTGTGTGTGGTACACATTATAGAATTTTCTCTATCATCCACTCACTGGTGGTTTACCAAAAATATACTTAATTTATGGAACGTAAGCTCATTAGGTTTAAGTATTTTCTCAATTTTTTAACCTTTTCTTTTTTTGGATCAGTCATTGCTATGGTTACGGTTGCTATGGTGATGTTTAATGATCCAAAACCACTTTCTTAAGGTTACAGTTAAAAGAAAAAAGTTGTTGAGGTGATGTAAACATTGGAATTAAGGTCCAAGTCCAAGTTGCATAGTGTTTTCTTATCAATCCACTCCAATCACCAACCTATGAGATTCTGTGGTGCTATACCAACATCACACTACCTCTACCTTTTTTAGTTTCTGACAGACAGCGGCCATAATTCCTAGAAGTCCCCACCAGAAAAATGTATTTGAACCATAGGCTGTAAATAAAGATGTGACGTTTCTGATGAGTGCTTTTGAAGCTCAGAGTGAGCTGCTTTGCCATCACCATCTTGGCAGTGCCTGACTCCGCATTACTCCCAGCTAATCCATAAATGGGCAAAGAGGTGGAGCACATGTGGAGCTGAGACTCTGGTTAATGACAGGCATATGTGAGTCGATGGAGACTGACTCACTTTTGGAGCCAGCCTCAGGTGGTCATTAAAGGAACTGCAGTTTTTAGCATTTCATTTTTCCGTCTGAGGTTGCCGCTTGATTTCAAACAAGCAAACGATGTGGTAATTTTTTCTTCAAACAAACTTCAAATGAGCTGTGCTCCGCTGTCTATAGTTTAGAAGCTGCTGCAGCATCAAGCAGTCAATGAGCGAGTTACTGTAGAACAGAGCATAGAAAATAAGTAGACAGGCACTCAAACGTGCACACACCTGCTTGTGGAAAATCACTTTTAAAGATCTTACTGTTCAGCTGCTGTAGATCATGCAGAAAAAAAATCTCCAGGGAGCAGGTAACCCATAGAGCTGGTTCTGAAGTGTTTGGTCAAAACAGACCTGATAATAAAAACATAGGCGTTAGTTACGCTCACACACACTGTTGCTATGTGTCACTGTCATGATATCATTTATTATGAGCGGCCCGAGTTATTTGCTCTCCTTCTCCTGGCAGGTCAACATTGACTACCGCACCAGGGAAAAGACCAAGCAGAGCCTGGAGGATCCGTCCCCGACCAGCCTCAACGAAGTCCAGGCTAAAATCTACAGCCTCATGGAGAAAGACTCCTACCCACGATTCCTCAGGTCCAAGATGTACCAGGACATAGTGAACAGGGCGCACGCACAAGGCCAGCGGCGGTCTGTTTGACTGAATCTGATGAAGACGACAGTGGACACAAAAGTGGACCTATACTGTAAATCATTCATTACCCCTTTCACATCTCTGAATATACTGTGAATCTGCAAGGATGGGGCGACATGCTTGACTGTTTCCTTTTGTCTACACCAGCTCCATGCATGCAATCCCTCTAGATAAGATGTGTCTCAGTGGACTGCACTGTACAGAGAGAGAGAGCGAGAGAGAGAGAGACTGGAGGAGGATAAGCTAATTATTTTACCTCTACTTGGTGCTGGGTGATAGAAAATATTATCATGATAAAAATGACCATATTCTGCGATAACGATATTTATTACAGTATAATCTTGTGCTTTTCTTTTTCCATCAGTCATATACCATGTCTTTTTAAAACTTTGTTAAAATGAAATCCAACAGTTAATTAATGAAATGGTGTGAGTTTAGACCAAAAATGCCATAAATAGATCTTGATAGTAAAGCGATATATATATGTTCGTGTGTGTGTAACTTACATTGTTTGTTTTAGGCACTGTCATTGGCATAAATTAACTGCTTATCCAAAAAGTATGAAGCAATTAATGAACATTTCAATATGGAACAATAACAACAGAAAGTACTAATTTTTCGTGGAGCCTCTGGTTGTGGCTCATTATATTTAGATGCTAAAATAAATTTAGCTGTTTTAATGACATATATGGTAAAATGTTCAGACTATGAAATAATTGGAAAAGAAATGTCAATGACTGACATAAGAAAATGTTCTTTTATGAACAATTTGACCATCTTCAGTTGAACTTGCAATCATTTGACATTTGTTCTCCTCACATGTCCCTTATATTTGTACTTTGGAAGAGGGTAGGCCTCTTTCCATTGACATATTAATGTAAAATTGGCTGGTGGAGCGAGATTTATAGCCGGGTGGATTGACTTGTGTTGTGTTCCACTGACCCAGTATTGACTTGATTATACTTGATTGATTATATAAATAAGTAAATTGAGATAATTATCGTTGTCACTTTATTGCCCAGCACTACCTCGTACTTATCTTCAGTTCTTTGTGGAATAGACGCTGTCGTACGCAGGTGACTTAGACCTGTTGTGGTAGTTCGTGTTTACACTGAAAAATGAAGTGAGTGAACACTTAATATCTGAAACTGTGCCAAACTAGATTGCACTTAGATATTGATTATAGCTACATAATCCTGTGTATTGTAAACTCTTGCAGGTATTCTACGTGATATTTAAATGTGGAGTATAAAGGCAGGGTTGGGTTCATTTTTTTGCTTTCAATTCACTCAGTTCAGGAAATGAAAATAGAAGCTGTTGTATATGGTTTATGCAGAACATCCTATTGGACAAGCGGCCATGATTATATCATATCTTTTAAGTTATGTTTGATTTAAGAACTAAAGTACCATAATTAAATGCAATCATCTTTTTTTCCTTTTTTAAACCACTGCTCAACATTGGTTTTAAAAATGTTTTACAAAATGACTCATTATTTGCATAAAGTGCTGACTAAATAGTAATTTAATAGTATATTAAATCCTCAGTGCTTCCCATTAAGCTAAATATAAAATATTTTCCTCCCAATCCTGTTTAAAGTGAATTGAAAGCAACAGCCCAACCCCCTCATAGAATCTGCTCTGAGTTGAAAAATGTTGTGCAAATTTTTTATTTTCAGCATGATGCAATACTCAGAATAACTAGATATTCCTTGACATGTACAGTATGTGATGAAAATTACTGCAAAAAAAACCTTAAGTCTAGAATATGTCAGTGACATGACAAAAGTGTTCCCGCGGCATTTGCACTCCTTTTAAATAAGCTGATTGAAAAAGATTTCCTATAGTCTGTTTGGGGGGGGGGGGCAAATGTTTTCTGTATAGTGCATGTGTACTGTATAGGCCAAACTATTTGAAATACAGCAAAAACTGGCTGAACAACATATCACCCTGTATGGTATGTTACTGTGTTCCACATGAATGTAACCTCACCCCCTATATTTTGTGATTAAAATGAAATCTGCATCTATATTTTGTGCACTGCGTGACTTCACTCTCATAATACCAAAAGCGTATTAGAGCCATGAAAATGCATTTATCCACTGATCAGACGGATTGGCCTTGATTCCACTCCCGTTTTACAAGAGCGACGAAACGAGACATTAAAAATATCTAATAACTTGAAAACCCAGTCCTCCAATCTGTGGCGATTCCCCACTCTGTTTCAAAAAGAGATGTTAGGATTTTAATGTCCATTCACCATTCTGTTGGGAATCTAGCCAGCAAGAATGAAAACTAAAATTAAAATGACTGGCATTTTCAAAAGCAATTAACTTACTTTGTTGTTCTCCAGAGTACTTCTAAAACTTTACATCTTGACGCATCCTAGGTCGGATGTTGCAGCTGGTTTATCAGCGATGAGTCACACACAATAAATTTATAACTAGCTGTGCAAAGGAGTCCTATTTTACTCCTCTTTCTACTTTTAGAATGAGGAAAAAACAGACAAATGATCAAATATTCATGCCACAATTCATTTTATTTAGCTGCAGCAGTGCTAAAAAAGCAGCACTCTCTTGAAGTATCTGGGGTAACAGTGCGATGAAGTCACCCACCGTGACATTACACATCCACTGACTTGACTTTCGCTGCTGTTGTCAACGTGTTAGTCACTCAGGGAATGAAGAGCAAAGTGAATGTGGGACAGCGCCGTGCTCAGTAGACAAAACACAAGCCTATCTGGGCCAGTAGACAACAAGCACAGCCAACACACATCTCACGGAGGAAGTGATTACAAAGTGAGCGTCAGATCAGGATGTGATGGTGATGGTATAACTTAATCTGTGGTTATGAAAGTGTAAACTACAGTAATGTAATTGCACAGTTTCCTTTTTTGATAAGATCAGTTATCAATGATGATGCTGCCTTGGTGCTCTGCAGTTGTAAATACAGTCTCTCACATAATAGGTTAAAGGTCACATATGTGAGATTTCCATGTCTTTTTTTGATTATAAAGCAGGTCTAGGTTCTATATTAATACTGTGAAAGTATCAAAGCGCTCAGTCCACAGAGAAATGCACACAGCCTGTATTCAGAAACTGAGCCTTAAAACCAGCCATCAGGACTTCTGTAACTTTGTGATGTCACAACAAAGCAGTCACTGCCCTCAGCCCTGCCCCAAGCCCTGCCCAGCTTGAACTAGGATTTCGTGTCTCTTCGTGCTTTACCTAAAATATGCTATTTTTTTTTCCAATGAAAACCAAGTCAGCCAATCAGAAGCGAGGCTCTGGTTCATCGACCTGTTGTTACTAGAGCTCCAAAGAGAAGCCTGAGAGAGGAGATGTAAAACTTCATTTGGTTCTTAAAACCACAAATATATCTTCTTATGGATCAACACTGAAAAGAAAACTCATGAACTGCTTTACATACAGCACTGCTTTTCTGTGCTAACCCTGAATTTCGACAAGGAATTTTATCAGTAAAGCCTTATTTTCTGCTTGACCACAAAGCAGCTGTTGAGTTTAACCTCATTCTCCCTTCAACTGACTATAACAAAGAAAAAAGCTGGATTCATGAGGTTCCTCATTGACAGCACTCGGTGCTCAACCTCTATCCATTTCTATTTTCTCTCTGTAACTCTCTCTCTCCTTCTCTCTGTATCTCTCTCCTCTCTTAATCAATAGTAAACATAATACCCATGGTGCAGCGCTGCCATGACTATGGATCATGCGGAGGATGAGAGAGGCAGTTGATTACTCCACCTGTTTGGCTCTGAGACAAACAACAGAAGCAGTCCAGGAAAAACAACAGAACAAATTGGATTGTCTCTGTTACAACAACCTGAATTTAAATTTATTTATTTTTTGTTAGATGATGCACCGGTCTCACATGACTGTGATGATGTAAGATGTAAATCTAAAGCTCAATATGTTCCACACCGAATCTGATGACCTAATGCAGTGTGTGCACAAGGGCTTGTTTGCAGTAATAAATACACAAAACAGCTTTATTGGGTGTTTTGTTCATTGTTTTGATTTTGCAACATATAGTTTGGCACTGTAAGCTACATTACCTGCAACAAATGGTAGACAAAGCTAGCAGCTAGCTAACATTACTTATCAAAATGGCATTCAAAATCTAGCATGTGAAGACTAAGATATTTTTCTTAGAAGACCAAACTAAAGCTAAACATGAGTGAATATTGGACTTGCATTTCTCAGATGGCCCAAAACACAACTTGTAAAGGATCTTAATGGTTCTTCAAGTCTGGATTAACCTCCTGAGAAGCTATGGGCCCCGATTTCAACACCACTATATGTGGCCAAAACCAGTACTCAAGAGCAGAAATGATTAGTTTAATTTGATAAGTTGATCGAAGCATTAATTGGCAACACATTTAATATTAGATTCTTTTTTCTTTTTAAAGGAAAAATGCCAAAAATTCACTTGTTTGAGCCTCTCAAATGTGAATATTCATAGCCAAATAGGAAAACAAGCACAACTAACAAATAAATAAAATAAAGGCAAATAAGCAAAAAACTAATCTTTAACTTGGGCCCTAATTTGAGTTTTTTTCATATTTCATATATTTCCTCATATTTTATACACCAAACAATCGGTGTATTGATAATGCAAATAATTGTTGATTGCAGCCTGTGTGTCAATCCCTTGACACACATGGGGAAAAAAGCAGTTTGATAGTATTTTGATATTCATATTCTGTTCAGTATAGTTTAAACATGGTTTTAGAAAATCATGGCCTAATAAGAATGATAATGTAAATGAAGCACTACAGTGCCGCTGTAGTTTGCTCTTCGTGATATTACTAAAGACCAAAGTTTGCAGAGTTCACATTCCCCTGTGTAATTTAATGCCTGAAAAAACACAATTGCCTGTTATTTAACATTCAGCAGCCATTGTTTAGTTCAATTCCAAATAGGGAAAAACACTTGCAATCCAGTGATAGAATGTATTAATTCAGGCTGTTTCAAGGGGCTTTATTGTCATTGGCAAAATGTAAAGAGCAGCATTTGGATATAATCATCATATTAACATAATATCTCAACATATCTCTCTTCATACTGTACCCTCAGGTCCCATAGGACTGGATCGTCCACTTGTGTTACGTCTTATTTTTAGTCACAAACAACAGTCACTGGGAATAACAGTACCTGTCCGTCCCTGATAGCCTATTGACATTACTGATTGTTTGTTATGGTCTCCAAGGCAGCAGGTACATTCAAACTGTGTGTATGTCATGTTGACGAGAGTCAAATATCAGTCCTGTTGTTGTCTGGGCCTGATGTTTCGCAACCCTGACACTGGGGTACAGCAGCAGAAGAAGAAAAAAAGAAAAAAAAAAGTTAATCATTATCAGTGATTTCTCCGGGGCACGCTCTTCTGGTAAAGGACCACCCACAAGTCCCCGTCATTCATCTGCTGGAGGTGCTTTTGTCGGAGAGAGCATCACGGTTATATTTTATTCATGGCCGTTGAATCTGATTTAGCTCTGCGACATAACCCTGCTCCTCTCTCATTACAGTCACCTCTCTCCAATAAACACCTCCAAGACAAACACACACACATTTAAAAGGTTTATTATTCCATCACAATCGGTACAATAATGAATCTAAAGGGGTTCAAGGATGTCTGAGAATAAAGTGACGGCACAGACACTCTCAAAACAAATTAATTAAATGATTTCCAATGCAGTGTGACAGGCAACTTCTTCTTCTCTAGAATAAAAGACAGCACTGAAGAAGAAAATCAACTGGTTGAATTAAATAAATTTTAAAAAATGGCACCAGGTGCTTCCCCTAATGACAACCGAAACACCAGAAAGGCATGCAGCATTAACGGACAGGACACGTTGCTGTGGCTCCATCAAATACTGTTAGTAAATATGTACATGAACACACAGGAAATGATAAATACGCACACGTCATTATGAGGTGGTGATAGCCAGCTCATAGATGAGACAGTAGCATATTGCTGACAGGAAACAAGATACTAACATGCTTTCTATCACAGGCTTATATCACTTGATTGGATGTAAAACCAGCTGAATGTTTGGCAGTGAAGTGCATTGTATATAATTGTATTTTTATTTTTTGGCCATGTTAACTGTATAGGTCTACAACTTGGTGAGTCAGCTGTTCAGCAGCTGTTGTATGTTATTCTATGATGTTTGTTCCGGACACTTGAGTGTTGTGCTCCAAGTCCATACTACATGCTAATCTGTGTAGTGTATCCTGTGTGTTTCTCAGTGACTACACATCAACACATCTATACTGGCAAAAATTATACACTCCAGAAACAGAGAGTGAACGGTCTGTAATGATTCAATACTTTCTTTTGTTTGTTTTCCAAGATATTTCTGGAGCCATCGCTATGTAATTGATTTTATTTTTGCCGCTGCAGGTTTTAAAGACATAATATATGACTGATGCACAAAAGCATACACTGTAATAAGTACCATTATTGCATGATATGGTCATTTTCTGTTCTCGATGGGACAGATATCTTCACTCTTCTTCCAACTGGCTTCAGCAATTTACCAACTGGTCTGATGGGTTGAAGTTAGCCCATGATGGACAGACAGCCGGCTCATCCAATCCAAGTGATTTCCTGCTGACAAAATCTTGGACAAATATGTGGATTTAGGACACAGTTTCGGTCCCATGAGGATTTGTTGATACTCTGACCAGTACCTCCGGGAGGATACGATTTTCGATTTTAATAAAATATCTCATTATTTACCATTAAATGGACTGCCATGACATTTGGGACATTCAGGTTCCCACATAATTACTTAAAATCTAGTGATACCAGCAGGTCAAAATGGCATTTATATGGTAAAACATCTTAACATCACCTTGATGGATTGGAAGAAAAACATGGTTCCCTGACAGTGAATCATGAATTTTAATCAACTTGGTGATCTTCATCTCCATTTTCATCCAGCACCGTTATCAGTTTCAAGTCTCAGTTTACCAATATTTGGTTTGTGGCCAAACCTGATCACAACCTGACATTCTCATCAGTCTCAACTGTACTCTGTCTTTAGTGCTGTTTAGTTAATTTTAGCATGCTAACAGCTAAATCCAAAATGATAAACATCACTTGCATAACATCAGTATGTTAACATTTTAAATGTGAGCATGTTAGCATGCTAATGTCAGCATTTAGTTCAAAGCTCAGTGGCTGTAGATTCTAAGTCTTGTTATAAAACCACCTGGTACTTCAAGTGCAGCGTCCAGCTGACTAATGCCTGTGTGACTTCCGTTTCGCAGCCTGAGGTAAAACTGCAGACTGCACTGATCGCTGGTGGATGCTACACAACCCCCTGTCGCAGTTTCTATTAATGAAACCTGAGAATTCAAACGCCTCGAAGAAAGACAAGGGTAATAAAGTAGGTGATATGACTGTAAACAGCTTACATAACAGAACAACTTAACATAGAAAGAATAAAGTTCAAACAGGAAATCTCAGTTTTTGAACAGTAATCTCTGATATTAAATAGTGCAAAGCAATTAACACCAGCAATGGAAAAAGAGAGAAATTACTTCACAGATTATCACTGTGGATCTCAGGACAGTTTGCATATTGTAGGCTGGGCTGACCTCTGTCTAAACAGCCCCCTGGGGGTAGTTACGGATCATAGTGTTGCTGAAGGGGGAGCACACTCCAGTGGTTATTGTTTAACAGCCACAGTGAGCATCTGGCCAGGCCTGCAGCAGGCTGCTCCTCTCCTCCCCTGAGGATGATCAGACAGATGAGCAACCTGAGGCTCCTACATGAACACTGCCAGACGCACTCCCACAGAGACCAAACACTACCACTTCACAAATGTTGAGAGGCTTGGGGGAAAAAAAAAATCTGTCCAAGCACGAATTCTAGCACTTTTTGTTCTAATTATGAATATGAGGGTATGTCTGGGTGGATCTAAAATATTCTCATTTTAGGCATCCCAACCCAAAATGCCATGAATCTTTATATTTTTTCATGTTTTTAAAGTTCTGTTCAACTCTGATAAACATTTTTTCCTCCTCCCCTCACGCCAGCTGACAACATGTCGGGAGCTCATCTTCTAATATGAGATTTCAGCAAATATTTGAGTCTTTTCTACACTTAAGCTGAAGTTAGATAATTACAGTATAATTCTGAATACATTATTATGAAAACATCTTTAACAGGACAGAGCCATGCAGTCAGTTTACCTTCATGGTGCAAATATATCGACTGGAAACACACGTCTAAAGATTTTGATTCCATTGAAGAAATCCAGGACTGGGACTTATGTAAAGATGTTGCTGTACTACCACGTCACAAGCCGTGTTTCCATTAACCACAGTTTGAAATTGTGAATTAAATAAATGAGTTATGGAAACGTGAATCTCGAAAACACTCTCAATTGGAGCAAACAAATGTATTGGCTATTTATTGATTGACTATTCGACGAAGCAATATTTCGCCAAAGTGAAATGAAAAAACTTATTCCACATTTGAGTCCCATCTAAAATCAAAAGTAAAGACCAATCCCCTGATCCTATACTTGTAACGCTCAAGGTCATAAACATGTAGATAACTAAACTAAAGTTTAAATTTGATAAGAGTTCTAACCATGTTATTCCAGATTGATACAGTCATGTGATAAAGTGTGATAGTATACATCCAAAATACTCCCGTAGACTAAAACCATTCATTAATCAAGCCTGGGCCAATGTGTGTTATTCTAAAGTAAATGGGGGAATATCCGGCATTAGCTCATGATATACTTCACTCTTAATACTCACCAACTAAATGACTAAAAGCAAACATCAGAACCAAAAGAAGCTCAATCATTATCCATCCCTTTATATGGGCAGATCCGTTGGCAGTGTCTGTCAATGTTCCCTTTCACTCATTCTTTCTCCTCTCTTCACTGAGTCACTGCTCTGAGGGACCTTCAGAAAACAAAACAAAACAAACAAGCCCGATGTAATGCCGAGAACCATTACAGACACTTCCTGTGGCATTGGCCTGAGTCTAGGATGTTCTCCTCTCCACCACATATGGGCCATGAACACACACAAGGTAGACAGGAAACACTGGGCGCTGTCGCTCGACTATGATTGCTTCTGCTGTGTTTTCATCACTTCGTCAGCCATAAAGTCACACCAAGGCTGCAGGGAAACTCGTCCCCATTTGTCTCCATTTAGCTTTTTCTTGTTTTTTTTATTGACTGCACAGCGATGTTGCACACATGCATCAGTAGCCTTGGCAGGACACTGGAAGTTCACACATTGAGACTTGCTCTATTAACGTGTGTGTCATCTGAACAGCTGCTCGACATGTTTGTTCTGGAGCCTAATGTGTACGTTCTGTATTGTGGAGGTGATTTGCGATCGGCATCACAAAGCACAGCAAATTTAACAGCTGGTTAATGCTTCGCAAGGGGGAAACAAAGGAGCGCGCCCTCCTTGTTGGAGCATGTGGAGAGCTGCATTGTTCTTCAGTGCACTATAGCTTTTTATCTGCATGTTCATCATCAAGCGAAACACAAGGAGCAAGATGTTCATACTGTCTGGAACAACAGTAGCTCAACAACAAAGCTGATTCTGACTCAATGTTCGGATTATATCTATCAAGGGAAGATTGAATAACACACTTTATTGCATGAGTTTCACACTTTTTGCTTTGAAAGTTTAAACTGTAATTCTCTGATACAACAGCCTATCAACAAACCCAACCTTCATGAAGGTTATACTGTTCAGGTCTTCAGAGAGCTGTATGTTTATTTTTGAGGATGTAGTTTGCGGTGATTTTGGGATTGTATTGTGTTATAACGAGGTCATTGATATAAATGGTATGACATTGGTACATGCGGTTTGTACACCAAGCTAAAACCAGTGGGATCTCGATAGTACAATCTGGAACGGTCACTGCCTGTAGACTTGTATGAATAGTTTGGAGCTTTGACCCAATTTTTCTGTGAGAAAAGCATCAAAAACCTCCAGGCTAGACAAATCTAAAAGCACTTGCTGTCTATGTTTTGCTCAGTGTCTTAACATATTAATGCCAAGATGTGTCTAAAAGAACAACTTCTGTTTTGAGCTGGCACCATTGGCTTAAACAGCTAACCTGGCTAGCATCAAACAGAAGCTGTTAGCTGTTTTGTACATGCCTTTGAATGGTCCAAACACTAACAGAAAAATAATCTTTTTCTTTAATTTATTTTTTTTTCTGTTACTCAATAATGACAACTCCCTGTGCTCTTTTGGCAAAGAAGGTTCGTATGAGGTGAAGGACACTCCGCCTTAGGCTACTACTTTGAGTGTCTGCCTGGGTCTGTGTTTCCTGGGCCTGAGGCCGGAGCTGGACATGTAGGCATCAAGTCTGAGGAGGTTCAAGAGAGGACAAACGGGGGCGACCCGATAGCCAAGGTAGTTCGGGCACATACCACGAGGGCATTAAAGAGAGAGTGAGAGAGAGCTGACAAATAGATAACAGTAATTAGTCTTTTACAGCCATATTCAATTTAGCTCAGTGCAAAAACAAAAACGAACAATTTCCCATCTGATACAGGTATAGTGCTAATGGGGATACTTTTTAATTCTGGTTTCAACACTGCTCTGTTTTTTAATACCTGTTTTAGTACCCTTTAATACTGATGAGAGGAATATCCTCAGTTCCTTGCCCTACTTTCTATGCTAATGGGAAGTTCTCAGCCTCAGAAGGAAAAGGCTAATAACAGATTACCATCAGGGTGTAATTTACTATCAAATAACGTACTATTATTGCCTGTTGTTGGTCTTTTTTTGTCCCAGGCTGCTCCGTTTTCTAAAGGCAGGGGTGAAAGTGAGGTATCAAAGACCTCATCTGATTTATTTGTCATTTTCTCTTTGGCAACAATACTTCAAGGAGGGTGGCATAACAGCATCCCCCGAAGAGAGGATGATCTGAATCCCGCTCTGTCATCTCCGCGGCAGAACCCAGGAGGAGGTGAACTGAAAGGAGCACGCTGAGTTGAAGATGAGCTTCCTCTCCATCACAGCTGAGCCCAAATGAAACTGAAAGGTCTTCACCACGGCTCAAGATGGACAGCCTGAGATGAAAAAACGACTTCCAATTTCAGGTAGTGTGAGGTAAAGGGGCTTATAGTCCAAATGCAAATAATATGAATAAGACTGTGGTTTGAGGTAAAGTAAGGCCTCTGAGACGTAAGTGTCCTAAACTGGCCTTGGCCTCTATTCTGTCCCAGAGGTGATAAAGCAAAGCTGCGACCTTTCATTTGAAACTCCCTCGTACAGGTAAATGTCATCTCTGGTTTATCTGGTTTCCCCGACGTTGTGCTTCCTTGCCACTATTCAATTTTCTAACTTGATAAAAGACATTTCATCAGGGCAAATACAATACGATGGTACATGCAGCGTTAATACCACAAATTAAGTTTCACAATAAAAGCATCTAGTTGAAACTCTTCGTAGTCATCATTCGTAGAAAACCCCAGGTAGTCTCGGTGATGAAGATGAGTTTGAAAACTAATTTTTCTCTCTGATTTATATGTGTATCTTCTGATTTTAGGCCACAGTTTCCCTGAATTTGAGTCATCTATGGTTTTTGACACATTTCTATGACAGACGGCCACATCTTAGAAGCAATTTTTGGATGAGGTCTGGGGGGGATGCCTAAGAGCCCCATTAGATCACAACCAGGTTAAAAATATGAACACGAGACGCCGCTGTTCTCATGCACCAACTGAGCAGCTCAGTTTTATTAATAACATATATATAATGCCAGTACTCCCCTGTTTTTGAACTTTTGGGGACCATGGCCATACAGTAGCCAAAGCCAGCAGTTCTATGGAAAACCCGGGACACAATGCAGCCTGGTATCACCAAATGGTGAGATAAACAACACGTCTATTTCAAGTGTTATGACTACAGCTTTTTCACTGTCCGCATGACTAACCCCTAACCCTGACAAAAACTGAGTTAAATGACATTATGACATTAAATGACATGCAACAAGCTGAAAATGCATAGACAGATAGAAATTGCTCCCAAACTAGGTCTCTGTCTAAGACTGAAATCTGGGCAGAGATACTTAAGGACATTCCAAGAAAAGCCTCAGTACATATCTCAATACAGAGAGCATCACAGTTCATCAGACTGTGCGTCTCTTTGCATGACCTTTCATCCTTTAGGTAACCACTCCATACACTCAATATATGGTAGAGCACATCGGTGCAAAAGAATGCATGACCATCTAAGGGCAACAAATAGTGACACTAGACGATAGCTGACCAATCAATGGGATCCTCTGTTGCTTACACCTCAGATAAGGATTAAAATTCAGCAGTATTTCTAAGAAATAAGATGTAAGAGCACTTTCTCACAGTTTTATCTCACCTATCAGAGCTGTGCTTTTATTCTAACACTGGTTATAGTGCTAGCAGTGCAAATATCTTTCTTTTTGTGTGTGTGTGTGTGTGTGTGTGTGTGTGTGTGTGTGTGTGTGTGTGTGTGTGTGTGTGTGCGTGTGTGTGTTGCATCAGGCAGCTTCAAGGACAGTGAATCCCCAGTTTCCGGAAAAACCCTTTGCTCAACAGTATTATACAAAATGTTTCTTTTTTTCTTTCACCTTCAATCTGTTATTTTTGTCCTTTGTCAACGAGACTGATAGAAACCCAGATGTGGGCTGACATCACAGTATGAGCGTAAAGTAAGAGTTGGCGAGTGGGTGGCCAGGTTCCCCCAGGCTTCTCAGGCAAACCTTTTGTTCTTTCCTGGCAACAAATGGTAATTAAATCCTCCCCAGCACAATGAATCTAGACAGGTTAGGTAATCCATGTGCAGTTGTCTTTCTTCCCAGCCGGAGCCATCCACCCTGCATTAGCTGACTCAACCTAATCAGTGCTGCCTTGGTACACTGTGAGCTCTCTTGCTAAATGCTTGCGTATCCCAGGCAGTGGCCTTTGCACTGCTGCCTTTTTAGCCCAGGGATATTATTAGTTTGGACTAAAGGTGTGATATGTAACTTTTATGCATTAAAATCTCTAAAACGACTAGACCTATGTTATATATTTTGTTGAGTTGTGTACTTCAGTGGTGTCATATCCCCTTTTCCTCTTTGTCTGCCAGAAGCATCAAAATAGACTTTATCCGGTCTCAAGCCACTTTTTTAAGATACACTTTTTAGGTCTTGGTCGTTTTTTAACTGTATATTTGAACTGGATTAAGGATTTTAGCCGTCAAACTTATTAGCGAGACAAGCTAATGTTAGCAGCAATTTGGCTCCCAGCCCCTCTGAGACTTCCTTTGTCTGCCAAACAACATCAGAGAAACACTGATTTTTAATGTGAAACTGCTTTAGTCAGTGGTTTTATTGGATTTAATCACCTGCTCCATTTGTTTGCTATTGAAGAAGACCTCTGAGGATAATTCGGCTCCTGATAAAAACCCCCTGAACAAGTGACGATGAAGGAATCCTAACTGCGAGAAGCTGACTAACTGACAATGACGGCAATTGTGGTGAAGACATAAACTCCTGTGATTCCACGCTACTTTGTGACGTCATCCAGTTTCGTCTTTTCTTATTGTTTTGGTTGAGAGAGCCCTAGTGGCAGAAAATTCACTTCATGGCTAATTTGTTATTTTGTCAATGCCTTCCAAAACACCCCATGTGACTGTCATTAGTATCGGTGTTTTCTCATCTTCCAACTCTATAGTTACGGTCAGTATAAGCTTTGGCAACTAAACATCTTGATTGAAGGTGAGGAAAAAGTCATTATAATTAATAAAGACAAAAAAAATATTGACTGTTGGTAGTAGGTGTCTATTTCCAATCACCTAACCACATCTCTTTAACTTTTGCATCTGAGACACAATCATCACTCACACAACAGCAAAAGGTCGCTTGTCAGGAAAACATGCAGGTTGTTTTTAAAAATTTAACCAAATGACTGAAACCATCATTTTTCTGGAAATCTAATTTAACTCCACTTTTTCTTCAAAAGATCAGTCTGACGATATTCTATATTTTTCTTATTGTCAGAAACTATGGATCGATCCTGCTAACAAGTATTTCCTGTGTATCCAAAGCCTGTTATGATTTATCCCTCTGTGCTGTGGAGCTCCAATGCTATAAAACTATAAAAACACATCAGTGGGCCGCACTATTACGCTGGGTGACATGTTCCCTTTTTTTCGATGAACATGGGCTCTGTGGTTTGCGTCGCTCAATCCCACATACACCATTTTGCCCCTGTAAATATCCATTAGTGCACCATATCTGCTACTGAAAACAGTCCCCAACACGAACAGTATTGACTCCTGCTTAAAGCTACAGCGTCAAGTTGTTTTAGCAACTAATTTAATGTCTTTACATATACTGTATCTACTGATAGACGTCTTCAGTAGTGACCATTAAACTTGAGGCTGAGAGTCATCGGCAGGCTGAGAAAGCAGGGAAGTATTGACAGATGGACAAACACACTGCTGGTTTTGGTCTTTTCATGGGATTTTTTGGACAGTAACAAAATATAAAATGTTGCTAATCTTATCCTTTTTGGTTAACTCGTGGAATAATGTATTTGACTTTGGCCACTTGGGGGCAACAGAAACAACACACCATTGACATATGGTTGACTTTGATGTTGATGTAGCGACAGAGTAACAGTTTCTGAGGTTGCTTCTAAGCATTTAGACAAATGACCAAACCAACATCAACAACGAATCGATCTTACCAACAAGTATTTCCTGTGTACTCAAAGCCTGTTATAATGTATCCCTCTATCCCCTGCCATAGAGCTCCATTGCTATAAAACTCTACCACATCAGTGGGCCGCACTATTGCATTGGGTGACACGTTCCTTTTCTACAATGAACATGGGCGCTGTAGTTTCAGTGCTCAATCCCACATACACCATCTTGCCACTGTAAATATCCATTAGTGCACAGCAGTTATGGAGCCATGTTATTATTCAATCGGAGTCATGTGCATGTTAGCTAGCGGTTAACCAGCTAGTTACCAACTTTGTCTGTCTGCCGCTCGGTGCATAGCAGGTAGTTACAGTAGGAGATCAGAATATTAAACTTGTGGGTTTCCCATTGTCACATTGTTTTCAGTCACTTGATACGTTGTTATAGTGAAAATGATGATAGCCTCTTCAAGCATTTTCTTACCAGTTCCCTCTGTCAAGAATAATTTAAAATAGTGAATTAGCCAGTTTGATCATGAGGAAAGGAATGCTGACATGAATGTCACTGCTTGCCCGTATAATGTGTTGTAATGAGCTGTAGTGCACTGAGCTTTGGGTTATTGAAGAATATCAGTCTTAGCCGCTCTAAATGTGATACTGTAAATGTAGTTGAAGAATAGAGGTCACTGATGATTGCTTCTGTGCTGATTTAAGATGAACAGGTCAAGAATCCATTAGAATTAAATGCCGTGTCCTAATTCTTTTTACTTTACTAATCTTAAACTAATATTGAATAAAAATTGCACTTGAATCCTCTATAATGGGTCAATCAGAGTAAGTAATTATTTCTGGTTAGATACCAAAACATTTTCTCAGCATTTCAGTCTCTCTCGCTCTCTCTCTCTCTGAATATCCATCTGTGCGTCATCAGTCATGTTTGAAGTGGCTTCTTTGGTGAATCTAACCGCTTCTTAGATTTGTTATTCAAGTCACATTCTATCTTACATTTCTTAAAAACCCCAAATAACATTTGACGACAAACCTTTTTATTATTATTAGAGGGGAGTAAATTTGCCATTAACAGAGCTGATTTTTATCCGTCACACAGCCCCCCCTCCCCATTTGGTCTCACTTCTTCGAAACCCCCATGGCTATAGACTTATGAAATGGGTGCAATACAATGTCTCCACTGTCATTTGGGTGGAGTGCTGGAGGTGCTTTAATGCTCTAATTCCTGTATTGGTTCCGGTGGCTCAGTGTCTTGTTGAGCATCATACTCACAAAAACAGATATTATTATGAATGATTCCTGTTTTTATCTCAGCTTTAATCAGCTAAACTTCTCTATTTTGGATATTCTGAGAGCTGTGAAGCGGTGCAAGTCATGCGTTAGCGTCGTTACCATTCTTCAGTCACGTGTTTCCTTTGATTATCTAATGTCCATTTAATCTGTATTATATGACAAACAAATCCTAGATAAGCAACCTGCAGCTCAGCCATATGGGAAACGGTCCCGCTTCAGCTTTATTGTGTCGAGCAGCTGGCTGTACATCCAGCCTGCTTACAGTAATATAATTAAACAAAGTGAAGACCGCATTTCCTTCCCATCATTCCCTGGAGTGGGCACCTTTTATCACAACCATAAAGAGGCTGAGGGTGATCGTGTTTGCCACCAGAGAGGTGCTTCTTCAGCCTGCCTATTTCTTCAATTATGTCTTTGTCCCTGGTCCATGGTCCTGCTTTTCACAAAGGAGCAGAGGCTAAGAAGCAATTTGACGACACATGATGTTATTAGCAAGATCATTACATTATATCAGACACACACTGACTGATTCAAATCTTTATTTATACAGGAAAACTTACAAAGGGCCTGCTCTGTTTAGCAACACGTGGTGACATGATAGAACAAAATCTAAGGTAATAAAAGACTAAATATGACAATTGACAATATGACAAAAATAAATATCACAAAAGAGTCACATTCAACTGGTGTTGATGTTTTGATGAAGGAAAGCTGTGAACCGAGTGCAAATGATCTAAAAGCAGACGTCCCTGAGCCCCAATCCACAATACTAAATATATACACAGATAGACAGTGGGTGGAGGTTCATTTTCAGCTTGCATGTGTGTAAGTGAGTTGTTTTTGAAAGAGAAGGATCAAAACAAGACACTGAACGATTCACTGTGTTTTCAGGGGCATGCAAAAAAAAAACATGGCAGAGAATGTCAGCGGCTTTTATCATTTGACAGTAATTTCCCAGCCTCGTCCTTGCACACACACTCACACGCGCGCACTCACACACGCGCGCACACACACACACACACGCACACACACACACGCACACACACACACGCACACACAGCCCCCCTTTTTTTCTGACTTCATCCTCTCTCTCTCTCTCCCTCACTTTCTCCTTGTCCCTTTCTCTCTCTCTCTCTCTCTCTCTCTCTCTCTCTCTCTCCCTCACTCTCCACCCCTCTGTGATTGGCTGAGCAGGCTGATGACACATCAGAGGCAGGGGAGGTAGGGCTATAAAACCTCTGCTCTGGCTCTGCTCAAACTCACAGACAATCTCGCTCACAGCCGAGCTCCACTAAACGGATATTAACTGCCACCCGACTGAGACCACCACCACCACCACCACCACCATCCCCACCAGCTCCAACCTGCTGCTGCTATGTGTAAAGGACTAGCATCACTTCCTACCTGCTGCTTGGAGAGGTACATGAAGCTTCATGCAAACAACACTCACATGTCGGATGGATTTACAGGATGTGAAAGCACAGCTGCTTTTAATTTTGTGACTCTGTACATGTGTGTGTGTGTGTGTGAGCGTTTGAAAAGCTAGAGGAGGATTTCAGCTTTAGATTAGTAAATTGAAACTTTGCCTTCAGCCTGAACTTAATCTGTGCTTCAGTGTTTAATCTTTTATCTAACCTGTTCTTCTTTTTCTGACAGGGCCAAGGAGCTGAAAGCAAGGCTGGGAAGCATTTTGCAAAAACCCAACTGGAATATATCCTGCTGCAAAATAGGGAAAAATAAGTAAGCATCAACACACACTGTGCTTTACTTAGCAACCAACATATTCTACATTTATTGTCACTGTGTGCGTGATTGAAAGTCTATGTTGAATCTAATCACACTTCATCTTTTCTCAGGCCAACACTGGAGGAATGCCTTAAGTGGAAGGAGTCCTTTGAAAAACTCCTGTCCAGCAAATGTAAGTAAACATTTAGATTTCTTGCATTTCTTTTTTTGACACACATAAAAAAAAAAAAAAAATTTAAAAATGTGCCTGCAAATGCCAGTAAACGTGCATTATACACACACTCGAGGACACGTGCAGCCCTGCAGGACTGTAATGGACCATAACTAATCAAATTTGCCCTCTCTCCTCAGATGGACTGTGTGCCTTCACAGCCTTCCTGGTATCTGAGTTCAGCGAGGAGAACGTCGCGTTCTACTTTGCCTGCGAGGATTACAGGACTACAAAGTGTCCTGAAAAACTACCCGCTAAAGCCCAGAAGATCTACAACGAATTCATCGGCAGTGAAGCTCCAAGAGAGGTAAGATATATCAAAAAAAAAAAAAAAAAAGATATAAGTCTGAATCCTTAACATTCCTCCTCAAAATAGACAAAAATAAACTAAAGACTAATATGTTCTGTCGCTTTGTTCCTCTTTCTAGATTAACATCGACCACGAAACCCGTGACATCACCAAAGCCAACATGCTGGCCCCCTCAACATCTTGCTTCGATATGGCCCAGCACAAGATCTACATGCTCATGGCCAAAGACTGCTACCCCCGCTTCCTCCGCTCTCCAGCCTACAGGGATCTAGTGTGCCAAGCCAAACCAGGCGCCAAGGCCACCAAGCAGCCCCAGCAGGAGAAGAAGGCGTGAGGTCGAATCTCTCCATGAGCCGATGAAGGATTGTTTCGCGGTCGCCTTAAAAGGTAGAGAAGGCAAGAGAGAGAGATGTTGTGGCGTTGCGGCTGCTGCATCGCGGAGCCGGGACGCTGATGATGCTGATGCAGACGCAGAGGTCGTCATGAGATGAGAGCGTGCGGGTTGGGTTCTGCAGACGCCGTCTCTCTCAAGATGAGGAAGGATGGAAGCTGGAGCAAAAGCTGGAGGTCGATGCCTTAAAGTGGACTGTTGTGTGAATACAGTTCGGACAAAGTCAAGAGAGAAAGTAAAAGATTGAGTGACAATCAAGCAGGAGAACTGGGAGAGGCACTTTTCTTTGCCATTAGGCAAATGTTGTTGTGGTTGTGATGTACAATGTCCTTCTGTCAAACTTGTACACTGTTTGTGAACAGGCATGTACTTCACGAATTTGTATTTATTTGTATTTATTTGTCTGTAATATATTTGTTGAATTTTTACCAAACAAAACTGAAAACAATGTGCAATTTAATTTATAATATTATCATATTTATATCACTGTTGTCTTTTTTTACGTACCAGCAAATAAACTAAATTATTTGAGAAATAAGGTGTGAAAAAGTGTTGTCTTCATTGAATAAAATCGTGGTTTAAAATTGATTTCAATTTCAGGGATATAAGATGAGTTTCTGAGGAGAGCCATATTCTTATGTGAAACACAGGACCACTAAACATTTCACAGTCTAGACCGTGGGTATCTTTACCCTAGTAACCCTAGCAACATCAAATGTCAACAGATTTAGGTGAAGCTTGCCCAGACCGTGCATGTTTAAATACTCACATTACCTCATATAAAAAATGACAATGACATATTTGCTCTCCGTTATGAGAGGCATTCTGCAGCCGGTGTTGTGTTCATCTGTTATTCACCAAGGAAACTGTGTCATAAAGGACTCGGGACTATCACAGCATCCGCCCGCTCAGGCTTTTGTCCCATATCGTGTGAATGAGAAAGAGCTTTCTAGCAAACAGGAAGCGCGGAGAGAGGTTGTGACAGCATTAACGTAATAGGAAGAGCAATAAAACTTCATTATTGCCTCAGTGACTGTTTGCGCTGGCCATCAACTTCAGGTAATAAATGACAGCGAAGCTGCTACCATAGCTGGAGTGCGTCCACTGCTGCTGTCTGCAGAGCGAGCGTGTGGACATAACGCATAACACAGGGATGATACAGACCCCGTCCAAAGCCTGTAGTTACGTAATAACGCCATCGATTAAAGTGATAATGCTGGTTATCTGATTTGCCCTCATTAAAATGCTAAATATTGTAGTTAAAGATTTGGTAAAGTGCATTTCTGCAGCAGGTTGAGAACAAACTGTGGCTGAACGTCTGCTTTGTGTATTCAGATGTCATCAGTGAAGAGCGGAGCCAGTGTCAACAGCTGTTCCACAGGCCTGGTGCATATGAACGTCTCATAATGCTGGCTCACTCTCCATAGTAACCCCACGGACATTTTTATCTAGATTACAGACAGTCATGACGATGACCAGTTGAAGTTTTACTATATAGAGAATAGTGTTGCAGGGGACATGCGACAGGCGTTCATTCAGTTTTTAAGACTGGGAAAATATTTAAACCCAATCATCTCAACCACTTGTTTGGAAGAGAAGAAGAAACACACTTGGAATGTTAGTTAAGATCACGTATTTCATTTTTCAACTTTATGTGTGAATGTGTGTGTGCGCCTATATCACATATGAGTATCTTGAATCAAAGGCATTAAACTGCTGTTGTGCTGCATTTCACAGTGTGTTTGTCTGTGTGTGTGTGTGTGTGGCTGGCATTGGACAGGTCGCCAGTCTATCACAGGGCTGACATATAGAGACAAACAACCAGTCATGCACACATTCACACCTATGGTCACTTTAGATCTATTAACCTAATGTGCATGTCTTCGGACTGTAGGAGGAAGCCGGAGAACCCGCAGAGAACCCACAAAAATACATGGAGAACCCAGAACTAAATAGTTTTGGTTACAGTCAGTGCAGTTTTGAGGTATCTATCTCAGAGATTTCTGCCTCCCCCTCAGTTCAGTGGAAGTGAGCTGAACGTAATTTGTAAACGGCCTTCCAGAAACACTAAACCACAAACCAGCCGCAAACCTCACTGTGAACAGTCTTCATTGGGACTATGTTTCTCTTAAGATGAATTTCCAGTGGGACTACATGGGAAGAAATGTTTTTCTTTGGGTAAAACAGACCACCAGTTCAGCCAGTTCACCCAATTCAGTCTGATTAACAGTCTAATCAATATTGAAATGTAATTTAAACACTTGCTGTATGAGATTCAGTCTCTCGCATAGTCACTTTTTCCACTACCTACAATTTGAGAAACTTTATAAGACAGTGTGTAGCCCACCCTGACATCTTACCCAGGCAGCGCATGACTCTGGCTCCCACCTCCAAACACTTAATATCACGTTTTTGTAACTCCCTGTGAGAGGAACATCTCCTCTGAATATCTCAATGATGTACTGGTAAGGCAAATGCCTCTTGAGCTTTGGGGGAAAGGGCTAAGCTGAATTAAGCATTGCTCATACAATTTAAAACTACGCAGCATCTAAACTAAAGGTCAAGCTGAATAAGATTCACCCATCTGTTTCCCCCAAATGTGACCGATGTGAGTTCGAGGAAGGGACTTGAACTCATAAGTGCATAATATCTGGGGGGAGATATTACAGCGGAACAGTGTATTACTTGGAAAGCAAGTAGCCCCTGACTGAAAGTTTGAATACTGGGCTGTTCTGAATACAGCTTTTCAGCCACCATATGAGAGTCAACTGGGTCTCATGTTCAGCATGGCTGAAGCCAAAAGGCTTATTTTGAGGGAATGGAAATCTTCATCTCCTCCTTGTTATAAAAATGGCTGAATGATATGATTTCCTGTTTATACTCTGAAGAGATAAGGTACTGTATGTCTAACTTCGCCTTTAAGTTCGCAAAGATTTGGGGACCCTATGTGGACCCGTGTCTAACAAGTGCATTTATGCAGGTCTATGTCCTGAGAAACTTGAATTGAACATCCCACACATTGCTCTAACTGTCTACAACTATGTGTTTGTCTGTTCATTTATTATCTGTCCTTCTTGGTGACTGTTTCTTAGTAAATACACAAACACACAAATGCTGTATGAGTGGTACACTGATGTCCTCCAACAAGGCAGACATTATGAAAAGTCACTACAGTTTTAGCCACATGCTGTTAATGCCAAAAGGAGCGCAAAGGACAAATAACACACTTGTACCATTTTTAGCCACAATTATGCTCATGAGTGGCGCTGGGTCTGCTCCAAGCTAACACTCAGCTGACCCCTCACTCCTCAGGGTAGGATGTTCCAAAACACAAATGTTGTTCCAGGACACAGAACTGAACTAGTTTCACGTTGTGTTTCCAACTTTAGACATGACAGTTATGTTTTCAACAACTACGTGTTCTGTGCTAGAAGTCAACAGATTCAAAGTGCGTGTGTGTGTGTGTGTGTGTGTGTGTGTGTGTGTGTGTGTGTGTGTGGGGTGGGGGTGGGGGGTTCTTGGTTCTTATGAAGATGATTTATCTAACAACCATCCTATTGTGCTGTGTGCTGTACGTCTGTGACATCTAGTGGTTTGATTTAGTAATAACTACATTTGCCTTTAACTGGAAATATGGTCAGTCAAACATCACGTTTTTGTTTTCGAACCTGGAGTTTGGGAACAAAGATGAAAGTAATCAAACCAAAAACTGACATTTTGTAAAATAATAAAAACATTTGCCTCTTTGATTTCAAATGAAACAACCCAAGAAAGACAAACTTTGTCCTCTGTTGCTCACAAACCAAAACATGTGATGAGTGGTCACAAGTAGATATTCAAGAAACTCCCATCAGGCGCTCTTTGTTATTAAGTGTCTTTATTTAATCAGGCAAACTGCTTAAAATGGTTGAAGTGATTTGTTGACGAGGATGCCCTGTCCCGCCTGAGTGCAGGGTGTCGGCTTCCCTCTCAGCACTAGGGGGCAGTGACAGGTTGTGAATAAACTTGGGCACAGTCCCTTGTTTTTCTCTCGTCCCTCACCTCAAACTAGAAAACCTAAATCACATGTTGAGCCAAGTGAGTAGCACAGACTTAAAAATCACCAAGGTCATGGGAGGAGGTTGACGAGGTGAGGATGGAGGTTTGGGATGTTCTTCTCTATTCACTTTTAAAAAGCAATGATGCTTTTGAAGTTATGAACATATGTACATATATTGAATTTCCATACATGAAGTTATGTACATATGAAATAAAAAAGATCATCATACAAAAAATCATACATGAAACCTATTAGAAATTGTATGTCTTGCCCATACAAATATGAAAGTATGCTTATATTGTTGACATATGTTATGTAAATATATATATATTCATCCCAAAGCCTGTCAATATATGTTGATATTATATACAGCAGGCTCCAAAAGTCTGAGACCACTTTGATGTTAAAATTAATAAGAAATTAATGACATATTACATATATCTAAGCATATTGAATTTATGTGCACGTTGTTTAAACTTGCATATAAAATATATATTGTTAACATATATGTTGACAAGATGCTATGCCATATAAAAATTCATCATAGATATTTTTAATACATGTACATATACAAATTTTACTATGGGTGTTTCATATAGGTGACATATATATGGCAACATCACTCTAGATATATGGTCATATAAGACTTCAATATAAAAATATAATCAATATAATTAAGTGGGGAAATGAAACATAATTCTGAACAACAAACTGGACTGGACTCACAACACCAAAGCATTTGATAAAAAAGGACAGAGCAGGACGTATCTGCTACAGACACTCAGGTCTTTTGGAATAGAGGGGACACTCCTGAGGACCTTTTTATGACTCTGTGGTGGCATCAGCCGTCTTCTACGGTGTGGTCGGCTGGGGCAGCAGCATCTCGACTGCTGACAGGAAGAGAGTGAAGAAGCTGATCAGGAAGGCAGGTTCTGTTAGGACAGGCCCTTGACCCAGTGGAGGTAGCAGGCGACAGGCTCAGCTATCATCCCTGTTGGAAAACATCTCCCACCCACTCCATGCAGGACACACTAACAGCACTGAGCAGCTCATTCAGTAACAGGCTGCTGCACCGCAGGTCTTTCCTTCCTGCTGCCGTCAGACTGTACAACAAACACTCTACTCAGTAGATCACACACACCAGGAACTGACAGACTCACCATGTGCAATAATGAGCAATAAGTAACACACACCATCCATGCAATATACCTCATATGCTGCTATTTTGTAAACCTTTGTAAATACCTATTGTATTTATTATATTATTATCTATTACCCATCTTTTTAAATATTTCCTACAGGCATTTTATAGTTTTTATTTCTTTTACTGTCCACTTTGCTGCTGTGACACTGCAAATTTCCCCAGGTGTGGGACTAATAAAGTAATATCTCAACTCATCTTATCTCATCTTAAACTAGACTTAAATTGAAGGAGATGTTCATTCATTTCTGACCCTATGATGTTTATTTTAGAGTTAAGATTTGGAGAGTGAAGTTTATTTGAAGTAGAAACGAACATGAAAAAAGAAAGATGTGCTCCATCTCCTAAATGTCAGTTACATCCCTGATGTTAACGGAGCCAGTGCGCTGAGAAGGACAGACTGTATGTTCATCATGTCGTCGGCCATGATGGTATTTATCACATATGGCTGTGCTGAACCCAGTGACCCTGAGTTTAAAATAGGTGCAGAGAACACACAGTGTTCTGCGTGCATCTTAAAGGATGAGGCGCGACCCCCCCTTGGTGGTCATTAAGACCAGATCAGATATGGAGTGGATGACCCAATGTGCACATTCCTCCATCTCTCCCCCAGGACTGGCTGTGCATCTCCCCAATGCAGACGCACCTCAGTGTGGCCTCAGGGCTCCCTCACATCCCCTCATGTGAGCCTACTGAGCAAAAACAATATTTTTGGTGCCATTCTTCATGTTGTTGTGTCAGGGCAGACATCAAGGAGCAGGACAGGAAGGGAAGAGAAGAAGGGCAGTAGGAGAGGAGATGGAAGGAGGAGAGGATTCGCGATAAACATATTAGACGAGTGGGCGAGAACAGAGGGAGACAAGAGGAGGGAACGAAACGGCAACAGCACATTACACTCCAAGCGTGGGAAATCTCCTGGTGTGGGTCCCCAGTGAAAAGGGAAAACTGTGCTATCTAGTGACTCTGAGTTCCTCAAGGTTCACATCCTCTGTCCGTCCGCTCAGGATCACACTCAGGCCCGGGAGAAGAAAAAAAACAAAAAACACACAGCTTCACATGCTGAGTGCTTGTTTCGTCTTTCATTTTCATTATCAAAGCACCATTTAAAGTCAAGCATCACAGTGAGTGTTATATTTTGTTAGATACTGTATGATTGAAATATTCATATAGCGATGGCTCTAGAAAGTGTCATCAACACTG
Source organism: Seriola aureovittata (assembly GCF_021018895.1). Classification (NCBI taxonomy): domain Eukaryota; kingdom Metazoa; phylum Chordata; class Actinopteri; order Carangiformes; family Carangidae; genus Seriola; species Seriola aureovittata. The sequence continues at coordinate 24,326,162 of NC_079369.1, forward strand.
TGAGTGGATTAAGAATCACACGTAGATGTTTTATTTGAAAAATTTTCCAACTTCCTTAGACTATGGTGAACAGCATTGGTTGTACTATAAGTAGGTACAATAAGTAAGAAAGAGTTTTGATACTTAAGGGAATTACTTAAAACAGTGATTCCCAACATCTACACTTTGCCCCTTATCGTGTTTCAGACGTCTGCTGAGGGTAATTGAGCCTGTAAACTTCTCAGATGGTTTCAATTTAATAACCCAAGATTAAATGAGGTGAACTCATCCAATATTTCAAATGTAAATACAAAAGTATGTAGCAAAAGTTAGTTTTCTCTTTTATCACTCATCTCATTACACCTCAGCTTTATCCTGAGACCCCTGGAAACCGCTGGACCAAACTACCACACTATCTACAGCAACACTGAAATGCTGCCTATGCAATGATGCATCAGAAACACTTGAATAATGTTATATTTAATATCAAAAGGACCAAGAATATGCACTTGTAGTTTTGAAACCTAAAGTAAATTCTGCTGATAATAGTATTTGAATGCCAAACTTTTCCTTGTAATGGAATAACCGAGTAAACAGTAAGTCCTGTCCATGCGGCTGCACATTTTGCTCATAACAAGGCGACGCCTGCGCAGTTCTATTAACTCCAACTATACACAATTAGACAAATTAGCAGTAGACAAAGAACAAATATTTAGGTAATTAAATTAAGATTAGTAGAGGGAGAAGTGATTAAAGAGGGAAACAAAAGAATATGCCAACATTAAAACACACTAAAACATCTGTCACACACACTCTTGTTTAAAAATGTCCTCAGACAGAGATATCCACTGTATCAACATGAGGTAACTCAGCTGACTTTGGATGGAAGAGCAGTTCAGTGTTGCTGCATATAAATCCACATAGAGGTTTAGATGACTTGTTCATGTCAGCTATTGTTTTTATATACTGTATTTCTCACCCGGGGCCGACCGTCACACTGTGTTCCAGCTCTGCACTTATTTCACTGGGAATTTATTCATCTTATTTTTTTCAAGTGTTTTTCTCTCATCACTCTTCTAAGCTCTTGAACGCACATCTGCCAGATCTAATCGCATGTGTTTTACCAGAATGCCAATGTTGACATATTTCTTTTGCAGACGCTTCAATAATCAGGACCAGATGTTTACACAATAACAAAAGCCCGGCTCGCAACACATCATCTCCGGATTCAGAGATGTTTCATTCACTCACAATAAACTGTGACGTGTTTGCTCATATTTTCAGGATTTACTACTCCGCTTCTCCATTGCTTTGTTCTCTCTGGCTCAAAAGCCAAGTTTTATCATTAAAATTTGAACCAGGTTGGAAAGTCGCCCCATTTTTTTCGAAGCGGGATCAGACTTTGAGTTCAGACAAGGCCAAAATGTTAATGAAATGTATGATGAATTTATCTTTTGTTAGCCCCCCCCCCCCCCCAAAAAAAAAAAAGCAAAGTTATGTAATGTGACAAAGGTCAAAAGTCTGGAAAATCATGATGGGATATAACACATAATCTGTATCGGAAGAGGAACAGGGTCCAAAGCTCACTGATGAGGACACGTCAGCAGAAAAAATGTTAAACTGCAGCTTAAACCAGTTCATTCTGGTGTGGTGTTGTAAAGTGGATTTCGTTTTATCTTTTATTTTTTTTAATGTTTACTTTCATAGGTCTACCTTCCTTTACTTCAGATAAAAACTCACCATCTGGCCCCATATTTCTATGATAATGATGTCAATCATCTATCACTGCTCCCTGTAAATAAATAAAGCAGGGTTGGAGCTGCTCGCTTCTCTTTCATAGAGAATTTATCAGGTTTGGCAGGTTGTAGCTTACCAATGCCAATACCACTAATTTCATCTCTTCTATGTGTGAATATTATATACACTGAACAAAAGTATAAACACAACATTTTTGGTTTTGCTCCCATTTTACCTGAGTTGAAATGAAAGATCTAAGACTTTTTCTAAGCACACAACAGACGTCTCTCTCTCAAATCCTCTTCGTTAATGTGTTTAAAAGTGTGTTAGTGAACATTTCTCCTTCGCCAATTATCCGTCCACCTGACAGGTGCGTCATATTAAGATGCTGATTACACAGCATGATTATTGCCCAAGTGCGCCTTGGGCTGGTCACAATAAAAGGCCACTTTAAGATGTGTAGTTTTATTTTGGGAAAAGACATGTATTAGATACTGAACTATGTGACTTGGGCTACAGATGTGCTTTTTGTTTGGGGGGGGGGGTTGTAAAGAGTTGATCAGTTTGTTAATTGTGAAATATTGGACCACTCCTCTTCATCAATGGCTGTGCACAACCTGCTCGCTGGGTGACATGTCTGGTGGCGACGCAGGCCATGCAAGAAGTGGGATGTTTCAAGCGTCCGGGATTTGGGGCAATAGAAGCAGATGAATGGCACGAATGTTCACCTCAGCATCTCGTCACGGTATAGTCTGTGTATGTATCTTTTGTGTTTATAGAAAAAAGTTTTGTTCACATTAGCTGAATGGATCTGTCACGTTATAAACTACATGCAACAACAACAAGGTGACACAACTTCACAGGAAGTCACTGAATGGAGAATATACTCATGGTATGTATGTGGATACGACTGTCCCCAGATTATTGTGTACTTTTGGTCTGAGGCTGTTTTTCATGATTTGGGTTAAGCCTCTGTTCCACTCTTAATGCTAACACTTAGTGATCCTCCAGCTCAGCCCAGTATTCCTAGGAATTAAATACATATCGGACTATTCCACACTGAATAATTTATGTCAAATGCCAGTGTTCAGTGCAAATGTAGAATGCCCTTTTATGTATCAAGGCAAAAGGGAAGGGTCTAGAGGTTGGTTGGGTGGACGGGCAAGTAGCACATCTGGATTTCATGAAGGAAACCAGAGTTAATGTCTTGTCACAGACCAGCAATAAACATTAGAGTTTATTTCAACCGTAACCACAATCTTTCCCCAACCTCCCCTAATCTCTTAAAGTGTTTTAGTTGTCTAACCACAACTCAACCCTACCTTACTTTATTTGGCATATCCATGATCTTGTCAGGGTTAGGGGTTAGGGTTGGGATTTTCTTTTCCCTCTGTGTTTTCCTTGTGTGTGTTCTTTTTCCTTGGTGTTTCCCTTTCCCTTGTCTCTGTCTCCCCCATCTGGTTTGTTTGCATATGTCCCCGTCGGGGGGGGGCGTGGCTCCACATGGTCTCCAGGACACCTTGGCACACCTGCAACTAATCATCTCATCACAGTCACTACAAGAACCCCTGGCTTTCCTCCACTCCTCCCAAGTTTGTTCGGTCTCTCACACGGTATAGTGATCGGCCAAACTTTACTACGACTAGTATTCTAGTGTGTGATTTTTTTGCTTAGTCTAGTTATCGTTTTGCTTATTGCCTTTTTGTCTTGTCCTGTCTGTGCCCTGTGTAACCAGCTCCTGTCAAGGAATCACTGCCACACCACGCCTGTCTACCTGAGTCTGCCAGTCTCTCTAGCCACGCCACTCACCTGCTGCCACTCACCTGCCATCTTCAGCCACGCTCATACATCCAGCCTCCCTTTCCCCTTCATCTCCCTTGTGCTACAATAGGGGGAAAAATAAAACTTTTATTTCATTACCATTTCAGAGTCTGCATTTGGGTCCAAACATTCCACATTCAGCCCTTAACAGATCTTTCCCTAAATGAATTGTGGTCACCATGTGTAGGAACTATAGAAGATGAGAAGTTTTGAACGTAATGAGAGTTGTCCAACTTTGTGGCCACAGTTTGATTTGGACCCCATCCGACAACTTTGGGATGAACCATAAATAAAGATGGACGTAGCCTCTCTGATGTCACCCAAAGGTTTATGAACAGCGGTTTTGAAGCTCACAGTGAGCTGCTCTACCATTGCCATCTTGGTAGTGACTGACTCTGCCCCTTACTCCCAAATCCAAAAAAGGGCAGAGAGGAGGGGGCGTGTGTGGAGTGAACTTCAGTTCGTGCCGGTTTGTGGCAGGCATACGCTCACCCACTTGTCACTCAAAGCAGCCGCACGCTCAATTATGCAGAACTTTAAGCCTTAATAAAATTGAAATGGGTGAGTTGTATAAAAATTCACCCTCTGTACAGATTAAGCTATAGACCAAAGCTTGTTTTTTTTTTGTACCAGGCGGTAAACATGTTTATTTCTGCTGTAAAGTTGGACATTTTAACATGGGAGTCTATGGGGATTGACACACTTTTGGAGCCAGACTCTAGCGTTCATTAGAGGAACTGCAGTTTTAAGTACTTCTGTGTTGGCTTCATTTTTCAGCCCTGGAAGTTGCAGCTTGAACTGAAAGACCAACTGCAACCAGGTGTGATCATCCAACATTAATGCAGCCGGGTTCCAATGGTCTGTGGAGGCTGAATGAGATGGTGAAGAATCTTATTTAAGTGAAACTTTGAAAGAAGACCTCAGGAAATTCAAGTACATTGGTAATATTGCAAAATATTTCAGGGGACAGACGACTTTGAGACTTGAGTGGAAAGTCTGCTCCTTAGCCAGAGACAAAAGCCCCTCCCGCCGTCACTGTCTGAGACTGCATCATTGTTTGAGTTCCCATCTTCGAGTCCATTAGCAGCACATACAGCAAGATACACAACTTAGGCCTACATCATGTAACTCGGAGAGCTGGGAGGGCCAGATCAAACCTCCTCTTGAAGTGCTCCTCAGTGCATTAACCCTTCGTCAGTGTGAACATGACAAACACAATGTACGTGAGCTCCAGAGGCAACAGGCTGTTAAGGCTTCCCACCATGTGACTAAACACTTCTCTGCTCACTGGCTGCACACAGGACAGCACCAGCCAAGCGGTCACCTCAAACTGTTGCTATTTTCCACATCCTGGCTTGGTTTTCGCTTTCATGTTTGGTTTGGCTTGTTGTTATATTGCCAATTTTAAGGCTATTTGATCTGATTTGAGTCCACATCTCTGAAAACCAAACACACTCAGACTACAGGCTTCAACTTAAATGGCTTGTGATAATCAATGTTGTTTTAAAGTTGGGTTTATCTGATCTGATATTGATGTGGAGGTCTCTTAACTGTCAAAATACACAGGCATAACTTGTGCGGTTGGACACAGTGTTTCTCATACATTTCTCTTCCTGCACATGTATTTTCATGTGTTCTTATGTTGCTGTAATTCTTAAACAAAACCTGAGCTGCCACTGAATGAAATCAGGAATGAAATCCAAACTGTAGATTTATGAAAGCACACCTCGTACAGTTAAAGCATTAGGTCTACCACAATGTAATAAATCATATTTTCTATGCATGTAGCTTGGGCAATCCGTGTTACATAAAAAGCAGCCCAGCAATAGATCCATTGTTAACATTTTGCACTGACCTCTCCAATGGAAAATCCATCTAAACCAAGAATGCAATTTATTTCTCTAAGGTAGGAATGATAACGAATACATCATTGTTTATCCTTGGAAACCCCCCCACCCACCCCCACCAGCATTCAGGCCACAATTCTGTAACGGACAAATCCGCCATAATTCAAGAGAAAACAGTCATTGTAGCTCTTCTCTGCAACCCTTGTAATCGCCAGGTTCACCGGAAAAGCCTTTGCAAATAAACAACTTAGCGAAAACAATTAATGGTGCTGTGGGAAAAGCGATTTAATTTCCTCTCGCGGGCCGACGGACGGAGCACTGAGAAGCTGGACACCTCCTCGGTCACCCTGCCTCATGCCTGAGGCTCAGCATGGCGGCTTTAAGCAAAGAGAGAATGGTTGTTTGTAGCAGAACTGAGATTTTCTCCCAATTTGGATTTAGTCTGGCAGCAGTGAAGGGAAAAGTCCAAGGCTGATAATGTTTTTATAAAAGAAAACACTCTCATGAATGTGTCACGGCTTTAATTCAGTCCGTGCAGGGATGACCTCTGTGACCTCCTTCCCTCCCTTTCTGTCATCATACAGGCATGTTTGCTCTATAAGCACTTAGCAAAAATGAGCACCCTGGTTATCACAGCAGGGATGTTATATCCTGTGCGTTGGGCAATTAACTGAAGCGCTCACTGTTATTTTTTTGTTAATCAGTTCCCCAACATCTGTTTTCTCTTTGACTATACTAAAAGGAATGAATGTGCTGGATGTGATTGTATTTACATTGTATCAATAAATAGTTACACACAAATATGTACTAATTTTTGAGGCCAATATTTGCTATGCTGTTGTATTTGAATGCATTATATGTCAAGGTGTTAATGTGTCATTCTGCCCACCTTGCATGTGTATGGAGCAGAAAAAAATAAATGGACATCTCATAGGTTCATTATGGTAAAATTCAAACATGCAACCATTCCCTATACTTACTTTTGCTGTTCATGGTCTTGGGGGACTGGATATTGTCCAAGCATGTAATAGGCAAGATAGGTACGCCTGAACCATTTGCTTGAGCACTGACTGACAGAAAACACACAGGTAGCTTCCTTTTTCTGCTGTAAAGCACAATCTCTGATAACCAAAATGCCACATTTGGGAGGTTATTTTTACAGCATATGTTTAACTTTTTCTTGAAGCAGGGATAAATCACCTTTCGGTTTTGTTCGTATTCTTCTTCATCTAAGAGCTTTCATGTTGCAGCTCATTCATGAACACAGCACAGTACTCGCCACTTACTCCTCACTTAAGATGCTGATAATCGGTGGCTCCAGATGTCAAACTCAGGTCAGCAAAGATGTTTCTTTTTTCGGCACTAATGACATTCCTCTGTGGTAATCTGAAGTTCTCGGGCAATATTTCGTCAGACCTTCTTAGCTCCCTGAACTTAATGGGAAAGACGTTTTTATCTCTGGTTAAATGCCCCATTCAGCATGTAGCCAAGAGCTGGAATTAGTCCAGACTCCTTCAGCTCCACTCCTGTCTCCAGCTTCACTGCAGGGTACACAACATTAGCAATATTGACAATTTTGATCTGTTCTGGGAGCGAGCTACACTTTTTAAAAGGAACTGTTTACACCTGAAAGGACGGGGTTCTTGTGTGTTGTTTGCCAACATTCTTCACATCGCTATAATTAACCCAGATGTGTCTCTACTATCATCATCCACTACACTGACACTTGTAGGATAATTTGTTAGAGCTGGTCCACATTAGTGGTTTTCTCTGAATGAATGTGAATCTTTTATGTCTCAGATTACAAAGGTATTGTTTTTAATTAATTCGTTAAGTCTCGTGCAGGTGTCCTGTCGCGTCTCCTTACTGCTTATTCTGATGGTCATTTTTGCGAAGCTTCCTCCAACGCCTTAACCTCAAGCTCTTTCACGCAATAACAGCGCTCTGATGGTCAATTCTTTCCACACTATCTGTCTCTCTATCCTTGACCATATTGCTCATCTCAAATTGTGAAAGAAAACACTGAATCCCTCTCCATGTGTCAATGAAAAAACCCAGGTCCTCAAGAGAGAATGTAACTGTAAGTCTCCCTGGACATCCTAAAAAGTCACATGATCCACTATCAGACTGCATTTAAAAAGGCAAGATTTTCATAGTTTAACTTCCAGAAATGCCCATTACTCAAAATGTTATTGATGCTGTTGTGAGCGGTTCCACCAATTACCCTGAATTAGAAGAGGATTTTTTTTAAACTCTTTGTTAAAAAGGTTAACAACATTAAATCTCTGATTGTGTCAGACTCACAGGCCCTAGTATCTCCCCCTGCGTGCAGCCTTTGACACAGTATACCACATCCTTTTACAGCTTTTTGAAACTTGGGTGGGTCTAAAAGGGTCTGCTCTTTAATCATTACATTCATATTTGTCTTTATAGAAACTTTCACAGAGTTCCTCAAGGGTCAGTCTTGGAGCTCCTGTCCATTGACAATGAATAAGCTTAAAAAAAAAAAAAAAAAAACTTGGATAGCAACAACTGCAGAGAAAGAAGTCTCATACACAAAAATGAATGCAACTGATTATCTGCAAGATTTTGTAAACTAGATGTGTTTTGCCAACAGGAGCTTAAATTTAAGACATTCCCACCATAGCGTGTTGGCTAAACCTTCCAGCCTGAAGCATCAGGCGTTCTCAGGATTTAGAGTTCTCAGAACGGATCTGGGTTCAGCAAAGCAAATGGTAACAATAAGACCTTATTCTGCACTTACCACAGAACTCCTCGGATTCACACATGTACGTTCTTCTCCAAGGCACCCTGGCTTGCAGTGTTTAGCTCCCATTGTTAACCCTTAACCAGTGGGAATTGAACAAAATGTCATGAGGACCATCTGTGATCTCTATGATCTGAGCCAAGGAGTCGTAACAAAACTCAGATTAGCCCAGGATCGGCACTTGCTGGTATTTCTGGAATAATGTCAGACAAAGATTATGTTCTCCTTCATGTCTGGTAAAAAAATAAAAATAAAAAAAAAGACAGGAATGGAAGAAAGCAATACCACACTCATATGAAAAATAAATGATGATAGCGTAATGGAAACATAATGGTAGTGATGCAAATAATGTGCTCCCATTTTGAAAATGGAGTGTATAATGTCCCTGAAAGTCCAGGGTTGGAGGGTAGTAATCATAAAACTTGAACAGAAAAAGGGAAAAATAATTTTTTTTAAAACAGAAGTAGAAGCACAAACAAGGAATTTATCAACAATTTAGATCCAAAGAAAAGTACTTACAACAAAAACAACAGAAATCTAGCTTGCTATAAACAGAAGGAGAAGCCTGTCTAGATGTAGAGTTAATTTAAGCTAAAAATACAAATCAGGAAATAAACACTTGTAAACACCAGTAAGACTGATTTCAGCACACTACAACTGGAGTTAGCACCATGCAGCCTGAACGCTGCCAAATGGCATCACTGGCACCGTCCACATCTCCTCTCCCCGTCTCTGTACTCCCAACCCTGATGAGCAAAGTGGAAACAGCCGCGCTCAACCACCCGCTGCAGGTGATAAGTGCTCACTCATCACAGTTCAAAGGGCTAATTGTTGTCATTAATTGATAATACGAGTGAAGTAAAACCAGGTGTTTGCTGTGCACAGGCACAACAAACATCAGCTGGCTCTGGCTGCACAACATCAGTTACCATCTGTTATGGCTTTGAATATTAAAGCAGTTTTAGAAAAAGGTATCAGCTGTTTTCAGGTTTTCAAGTTTTCAATTTCATTGTTCAGTTTCAGTGGCTGTGAATCTGAATTCAGTAGAAAAACAAGACAAACAAAACAAAACTTTTGAATAAGGTCAGTTCAGCCACTTAAATACATTACCATATTCATTGAGTTTATAATTGCAATTATCTATCTCTGTGTATATCTTCATCGTGCCATTTGGTGACCATTACTTTTGAAAAACGGTCTTTTCATCTATAAATGGAGCGCGGAGATTCTATCAGCATGGTAAACAAAGCACCTGGATGCCAACTGTTGCCAGTATATTTGAACAGCAGTAGAGCTATTGCCGTTGGCCTAAGTACACATCCACTCAAAGGGCTGCCCTTTACTGAACTTTGCCTTCTGGGAAATTCTGTAATGAAAGCAAACCTCCTATGTAGCTTTGTGTGCTTGGCGTGTCCGTGCAGGTGTTATTGGAGCCGTGCCATCACGAATAAACAAAAATACAGCATTGTTTAAAGCCTCCAGGTGATATGCCCTCACCTCATCACCTCACTGTTTTCTTTGTCTTTCACCACGTAGTGCAAGCTCGTTTAACTCTGGACCCCGCTGCTGGCTCCAGATCTACAAAGCTATGTTCAGAGATGCTGAGAAAAACAGTTTTATTTGCGGTCGCTAAAGTATGACTCAGAGGCCTGAAAGTTGTGAGGTAAAAGAGACTCTTTCAGATCATCCAGTTCACTTTCATAATTCAAGACTCACAAGACTGCACTTGAGTACAAGCTTGTGAACTCAGCACGTAGTCAGAAGTACCATAGAAATTTTTATTCCAGTAGTTAATTTTCTTCCTTAGTTCACCTCTCAGTGTTTATGGAGAACATAGCTGCAGGATTTGTTGTTATGTTTTCAAGGACTCTGGTTAAAAAAAGGAAAAAAATGTAAGCAAACAGCTCTCTACCAGGCTTTGTTATTGGCCCTGGAATAAAAACACTGATACAAGATGGCCTGATAGTTCAGTCATTTTTAATAAGTGCTGCACTTATGTAACAGGCAGGGCTCTATTGTCTGGCTGCAACAATGTGTTAATAACATACTACTGAAAACTGTATTTTCTGAATACATTACTGTACCAACAAACTCTGCCATTTAATAGCTACGTGTGCCTCAGGCTTGTTTGAGCAGCTCACATATCCATCTTCAGTATCCTGAATGTTCTGTGGAACTGGGGCAGTGTATGTATTTATTTATTTATTTATTAGTAGTGTCAATCCGTGCGAAATCAGAAATTTTCCAGGGATGCTCTGGCTCATAGGTCTGACTATCCGTCTCATGGGGTTCATCACTGGCAGATTCTGTTTACTTTAAATGTCAAGTTGCTCATGTATCATGTATTAAAAACTGATATAGTAATACTGTGTTGAATTGAAACCACCTAAGTTGTACCTGGTATTGTATAAGTTTACTTAAATATGTTGAAATTATGTTTTTTATTTGTTCTTGGTGGTGTTAGATATCAAAAAAGCACTCAATGTATAATAAAGTAATTATACTATATTTATATTTACATGTAAATGTACAACAAATACAAAAAACAAATACATGTTATCTTAGTAAAACTACACACAATGTTTATCAGTGATAATATCATGAAGTTATGGTACTTCAAAATAAATATTATGCATTTCGCTGTTTATCATTTCCGTCTCGTACATCACTACATCGTTACATTGGTGGATCTTTTATCTATAAAACTAGAGCTTATTTGGTCTTATGTCATTTGTTAAATATGAACTGCATTACTGCGAACATAAAACCTGAGTCAAATCTAGAAATGTTATTTTCAGTGATAAATTAAGACTGTGAAATTTAAACCTAGAATTTCTCTATTACAAAACCTGCTTTTTAACCAGCTGGGCCATAAGATCATGTTCAGCTACAGCAGCTCTCACACACAGGGCAACAGAATCTGATGTAGCTCAACCAGTTTTGGTAGAGCTACATCAGCTCAGTAACAGGTCATTGTTTTTAGGAAATGTGATATACATACGTTTTGTATAATTTGTATATTTTGCTATCTTGAGTTTATGTGGCCTTTTAAACAAACAGACAATCACATTCAACGTCAAGACGTTGAGAGCATCATATGAAATATAAAGTCTTGATCCCGGTAACTTTGAGCTTTCCTTTTCCTCCCTAAAGCAAGTCAGTGCATATGTACTCAGTTCCCTTTGCTCAATGGCACTTTGGTAGGATTACAAACCTGCAGCCTAATAACCATCCCACTGTCACACAGTGAACTGCCACATCAGTGGCTCCTCCCTCCAGAAAGTATTAAATTCTGCTCTTTGGAATCCATATACAAAAGATTCAATCAGTCTGATAGAGCTGACTCAATTTCTTTCTCATACCAAACCCCACAGATTTTAAAATTAGATACATCAGAACCGCTTTCTGCTACAGATTAGATTTTTGATCGCCATAGCAACTGGGAGGAAATTGCTATTTCTCGCTTTTATCTTTGTTATGACTATGGTTGTATAATGATCGTCGCCCAGCCAGTGTTACACTGCCAAGCAATGGGCTGAACATGAAAAAAACTTAGCAATCCTAATGAAAAGTAATAACTGCACTCTGGTTTGCTTGTTTAGCTTGATTAACTATCACACATCATGAGTCAACATAACATTAATCCCATGTGCTTTGGCATTAGTAAATCTTAGCCCGTCACCAAATTAAAATAAAGTTTTTGGATGATGAAATTCCGTATAACTCATATTGTAAATGAGTCCATGTTTCAAAGAGAGCTGGCAAACTGAGCTGTGAAGATAATCTAATCTAATAATAAATTAACGAGAAAGCATCCAGCCCAGAATAACAAAACGAAAAAAGAAAAACTCTCCTTGTCTTCCTGACGATTTCTTTCTAACACCTCAGAAAGATTGTAAACGGCAGATCTACCACACCATGATTCTCCTTCCTGTACGACTGGATTGAATGAATGAAAACAACGTGATTCTATGAATTTCTCTATGAATTAAATACACGTGTGTGTGTGTGTGTGTGTGTGTGTGTGTGTGTGTGTGTGTGTGGAGGTTGAGTTTTACTGTGGTTAAGGCCTTGAAATATTGAATGAATAAAACATTTCATGAAAAAATATTTTCTGTATTGAAAGACAGCATTGGAAAAACTATTAGTACTAACACTATATTAAACCAACTTTCTCAATGGAAAGTTTGACTTGAACGGATATGTTTGTTTTTGTCATCATCAGAATGTGATTCATAGGACTTTGGATAGTTCACTCAGTATAAAGCTTCATAATAAGAACTGTCTCCCTGAAAAGACACTTTCTAGACAGGATGGATTTGTTTGACACCAATAAAGAGTGCATGTCAGACTGCATTCATCCAGTTCACCCAAACATACAATAAAAAATGATGAAAACTCTCCTGGATTTAAAAGATTTAGAGATGTTGGTCTGAAAGAAAGCAGAGGTAAAAGCAGAGGTCAAAACATAAAATGTGTTTTTGTCCTTGAAAGTGTCAAACCCAATAACTGAAATGTTGGACACGGTAAATTGAAAATTTAAAAGCTTATTCAGATGATTTGTATGAGTGTTCATCTTAACAACTTCCAACGCCCATGATACAAGAGAAACTGCCCTCTGCAGAACAACAACAGCAGTGATGTTCAAAATGCTCACAACAACCTCTGTTTATGTTTTCCTCAAGCAGCCTTCAGTGGTTCGAATATTGACTGTGTTCTCTTGAAGGTGGATGTAGCAGGATGTTGTTAACCAACACAAAATCTCTTTGGTACAATGTCAGATTGAAGGGGTTGAATTCAGAGCATGTGATGATTAGCAGACACTGTGTGGATTAAACCTGATTTAAGCCTGAATTTTGCCTCCACTCCGAAATCCACAGCATCTCCTGTCCTCATGTCAGACTCTTTGAACTGCACCTTGTGTGGTATCGGTGTGAGAGCGGATGTATGAATATGTGAAAGAGCATATTCTAGATTATCCATATTTTATTAATGAAAAGTACAAGATGAGTAAAACACAGTCTAGAAACCAGAAACAGCTGTTTGTGTCACTTCTCTGATCAACACTCAGCACTGACATAATTTGATCACGAAGAAGCTGTCACAAACTTTATGTGGCACGATGGGATAGCGAACAAAGTATTGAACCTCAATACGTTTTTGATAGAAAGATGGAAACCAATCGCTGAATATGAAAAACTGTCAAATACTGAAAGCAGGGATCAAAAATCTGGTCAGATTTGAAAATTTGTGACTTTAATAAGAGAGTTCCCGTTTTAAGCAGATGCTTAACAGCTGTTTATGTTTAGACAACAGTTAACACTTAAAATGCTTTTGTGAAATTGATTTGCAGAAAATCAGGTTTATATTTCTCAGAGCCAGAAAAAGTTCTGTTTTGGTATTGGCACCAAAACTGAGGCATCGTATCGACACTAGTGTCTAAAAATGATAAAAAGCTAAATTAATTTTAACGCAACTTGTTAAATGACTGGATGTTTGCATTTAAAAATATCAAACGTTTAGGCAGAGTCCACATTTCAAAGTTGGTGAAAAGGACAGTAACAATCTCTGCTCCAGCTAGAGTTTGATATTCAAAAGTGATGTGTGATTATTGTGTGTGTCTGTGTAGATGCAGCATGTGTTGACAGTGTGTTACTGCTGTGGAAATAACTGTAGCAGAAAGTAGTAAAATGCATGAAAAAGGATATAAAGAAGAAGAATTTATTATATAATAATAATTATGAAATTAAATAATAAATAGAATGGAAATGCATTGATAAGAAAAATTTAAGGAAAACTTTGCATTCAGAACACTGACAAGATGTGATGTGATCTGAAATGAGTAAAGACTCATGTTTGCATCCTGTTCTGCCAGTTAATTGAAACCTCAAAGCAAACAGCCACTCACGTCTGAAAACCCGCCCTTCCTCAGCGCAGGCTCCTCAGCTGCCCGTGCTGTACACATTCCAGTCTGATTGGCTTAGCTGTTGGCCCAGAGCCCAAAGGGTGTCTCTATAAAACTCCCCATGTGCTGAAAGCCAGAGTCAGAAAGCAAAAGGGGAACTCTGAAACTCACAGCGTGTTAACAGGAAGACTGATTTCTATCTGAAGAGCTGCAACTGAGAGCGCTGGAAAATGTGTAAAGGATTAGCTGCTTTACCCCAGTCCTGCCTGGAAAGGTGAGACCTGCATCATCACATTACATTTCCTGTCACATCCTCATGATGTCTTCCTCCCTGATGTTGAAGTTTGAATATATTTCAAACCTCTTAAGATCAAAAGATTTAAAAACACAAATTGTAAATCCATGTTGCCGTCATTCACAGGTGAACCTAAAGACTTAGAGGTCATTTTTGTGAACTTTTTACTTTTTAAAATGAGTTGTGTGTTTTGTGGAAATCCTTTTAACAAACTTTTTGACATGGACAGCAATATTCCCTCTGTGTTATAGCAATGTTTATGTTAACTTGGATGTTTTATGCTTTATATTTTTACAATAGCTTGAGCTCATACTCATGAGAATCAGAAAAGCTTGTTTTGCTCATGCACTTAAACCTGAGTGAGGTGAGGTCAGAGAGGTATCTGGTTACACTGAGGTAACTCTGGTCCAAACACAACAACAATATATAAAATACTTTCACCATTGGTTCAAAAATTTGATTTTGTTCTTGATCCAAACACAAAACAGTGAGTGTAACAAGTGTTACCTGATGCAACTATATAGCTGGATAATGTCATAAAAAATATTTCCATTTTGTTTTGGTTTCATGGTTTTTTTTTCTCCCTCTGCTGCCTCTTTATTAAGTTCTAAATTAGATTCATCAGCCATCTGAAATGCTGATGAATTTAACCTCAGTGTCTTGTATAAATATGGTTGTGTTGGAAAGAGGAGGGTAAATATCATCGCAGCAGACTTTGTCACACAAGCCCTTTCCTCCCTCTTCTGCTTTCTGTCATCCAGGGCCAAGGAGATCAAGCTGAAATTGGGAGTTTTACTGCAGAAGCCGGAAAATGCCATCGACCTCATCATCCCCTACCCGGAGAAGACCGAGAAGAAGCCGGAGAAGCTGCAGAAGTGAGTGTTTCTGGATGTCTGTCTGTGGAGGTGGTGGATGTTTTTCCTGAGTGTTAGCCAGATAACTGATGGGCAGAGCCCTGAGCGCGAACATCATGTTGATTTTATTAGAAATTGCCACAGAATACAGAGAAATCGATTACATGTGATGGATACCCTCATCTAAAATATACTCTTACCTTACCCTCCCTCAAAAAGGCTGCACAATAGATGATAGATAACAGCTATCTCCTTTACGCACCACTCATTGGTCTTTCCTTCTACCTTTCAAACTTAAAAAAACTTAAAAAACGGAGAATGTTTCTAAATCTGCAGCTCAGGCTCAGAATTATACTTTCTTCTTATCAACCCCTCCTTTTAAATTATTCAGAGTTTCGTCCCAGTGTCGAAAAGCTTCCCACAACTGGTCTGACACATATACAGCCCCAGATGCAATCTATTCTCAGTGGATGTTTTCCAGAAACTGATATCAAAAGGATGCAGTCCGGCTTTGTGAGACTAGAGTCGTGAATCAAAAGTGTATTTGAATATTTATCACTTGTTGTTTGAAGCTTTTCAGCAACAGTGACGTAGAGGATCACTTACATCCTCTGTCGGCTCGACTTAATGGTTGGTAATAATGAAAGAATGTCATAGATTATCTAATTAAAGACTCGTTTATGGTCTAAATCAAAGAAAGTTGGTTTTCGTTTTGGGTGAGAATGTGTCGATGAACAATAAAATAAAAGACGTTTATCATACGCTTCTTACTGTTTAATTTTTTTCCACACAAAAAAATCATTTTAAATCTTAAGAGTATTTTCACCAGTCAGTTGTCACATTGTGCTGATGAGTCTGATGTTCTGTATGAGCAGCTTACTGAAAAAACTACAAACTTTTGGCAGTTTAAAGTGCAAGTTTCATATAGCATCCGAGGATAAACACAGATTAAACTCCTTATATTTCCCCACAGGCGGAGTAAAATTCTGCATTTTTTTTGTTAGCTTGTGTTTGAAACTGCCATCCAGGACTTGGGTTGTAGATACTTGCAGACGTTTCACCTCTTCTTGAAGCCTCTTCGGTGAAACTTCAAATATCTACCACCCGAGTCCAGTTGCCCTGGATTCTGCTGTTTCTTCTTGGACGTGTCAACTGTCATGATACTTTGAACCGGTTTTGCTGAACTGAGGTATTTTGTGTGCAGGCCTGCTCTCGAGGAGGCTGCTCAGTGGCGTGAGAGTCTGGACCGAGTCCTGAACAACAGCTGTAGGTTTACCTCCCTTACCCTTTCTCTCTTGTACTTACTCTCTCACATACACAACCGCACACACAAAACGCACACTTATTTATTTCAATTACTGTGGGTTTACATTGACTTACATGAATTCCCTGGAGACTTACCCTAACCTAAACAACAACCTGTCTGTCTGGGCTTCACTCTTACCCTAACTGTAACCAAAAAAAAAGGGAACTAGAGTCCCTGTATGATTAATAAAAGTTCAGAGTAACTGGATTTTAATTGTATCTCATTATCTCACAGACTTAATCAGCCACTTTTCAAGAGAGGTACAGCTTCAGATTGAAAGTATTTTGTCCTTTGTGTAATGTGACTGAAAACACCTCCTTTCTATATAGCATGATTAAAGCACGTTAACAATTTAAAAGTTTTAATCTTAATATATTCTTGAGTAAACATTTTCACATTATTCTAAAAACCTTATAAACCAACTCACATAAAAAATATTTTGTTAGTCTAGTTGAATATCTTCTTCTTTTTCTACAGCGATGCCATTTATACTCACCAGCTTTTTAAAAATAGCTGACAGAGTCAGTTACCTCCTCATAAATGAGACACCTCCTTGTTAAAATCCAAAAATAGACTACTACTTTGTGTTGCATTTTGTGCAAAGTGGCTATTGTGCGCATTCTGCCTGCTTTGCTGTTTTCCACAAAAAAAAATAAACAATATAAAGAGCATCATTATTTTCCTACTCTCCAAAGCCGTGGTCGTGGCCATTATGCAACAGCTGGCACTTCAGCCTGAGTTTAACCAGAGGAGAAAACATGCCTTCCCTGAGCTCTGGTGCCTGTCCAGCAGACTGTTTAAACAGGTACAGGACACCTGCGGGTACGGTTTCCATGACAACAATGTGGCTTGTGTGCTCGTTTTTTTATATATATATATATATATATATATATATATATAATATCTTAAATATACATGTGCCCAAAATGTTTAATTACGTAATAAAGATAATGATGGTGAAAAAGGAAAAAAACAAATATGTCTGCTAGAGTGGCTTTAGCTGCTCTATTCCACAGCTTAACTAAATTTCAGCTCTCTTCAATCAATATCCAATATCCAACATTCAGTCTGAAACATGAAGTAAGAGGTGTTTTGTTATGTATTTTCTTAGGAGATAAGGTGACACTACATTAACATGGTGTAAACCAGACACCAACCACTGGCTCCACTGTTTACTTGACAAAGTGCACAGAAAGCCTGACAGCCAGCAAGACTGATGATTAACTCTAATGGTTAATGGTATTTAGTGTGACGTGTAAACTCTCCTGCTAATAAGTCACTTAAGTTGGCCCTGCGCATGAAAACACCCGAGTACAGACGTTACTGACCGGCTGATGCATGTGAGCGGAGAGACATGTTCTCTGCAGAGCTCAGTGGGTGGCAAAAAGACCTTTCTAAGTGGCTCCTTCAGCCAATTCTAGGACAGAGAGATGTATGCTCCTCCTGTGTTTGCATGCCTGAATGCATATGTATCGGTCCACAGAGGTTATGTGTGTTATGTTAACATCTCCAGAGAGAAGACTAAATGATTCCAACAACGCTGATTTATTGCATGGTTGCTGCAAACTGCAGCGCCGTGATTATTTATCTACATGAGACTTTACATTAACATTATTCTTCCTTGTTAATTCCCATGGGAGTCTCACTGAGTTATTACCTCTCAGATGTAGAACCACTCCCACCCCCAACTCATCCTCCACTTTAAAGTAAAGTTGCATAATGCAATGTACATTATGCAATGTACATTATGCAACAAGAAACACATAATGCATGCTTATGCTCACACATAAAGCCTGTACTTGTAAATTTACGTTAATTTAATTTTCAAGTTGATGTCTGTACAGCTTTTAATTACAAGAATGCTTCGGTGTTTCATCATTGGAAAGATTACACCAACTGTCTGACCTGTTAGAGGCAGTGCAGTTAATTAAAACTTAAATAAAACTAATTTAAACTCACATGAACATCTAGTTGAATCCTGCTGACATCGAAAGGTTGGTTGCTGCAGCCTTGATACACAAACAGCTTGTCATTAGTGCTTGTGCGTGTGTGCTTCCCTTTTTGTGTGTCCTTGTACTGAAGGTCTTTCAAAAAAAAAGAAAGAGAGCAGCAGTTTGATTGCGACTCAGTGCTATTCTGAACCGAACTAGCCATTTAGATTGCAGATAAAAAAGCCTGAGGCCATAGCAGAACGCTTATCATCTGGAGCACATGCTCAGTCAGACAATGGGACCTTTTCACTGGCATTGTGTTAAATTACAATGAGTGGGTGTTTCATCGAGCTTCAATTTTGGATGCTTATTTTGGATGTTTTTAAATGAAACTTTAGTTACTGTTTGTCACACTTTTGACATTTCCAAAAGGTTGTTGTTGTTTTGTTTTTTTGTCCATTGAAATTTAGTTTGAATATTTTGAATAAATGTATTTTTATTTCTATAATCCTTTGAGACGTTTTAAAAGGTCCCATATTTTACACTTTTCCTGTGTTTTATTGAAGTTCTGATATCCGTAAGAGGATATACTTGTGGTTTTAAGTAGCAAAAACCATCTCAATGTACCGTAGTTTGTCTCTGGAGCTCTAGCAACAACAGGTCAGTCAGCCAATTAGAAGAGTCTCTGAGCTGTCTTCTGATTGGCTGTGATTAAACTGAAATATCGCAGATTTCAGGTAAACACTCAGAAAATCCAAATCCTAAGAGGCTGGATAGTGGGTCCAGGCTTGGAGCATGGCTGGTTACAGGAAGTCCTAAAGGCTGAGCACATTGATAGAACCTAGACCAGCTTTATAATCTAAAAACATATGGACATCTACCTTCAAACACTAGGGACCGTTTAAAGATGTCTCTAGACATTTTCATTCCCTTTATGTTGTGCATACATATTCCTCTATCTCATTGCACTCTCTGCAATAAAAACATGAAACCTGTGTGGTGTAGTCACCATGTGATAATGTTAATTATGCTTTTCCCGCCGATTCACTTCTGTGAACCAGGTAATAAAAGCTTTTAAACATGGATGTGTTTGAAATAACGTCTTCTTGGTGTTTGGTGTGAGTTATAAATGTTCCGTAATGGCTTTGTTCAAACATGACAGGGCTCTTATGAAAAGAGCTACAATACTCACGTGATGTTTGACATTTAAGTTTGCAAGAGGCAGCTGTCAGGTTTCTCACAAAGGGATGGATTCTAAAACATATTTTGCCACTGAAATCTTTCTTGAGGATCACATCATCTTCTGAATGGTGGAAGTTTCTTACCACTTTCATCTTTTATTACAGAGAGTATAAATGAAAAACACCGTGGGTTGTGACTCACATTGAATTCCTTTTTGCTCGTGTGCTGTATAAAAAGAGTTTTGCTAAATAGTCATAGCAGTTGGCGTGGATGAAAGCAATTATTTAGAGAGGGAGACAGATGGTCTGACGGTAATTTTGGTTTTCTCATTATCCAGATTTGAAGTTGAATGAAAAATGTCATTGTGACTTTAATGGAGAGGTGACTCAGAACTTTTCATGCATGTGTTTTAATGATCCTGAATAAGCCTCTATGTTCTATTATCTATTCATCTCTATATCTGTTCATCTCTTTATCTGACATCCTCCCTCCTGTCTCCGTCAGATGGTCTGTCTGCCTTCCGCAGCTTCCTGCAGTCCGAGTTCAGCGATGAGAACATCGAGTTCTGGATGGCCTGCGAGGACTTCAAGAAGACCAAGAACCCTGTGAAGATGGCCGCCAAGGCCAAGAAGATCTATGAAGACTTCATCCAGTCTGAGGGACCCAGAGAGGTCAGGGACTCCTCTGGCTTCCCCCCTTTCTTTAATTATTTGAGATCCACAAAGAATGCAGTAGTTCACCAAGTCAGTCACATGTAGTGTGCTTTACATGATGCATACCAATGTTTCAGTTCAGTTAATATACAGTCACTGAAACTGGTTCACCCATCAATTGGCTGCAATCTCACACTTTAAAGACCAGTACAAGGAGAGATGACCTAAATTCTGCAACTGCAACTGCTGCAACTAACCACAGATACAAAACAATTCAATGTATGCAGATGCATACATTTTCAATATATTTTGATCAGTTAAGGTCAAATCTGTTTCTAAATATGTAGACTTCTGCATGCTGAATCCATATTAATTGAACAATGCCCATTGCCCTCAGTATGTTGGCAATGCATGAAAGCAGGGATTTCGTCAACAAGGTACGAAGAGTAACATAGTCTGAATTTTAACCCATTTCACATTTCAACGTGTATTCAAAATAAAAAAAAAACAACTCATTGGAGACAAGCTTGGTGGAAACTGTTAAAGAGTCTTTATCTCCTCAGTGAAATACAGACGTGCTTGAGTGTAAACAGATGAGGTTACTCACAGAGAATGTACTAAGACTCTGCACGCCAGTGAACATGCACCGGTAACCTACACACAGACACACACATGCTTAAAGCATTTACTGAAGTAATACCATCTTGGGTTCAGGAGTTGACTTCTAAAGGGTTCCTGTCACTGAATCACAGTTATCTGATGGTTTCAGTTATTATAGTTTTGCAAATTTAAAGGAATGGTTCGACATTTGCAGGAAACAGTCATTTGTTTTCTTGCCAAGAGTTAGATGAGAAGATTGATACCACTCTCATGTTTGTACGGTAATTATGAAGCTACCACCTGCAACCAGTTATGTTACGGCTACGGCAATAAAATACAGCTTGATATTATAGATTTATGCATGAATAAGTACAAACACTCATAAAGGACCATTTGGATTTGGATGACCTGGTAGCCTAGGGATTAAAGGCACTATCAATATAAGCATTAACAGTTGTTCACTTACCAGTCTTGCTGAGAGCTTCAGCCATCATTGCG
The DNA here is from genome assembly GCF_021018895.1 of Seriola aureovittata. Lineage (NCBI taxonomy): Eukaryota > Metazoa > Chordata > Actinopteri > Carangiformes > Carangidae > Seriola > Seriola aureovittata. Next base: position 24,347,537 of record NC_079369.1, read on the forward strand.
TTGACAAGACAAGAGATTAAGAAACACTGCCTCCTCAGGACAGATTGGATGCTACAGTGACTCGTTTTCGGAACGTGAGAACAGGCCTACCAGGCTAGTTTGTTAGCATGCTAACTTCAGAAGAACAAAAGAAGTGATAAAAGTAAAACAAGAGCCTTGCATTCCACAGCTGGAGATAGATCTTGGCGAGTAAAGGATTGAAGTTTGATGCTGAACTCATGCTAATGCTAACGTTGGCTATGTAGCAATAGCCAAACTTACAAACAGCTCCTTTAAGGCACTGATCAGGGACAGCAGTGTTCAAGTCTGGCTGGAAACCTTGTGTTCATGTTATTCTCCCCTCATTTCTGTCATCTCTCAAGAACCAAAAGTGCCAGTACATTAGTCAGTTGTGGTTTCATTTATGGCAAACACTGCACATTTTACTGCTAATATTTGTTTTCTTTCATTATTTTTCCATTTACTATTACTTAAGCAAACAATTTGAGTGTTTTTCCCCCTTCGCAAAAACTTAAATTTATTGTAGCTCAGAATTTACATTTAATTGCGGAGTGAGTAGACATTTGGGCTCTGGTACGTCTTTTTCTTGGAACAGTCCTCTTGCATACAGGATGTGATGTAGTTTGTTATGATTATTCTAAATGAAATACAAACAATGGGCTGAATCATTAAATAGTAATATAAAATATTATGGGATTATAAGGATGATGAATCATCATCCTCATCTTCAATCTCTTGCCTCTTAATTGTATGTACTGTAACAGCAAGTCTTGTCTTCCTTCCACCACAGGTGAACATTGATCACTCCACCAAGGATGTGACCCTGAGAAACCTGGTGGACCTCTCCCCTGTGACCTTTGACCTGGCCCAGAAGAGGATCTACGCCCTGATGGAAAAGGACTCCTTTGGCCGTTTCCTCCGGTCCGAGCAGTACCAGGAGCTCCTGGTCAACTAAGCCAGAGCAGGAAAGCTGAGGAGTCGGGGGGGGGGGGGGGTTCAAACAGCAGTTACTTATAATGAAAATATTAGGACACAACTTCTAATTTTTTAAAATTAAATATTTCTAATAAACTACCACTGTGTATGGGAGCTTGAGAACCGAAGAACTTTTATTTTACAAAGCATTCAAATAGATCAAGTGTGAAAAAATTACTTGAAAATCATGTTTCAAAATTTAGCTAAAAGGGAAGGACTGCCTTTTGAAACAGCCCCACCTCCCCCCCGAACACACACAAACACACACATTCTTGAACTTATATCTACGTGACGACCTGCAGTTAACATCAATCAACAACCTGAAACCTCACAAAAAGGTTGAAATACAGGTCATCAAGATCCACATCAAACCGTGTGTCTATAAAGAACATACAACTCAATCTTATCAATTAGGCCACAAAGTCAGTTCTTTAATTTTAAAAGCATAGGCAAAGTATTGTCGTGATATTACCCCTAGAAGACAGTACCTGACTCGACTTGTGTGTCAAGGTGTTGTGGCTTTGACATACATGCTTACACAGATTTCTAGTTATGTGTAAGTTTGACCCCACTGGCTGCCAAGGATGAACTTCTGTCAAAGAGCAGTAACAATGTTAACAAAAAAAAGGAGGCCTGACCTGGCATTGGTTTCACTACAGGTGAAAAGGAAGGAAGATTACTGGTCTTACCTTTTGACCTCCATGTTGTCTTCACTGTCAACAAACACTAACCAGTCTGGAAAATTCAAAGCATCCAAAATAGACCAAGAAAAAGCAGCATCACAGTTACAGCTGGGCATTTTACACAAAGACGGTCTCATGCAGCACAACACATTTGTATAAATTAGCTGTTTCCTGGCCAGATGAGGCAACCACCTAGCTCACTTAGACCTAAAAACAACCGTGCCTTAATGTAAAACTGATGCAGATGGTGGATTGTTTTTAAAAAGACAGTAAACTGTTACCAGGGGTCAATCAAAATTAATCAAATTAAAATCTGACTAAAAACAATTTGCAGGTTTTGACAAATGAATAGGCTGAACCCAAAAAAAAAAAATCGCAGAAATGTTCAATCATTTTAAAACAGTTGTGACCCTCCTTCTCTTGCTGTAGATATACACATCTTACTCAGAGAGATGTCAGAGTGACCTATTAAGTGCTTTGTGGTTTTCTTAGGAAGACTCAAAAGATGTAATACTGAGAGCTTGGAAAGGACTACAGGAGAAAACCAATAGGAAACACAGTTGGTTATTCTTAAATTAATAGATCCCTTTAATCATTTCCAGCAAGGACCAAATATTTTGTCATTTTAAAAAAAGAACCCTAACCCGTTACATAGCGGACCCCCCTTCCAGTATCAATGCATGAATAATGATGATCGCATAACTCTCCCTTTTGCCTCTTCTCTCTCACACTCACATAGGCAGCAAGTTTGGATTTTCACCAACAAAACCCCCTTGGTTGTGGGGCATCCTGTGAGAGCCATCCTTGAGAACAGTGCTGACTAGTTGGCTCAGTGGTCGAGCTCCTTGGCTACCACTTAACTGCAAGTTGCTAAGATGGGAAAATCAAGTAGGAGGGAATCTCAGAAAAAGAAGTGAACAGAGCAGTAGTTTTATATAATGAGGTCTTTTTCCCATGTGATAATACCAAAGTTACCGTATATGTATGCATGCTAAAAAAAAAAGTTATTAATAAATAAGTGGTAATTTACTGGTAAAAACTAAAAAAAAATCAAAACAAAACATGGGAAACTGAACTTGCAGGTTGGTTTTGAGCACTAGATATTGACAATACTCATCATATTTAAAGTTTAAAATCAAAGTTTAGAGTCATTAAGGGAATAGTGGCACTGCGATAATAGTCACACTTGATAAATCCAATGCTTTATGTACTTTTCATGTTATTTTCCAGATTAGCACTTTCCACTTTTAGCCACAAGTTATTATCCACTACTACATACTGTATCCAAACACTGGTATTCACCTAACTTACACTAAGACGAGACACAGACTGACGGTGACGGTGGAGTTGGTGTTGGTGTGCAATGTTAAAGTGTTCTAAATATATACATTTAGTTTGATGTAGCAACCATAAAGTCATTATATTTACTCTTTAATGTCTTTTTACATTAGACAAAAGCATATGTGTCTTAACCCAAACAAAAATATGAATTAGATATTCAGCATTTCATAAGTCCTTATTGTTCCCATGATTACAAATAATCAAACCACTGGAAATATGACAGGTTAGGAGGTCAGGAGTGACATATTTCTCAACTTATCAATTGATGTTTTTTATTTTTTTTTATTGATTACTCAGAAAATCTGTCATTGGAATGAACAACAAATCTCAAAAATCTGACTGAAAGTTTCCCATTCAATTTTAACAACATTGACAAGGGTTTGCTCTGACACAGATTGGCCAGTCTGGTGTCTGAACCTACGCAACAAAAATCACAGACAAATCAATAAGGGCTTTAACACTGCTGAGTATGCATTATTCCATGTAGCCTTGCATGTATGTTTTGGAGTTAACCTCATAAAAATATATATATGCATACAATTCCTGAAGATGTATTTATTTTTACGTGTAAATATCAACTATTTACAAGCAACTGTTGCTAAGTTATTCTTAAATACAGCAATGGAATCCATGATTCTTTGAATGGAGAGCTGGTAAAAGACTCTGCCCAGAGTCTTTTCTCTGTTATAAAAGAGGAAACATCTGACTTTCAATTGTCACTTTGTTTTTCTTCATTAGATACATCTTTACATTGTGTGTGTACAGAATAATTGATTCTTTATGATTCTTTAAAACTAGAATATACTCCGACAGGGGCAGGGTGAGACACTTATTTTACCGGGAAATTATTATACTGCTTTATGCAGTTGATTGATATAAATAAGAAAAGGATGACAATAATAAGAAGAAAGCCTACACATATTACAACTTATCTTGTCCCAGATTTCTATATGTTGCATTCATGACATTTGTCCTGTAATTCATTTTCTGCAATATAATTCTGCAATATTACAACTTGCCTCTAGAAACTTCATCTTACCCTTTGCAAGCATAACATTGTGCAGTGTCAGTGTTCACACCTGTAGCTGTGTTTTCACTGGTACCTCCTTCTAGCCCTGTCTCATCAGCATCACTGGGCTGACTCAGTTTGGAGGCTGCAATAGAAGAACAGGAACAACACATACAAATATAAAAATATATTTTAATCATTAGTTATTATTAAATAGCTGTTAATAACACCTAAAGCAAAACACCTAGCCAATACAAGCACAGCCCAAAAGCTAGTAGCTAGCCATACTTGCCAAATTTAATATGACCTGAGCTAACACCTTGCTACAACACCCCAGTTTCTTTTCTCAATTGTTTCCCGTCTTTGACATTATGAACTAAACATCCTCCTGGACACATGTTGTCTCCATGTGATAGCATGAATGGTATGACCCCAAGGATCCATGGAGGCAGCCCAACAAACAAGTTGCTGGTGGATTCAGAAGAACAGGATCCTTAACTGACTTACTAGAAATTGTTGGGCGCTCATCCAAATATGTTGAAGGCTCAAGGCTCAACCTTTCCCAACATTTGAATGAAAAATACCTGTTGTTTGCAACTTACAGACTGGGACAGTCAATAGGAAATACGCCTCAGACTCTCAAAGAAAATCCCTATGAGACCAGATTAGTGTATAAATCTATTCCCTCTTTCGCTTCCACCTCAGAGTAAATTAATTGTTTTAAAGAACGAAAGGTGCATGTGAAAGAAAGGAAAAACGTCAGTGTTGAGTGAAAAACAGAGTGGAAACAGATTCGGCTGAGGAAGTGGCTGCCAACACAAACACTGTCAGAGGCTCGCATGGATGCATCCATTACTAGCGCAGTTCCTAGAAATAGATGTAAAGGTCAGATGCTTTTGGTCCCCAAAGGAGGTTAGTGACATTTCTGACAAACATTTTCTTGAGTTTAACTCTGAGCATGACAGTGACAGTGTACTGTACACGTAAAAGCACTTTTACTGACAATACTTTAGATGTTCCTCAGAACAGGTAGTCATTTTTCATGCTAACAAGCAACTTGAAACCATGTGGTAAAATAACAAAAGAGATTACAGGAGCTAAAAACCCTAATAAATACATTTATTAAGAGTTTTGGACTCTGATAACAACCTTACAGTTAGCTTTTTTTTCTTATTTCACCTGATACATGAACTGATTTTACTCCAAATGTGCCAGAAAATGGAGAAAAAATGTACTCTACGCACAAACAGACCGACATTTTCAGAGCGTTCTCTCAGAGCAAAAGCAGTAATCAGACTTATGACAGGAAACCATACATTATATCTGAATGTAAGTTTAACGTGGTCATGTCTTTTTGGGATCTTCAGCCTACAGGGAGACATCTAGGTAGATTTCACAGACACGCTCCTCCGAAGCTTGAGAAAAAGCAGATTTGTTCTCCTCAGAGTCCAAAAGAGTCTGTCCTGATGGATTAAAATCATAAAACTATACAGCGCTGTTTGTTGACTCGAATGTCATTAAAGGCGGAGGGTGTAGGTGAACATACAGGAAGCTGATTGCCCACTTAGTTCCTCATTAAAAACAGCACGGCTCAACAAGTCACTGACAACAAGATGTCACACCTGTCAGTCAAGTCCCCCTTGTCTTCTTCCCTCATGTCTCGTGTTTCCTGTTTTATTTTCATATTCACCTCTTCTCAGTTCAGGCACTTCCTGCCCTCATGTGTGATTACTTGACCCCGCCCTAATGTTTTGCACCTGTGTGTCATTGTCTCCCTTGCCCCAGTGTATTTAGTTTCAGTGTTCCCTTCACTTTGTGCCAGTTCGTCTTGTCCATTTGAGTTGAGTTCCAGCATTTCCTCTACGTGTTTGTTTGCGAATATATTTCTAAGTAAAGACTGTTTCTTTACCTGCTGAGTGTCGAGTTCTGCTTTTGAGTCCACTCTCTGTGTTCAGCCGTTACACAAGGGTTCTCATCGCTTCAGGGCTTTTTATACACGAAAAAAAAACACACACAATCTGTCTTCATTTGTGAGAAAATAATATTCTAACATTTCCCCAGCGATATCTGCGGCTGGCAGCAACATCCACCGCTGACAAAGCTACACCCACAGGGTTTCTGTCCACAGTCCGCCCCCAAGGTTGGTTAAGGTCTTAGCAATTTGAGCAAAATTCACAACACACACTGCTTGCAAAAGAGTAAAGCTGAGGTATATTAAAAAGGTAACATCAGTGCTTTGAGTCACACTGAATAACAAAATCACAGGGCGTGCAAGTGCATGGTGTCCAGCTTTAAGCAAGAATTATGTAAACAGCCTAATATCTAATTATAGTTCAAATATAAAAACAAACTTGCTATGCTTGCTTCACTGACAATTTTTGAAAAATATCAGACACTGCCAGTCCCATGACATCTAGGCAGGAGCTGAAATTTAGTCTGATGTACCTGAAGGACCACACCCTCCCTCACAACCCAGAGGAGCATCTCCTGAAATACAGCATCAGGCATGCTGGACCTTCGTCGTCATAGTTACTACATAGTTACTACACAGTTGAGCTTATGGAGCAGTCACGGTTTGGTTATTTCCCGGCACAAAAACAACTTGGTTAAATCATGGTTTAGGTTAGAATAAGTACTCCCTGAGGGTTAAAGGATCACAGTTGCCATGGTTACAATAATAAACACACAGTTAATGTTAGGGAGCAGTAATGGATCAAGAAAAGAAAACAACAATATTGATTATATGTTTCTCACACTAAATGAACAGCTGTCATCCTGTGTCACCTGACTTTGACTCCTTTCTTCTCGTCACAATTACTAAGGCAGCTAGAGGTCGCCTAGCAACAGAGTGGAACTCTGGGTCATATGCTCTTTCTTTGCTGTTGTTGTTGTGAGCATGGGTTTCACTGGTCCTCTGAGAACCAGTGGACTAGCAAAAATCTGTTCTTTGATGTCAGGCTTGGGGGGGGGGGGTGGTTCCATAAGCAGGAAGTCTCTGACCCCATCAGAGGATCTGGCGGCACATCTGGATGTGTTGTGGGTTTCATCCATGTTTGCAAACCGAGAAAATGTCATCGATGGGATTTAAAACTCCCATATCCTGTATAAACAGAGGCAAATTTAATAAAGATTTTATTAGGCTTTTAAGACTGATAATATAAATGAAAACAAAATACAGCTGTGCCTTTCATTTTGAGAGTACACAAAAGTAGCAGGTGAGAAGGCGGACACACGTACTACGACAAGCCAGGCACAGCGGCGGGGGTCAGTGCTGCGAGCACAATGAACTCTGGGAGTCTATTCAGGGGAAACGGCTGTGCACAGACACATCCAGTGTACGAATGCAGTGGAGCAGCAGCACTCTAACAGCTCCCCAGTCTGAGGACAACGTGGTCTCCGCACATGTGACTGCATCCACAAATGCTCCTTTCACTCACCATATGCCACTTTGTGCGCAATTAAGTAATAAAACAAAAATAGGCCGTCATTAATGGGTTTTTTTTGGTATAATTTCCTGTCTTACATAATATCAGTGAGCCCAATTGTCAGGTCACTGTATATTGCATCACAAGTGATGTAATGTAATTTATCTCTGGTGCTTCTAGTCCCTCAACCTGCAAAAAAAAGTAGTTGTCAGCACAAGCTCATACTGCAAACATGGGGAAGATACAAAAGGATGCATTTAAAGTGAATAATTATTTAAACTAAAATGCAAAACATAATCAGGAAATCAGTTCTGTAGATAAGAAGATATTGGTGATCACTTTTCATCTGATTATCAAGCAAAAAAAACAGAACAACTATAGATGTTTTTAGCAACCTTCAAGCCAAAGCCTGCCATGACTGTCATCAGACGTATGTACTTGTATATACAGATAAATCCCTGAGATGTATGTCTTTGTGCGGGTTTTTCATGGTACATTCATAGTAGTGTTAGACATTAATGTGACATATGGACTCTTCAACTGCTGTACAGGGTGAGGATGTCATCAGTCTGTGGTCATGTAGAGGGCTCCTCATATTAACCCAAACCAGATGGTGAGGAGGGGAAGTGGTGTTGACCTACATAACAAAATCTAAATAAGTACTGCTAGGAGGACACAGTCCCGCTTGAAAATGAAGTATATCTCAGTATAAATATATCACAAATATCTTTTGAGCATAAAAACATGTGTACATCTATTTTATAGCACATTCTTTCATTTATTTATTTTTGTTTCTGTGCAATTTACTAGGAAATAACAATAAAACATCAAGCATCCAAGGTGATGGATAATTCCTGCATATCTTTGTATTCCCACCTTACCCTTTAATATGGACTGCACCTCACAGCTGCAGTTCTGATTTACTGTGAATTCAGGTGGAGCCCAAACAATTGGAATGATTATACAGTTTATCCAGAATCATATGTAAAATATTAACCATTCCTGTGAAATTTTGTCATAATTGCTGTGTGAAGTCTTGAGTTATGGCTAAAAAGTGCTTGACCTTTGACCAGCAAAATCTAATCAGTTCGTCCTTCAGTCCCAGTGGACATTTGTGCCAAATTCAAAGAAACTCCTCAAGGCGTTACGGAGATATTGCATTCACAGGGCCAAAACCATGTTTTGTGAGGTCACCATTACCTTGACCCTCTGACCTTTTGACCACCAAAGTCTAATCATTTCGTCTTTGAGTCCTTGTGTATGTTTGTGCCAAATTTGAAGAAGTTCCATCAAGGCGTTACTGAGATATCTTGTCCATGAGAATGGGACGGACGGACGTGCAACCCAAAAATAATATGCCTTCAGCTCACTTGAGTGTCACCAGCGCTGAGGTGTAAAAATAAGTTTCAAACTGGGAAAATGTAGTTAACATTTACACTGCCTAAAGTTGGAACAACAAAAGTTTTGGCACACACTTGCTGAGCTGTGACGTCATATGCGTAGAAACATTGCAGAAAAAAGTTAATATTTGGTTGATGGTGAGAATCGTTTGATTTCAATTATTGGACATCAATATTTCTGCTAGCATTTAATTTGTAATATGTGTTGTTTTAATGCCTTGAGCACTAAAATACAGCAAATCTTCCTAGTAGCGTCGATGTTATTTCCACATTTTGACTTAAAAGCACATGAACACACAGAAATCTGAAGAACGACTTCCCAACCCAGGAAATGGGACCACCTGAGGAGCGCCTGAATGCAGCAGTAATGTGGAGTTCACCTCGCAGCTGCAGTTCTGATTTAGCGTTGAGAGACACTGGAGGGGACAGAGAAGGTCTTTTATTTTCCGGACCCAGTCATCTCTTAATGTCCCGCAAGCCGCCCTCAGTTTGTCTCAATGGCCTTCACACCTTTTCCTTATCAGCTCATCGTCTGCTGATCTGGAGCCTGCTCGCCCAGCTGCACCTCGTCTTCTAATCATGCATGCATAACACTCACTCAGCAGGCTTATCTTGGATACTCACAACATTGTGAGTATCCAACACTCCCTTGGAAATAGTCTGTCTTCGTGGAGAAAGTGCTGCTCGCCGTTTCCTCCACATTAAACCTGCCATTGAACAAATGGCGCTCGCAGAGGTAGCACAGATTATGTCATTTCATTTTCCTGAATTGTCTCAGCCCCTTTGCCCTTTGCTGCAATTAAAAAGCTGCTTGCAAAGTTAATGTATGACTAAAGCAGCAAATTAATTAAAGAGAGGGGAGGAGTGGATCCAGTGGCGTAATGAGGTTACATAACAGAATGACAAATGAGTCTGAGGCTGTAGGTTACATGGGGAATGGCAGCATAATTGGAGGGAAATGTCAGTTTTTCATTAGATTTATATTTTTGTGGCATATTTCTGTTTGACCTCACTAGTGCAGGTTGTATGAGATGGAAGTACTCTACACTTTGTCCCTGTCGCTACACAATATGTTGGATAATGTGATTTCCAAAGTGATGTGGCTGTAATAAAAAAGAAAAAAGGGCCAAAGGGAAAAGATATGGCCTGGCTAAGCCACAAGTTGCACTTGAAATCTAATATAACTTATTTATCTTTCCTGTGGTCATAAAGTTGTCACATAAGTACGCATAAATCACCTCTGAGCTTGAATATATTCATGTTTATGCCGATTAAAGATGCTGAAAAAAGAATCTCTGATCCCAAACCATGATACATGTTGCAGTGTTGAGCTGACGTTGCCTGTAAATGATGCATATTTCTACAACCATTACACAAATGAAGAAACCTCTTTTTAAAGTGTCAAACATCGTATTAGTTGCATTCTATTGATCATTTAAGATACTTTTTTTTTTTAATCAATTTGTTATTTTGACCAGCTTGTTGCATGTATTTTGGTACATAACAATTCAACTGATCCAAAACAAATCAATACTAATAGCTCAAATAAATCAGGATTGACTGACATATTGCAGCCACAGATACATAAGCACACGCTTATGCTCCCTCAAATTCAATTTTAACCTATTCTATCAAGCAATCAAGTAACGCAATTCACTATAAAGTGCATTTTTCAAAAGGTCTGGTAGATGATAGATGTGATGTAATTCACAGGTTCATGGCGTTGGTAGTGAAATCCTAGGAGGACGTTCAGATGTAGGAGTGGACACAGGTTAATGGTCCGATCCTCTAATCAGCATTTACCCTCACATTCATCAGACATTCATATTTTCTTCATATGGTCACTAACATAACATGTGAATGCTCACAGTTGCCTGTGGCTTCCTACACTTTTGAACACCTATGTAATTGGCACCTACAGTATGACTGTTATCATGATTAATTAACAATAATTAATACAATACTCAGAGTCAGTATCCGTGTCATGGTATATTGATACTTACAAGAAATAGTAAAACAACATTAGTATATGTTATCATTGTGCATGTAAAGTATACATGCACAGTGCCCTGAACAATGGTATACGATTTGCCTTGGTATATAATTAAAAGTATATTGTTTGTGTTGCCCTGAAGTGCAGATTTCTTTAGGCAGTGTTTCAGCTTCCATTGTTTCATTCATTCTTCATCTTCACTGGCAGATTTGATGAGGAGGAGGAGGAGGAGGAGGAGGAGGAGGAGGAGGAAAGGGAAGTAGGTATTTAGCATTTTTTTTAAATCATGCATCCAATTTTTGCAGTAGAGTATTTGTATGTAATGCTTCTGGATTGAAGCCCCAAGAACTCCTTTAAACAAAGTCAGAGCGGATGGTAAAAAAGTAGATTTCAACTACAGGTACAGACTTTTATTCTGAAACCAATATAGTTGTATATTAAAGGGAAATAAATTCTTAATGGAGAGCTTACTCACAGGTGTCAAAACATGCCTCGAGGTTGCCTCAAACCTGCTCTTCAAACCTTGCACAGAGGTTAGCACCAGTATGAACAGTAACAAAAAACAGACGCCGCAGTGACATGAATCTCGGCCCTGCAGTGTTTATTATCCAAACCTCTCTAGACAATAAACCAGAGATCCAGGGGTGCATGTATGTTGTGTATGTACTGAGCATATGCACGTGTTTTGTCTGGTACAGATAAGTGGCATTGCGTGCGCATGTGTCAGTGTGTACGTGCTTCCTCGCATGCGTGATCACATTAGGGCACCAGATCCTCCTGTCAGGTTTTAATTAGCGGGCGGCTGCTGCTGCTGCTGCTGCTGCTGCTTGGCGTTGGGAAAGCAGGAGAGGACATCCAGCGATAAGCAGGTTAGCGCTGAATGAAGCTCCGCTCAGGCCTGAGAGTCTGAGCCTGAACAGACTCCAGCTAGTGTTACTGCTGCAGGCAAAGAAAAGTTCACAAACAACAAGTGTTGTATAACAAAAGCCCTACATGAGATGCTGTAGATTGGTTTCTCTTTTCCAAAATTAAAATGTAGAGTCCTGCACCGTAGCACAGAATAGTCCCAGTCGGAAAAACTAATTTCTATGCCTCCAGAGCCGGAGGCATATTGTTCACGGGTTGTACAGACGTCCGTCTGTCCCATTCTAGTGGACACGAAATCTCAGCGACGCCTTGATGAAACTTCGTGTTCCATGAACGTGACAGTGCCACAACCTTAACCATGTGTTTATCATTAACATGATGACAGAGGTCCAGTATGCCTGCCACTGGTATGTTCTTCCTCTGGTCGTTTAAGTTGGAGGAACATATTGCAATTTGTAGTAAAAGATTTCATGTGTTTGGTTTCTGGAGACTGAAACAGATCTAAAAGGAGAGTCAATACTGTGAAAATGAAACGGTTGAAAACTGTATAAGATAGATAGATAGATAGATAGATAGATAGATAGATAGATAGATAGATAGATACTTTATTTATCCCCAAGGGGAAATTCATGTATAATGTGATAATGTACAAATCTTGGGCACCAAATCACCAACATACTCATTGGTCATCTGGGAATACACTGAAAAGCTGATCATTTTGTTGTTCACAAATACTCTAGATTGATTTACTACTTTCATGCTCAACCAATTTTGTTGTTTAAAATGAGGAGCTGTTGCTCTTTGAAGCTTGATAATTGAGAAATAATGATGCCCTCGCTTGTATTCAGAGAATGCTTCAACATAGGACAAAAGATGAGACAGACAATTACTGAGAGAGAGGTTTATTTTCAGCCTTTTAGCTTGCTATGGTATTAACTTAATTTTGGTGATTTTAGTCATCCAATGCTAATAAAACAAAGATCTTACTCAGAATTTTCAGTTGTGTCACTCTGGCAAGTAAAACCACATCATCCCACATTAATACACGGCTACATCACCAACAAGAATTTTATTATCCTGTAGAATCTTCGTCACCTTCCCTTGATGCTGTCTCAGAGCATTTGCAATACTTGAATACAGGATTAAACACCAATTTATCTCATCTTTGGAAATTTCATCATCACAGTCAAGGGTTTGGCATTGAATACTTACACAAAAATAGTGGCCATTGTTAGTTCCAGTCCAAAATGTGAATGTAATGGTCCAAATTCTCGCTGCTGGCTCCCTCACACAGTCACAGTCCTCCAAACTCCTCCATCCTAATTCGCTTCAGACGGCAGATAAGAATTCACAGAAGCACGACGGCCCATGAGGATTTATCACTTTCTTGTAGACATTTTAGCTGCAGAATCCAAGCTCCCTGAGGCCGACATACAGCAGTATATCACACTGAAATGAGGATCTATGTGTCTGTGCAGACATGAGCATGTATGTATTCATTCCTTTTGTGTATGCATTGCTGTTCCTCAGGAGAAATTCAGCCAAAAGACGTCACTGCAATCGTCTCCTCGTAGGATGAATTAATCAACAGCCTGTGATAAATGGCAGCTTTAGCGCAGTATGCTCGGGATGTTTCCAAAAACTAACCCATTTTAGGTCTGCATGGAAGAATTCTGAGAGTACTAATCCACTTTGGAGCATCTGTAAAAGGGTGTTGGTGAATTATTAACCCAAGCACTTTTACAGATTTTGGCTCCAAACAAAAAAAAAGAAAAATCTAATTCTATTTTTGTGCCTTTACTAAGCAGAAAAGCAGGCAGACAGAATTAACAGACAGTAAATATTTAGGCATGTTTGTCCTCTCCTTGACTGTTAAAGTCAGATAAGATTCAACTTATTTACTGTATAATGCGCCAAGGCCCCAAACACATTGCCCTTATATAGGCATGAAGTCAGGCTGTGAATGTAAAAACAGCTGCAGTAAACAGGTGAATCCAAACAAACTGCAGAGGCGGCCTGAACTATGAGAACCAATCATCGTGGATGGAGAGTAAAATTTTGGATTTGAAAGCTTGGATGGTTACGTTCTGAAAATGCACTGTAGTTTCACGAATAGATTCTGAAGGTTTCAAATTTAGATTTAGATGTCTGCAAGAGATGCAAAAGATTCACTTTCAGCTCTTTCACACACACAGACCAGTGACAAAGGAAAAACCAACATAAAACCTGTGTCTCACTATTAAGGTGTCGTCCTTCATCATCATCGTGCACCACGAAGGCCGAACTGAAATGAGATGGTCTGGTCTGTTTTGGCTTTGCAACACATTGGTTAGGGTGGGCACAGCTGGTGATGCAAAGTGTGTATCCTGTTGCCTAGCAACCTTGACGACACCTAACTTTTTTTGTTACAAAAACTTGACATTTATAAATGTAATCCTTTATTATTTTCATTACTGGTGCGCAATGAATCTTGGGATAGTTTGGGCCACGATGGATCCATCCGTTGGGGCCTTTGTTGCCCAGGAGAAGATTTTTGATGGAGCCTTCAAAATGAGACAGTCTAGTTGCGCTGCTGTGATGCAATTGGTCATCATCATACTCATCCAGCCAGTCAGTGATCCCTCATGTCCTGTGGATGGGGGCGTTGTCTTCCTGTTTCTCCTCATTTTTCAGGTTTTTCCTTTCATTCATCACCCGTCTGCGTCTGACACTGTTTCTGAGAAGGATCTGAAGATGAAAAGATGCTCAAACTAATCTGGGTGGGGACTAACAGTCAGCAAACAGGTACGCTGCTACAAGTGTTTTATTCTGTCAGTCAGATGTGAAGTCATTTTAAAAACAGAAAAGTTCCGCTCACCAAAAGAGGTACAACCAGAGATGGTAGTTTTTTATTAATTTGAATCATGTCTTGATTATGAAATAATGTGGCAATCTTAATATAAAAGTGTTCTTTCTTGTCTTCTGCTGATTATTGGATAATATCGTTAGACTCTAATGTGGTAATCATTTATTATCCTGCAGGCATTATGCAATCACCTCCGGAGATTATGGCGCCCGCCTCATGTCTGCTGATCATAGATGATTACCATGTGATTAGGAAGGTACAGTCTGAGTTATATACAGATCATGAAAAAGTTTTTTTTTTCCTTCAATATCTCAAAATCACACAATAGGTGACTCATGATCTCAAAGCGAAAAAGCTTTATCGTGAAATTAAAATAAAGATTTGAGGAGAATAAAGACACACTCTCTGCACGACAGTATGACACAGTATGACCTTTGATCAGCACATAGAAGCCAAAAAACTACAAAAGGTTCCTCGTTCCTTTCATGCACCTCACAGTGAATGATACTGACCGTGACCTTCACTGATGATGTGTGTCAACCTGCCATATGTATTTGCATTTCGCTGTCTTCCCTCATTGTGTCTCGTTGTCTTCCCCCTTCCTTCCTCCTGTTTTTATACCTGGTTGTGTTTGGATCACCTGAAATTTTGTTTTTTGTTCACCTTCCTGAACTTCAGTGTTTCCACTCGTCTGCCTGTAAGCCAGTTCTTGTTCTTTGATTAAATGTACGTCGCTACACCTGCCTGTCACTGTGTACTTGTGTTGCTTTAGCCGCAGTAGCAACATGGCTGTAGGGGTGGAAACATCAAGTGGTTGGTGGTCCATCACTGTAGTCAGGACAATCCAGTCAACTACTGTCTGGATTACCATGACACACACGGGTCAAGGGTCACCAAAGGATTAATCCTAATGACATTAGTGATCTTATTTCATTTTGTCTTGCAAAACCATGAAGTGGACGTTTGTTTTGGATTGAGATATCTCAACAATTAATGGATGGATTGCCATGAAATTTGGTTCAAATAGTAATGGTCTATAGAATATAAGGCTTAATGACTACTCAGGTACTCAGGTACTCAGGTACTCATGGAAAATGCTCTGCAACATCATAGGAAACAAAAGCAGGCAACAAGAAAATCCACCAGAGAATAAAGCAGACAAAGGCTCAATCCCAAGGCCTAAGCCCTGAGGCCTGAGGCCTGAACCCTCACACACTTAATAGACATCACCTGGTGAGTGATGAGTGTGAAAGGCTGCAAGGGCTCAAAAATTGACTTTGTGGCACTTTCCAGTTAAAACGTGTTGTGTGCAATTGTGGCTTTTGGAGGTTGATTTTACATTTCTATTCCCTCCCTGTCTGTAAACAAAACAGTAATGTTGGATAAAACCTGATGAAAGTATATTTGGAATTCATCATCATACCATCATTGGACAGATAACTGCACACAAATAACTACTCTGAATCACCGGTGTAAACCTTTTTTTTTTTACAGGGTTGGTGGTTTGATCCCCAGTCTCTGCTTTACACATGTCAAAGGGTCCTTGAGCAAGAAACCAAATCCCAGTAACTCCCAATGGCCGTTCCTGTACCTTGCATGGCAGTTCCACCAGCATCAGTGTGTTTGTGTGGGTGTAAGAGAGGCATGTTAGCATGCTAACAAACTAAACTAAGATGATGACCATGGTAAACATGTTATTGTTTTTACTGTGCGTATGTTAGCATGCAGGCATGTTTTCACCTAACTGCTAAGTAAAGTCAGAGATGTTATAAGAGAGAAAACCACTTAAAGAACCCTGAGTAGATTAGTCCGTAACACCAAAGATGGCGGCTGTATGACACAATTGTCTGCTTTATATTCTATATCAAGCCAAGCGCACAGTTTGAGGTTTGAAAGTCAGTGTCATGGAACCTTACACATGCATGGTAACAGTTGGGGAAAAGTCACCAAACTTTTTATGCATTTTTTACAACCAGTCCTTCAACCTGAGCGACGATACATGTCGTTTGTTTCAAGCCTCTGATACAACCCATTGTCATTGTTACAACCATTGTCATGGTTACAATAATAAACACACAGACTGTACAGACAGCAGCGTACTGGCCTTCGTCTCCATGGTTACTATAATAATAATAATAATAATAATAATAATAGTTAGGTTTAGGCACTAAAACTACTTGGTAAGGTTTAGGAAAAGATCATGAATTGGGTTAAAATAGGTCCTTCCTTACAATCACATGGTCTCTGTTGTCATGGTTACAATATAATCTACGAGTTTCACATGGTAATCAAACACCACTCTCCTGTGTCATAGTCCTGTGTTTCGTTGACCCATCCATCCACCACAACCTCCTCCTGATGTGGACTTTGTCTCTCTTCAAACTACGTCACCGCACTTTTCCCTTTGCTCCTGTCATAATTACTACGGCCCCTAGATGTCGCCTAGCAACTGTAACTATGGGTCAGAGTAACCTGCTGCACAAACGACCTATAGGCTCGTAATTGATTTGTGATTGCTGTTTTTATGCCCTGGTGACCATTGAAACACTTGCCTATAAAAACTTTGGTACAGCCTCAAAAGCTGCTAGCATGGCTGGAGACTCTTAAAGTCTCCAACTGAAACAAGACCAACCACACACAAAGTTCCGTTAAACATATATACATAACACATCTTTTTTTTTTTATTGGTGAATAGTCACAGATAAGGTATAAATAGGACAATGGCATCATTTCATAAATATCTAAATATGGTCTTTAGTTTACTATCTATCACAGTGTACATTCTGATAAAACCTTTTTAGTACGCAAGGCCACCGAAATATATTAAATTAAAGTGAATACATTATTTATTCAACACCCTTCACAAATTACAGTACTTCATGTCTGAACATAACAGTTTGACTTACAGGGGAACTGTAAAAAAAATCAAATGAATCACAATTTGACAAAGAAAATGTATGACATGTGACAGGAAATCAACACTGCAATATTAAAGCATGGTTCAAATTCCCATTAGGAGTTGACAAACGTTTGCACAGTGCAGAGATGCTTATACAGCACAGCCAGTTGTTACAATGACCTTCTTTGAGATATATTTTAAGGTTTTAGATCAACTTACAGACCACAAGTAATGAGAACATAGACATCAGTATCATCCATCTGCTGTTGTATGAACACGTGATTAGTCATAAGTAGTGAGCAGGAAGTGAAGAACTTGTAACAAATGTAACACTATAAGTCAATGTGCCTCAGACAATATGGTGGAAAATGCTATAACAGAACACTGACGGCCAAAACTAACTGCACAGCAGGTGAACACATGATGGTTCATTTAATGTTGTTACAAAAAATAAACATGTTCACAATCAACTGTTTTTTTGTTTGTTTTTTTAGTTTGAAAATGTAAAAAAATCTACTTGTAAAAGTATAAATCCCTGAATTAAATAAATCTAACACTGATCGGTAAGTCATTGTTACTGCTTCTCACTCAGTACACCGCAACTTATTTTAATGTCTGTGTTCTCATCACTTACAGTTAAGTCTTAAAAATAACTTGATATATTCACTTTAGAGATATCACGTTGTTGTTATTCAAATGAAAATGACTAGTGCTTCCTTCCTGTTTAGGCACCACCGGTTAACGCCTGCCTGTTCTCTGCATAGTCATAATCTTTCCTCTCCTTCTTCGCGTTGGTGGCGGCGGTCTGTTTCTGAGACAGACCCTGGATCAGTTTGGAGTTGAGGAAGCGTCTGTAGGAGTCTTTTTCCATCAAGAGGTAGATCATCCTCTGAGCCTCGTCGAAACAAGACGGGCAGGGGTTCTCCACGTTCTGCCTCGTTTGGTCTCTGGTCGATGCGTCCAGGTTTACCTGAAACCAACAGAGAGGAAGGGGGAATAAAGGGTTAATATACAGAAGACAAAAGCTGTTGGGATTTCAAGCACATAGGGGGCAATGACCTTTTTATATTCTGCTCTCCTTCCCCATCTACATTATGTTTGATTACTGGAACTGAAAGTTTTATTCTTTATGTTCAATTGTAGATACAACACACAAACACACACACACACACACACACACACACACACAGACATATATATATATATAACATAGTCATATATCGTCATAAAGCAAAGAACGAGCCTAAGTGGAGGAAAAAACATCATTGTGTGTTTATTTCCTTTTTGCATTTTTTGTTATTTAATTTTTGTCAAAAGTGAATCTAATGAACTGAACTGAGTGAAGCGCCAAATTCTTCTTTTATTTATATTATGCATCCAGCCTCCTGTGATAATGATAAAAGCAAAACAGTTTGAAGCTTTTAATCAGGCAGCTGAGGGGATGGTCATTAGTACAACAGTATTATTCATGTGCACATTCAAAGCTTTCATGGTCACAATCAGGCCAAGTTTTCACCTCACTGAAGAAGAATGTGCATTTGCATTAATAAGATTCACAAAAATGTCTTTGAAGCGTGTCCAGCTTTCAAACAGTCTCGACATTTTTCCTTTTTCCTTTTTCTTTCTTTGCCATTTTTGGAGTCCGTGTTTTGTCTCCCACATTTCCCACATTGTAACATTTATTTAAAGATTACAGGTTATAGATTTATGAATGCATTTTCCTCACACTGAGCAAGCTCTCATATCACCACTATTACATATTACATATTTTACAGATAAATGAATTACCTCATTAGGAGCATCAGCCTCAACGTACTGCTGGTAGATCTGCTTGGCTCTGGGCACCAGCTTGGAAGACGCTGTCTTTTTGTAGTCTTCACATGCGACCCAGAAATCCATGTTCTCTTCGCTGAACTCTGACCTCAGGAAGCTGGTGAAGACTGCACGACCCGCTAATGCAGAAAGACAGAAAGTTTCTCTTTAATATCAAATCCAACCTTACAGACTCATGAGTGGAGGTGTGGAGGACTGTCATTGTCAAAGCCTGGTTGCCCGACTTCTTTAAGCTGCATCGCTCTGATTTCAGGTACCAACACCTGCACCTACTGGAGCTTAATTGTGTCTGAGTTTCTGGGAACAGGAAATTGTTAAAAGAAAAATATTACAGCAACGATCATCCGTGGTTGCATCCTGTCTTCAAGTGTTTTCAAGTAATCAAAAAAGATTACGACACAAGTCACAACACACAAGTCCAAGATCCTTCATGACTAAAAAGACAGATGGAGGAGACCACTGAGACTATGATAAGATAAACTAAAGACCGGACCAATGAGAGCCGGGAGACGATGTCGGGAAGGCAGAAGGAAGGACCTGACAATGCTGGGGGTCATTGAATGAGGTCATGGAACAGAGCAGGTCAGAACTCAGCTGGTTCCCGCAGGGCCATTGCTCCCCTTTTGTGTCCATATATACACACACAGTGTAATTCTCAGAAGGCTTTTGCACACACACGCACACACACACGCACACACACACACACACATACACACTTAGCACTGGTCAGCAAGCCCTGAGGGGCCAATGACTGGTGCCTCTAGACACGTAGCAGAAAACCAGAGCATGAGAATGCGCCAGAGAGCTTAGCGTCTTCTGTGTGTGTGTGTGTGTGTGTGTGTGTGTGTGTGTCTGTGTGTGTCCCAGCCAAGTCTCCTTCAGTCTTCTTTAACATAATGATTGCAGAGTTAATGTGTGTAGGGTGATGCTTAATTTGCAAATTCTAAAAAAAAAAAAAAACAGCTCATCATTTATTTTGAAGTGTATGCCTTATAAAGGATGCACAAAGAGATCAAACCTCACTTTTGGGATCCCCAAAAACCTTACCAGCAACCGTTACCAAGGAATGTGAAGGTCAGAGCCATGTCTGACAATATTCCCATGACTGCAGCATCAGCATGTCACATGAGAACGATCATGTTTAGGATGTTTTTCTTTAATAAATCCTGAGAGAGATGCTGCTGGAGAACTAATGAGTCAAGCATCTGCCAGACAGTTAATGTCAGCATTAATATGGCATCAGACAAAGTCCTCTGGGCTTCTTTGGAATTTAATTGAGCCTCATTTAGCCTTGTTCCAGTTCAGGTTACATATTTCTTTTGCAGGAGTGAAACTGTAATGTAACACTTACTGTCACTGTTCATGATGTGGCTGAAAGACTCCTTCCATTTCTTCACCTCGGTTGCAGTCGGCACCCTTAAAACACAGATAAAAAGGTTTTTTTAAATACGGTTGCACAGAGTTTCCAAAGATATGTGCAATGCGTGCAACCATTTCTATGTAAACTCCAGAGACTCACACAATTAGTGTTCAGGATATGTTTTCATTCAGTGTTTATCCCATGCATGGATTTTGTATGAAACTACTTAACAAGCTCTAATGAGGTTTTTGTTGCAGCAGCACTTCCTCCACTGAATAGGTGGATAAACCGCCCTCCTGATATCCCATTCAAACGAATACAAAAACCTGCATTTGAAATATTGTCTTAGTCATGTTTCCATCACAATGACACAGCTGTGCAGGGAGGATTTGGAGTGCAACTCATCGTGATCCCAGCCACATTAATTCACTGATCGATAACAGATAGCAAATCTAATCACAGCGTCATGCGTCATCTGACATTTACACAGCAAAACCTATAATACAATAACGCCTCCTTGCAGATTTCATCGCCTCAGAAACAACGGCAATAATGAGGATAATTAATAGCTCCTACTCGTTTAGAAAAAGAATAATCTATATTCATATAAATCACTTGAACGGTGCGTGTCACAGAGGCTCTACAGCGTGTCTTTGTGTTGTGAATGAGATGAGTGATACAGCTGCTCAACAAAAAGTGAACACTGATTATCTGTAACCGTGTCTGAATGGGTTCCACGGTTCTGAGAAGGAAAGGTCAGGGTGATGCTAACCTGCTCATAAAGAACAATAAGAGGCTTCCTGAGGGAACACGACCCGAGGACAGGTCAAAACGAGGCTTAATGTGTTCCTAAGCAAAAGTTACACCTTCTCCATGGTAACACAAGACAACACCTGCAATACAATTACACCTTTTCATCTCTCTGAAAACAAAACCCCCCAAACAACTGGAAGAAATTTCACAATAAAGTTCCAGTGATTCATTCAAAGGTGGTCTACAGTTTGAATGCTGGCACCATCTGAGATTTTCCCTCTTTTGAAACTTGGGAGACGGTTCAGTCTGTCAAATCTTAAGATTCAAGCCACAAGTAACTACTGGGTTAAAGTCAAAGCTGAGTCACTTTTGATTTTGAAAAAAAATATTTTAGTTATTAGTTTTGGATTTAGTGTAACTCAAATTACAGATGAATTGATGGAACATGTTCATCGTAAAGCAGCATTTATAATTTTATAACCAGGGAGTGCATCTTCTAAGAGGCTGCTACCATAACCACCTTCATCATGTTTCCCAGTGCAGCCCTTCCAGACTGAAATACATTTCATTAATTCCTTCTTTTTTTTTTCATGCAACACACACAAACTGCTTTTTTCAAGACCCATGAAAGCAGAGTTATAATCTGTGTGACTGTGAATAAATTCTCTTTCTGAGGAGAACTGAAGAATAAACACAAAGTGGAACAAATATATTAAACTTTACACAAATTGAACTAATAGAGATGAGTTCCTCTGACCTCTTTGCAGCAGCAGCATTAGTAGAGTTCTTCTCTTTCATCTGCTTCTGATCCGCTGTTTGGGGTTCAGGCTTCTGGAGTAAGAAGCTTATTTTGTGCTTGATGTCTTTGGCGCTGTGGAGAAGCAGAAGAGAGGGCAGTGAGTGAAATGCATTTTTTTTTAAGACTTCACTTTGTTTGTATTAATAACATCTGCACAAAGGCTTGCTTGCATGGATGTCAGCTGGTTCCTCTTTGTCTGTATTTAAATGTTGATTTCAGGTCATGCAAGTGTTTCTATCTATTTCACATTTCAAAGAATCAGCATGTGCACAGATCATCCTGAAATGGTCAACAACTGCATTTTACTGCAGTTACTTTTACAGTAAAAAATTACATCAGTTTCCACCTGTAGGGTCTTACCTTTTCAAGCATGTTGCAGGAAGTGTTGCAAGTCCTTTACACATGGTGGAATGTTACAGATCCAAAGTCAGGACTGTTGTTGTTGTTGTAAATGACGACAGGGAGACAACAGTGTGACTGCAGAGAGCAGCGCTCTTCAGTATAAGACGGCAGGCTGCGGGTGTCTCCACCCCCAGCAGTGGCTTTATACCTCCAGTCTGCACACTGACAGTGAACTGACCAATCACACCAAACACAGAGAGAGAGAGAGAAAACGTGAAAAAAAAAAAAAACCCAGTGAGGGAGGGAGAGGGGGAGAGAAAAATGGGGGGAAATTTACAGCAGAAAAGATCATATGTAACCAAAACAAAAGGTGTTTTCCTCTGAGTGAGGCGACTCAAGAGTTTCAGGAGACACTGAAGTCATCCCTCTGTGGAAAAAACAGATTCATCAAACGGAGCAAAAATAAAATCCAGGCAGGGACACCGCTGCCAGTATCCACCATCTCAGCTCAGTGCATTCAAGGAGGGAGGAAAGTGTTGTCATTTGTTTTCACTGGTCGGCCCACTTTCCTTCAGCATACAGCAGAGAAAGTTTATTAGGAATACCATTCAGTCAAATAAAACAGTCCTGCAATGAATCCTCCCTCATGAAGGTTATAATGTGCAGCCTATGGAGAGAGTTGTTGCTGATTCATCTGTGTGATCATTTTTGGAGGATGTAGTTTGTAGTCTTGTTTTTCTGTTTTTAAGCCCTGACCTCACCGATATAAAGGGGGGTGGACAAAATAATAGAAGCACGTGTCAAACCTCACATAAATAAAGCTATATTATAAAAGTTATAATAGTTTTTCCAAAAAGCATACTTGTATTTTTTTTTCTACCTCAGTCTTTATCCAGTTTGTTTTCATGTTTTGCAGCTCTGTGTGGCTCCTTCATTTTCTCTGTGTATTGCAATGGAGGACAATAGTATCCACCAGCCCACTCACGTCAAAGAAATGTAAGTCCCAGTTCCATACCAGACACTAATTGCATACGATATGTGCTGTATACTATAAGTTACAGGGACTGTGATTAATGTGGTTAAGTAAAGATGAACAAAGCAATGAAGATTAAAAAGAACCGACTGTTTTCACCCGCTGCTGAGCAACAGTTAGAGGACTCATCTAAAGTCCAGCTGTCTGGACATCTGGATTACCTCTGTCAGACTAATAATCAGGACCTGTTTCCACCTCAAGAGCACTACCATCCACCCATAAATCCAAAACCAGCTACATGTCTTCCTCGCTAAAACCAATGTTTTTGTTAAGTAGCCTTCCCTAATTGATATAAATGGGATTAACACAATAACTGAAACACCTCTCTGTATAATACAATACAATTAACAGCACCACACACCACATAAAGTGGCATCAACACGTCTGTCTCAACATTATAATCTTCATGATGGAGGATTTATTGCAGGACTGTTGTACTAGTTTTATCTAAGAGTAATGAACTGCAGACTGAATGTGTATGGCCCAACACTAATATTAATGAAAGTAAGCTTCCAAAGTATAATAACAAAGCAACTCAGAAATAAGTTAAACCAACTTAGAAAATACTATTTGGCAAAAAAAAAAGTTGCTGCTTAAAAGATGAGATAAAATGAATGCAGATCGATTTAATGAAAATATGAAAAAAAGGATGCAGCTCTGTGCGTGAAGTTCAAACTGAAGTGTCAGAGGCTTGGTAGATGTAGACTTCCTGTCAGGGACAAGGCTAAGGAGGCTGGTTGGACATGAAAATTGTGTTGTGTTTACTCAAGAAATTTCTGTTTGCGTTGTGTCTCCTACTGACAATCAACACTGGTTTTTTGGTGGCAGATCAGAAAATACAATCATTTTTGCAAGTGCATGGGCCATTGTGAAGGCAGACAAGATTTCTGTTTCAATGCATGCGTCTTTTATTGTTTAAGCCTTGTTGTGACTGACACACAATCTCTGTGGAAAGTTTTTTTGAAGCTCTTGCATGGCACTGTGTATGATATACTGCGTAGTTGCATAATTAAGTGTGATGCCTTCACTGCCCAGTTTCCACAGTTTGCGCCTGTAGCAGCTTCTTCCACAGCAACGCTATCAGGTCATTAAATAACCTGCAGAGAAGCAGATGCCAGAGAGAGTCCGCAATTATTTGTTTTGTTTGCTTTTGTTTTCAATAAGAATTTAACATTAAAACTTATCATTGTTTTAAATGTGGTAGCACCTGAGCACTTGATCTGTATCTTCATATCTTCATCATAGTTGTAGGTGTTGAGGGAGTGTGAAGCCTCAGAGATATGAAGCTGTGCAGATGGCTTTGATCTGCTCATTCACCTCAACCTGAGAGGAGAGACTGATTCAACAGCTGCAGCCTCACTCCCAGGGAATAAATAAATTATATTTAGCTATAGTCAAGCACATTTAAGTTCAAAGTCAAGATAATAGCTCTCTGAGAAATGCGCGCATGAAAATCGGCACCACCTCCATCTTTCCCCCTCTCTGTCCCCTGGTGCCTCTTTTACACATGACCTCATATCTAAATCCGTAGCCCTGAACACTTTTCCTTTTGATTTGAAGCCTAAAGCAGCCTGGATTGTTTTCTCAAAGTGATCTAAGAGCAGATGGAGCAGAAACCTACCTCTCTGATTTGTTGCTAACATATGTAGACATTTAAAGCATGGAGGACGGCCAGAGGTTCCTTTTTAAAGGAAGAATGAACTCAAACACTCTTGCCAAGTTTTTGAAAACTGACTATCAGAGAGGAAGTCATGATGGTTGATTGTACATTAGGTGAATGGTCTTCTGAGTGATACATTTCCTGGCTTCCTATTTTTGCACACAGTTCTAACAACTTCATGTTTAAGAAATAAGACCAAACTATGAATCACAGTCACAGGAAATCACAGAAAAAAGCTATGAATTAACAAAAATATATTTTCAGCAAAACCTTTGGATGAAATTTGTGTCTGTGTCAATATTTCAACAGAATTCTTCTATTTGTGGAAAATAAACTGGTTCAGATAGTAATTTAGTCAGCGAATGCAAAACCCTGTCGTCTATGCCACCATCTAAGTTTTGCTATAGCTAGGGTTAGCATTAACAGCTGTTTAGTTACCAGTTTTGCCAACAGCTTCATTCGTAGTTGTGTTTACAAGAGGTTATAGTACGTCCTCTGAGCAGCTACATTTTTAGGGCAGAATGGAGTCTACAGTGACTCGGTATCGTAAAATGACGAGGCAGTCCGACCGGGCTGGAGCTAGCTGGTTAGCATGCTAACTTCAGTACAAGAATAGAAGTTACATAAATAGAAGCAAAACAAAAGGGTTGCTTTCCACCACTGGAGACAGCTCATTAATGCTTACTTTGGCTATGAAGCTATAGAAAAACTTTTTAAAAAAACAAACAAATCAAAGCAAACTCAAGGACCACTTACTACGTTTTTCCTAAGCTTTCAACTCCATCACGCGGTCTTCATTAGTGCGCAGAATTAGCTAAGGACTTAGGACTTCTCATCTGTTTTGACTCAAAAGTTAAGCGGCACAGTTTAATCTTGACTCATTGTAAAATAGTAAATGGTACAGTCCCGATCCAATATCAGCTGATGAAGATCATGTGCTATGGCTGAAAGCTCCAGAAAAGTCAAATTTCAGTTGGGATTGTTTTGTCAAACAATTATTTTCAAGTTCAAGAATGCTATTACGGACTTAAAACATACTTTAAGTTTCATAACTTATCCAAAAACATACCATGTTTTTGGAATTTATTTATTGATTAAGTTAATTAATTGTTTGTTTGTTTTTTATCATTACATTTTCGTTTATTTGTTTCTATGCTTCATCAACAATTGAAATGATGGCAGCATTGCCATGACCAATAGGGTGGAAAATGTTAACAGTGTGATGTGACTGATTAATTATTTCTCCATCATCTTACTGCCACTGTGACGTGCAACTTATCATTGTGACCAAGCATAAATTGAGCTTCACAAACTTTTCATGGTCAAAATAAGCAGGTTTTTACTTCATGGGATAGAATACAATGTTTTGTTTTCTCCTCACAGTTGTGGGCCAGGTAAAATATCTCTATTTGGTTTCTGTGAACAATAGGTTGATTATGAATATTGCCTTTCAATCTCCTGTTGCTAACCTGCCCTCATCCAAACAGCAGGATGTGATTAGAGCACCAGAGGCCAAATTTACACATCAGCAAGATGATGATGATGGCTCTGTGTGATCCTGGCACACACACACACACACACACACCTGTCTCTCAACAGGCTTTTTCAGCCCCAACAGCCTCTCATCATATACTGCAGCAGCTACACAAAGATGTGCAGGTGTTAGGTAATACCTGTTGATAGACGGCAACAAATGTATAGAAAAGTGTGTCTAAATTACACTGAGGAAAGACAGAAATGAAACATGTCACAAAAGAAAAGGAGACAGCATGTACAACAGTATATTTTATATATAGTAACATTATATTTTACATTTTTGATGGTTATGGTACACAATCTCCAATGTATTTTCAAGGGAACTTTTTTTTCCTTTCAAATGTTTGATTCAGAGACAAATGCAATTCATCTTCTAGAGATTCCAGTTCATAAAGGCTACCATGTTCTTTGTATTCCATGATAGTAAATTATTAGATGGAACAACCAGCAGCGCTTCTAAAACTGTTGTAATTTAGCAAAAGAAATGGGTCAAATAACATCTGCACCTTTTGGAAGAGCTTGAATGTACTGAGCGAATTCCTTACTAATCTGTATTTATGAGATTACACTGTGTGCAAAAACTGACACATCGATATGAGGGATAGTGCAGGTCGAGCGGAAATGTTAACCTGACTGTGGTGCTAGATGAAAGCTAGAATATCCATGTGACATATCAATGGAAAATGGAAATTCACAGTTGGACACTTCTTTGGTGCGATGAGGTGAAAAAACCCAATCTGAGCCTAAAGCCCTTAAATCTAAAAGACAAAATAGGTCAGTTGCTCCCAAAACGACCTATTTCACTGATCCACACTCGATTCATAGACTTCACTATACTTGGTTCACGTTAGCACAGGTTGAGATTTTTTTTCAGGTCCATAAGTAGCTTCAACTAGTAAAAGAAAACAATATAGACTGTAGGCAGGAGATTGAATGCAGTTTGCCAAATCATACACCCATAGTCATTTGCACCACAAGAGGTCACTGTACAGGAAAATGTAGGTCACTATTGATTATGCTAAACCTTCATGTAGGTATCTGTAAGGAACAATGTTGTGAGTCAAATGCTTGACTTTACGTCAGAGTCATTTCTTTTAAAAATTACTAAATAACACCATGTTCTGCCATTTTCTGTTGCTACAGATTACAGATGTCCCATAAACGCCTCACCTTCAGGCTATCAGTAGATGTATATATATAGTGCCTTTACGGAAGGTTTAAGGGGTTTTTATAGTTGTTATTGCAAAATGTGCCAATACGAGGGGCCATCAGGGACCCCTTTTCCTCTTGGGGGCCCCAAACATTTGCCGAGTTTGCTTCTGCTCACAGTGCACCTCAGACCATTCATTTCACTTTCTACATACACTTGTATGTTTCCAAACCACCACCCATAAAAAAATCATACTAATCATACTGTTATAATTGTACTGACCATAAGTTACCTCAGAATACCCTTGTCCTGTAGGTCATGTGAGGGGAATTAGCCCCCAGTGTTGTTGATGTTTATACAGATTCCGAATAGAAATTTTTCTCTTCCATTTCCTACTGGAGCTTTTCACCAGGTCGTGTTTCCAAAGCAAAACATCCCAGATGACATGGGTACAGTTTTGACCAAAACAAATCCGCTGAATGAGTACAGCAGCGTTGCGAGTTATTTCAGGTAACAGGTTGGTAGTTATCATTACAGTGTGTGTGTGTGTGCGTGTGTGTGTGTGTGTGTGTGTGTGTTGTGTGTGTGTGTGTGTGTGTGTGTGTGTTTAATGGATGTGGGACACACCACATTTACAATTCTATCCACGGCTCCAAAGGTCAGGTGAAGCCAAGACAGCATCAGAGCAATGGACATGGACCCTCATAAACCACGTCAGGTGACAGGGAATAGCCTTGGTAATGTGGCTTAGTCTCAATAAATTACGCTCCTCATGCCTCCTCTCAACCTGACAGAGCTCACAACTCCTCAGATGAGGGACAGCAGAGCCCTTCATAAGCCATCTACTCCACTCCCATCATCTAGCGAAGAATAATTGCAACTCTCATGTGGTGAAAAGCTGCATCTGTCATCTGGAGAGACACTGAGTGTGACAGGCAAATCTGTCAGGAATGATGTGAAAATTAAAGCAGTGGAGCCAGCAGTCCCAGTCGGACATCGTTACGGCTTTTTGACGTGTGCTTCTTTTACAATCACATACTACTGATAATATATAATATATAATCTTGAGAGAACTGAAAGCAATGGCTGGCATATATCCCAGTTCATATGTGGGTCTGCATTACCTGAACAATCAAAATATCCTGTTTATGGTCAAACGTAAGAGTAGGACATGATCATATGAGCAGCGTACATCCCATCCTTAACCTGAACTGGAATAATTAACAAGAAGATCCATTCACAAGTTGTCCTCCCGTTCATGACTCACAAGATAGGTGCAGCAGAGCAGAATGTATTTCGCCATACCCTCATTACCTCAGGGTGACACCTCTCCCATGACAACATGGTCAATAAATTTTCCCATGCAACACCTTTACCCTCTGTTTGGATGAGAAACAGAAAATGTGTTCACGGGAGAAGAAAAATGTTCTCCCGGCCCATAAAGGCAACTTCTTTATGTGTCATACTAGTAAATTGTTAGTTTTGCATGATAAGTGAAAACTTTGACTTGGTGGCACTGGATGAAGAGTCAGGAGAAAGTTACCTTGAAAATTAAAACAAAATGTTCTTCTGTGTCGGACTAATAATATTGGGAATATAAATTACCAATATAAGAGCTCATAATGCTGTTCATTTATTCAGGGATTTTTATTTTTGATAATTATACAAAGTCATTTAAAGGAGCTATTTGTAAGTTTTGCTATTGCTACATAGCTAATAGCTTAACAGCTGTTTATAGAAGAAATGTTGTGAGTTCAGCATCAAACTTCATTCCTTTACTCACTGTCTCCAGAGGGGGAAAGCAACCCTATTGTTTAGCTTCTATTTCTATCACTTCTTTTCTTGTTCTGAAGGTAGCGTGCTAACCAGTTATCCCCGGCTCAGTCGGACTGTCTCGTCACTTTCCCATTATGGGTTATCTACGCTGACATTTCCAGCAGTCGCCACATCTACCGCTCACAGCTGTTGCAGTGGCTACCACTCGTCTTCGCTTATTGAAAGGCAAAACTGTGGAAATTACAAATATATTAGGTTCATTACACTGAAAGTCATTGGCTACGTGGAGGACACTGGCTGCTGTGTTTATTTTGGCTCCAAAACATTTTTGACACGCTGACTGTTAAAATATGAGACTTAGTATCACCTGCTAACAGCCTCTTTACAATGTAATAAGGGATATTAATGCATTCAATATTAACGATAGCTGGTACAGAAATGATCCTCCTGTCTTACTGTGTATGTGGGCTATACTACTTACTATAACAATTCCCATATAATGACCAACCAACCCTCTTTATTCTGCTTCAATTTACTCCATAATTACCTAACATATTCACAGTAATTCCCAGTTTATACTACTACAACTTGGCATTATTCTGACTTTACTTGACTGTTATTTCTTGGTAATTTCTTCACATTACTAATAATTAATATGTAATTACTACATAATTAATGGCCTGTAAATTAAAGGGTTAACGATTTATTATAACCAAAGAGTGTAAATAAAGATGTAGACCTAGCCCCCGTGATGTCACCCATAGATGTCTGAAGAGCAGTTTTGAAGCATATGCTCACCCTGTCACTCAAAGTGGCACACCCTCATTATGCAGAACTTTAAGCCTTAATAAAATTTAAACGAGTGAATTATATAACAATTCATCCTGCTCATACAGTTGACATGAAGGAGGAAATTAGCTACAGAGAGTGAAAACCATTTTTTGTACTTGAGTACCAGTCAGTCAATGGGGATTGACTCGCTTTTGGAGGAGAGACTCAAGTGGCCATTAGAGGAACTGCAGTTTTTGGTACTTCCAAGGTTCAGAGGCTTCGTTTTTCAGCCTCAGAAGTTGCCACTTGATTATTACCTCTTATCATGTAAATGCGACAATGGCAGAAGCTCTTGGTTAGTAAACAGCTGTTAATGCTAATGTTGGCTATGTAGAAATAGCAAAACGTACAAATAGGTCCTTTAATGTCTGAAACTTGGTTGGTCACCAAGCTGTGAAAGTTGTGGTGTTTGAATTTAGGTGATGCTGTTTCTTCGGACTCTCTATCACTACATGCTAACTGCAGTTTATTTCTCCGTTCCATCCCTTCTTGTTTACTAGCAGTAAATGTAGTTGTTTTCATTAAACTACTGCAGCGGTGCAACGTCTGCAAGTAAAGGTATAATTTTTCAAGTCAACACAGATTCATTCTCAAACCATTCTGGCGCCACATGAGGACACGGACAGGACGAGAACATTTCTAAGGAAACATCACATATGGTAACTTTGAGGAGTTTGTCTGGCATGACAGTTTATTGAACACCAGCTGGCTCCAATAATAAAGGGTTACTCAAGGATTACCGTAACGACAGCTTTTATCATACGCTCTGAGCTGTGGCCATTAGCATGTCGAACCCAAACAAAGAGGAAAACTTTTCCAGCTTCGGCTAAATGACCCGTGGCACAGAACTTAACGGTGCTGGTGCAGAGGGAAGGGAGAAGGCTACTGAGGTGGTTGTTTATAGTCCTGGACAGTTAAGTCAGTCCACGACGGGCTGTGATGAGGCTACGTGTGGATCAGCATGCAGGTTCAGATACCTATCAGGATCGCTGTCGTTGGGTGGCCACGCTTGCGGCTTTGATCAAACGTGGGGACAGCGTGATGATGGATGAGTCACTGAGTTGTGTGTGTTCGTGCATGCATGAATCAGGGTCATGTTTGGTGCTGAGTGAGTGAGTGAGTGAGTAAGTGAGTTTGCTGTGGGATTGCTTGCATGTGGAGCTTTTTCACATGGGGAGAGATGAAGTGCTTTGCGGAGTGTTTTGTCTCCTTGTCTTGAAGTCATAAATACCTGGCTCAATGGGAGCCTCACTGATCCTATGACAAACGACGTAACACTGATAGACATGTGTACACAAGACCTCGGCTTGATGCTTTTAAATTTCAAATTTCATAGTGAATTCATGTCATGTCACAGCTGTTTTAGAACTCACTTTGTCACATATGCAAAATCTCACAGGAAATATTGCTTTTTGTGCGTCAAAGGATAGATTTTAAAATCCAACTACTTGTCTATACAGCACTAAATGGTCTTGGGCCTAATTACATCTTTGATCTACTCGTACAATACGAAGCATCCAGCCCCCTCAGGTCATGTGGGACAGGTTTACTCAGTGTTCCCAGAACCAAGAAAGGTGAAGCAGCTTTTAGTTTATCTTCTCTCCACCTGTGGAACAAGCTTCCTGAATACCTGAGATCAAATCAGGGCTTAAAACATCAATATTTGCTGCAGTTTACCAATAAATCACATACATAACTTTTTTCATCTTATAATCTTCTGCATTTACTTGTTGTTCATGTCTTCAATCAATACAGCACCCCTTTTAAAATGGTGTACCTGATCTTATGTCTCTAAATATTTTTATTTCTATTTATTCCAATTTGTTTTTATTGTTTTTGAATGTAATTTTAATGTCATCTTATATTTCTTTTTTTAATGTATTTCCATGCCTCTGTAAAGAACTTGGAATTGCCTTGTGTCAGTTCTTCCCTTGCTTTGTAATGTTCAACATGTTCACAAAATGTTTGCAAATGAAAGAAATAAACTATGAGTTCCTGTACCTTTGATGAAATAATTCCTCTTCAGTAATGACACCTTGCTGACCTGCACTTAACACCAAAACTCTGTTTGTCTGTGTTTAACTAAGACACACTTCAGCACAGAATTGGCTCCTTTGGGCTCCTCGTGTTTGTCTCTCTCTTCATCCGTAATTGAAATATCAAAATTACCACTTGAGGAAGCCAATTTAAAGTTAGAAAAGTGCTTTCAGAAGGAATGTTGATCCAACATAACACACACACATGTACTGCTGCACAAGTCATTTGTGTTAGTGATGTGAAACCTGCCATGATGATAAGGTCATTGCTGCATTTATTACACTGCATGAATCAAGCCCTGCTGGTGATAATTGCAAGTCGGCATATTTGACCTAATGGTAACAATTTAATGGTTCATAAAGCAGTCGCTGCTGGATAATGTGGTGTGTGTAAACACACACACACACACACCATCTTTCTTACATCTGTGGTTATATCATATAAACACTGACTATTAGAATCAGAGACAGATTGACAATGGGCCCCTCTGGAGACAAACTTTAAAACTGTGGCTCTGCAGACAGCCTGTAAGTGTTTTCGGGTGCAGTAATATGACCAGCAGACAGCCGTGTCACAGCCGCAGGCCGCAGGGTCTGTACTGGAGGATGTGGCTGTGTAATAACAAAACGCCAGAGTCTCCTGTGACAGAGAGAAAAAAGGGGAACCTCTGCGTATAGTGATAATGTCAGAGCGCGTGTTGTTTATTACGCATCAGACTTGTTTTAATATCAGTGGACAACCTGTCAGACCTTGTATTCCTGCTTCCCAGCGCAATATATCAGTGGTAAATATCACCAGGGTTCCTGAGGGAAAATAAACAACTCATGATGCATTGTGGATGTGACGATGATGATGATGATGTAATATATCACAATATAAATACAATATTGCACAATGAAATGCAGTTGTAGAATCTCCATGCTACAAACACAGAAAACATACACTCACAGAGCACTTTATTAGGAACACCTTACTAACATCGGGTAGTTCTTCCCTTTGCTCTCCAAACAGCATCAGGTCTCTGTGACATTGATTCCACAAGATGTTGAAAACTTTCCTCTGAGTTTCTGCTCCATGTTGACATGACTGCATTGCATCATTTCTGCGGGTTTCTCAACTGCACACTCAAGCTCGATTCAAACTCTGACCCTACCATCTGCTGCCTCAGCAGAAATCCAGATCCATCAGACCAGGCTACACTTTTCCAGTCTTCAACTGTCCAGTGTTGGTGAGTGTGTGTCCACTACAGCCTCAGGTTTCAGTTCTTGGTGACAGGTGACACAACTTGACCTGGTCTTCTGCTGTTCTATTACAGTTGTAAAGAGTGGGTATCTGAGTTACTGTAGCCTTTCAGTCAGCTCCAACCAGTCTGTCCAGACACACCATTCTGAGTAAAAACTCTAGAGATGGTTGTGTGTTAAAATCCCAGGAGATCAGCAGAAACACTGAAACCAGCCCGTCTGACACCAACAAAGTCAATGAGATCACAATTTTCCGCCAGTCTGACATTAACAACAACATTAACTGAAGCTCCTGACCTCTATATGCATGATTTTACACTGTGCACTGCTGCCACATGATTGGCTGATTGGTAAATTGTATGAATAAGTAGGTGTATACATGTTTCTAATAAAGTGCTCATATGTATATGTGAGTGGCATCATCTTTAACTTCTACTTGGGTTGCACTTACCCATAATTCAAGTGTACAAACCAGTAAATTTTGATGGTTTATAATCATCAGTTTTCCATGCATCTGTGTGCATGATGTATTGTGTATTTCTGTCTAGTATTAGTTCATGTCTGTGAATTATCTTATGGGAATTCAAAAAGCTATTTTTGAAATGTGTGTGTGTGTGTGTGTGTGTGTGTGTGTGTGTGTGTGTGTGTGTGTGTGTGTGTGTGTGTGTGTGTGTGTGGCGTCTGTCCTTTCACTGCCGATGAAATAGTCACACCAGGTCCTCCATTAGCCGGTCATGAGGTGTGTAATTTGGGGCATTAGGCTGCAGCCAGTGATGTCGTCTCCATGTGTTTGTCATGGAAAATGCTACTTCAGGCCATTTTCCTTTAAACTGTTGTTCAACCTCACTCAAGGACGAGGGCATTTCAGACAACAGTGTAGATTCATTTCGGTTCACACTTTTAAAAAAATTTCACTGTGCTTGAAAAACAAATTAAAGTTTGTTAGTTAAAGTTAAGCTTTTCTAATTTGCAAAATTGAGCCACTGTTGTTGTTTTTTTGTTTGTTTTTCTGGACTGAGTATCCTTGCTCTGCGCTGTAGGCAATAGCCTATTGAAAATCTGTTTCCTTACATAATAATTCAGTATCAGCATGAATTCATAAACAGTACACTTAACACAAATGATCAGGCTTCCAGAGTCAAAATGCACACACCTGATCCAAGTATAAACAAGGCAATTGAAGGATGGAAAAACTGGTTTATCTGCTTTTAAATCTAAATTTGATCATCCCCCATGAATTATTGAGGAACTCTCTGACTGGTCAGTGACAACATGTACTGTTCTCTCCTTGCAAGGTTCATTAAAATCCGACTGGTGGTGTAGCAGCTACGTCCTTTAGAGGTAAATCAACACAGAGTCACATGACAGAAACCTGCTGCTGCTGCTAATGCTCTTTACAGGTTGAAACTTTCAGAGGTGGAAGAAGAGCTCAGATACAAGTACCAACACCAGAATCCATTACAAGTTATGCATTTAAAATTTACTTCACGGTTCGTGTCAGAATCGATTATTATCATGTTAAAGGTGCATTGATTGATATTTTGCCACTAGGGGGCAGAAAACCTGTAAATCGATCTGACAGCTCTAACCGATTATCACCTTATAAACTTACTATAGCTTACATGAAAGGAAAAAGTTATTTTTTTACACATCCAGCGGACACAGAGCAGCATCAGCGTTTTTTTTCAAGTTTTCTACTGAAGTATAACACTTTTTTACGTTTAATTTCTCCTCAGCTGAGGGGTTACTTAAGAGTGTTGCACAGAATCTCTTAAAAGGCTTCCTTAGTTAAGGAACAAAGTAATTTACAGCAGTGAACAAGATGCTACAGTGGTAAAATTCTACTGTTTGCATGGGGACAGTTTGTTTGTCGGCATTAGCCTGTGATACCTGTTATCACTTTTAATGTAAGATAGGGAAGATAATGAGAAAACCTTAAATACTTAACTGAACATTTTAATGAAGGAGAAAACCTAATGGTGTTTTGTGCAACCATTTTTATTTTAAAGAAACCTTAACTCAGACTTTAAGGAAAATGTTAACTTAAAGTGTATTGTGCACCTGGCCCCAGGCTGTTTATCCGCTACGTATTTAACAGCTGCCTGCCACCAAAAACCTGGTTGATAATATCTATGAGAATGAACAACACAGAAAAAACTAACAATAACCTAAAAGAAAGTTGTTCATGGTTCATGAAAAGTTGGAAATTTAAAGATACAACGAATTTTTTTTAATTATTGACAGCTTTATTGAGTATACATTATGCTGAGTGCAAAAGGTTAATCTTTACTAGTTAAATGTAGATTACCATACTAACTTTTCCCCAAGAACAACATCTTACGTAACACCCATAAGAGATTTGCATGTGTGTGTGTGTGTGTGTGTGTGTGTGTGTGTATCAGGGATGGTTCTGACATAGCATATAGAGCAGTCAGTGACCTGTGCTGTTCATCCTTGAGGGAGGACTGGCCCACCAGTGCAGTGAACACTTGATCCCAGAGGGTCAGCACAGAGCAGCAATGGGAAACTTCAGCAACTGTAATCACATGTACAACTCAGTTCATCAGACATAAACCCACCTAAAGCTCTTATTATCCACTTCAATTTTTATTTCACATTATGAATATGACATTGAAGATAAGCATGGGAAATACTCCTCTATAGGGCTGCTTGTAAGTCAGTGCATAAGTATATTCAATTGTACAACGCGGAGGCTTTGCCCTAATTAAGTAACTGGTGAAATAAGATGACTACAGACAAATTCAATATTACTTCACAACTTTATTTCATTGAATGCATCACATGAATGTAACATGTGCTTTGCAGTGGCCTGATATAGAAAATAATGGCTGTAAATAGGACACCTCATCATGTACTATCACTTACACAGAGAGCTGTATTAAGCCAATTGTCAGTTGACTAGTATGTTGTTGCCTTTTGTGATAGAATAATACAATAATTTCTTCGTGAAATTACAGTTTATGATGCTTGTTTGCTTTGATTTTATTAAACAAATGAGTATTTCCTGAGATGAAGGATAGACCTGTTTGCAGCTGTGTGAAGTACATTACATAATATGTCATTTCTATGTAAATGAAGAATTTTTAACAGGGGGGAAGTTTGTGCTTGTTAGACAAAGACCAATATGTTTCAAAAGTCAATTATGACATTTAAGTACAGTTGTAAGTCCTTTTATATCAAAAACAGGAGGGTGCAGAACAGTAACACAAAAACATGAATTGACTCCTGCGTGACAGGCCTGTGTTTCGTCGACCCGTCCACCATCGCCTAACACAGACTCTGTATACGACGTCACCTGACTTCCTGCTGGCACTGTCGACCTATGGGGTCTTTCTTCACATGGGGGGGGGGGGCAGTCTCTGAAATCCAAATGGATTATGTCATACACCATATGAAGTGAGACTGTCCAGGTCTGACACACACTGTGAGGTGTTTTTTTTTTTTTTTTTTTTACATATTCCCCCGTGAGCAGCGGGACCTAAAAGTGAGATCAGATAAACTGTATCTCTGTCACGACTCTCAAGAGCCTCATCTTCCCTTCAGCTGATTCTTTTTCTCCTGCACTGGTCACTGCCCTCTGATATGAATCACTGTTGATCAATCAGCTGATCAGTGAAGTGAGAAATCTGCCTCTGTTCTGTCGTGGATGTTCAGGATGTGTGAGGTGAAGCCTTTACATGTGATCATGTGTCATCTGTGTATATATACATGTTGTTCAGAATTTATTTATCATAAACCAATAAGGCATCCTCAGCATCTACTGAAGCGTTGCCTCAGACTTGTTAACAACATATTAGTACCTCTATATGTGAGTTAAACCAAGTGTGTGATATTGTGTTATACTGTAGCACCCCCTTGTGTCTAATAGAAGACCAAGTACACTGAGAGAACTCACACTGTATTTCTTGGAACTGGCTAATGTTCAACCTTATCTTTATGTTCTTGTCATAGATTTTCATAATCATATATACACTGTTATTCCTCTGTTTACTCTACATACATGTGCAGACACAGTCCAAGCCGTAGGTCAGGGGTGGCCAACCAGTCAGAGGTTAAGAGCCACAATTTTTACTGTGTTACTGCAAAGAGCCAGATTTACTGTAAATGTCACACATCCACATGATAATGACAAAAATTGACTCCCACAGAAGTAAGACCACAGGCCAGTCATTTTCAACAATGAACACTGTGTGCACTGTCTCACTGTAATCTGTGGCCTTTTCAGTTGAACATCACGGAACCGGGTCACGAAGCTTTGGTGCAGGTTTTCAACCATTGTTGCATGTCTGGCTGTTTGGTTATTCGGGACAGCGCCGATGACTTGCCCGCTGGCTTTTAGCAGAGTGGGAAAATGCGTTAAATCTCTCTTCTGAATATGCGTCTTGAACAGCTTCAGTTTGTTGGCAAACACAAAAACACTTTGCACCAGGTCAGGCAGTATTTTTGACTTACCCTGCAGGGTCAGGTTCAGTCAAAAAAATAAACTCTCCCACTCTGTTAAAAACGTCCTGTGTTCATCTTCATATTTTCCTTTTGCTGTGCATTTTTTCCCTGCCATTTTGAGAGCAAACTTGGTAGGCCTACACTACTCAACGGTTCTCCCCGCCAGGTCATTTGTGTCAGATGCACGTACCGCAAAAAGACACAAAATTCGACATGAACATAAGAGCCGCATGACACCGGGCAAAGAGCCGCATGCGGCTCGGGAGCCGCGGGTTGGCCAGGCCTGCTGTAGGTTTTCTAAAAAGCCATCTTTACTTTACTTTTAGCATTTTGACAGACCAGCAGTCAATTCTGTCCCTGTTGCTCTGTGTCCCAAAATGTTCTTTATTCTTTCTAAAACCTATATTTAACCAGGACAATACAAGTTTTTTGTAAATGTACTTTGTTGCTTTTCATTACAGGTTGAGATATTTCACTGTGGACCAAATCCCCACACACAACCCAAACCTGTGCAGGGTGGTGGTGGGCCCTTTTTTACATTTTCACCTTTTCCTTTTACAAAGTCTGTGCACAAGTTGTGACTGTGTGTTCTGTGCTTGCATTATCAGGAGCAGCCGTGCCATGTTAACAGCACATAGACATATGGATTCTCTTATTCCTTGAAACAAGAACATTTAATTAAACTCTTGGATCCAGTTCCCACAATGCCCTCTTCTTTAATCTGACGTTTTTGTTGACTTCCAGCATATATATATATATATATATATATATATATATATATATATATATATATAAAGAAGTCATAACTGCCCAATTTCACTGAATCAGAGTCCCACAAATAAAAATACACAACACCATATTCTGCTTTTGTTTTTCTCTGGAAAAAAAAAAACTGCAAAAACTGCAATAAAGTTCCCACTGACATTTTAACCTGTGGTTTGGAAGGAATTTCAGGAGCAAACTTCTGCACAAAACTTAGATTTTGCTTGTTTTAGTTGGTTAAACTTAACTTAAGCTTTTTTTTTAAATGCATTTTATTAATTAGCTAACACGAGAAAACATGTCCTGTTTGTGCTATCCTCCAGTTGTTGATGATGAAGACGTTCACATCATACTGTATAATCTGCATTTCTACTACAATACGACCTCCATCATGACTCCTTTTTGTCCTGCTGGAGAATCTGTGCTCACTTCATTCAGATTGGTCTGTATAAGCAGTCATGTCCCAACAATTCTTATGTAAGTGTACCTAATAGTTGTGCAACACAGCAGCTGCACAAGAAACGTCGATATATCCTGGTGATTCCATGGACTGTTTATTTTGTTATGACAAAGGTCAACGAGATGCACTATTAGATTTTCAGCACCATTTGCAAAAAAAAAATTGCATCTCTCCCCCCTTCAGTACAGATGTTGATGGGGGAGGACCAACAACTTAAGAAGTGAATTTGGGTAAAAGTTCAGGAATGTGCTGAAGTGTAATATACCACCTCTACACCACCAACAGACAGTCTAAAGTAATATCCAGAAATGACGACCTTCATGAAGTATTTAAAATACTGATAAGCCAACCTACTCTTTACCTCTTCTGCGTTATCAGTTGATGTCTTCTCAGCTTAAGACCAAAGGTGACAGGGACTTCTCTGTTCAGACCCCCACTCTTTGGAACAGCATCCCTGCTGAGATTATACTGACGAGCTCTGTAGCCTCTTTTAAATCCCTCATAAAGACATTTTTATAGGTTGTTTCCTTGGGCTTGGGGGACTTGTCTGAATTTACTTCTCTTTTCCTAAATATATTCTTACACTAAGTCATTGTCCTGTTTCTTATTCTATCAGTTAATTTAAACATTTGAGACTGTTTTACTCTTATATCTCTTATATCTCCTTCCCAATGTTGCAAAACCTTTAAACTGTTTTTAAATCTGTTTTTTTATCAGTTATTTTTATTGTTCGTCTTCAATTTTATCATGAGGTGCTATGTAAATAAAGCTTATCATTATTATTATTTTTGATATGGAATAAAGGGTGATTTATAGTGATGGGATAAGGGTTTCCTGTCACCTTTAAACTCACAGAAAT
Source organism: Seriola aureovittata (assembly GCF_021018895.1). Lineage (NCBI taxonomy): Eukaryota > Metazoa > Chordata > Actinopteri > Carangiformes > Carangidae > Seriola > Seriola aureovittata. Next base: position 24,387,870 of record NC_079369.1, read on the forward strand.
TCACTGAATCAGTGGAAAGTCTGAGCTCAGTGCTTTTACAATCCTCTCTGCTTTACTGTGATATAATCATGTGGTGTGAGTTCACTTTAATGACGACAGTGATTGACCTGATACCTGATAGTTTGATTGAATTGTAAATTTAAATTGTGACTATTGTATTAGTCATGTTTTTTGTTTTTTGGGGGTTTTTTTTTTGCAAAGCTGGTTCCCTGATGTCGATGCCGAGAGTGGATCAAGTGATTTCCAACCCTGTCCATATTGATCCCAAAAAAGTAGTGGAGTATGAAGGAGTATGACTGCAAATTGTATTATTTCCCACCTGATAGGCTCCATTGTGCAAGTCTGTATAGCAGCTGATTGGCTGGCAGATCAACAGATGCAGCATTCTGGGATAGGACCCTGTGTTTTGAGAGGGGGTGGGGGATCAATGGTTATATTTACCTTAGCTGACATGAGAGGGTAGTGATTTTCTGTGTGTGTGTGTGTGTGTGTGTGTGTGTGTGTGTGTGTGTGTGTGTGTGTGTGTGTGTGTGTGTGTGTGTGTGTGTGTGTGCGCGAGTAAGAGAGAGAGAAGGAGAGAGAGAGAGTGGGTGTGCTAACAGTAGCAAGATATAAAAGGTCACCCCATCCCTGTCGGGGTATCCTCCTCCACCCAGCCTGTGTGTGTTCGAGAGAGAGAGAGAGAGAGAGAGAGAGAGAGACAGTCCTTTACCATGAAGCATTGTGTGCTGTTGTCGTTGTTGTTGGCGTTGGGGTGCGTGCACGTCCACGGCGCACCGGTGGAGCAGGGCGGCTTGCAGCAGGGGTCATGTGAAGACGCGTCAGCTCTGGGTGCTGCTGGAGAGGCTCTCACCAAGATCAACCAGGACCGGCAGGAGGGCTACATCTTCGGACTGCACCGTCTGTCCAACGTGCACACGGCACAACATGTGAGTCCAGTGAGCACCGCCATGACATTGACCACTAACCAACACATGCAATGCTCTTAAATGCAATATTGTTTCCCCTATGGAGTAGATCAGGGCTGCTTAGTAGAGTTTAGTAGTTTAGATCCAGACCAGAATCACTGCCCTCATCTCCAGTTTGTTCTGTCATTCAAACAAAATGAAGAATGAATGACTGAAGTTAAAAGTTCAGTTTGGTTGTCAGGCTGCTGATTTTTACATTCTGGGGAAGATCCCACATCAGCCAAACCACTTTATATTTATTGCTACAGCATCAGAAACAAGCCCCTGATGGCTGTGTGCGGGTGATGTATGAATGTGTGAGTGAATGGGTGAATGTGGTTTGTATATAGTTGACAAGACTAGAAAAGCGCCATGTAAGTGTAGTACATTTACCATTTACCAATTAAGCTGACAGATAATATATAATATGTATATATATATATCATAACAACTAAGTATGAAGGCCAAAAGATCCAGGTAGCTTAAAAGGGTGAGTTTCACAGGGATTTGTAACACCATGACAGGAACATAAAACTCTGACTTTGAAGGTTTTTCTAGTGACCAACCACAAACGTTTTGTGAATCTGCAGTGTAAGAGGAGTCAGTAAGTCTGATTACCTCCAGTCCACAGTGAGAGACTCAGATGACAAGAGTGTGTGAGTTATATCTTAGCTGCAAAATTCATTATAAGTTCATTAAGATTGTAATTACTGATCAGACATTTAAGCTATGGATGTTATTAATATTGTGTCAGATGATTCATGCTGATTGTGTGAAAGATCAGGAGATACTAAGGATTACTGGAAGGGTAACGGTTGTCATGGAAATGTCAGTACTTATGGCTTCATCATTTGAACTATCACACATTTACCTCAGTGGAATATCATTTACTATAGGATTTTACTGACTGTGATTACTGCTCCATTAATGTGTAACGTTTACATTCTCTCTGTGTGTGTGTGTGTCACAGGGAGAGAACGGCGTGGTCTTCTACTTGACTCTGGATGTTGTTGAGACCAACTGCAGCGTTCTCAGCAGGAAGGACTGGAAGTCCTGCGAGATTCGACCTGAACATAACACACCGGTTAGATAATATACGTACACACACTTTTGCATACAAAATATAATATTCTAGTAAAATTAAAAAAAAATTAAAAAGAAATCAACATGTCTTTCTGTATGAACATCATAAGCTTTAAACTTTTCTGCTTTTTCATAAAGAGCAGTTCTTTAGTCAGAAGAACAAACCAAAGAATTTTAGTACCATAAGACATGTTGGTCGACTAACAATTTCAAAATCTAAATATAAGTAAAATCTTTTTTTGTTTCAGACAGCAAAATTTGTGTGTGCAATTATTGTATTTTTTCTTTACAGGTATATGGACAGTGCAAAGCTGCCATCTACATCAGCAAGGTGAACAGAGTGGTGCGTCTCTACAAATACAGCTGTGTGGTCAGACCAGGTAAAAACAAAAAAAAACAAATACCAATTATAAAAGCAAATACAAGAAGTTAGTGTGTTTTTTTTTAATTCAGATGAAATGCATTGTCTAAATAAGACATCTAGCAGGAAGAAATCTGCCACTGGAGTCAAAGTTTCACATCTATTTAGCTCAGTTTGACACATGGTTTGAAAATAAGAAAATATAAAGCAGATTTCTCTTATTTTAAATAAATATTGCCTTCCTCCAAATCTTGTGATATGTGGACATTCAAAACTGCTTTTCTCTCTGCTAAGCTCCTAGAGGTAGGATCCAGAAGACCTGTCCCGACTGTCCAGCTCTAATGGCCCTGGACAACCCTGAGGTTCAGAAGACTGTGACTTCCTCACTGGAAAAGTTCAACAGTGAGAGCGGGCTGGCCAAACATTTCGCTCTGCTCAATATCACCCGTGCTTCCGCTGGAGTAAGATATCACATTACATACCGTATCCTCCACTCTGTGTCCCACAAACATTGAAGAACTTGTTACAGGAGTTGGTGAAATGCAACATGTCCACACATTAAATGGCAAAGTATCAAAAAATAGTTTGTTCCTGCAATCATTTTAGATTTATGTCATGTCATGTCATGTTATCGATTCTAATTTAAGTTTAATTTAATTTAAGTTTCCACAATCAAATTATCATCAGATCGTCCACTGGTCAGAAGCTCTCTAACTCACTGCCTGGGCAACTCCTGACCAAATATATTATATTGTTATATTGTTACACCTGTTCCTTTGTTAAAGGTTTCCTGTCTTTCTCTCTGTGTGCTTCCAGATGGCCTTTAGCATGTATTACAATGCAGAGTTCACCATCCAAGAGACCACCTGCGACAAGACCACTGAAAAAGTGACGGCCGATAAGTGCCCCCTCATGGATTGCGAGTTCTCTGTGAGTCAAATTATTTCACATTCTTATCTTGATCAAATGGATCATTTTAAAAGAGACATGGGAATCCACTGCGTAAAACAATCCAATTTAAAGACCATTTTTTAGTACGACTTTCTGCTTTTAAGTGAAGCTCTCGACCAGTATGTTTTGGATTTATATCAAGTATCAGAGAACTACTTTAAAATTAGTTTGCTTAACTATTACATTCTGGTAATTCCACTGGTGTGACCATTCCTCTCTGTCTTCTTTCTTATTGTTTTTTTCTCATTCTCTCCTCAGCACAAGGGCTTCTGTAAGGCATCCAATTACCACACTCCCACTGGTGACAGCGAGTTCAGTGTAGAGTGTGAGATCTATGAGCCTGAGGTAAGACTCGCAGAGCCGACACTGTCACACTGACTTAAAAGGAGATAAAAGGAAAAAGCAAACACAAATTATTTCCATTATAATCAAATCGAATAATCAAATCTCATTCAGAGCTGTAGACAGAGCAGTAGTCTTAACAAAAAAAAGAGGACAACAAAGTAATTGAAGGCAGTTGTGGCCCATGGGTTAGAGAAGAAGACCAGCAGGGTTAAATCTGAATGGGAAAAGGGGTAAAAAAAACCCTTGGCCCTCCTTTGTCAGCACCACTGTGGTGCTCTTGAGCAAGACCCTTAACCCCAACTGCACCAGTTGAGCTGCTCAGTGGCCAGCAGGTCAGAATGTCATTGTACTGTGCAGCTTCCAGGTATGAATGTGTGTAACTCAAGCAGCAGCTGAAAAATGAGGCCAGCACAGAAGTGCTAAAACCTGCAGTTATTCAAATGACCACTAGAGTCTGGCTCCAACAGTGAGTCAGTCCCCGAAGACTCCCATGTTTAAATGTCCAACTTTACAGCAGAAATAAACATGTTTACAGGCTGGTGCTAAAAAACAGTTTTGGTCTCTAGAGCTAAATTCCTCCTTCATGACAACTGTTTATATAACGCACCTGTTGACATTTTATTAAGACTGCATAATTGAGGGTATGCCACTTCGAGTGACAGGTAGGTGAGCCTGGTTGTACGCTTGCTACAAACCAACATTCACTGAAGTCTGGGCTCCACTCACGCCCCACCTCTTTGCCCATTTTTGGATTAGCCGGGAGTTAGGCGGAGTCAGGTACTGCCAAGATGACGACGGTAGAGCAGCTCACTGAGCTTCAAAGCCGCTCTTCTGGGTGACGTCATGGAGGCTAGGTCCATCTTTACATACACTTTATGGTGTAACTGTGAATTTGATCATGGAAAAGAGAAGCTTCCTCTCAGTGAAACCTTGAATAATTATAGGTTAAAAAAATTGCTGGGACTTGGGAAAACAGTCACGTCCGATAAGCTAAAGAGTTGATCATTCACAGGTTGTCTTGTTGGTGTCCAGGTTGCGATAACAGTGTTATCATATTCTGTACAAACAATGGCCAAACCCACAAATATGGCACCCCAGACATGACTTGATTTGGACTTTGCCGAAAACCATGGGTGTGGTGGAGGTTACACATGTCTTCAGTCCAATTATCATTCATCACTAATGTCACCTGTCTGTGTTCTCCAGGCTGCTGAGAGAGAGAAGAAACTGCACCTGCTGGGCGGAGAGACCGACCACAGCCACACCGACACACACACACTTAGCGGCGACCATGAACACGCACACGCCACCGACCAGACACACACACACGACCACGTCCACGACCACACCAAGAGCCACTCTCACCACGACAAAACCATGAAGCACGCTGAAGACAGCGACCACCACCACACTCACGACCATGACGCGGGCAGCGCCCAAAGGCACGCCCACGATCACTCCCACGACCACGGTCACGGCCATGATCACGTGCACACTCATCACGCCAAAGCTCACAACCACAGCGGCGACTCACCCAACCACCACCACGACTATAAGCACGCCGACGGCGTGCACACCCACGACCACGACCACGAGATCGCTCTAGACCACGACCACAAGCACGCTCACCTGCACGAGCACGAGCACCACCACCATCACCACGACCACGAGCATGAGAACGGTTCCCACGACCACCCAGAGGGCACAGTGAGGATGCTGCCCGCCATGGACGGGCCCATGACCCTGCCTTCCTTCCCCGATGAACCCGTCGGTGAGGTTGGAGTCGTCCTGCCCCTCAAGCCCGACCCCCAGATCCCAGGAGAGATGGAACCCGTCGTTGTCCCCTTCCCCACCTCAGTCTCAGCCCAGTGCCCCCCTCCAGCAGCAGGAGAGACCCTGGTGGAGAAACTCTTCGCTGAGGACCCCATGTTCCAGCCAGCTGCATAAGGAGGCCCGTGGAGTAGAAACTGAATAGAAACTCATCCATAGACACAGATTGTAGTGTAGTAGAGTCAAGAAAACCCTGTTTCACATGTGACACATCCATAGACAGTGTCACACACCTACACTGCTTCCCAGAGTCGTTCTTGGGCAAAATGGTGATTTATTCAAGCACATAACATGTAACCTGTTATGTGCTTGATGTACCATGTCATAGGGGCTGAGTACATTAAAAACAACATCAACCTGTTTTTTTCCTAATTTTCCCTGTATAATAACAAAACGATTCACACAGAGGAACCACCTTCCAACCTTCACATCGTCACTGTCACTGTACAATTAAGACAGAAAACCTTTTCTGTGTTTGTATATTATCTGGGCTTGGCTGAACAACATAATAAATGATACCACAAATACTCATCCCTTTGTTATCTGTGTTGATCAAGACCAAGGTGATCCATTTTGTGTGGATTGAGTGTACTTTTCTTCAACCTCCACAACCGGCTCCCTTTATTTCCTTTAACTGATCTCGCTATCGTTAATGTCATCAAACAAAACGCCATGAAAACAATCTTCAGATGGATTTTCTAGCCAATACATCATTATTACAGAAGTGGCTGTTAGCTAACTGAAGTACAGCAAAATAAAATGAAATAAAAATATCTGTTTTAACAGGCTGTTTGCTTCCCATCCCAACAGCTAACACTGCATCTTTTCTTCTTCTAATTCTATTTAAACAGATGCAGAGCATTGAATACTGTCTGCTTTGTCATCAGGTCTGAACTTTCATTAGCCTCTTATTATTTTAGTGGTATAAATAGTTTTAATCTGCATCTTTAACCGCATCAGCATCAGGATTCCCATAGTATAAGGCAACTGTGCTGATTTAAATTTCTAAAATATTAGGGCAGCGCCTGTATTTAAAACTGTGAAACTCTGTTCATTCCAAAGGGTCCAAGGATTCAGCTCAGGTTCAGCTTTGGTAATAGCAAGTTGTGTTTACAGTGCTGACCTTTGAGAGGATAAACAGCCCAAAATATAGAGGAGCTAGTTCTTTTGAACCATAGCAGCTCACCGCTAACCCTGAGCGTGGTCACTGCCACCAAGCTTTTTTTAACCCCACACTTAATTCACAGTGCCGCATTACGCTCATGACCACTGAGCTATTACCATAAATCTTGTTGCTGTAGCAACTGCAAAGGGTGAAATTCCAATACATTTCATAGACTAGTATGAAGACAGTTTCAACTCCATTTGGTTGCAATAGTGTAATATGTTACAAACATGGCTGTTCAAACCAATCCTGGAATATCGTGGCAATTTTTTTTTTTAAATTACCCTATGTGATATATTTACCAAAAAAACTGAATATGCTGTATATCATGAGATCCTGCTAATTAGACAAATAGAACCTTCGAGGAAGAAATAATGGTTAACTTTTTGTTCCTGTCACACTGCAAACAAGAACTCACCCACTCTTCTAATATTAGCTTTATACACTCAGCAAAAAGCTCTTATCTCTGTTCTGTTGCCACAACCCACACACAACTGCAAACGGGGTTAGTTGCAAAAAAAAACAAACAAAAAAAACATACTTTCACAATAATGACACAGGTTGTAATTTCCAGTTAAGAACTGTATGTCAGCCAGAAAAAAAAACTCTAAGTATAATGTACAATAATGCAGCTTATGTAAGGTGAGATCACAGGAGTATGCTTATTAAATTTTTTTTTGCATAAAGAAAATGCAGTGACCAATTGCATTAATTGGACAACAATATAAAACTTCTGTTATACATCCAAGATTGGACAAAAGTTTTCCTGTGAGTGAGCACAAGAGCTCCATTCGACGCAACAAAGTGAAATATCCTGTCGGCCACCATTTCAATGAATTTCTGCTCCTTATCTCCTCTCTATGATTGCAGGGCAGTGAACACATTGGAGATACAGAGAGAAAGATGTGTCAAAGGGAGCTCTACTGGATTTACACTTAAGATACACTTAAGCCTAAAGGCCTTAACAAGGATTATGATACGAGTGTTATGTTTTCTGTTCTATTCCTGTTGTTTGAGATGTTTGATTGTTCTCTTATACATTTGGGGATCACTGATTTATGAGGGTTCAAGCTTGATTCTTCCCTTCTATATTCACATCACTCCTCCAACCCTTTTTTTGTATTAACAATGCCCATCATTTAGGACTCAAAAAAAAGACATAAACCAGTGGTGTAATCATTAAGGGGTTTTCAAAGTCTGGGGACCACCACCCCCCTCTGACAAAACTGAGATAACTATTCCCATGTTGTGAGGAAATAATACAACTTCCAGCTTTGAAAATGTTTTATTAAACAATCAATGTAATCTAATTATTTAAAAGGATTTATGTTGGTATAACTTGTTACTTCTAGGTAACACTTTCTTGTCTTCTGTGAAAGATGCAGCCCTGTGTCCAGCCACTCAGAGATTGAAGTGGTCCATGCCCATATTGTGCTTTTTTGGCCCGGGGCAAGAGCTGGCTGTTGGGGCAGATCTGGGAGATTCAGGTTGCTCCACCACAGTCCCCAGGGAACCCCGCGGCTTGGAGACAGTGGGGTCTGAGCCGGGTGTGACTGAGTGCTCGTGCTCATGGGGGTGCAGGTGCGTGTGTTTGTGGTGCTGATGCCCAGTGTGCTCGCTGTCTGCCTTTGCGTGGGCCTGCTCCTCCGCAACAGCAGCCTACAGAGAGAAAGAGAAACGAGAATCTGGTTATCTACTTCAGCTTCTACTGGGAAGTCAGAGATGTGTTAAATAGATTAATAGAATAACTTTAACTAAAATCTGGAGGATCAGATATGTTAAGTCCTATTGTGTGGGGCATCTCTGAAGTCGAAGCAGGTACCTGAGGTTCGTAGATGTCACACTTCACGCTTGCATAATTCCCTTTCCGTAATGAGCCATCTTTGAGTCTGGCTATGTACTCATCCTCAGGCTCCATGTGTGAGCCCACACAGAAGCCTCTATGCTGCGAGAACAAATCAAGTACAGTTGAGCATGGATTTACAACTTGTTGGCATCTTGTACAGGTTTCTGGCACAACTTCGCTGACTTCCAAGGTGCATGGGGAAAGGAAAAAGTCTACAGAGGTGAAAACTCCAACAACACTTGCAGTTAACAGAAGAACTTTATCATAAGACCAGAAACGTTTCAGCTTGTAGCCTTCATCTGGGTCATCATAAAACACATTACAAGCAACATTTAAATTGGGTTAGTATGACACAATTTTAAAACAAACAATCAAATGCAAACACATACATATCAGCCAATGGGACTTCTACAAAGATAGTCATGTGCCTTTCAGCCAATTGTTGTCTCAGGCTGGTAGAAAGGTAATGACCAATAGAGGACATGGGTGACACCATATTTAGTTAACAGCCTGGGAAAGTCGTGGCACTTAAGTTTGTAAAAAAGCCTTGGTCCAAAATTTGATTTGGCATATAGGCCCACTCCAAAAACACTTACATTTAAGAAACTTTATAAAGTGCTATACATATATATAAAAATAAAGGCAACAAGATGCAACATAAAAAGTACACCCTTCAAAGGTCATCATAAAAATACATAAATACATCCAAACCTCTGCAAATCCAAAATATTGAGCTATATTTAAAAAAGTGCCTTGAGATAATCTCTGTAGTGATTTGGCGCTATATAAATAAAAAGTGTAATGTATTAAAATACTCTCAATACACCTGTGTGCATGTTACTCACAGCAAACTGACAGTCCATAGGTGGGCAGCTGCTCAGCTCACGGGCATCTGTTTCCTTTGAACACACTGTCTCCACAATGGTGAAATCCACAAAGTAGGACGGACCAATTACCCACTGACACAAAGTACACAAAGACATAAGGTATAGACAAGTATGGCCTACTTAAATTATGAAGTATAAAAATGGTAAATGGTTGGAAGGTTTTAGGTGTAATTCAGTCAAGATTTGTAAACTTGTACTTCCTCACTAAGATAATTATGACCAAATATAACCAATCTGATAAATATGCTACACATTTAGCATTTTTTTTAACCTGTGAACTGGCTTTTGTGATGTTCTCCAGAGTAAAGTAGTTGGCCAGACGGCTCTCCTCATTGAACTTCTGCAGAGAGAGATTCGCTGTCTCCTTGACAGCGGGATCGTTCAAATCATCAACTGTGGGACAGTCCGGGCAAAGGCCCACCACTACCCCTGAAGGAACTAAACACAAGGATCAACAGGGTGGAGGTCAATGAGATGAAGCTGAGGCCAAAGTGGATGTTGAGGATTGAACCGACCACAGTGACGGGTACTTTATCCAGGTGTGCTCTCCTTCACCTAGCCAAATTGTTTACTTGCGTCATGGAGGTATTTGTGGGACAGAACACATTTAGAGAAAGAAGAAACAACTCCATGTATCTACCTCTATGAAGTACACAGGAGTAGTTTTGAAGTTTGACTTGAGTGTCAAGGTAGGCAGATACCTCGCACTCTCCGTACACCTGAAGGACACAAACACACACACAGTCTTTGGGTTTGTTTTGTTTTTTTACCTGTAAAATGATCTGATACAAGAAATATTGGCATTGAACAAAATGTATTTTTGCATGGTATTCAAAAAGCAGATTATGTTGTAGTTTGGCTTTGGGATCAGCTGAAGTCTATTGTGGCCCACAAAAAAACATTCAGAAGAGAGACCCCCATGTGGAGCTTACTGGAGTATCACCAATATCTCTGATTGCACACTGTTTCCATGGTTTCCTGCCGGTGATGTGGCATATGGTCTCCATGACATCAATGGTCAGTTTGTAGAGCGACCTGTCTTTCTCCTGGAGGAGCACAGACACACACACACACACACACACACACACACACACACACACACACACACACATATGTTAATGCTTCTACTCACATTTACATTTACTTTTTATCTATGCTCTGCAAACATGCTGCGGTTGCATCCACTGTTTTCTCTCTTTCTGCAAATATTGTTGCTTGTTTCAGGATGCAAGATGGCGCAGGACCCTTTTCATGTTTTAGTGCATGCATGTGTGTCCGCCCTCACCTTTTCAGGGGTGTGAGAGACGTCATACAGTCCATTGAGGGACAGGATGTATCCATATGTCCGGTCCTGGTTGATCTGCTCCAGGGCCTCTTCTGCCACTCTCAATGCCTCAGTGCTGTTGCAGCCCGGAGGGTCCGGCCTGGCTCTTCCATGCTGCTGCAGCAAAGCCAGACATAGGACCAGCAGGTACACACTCATCCCCTAACACACAAACACACGAATATACACACACACACACACACACTCTGAGCCCAATAAGAACCTTAATTTCTCCCAGTTGATTTGCTAAAGCCTATCCTGATAGATAATTGAACATTTAGACTAACACATGCCCTGGCCTGTAAATCTCCCTTTGTAAAACCTGTAATCCTGGTTTTTCCAGACAAGGTTTGTACACATGTGAGGCTCATGGTGGACTTTCCCCAAACAAACAACTGCTATCTGCTGCTCTGCAGGGTGAAATGGCTTTCTCAAAATGAATCAAGGGGTCATAGTGCACTGTGGAACAGGGGATATTAACTTAACTTAACTCTCCCTTTGTATGATAACTTTTAGAAGACTGGCATCGGTTTTGGTGCCAGCGTGACACAGGAGAAGTTGTTAATGCAGGCCAGGGTGGCACACAGTGATAGTGTGAAAAGCAGTGAAGTGTAGCGCTGTGGGTGACAAGCGGGTTACAGTTTTCTTTTTACTGTCTTCTATAATCACCACCAACACGGCAGGACAATCCACTCAGCTTTATTCTGCCCTGATAGCAGGACATTTGATGAAGTACATGAAGTAATATTAACTAATAATAGCCTAATAAACTCAAATAATGATGCATTACTTAATACACAACAGAAATTAATATGGTAAACGTATTATCAAAATAATCCAAATGTGTATAATAATTGAGGTTACACTTAGCTTTAAAAATCATATAATATAATAGGCTAATATCAGTTATCATCCTAAATTGCAAAAAGAAGTAAGAATAAAATAAATAAATAAAAAAACTCACCCACAATGTTCTCTCCTCAGAAAATAAACAGAAAACTTAGTCAGTGACAAATGTTTCAGTTTTTTTGTCGGTCCACGCTGCTTTGCGAAACTGACAGTCCAGCGGACAGCTCGCCGTGATCGTATAGAGGTTAGTACTCTGCGTTGTGGCCGCAGCAACCCCGGTTCGAATCCGGGTCACGGCAGAATTTTGAGGGTCACCGTGGCAACTGTGCATTGCCAGACAGAAACTGTCGCAAACACAAAGTAATAGAATGATCTCACAAATATACAAAATACTAATCACTGATGCTGCATCCACACAAATACTGTTAGCGGTGCACTTCTGGCTTTATGTCCAACTTCGTACTTTTGCTCCAATAGGGAAAATATAACCCAGGGTTAGAGTCGGCTGATTTGTAGACATACAATCTACATGGGTGTAATTTAACATTTTGTGGACCTCGTCTTTAACTTGGTTTACAAGTTTTAGATGGGGAATATGACATGGCCTCAAAAAAGAAAAAGAAATCAGTCATAAGATTTTTTATTTTGTTTTGCTTTTCTCTGTAGGGAGAGTAGGGGGGGGGGGGGGGGGGGGGGGGTTAAAGAAAGGATTACAGAGTCACTTAACCAATTTATTATTCCAAACGATAAAATACAACAATGAGGCAAGCAGTGGGAATATGCTAACCAAAGTATTTTATCTAATAGCAATAGTAATCTAATAGTGTAGCATGTATTAAAGAAGACTGGACAGGAAGGAGAAGAGAGGAAAAAATGAAGGGGGTAAAAAGGGTAAAGCGAGTGAAGAATTAAGAGAAAATGTAAAGAGAAGGAAGAGAAGAACCCTAACTCACGAAGTGACCCAATTTTATAAGACAACCTTCACCCAAGTTTATTACAATACAACAGTTACCATGGTGTCCCCGATTAGATATTTTAATGATATAATGACTAGAAATGTTCTTGGTTTTCCATTCAGAAATCTGGTCACCAATGATAATCTTTTGATATTTTAAGATCTACACAGATACATCAGCAGAACCCCAAACCCATTTTAAACCCTCAAACAGATGCCACCCAACATCCAAGCAACACTGATGCAACCAAGCAATCAGAATAACAAACACAAGGAATTGCTGTGATTTGTGCCGACAGTTTCATTAGTCTGTTAAGGCCGAAACACACAATGTGCTTGGTGGACTTTGAGAGGGTGTGAAACAGCTCAGGAGAATAACAATCTTATTGGACCTCAGTGTCATGCTGAATACAATTTCATTCACTCATTTATTTAAGAGCCCTCTGGCCACGAACTGAGTCGTTTTCCCACAACACAGAGTGATCCAAGTAAAAGAAGAGAAATGTGATCGATTACAGGCAGTGCAACAGAGCTGAAGCCATTTCCAGCTGATTCTGATGAGCAAGCAAATATTGTTTTTTTTAAAAATGCTAAAATTATATCATGCAAGTTACTAAAGAGACAAGTCTGAATGTGAAATAAATATATATATCACTTAAATGATGTTTTCTGTGTTATAAAATAATGTATAATAGGCAGTATTTACATTGTAAAAATAATAAAACACACGTTCAATAAAGAGGATAAATTTTAAAACTATAAAATGTACTAAAATGACATTTGCAGTTTTCTGTCATCATTACATGCTGTTCAAGGAAACTGTACAGACGCTCATTAAGAAGCATTCTGAACTTCATCATGTGTCCACATGGTGTCACCCTTACTTTTGCTTTCACTTCACTGAATCAGCAACTAAGGCTCACTCAGATGTAAAGTGTGTTCAATGAGATGAAGTTTGAGTTTTTATCTTCTAATATTCTTATTACAAAAATACACTTGGAGCTGCCAGAAATATCAAACAGAATTTTTCATTGACAAAACTAATAACTCTGATTATGTTATGAAAAGCATAAACATGAAGTTTGCTTTGTGTTACATTTTCAAAAATTTGTTCAGTTCCTGATATATTTTCTACACAGTCAGTAGTTTAATTCAGTGCTATTGAACTTGCCGTCAAGGTGTCTCTGGACTAAAATTGAGGGTCATCAGACACTTATGTTACAGAAAATAGTGTCATTTTATATTTAACTACATTTTTTATCTTCTCTTGAGAAATACTGGAAACATTCGCCGCTTCAGGCTTGTGGAAATTGTTTAAATGAACCCACAAATCCATGGTCATCATAAGTCAAAAAAGCTGGAGACCACTGGCCGTTTTTATTGTTCTGAACTGTTGAAAAAGCCAAACCAGTATTTTTTCCTTTTGCCAATGCAGGTTGTGACGTTCATGTCCCCCTCTGGATGAACTGTAAAAACTCTGATGACCCCCTGATTTTCCATCAAGCATTTTGGTTTACACCCACCTACCTGCAACTAATGACATTCAGATCAGCCTCAGCTGCTCTTGGTCTATCTTGGTGCTAATTAGCAAATGTTAGATTGCCAAGAGAGCATTACACTGAACAAGTCTCCTTTCAACTGTACCCTCAGATTTCCATTTGGTGCCTCAACAATCACGCTAAAGACAAACAAACACACAAACACAACACAAACACAACACAGTCATTCAGCTGCAATCCAGGCACATTACTTAATTAACACTAGGTTGTATAACCCTTTTATGTACATACATATCAGTATTCAGGTTGGAGGACTTGTTGTTTTTCCCACTTGTCTGTCTTCTTCTCTGCAGCTCTCCTATAAGAACTCGATCTAGTCCTTGTGTTGTGTGTCCCACATTCTTTAAAAATCACCATTACTAATTCAGTTTTAAGAAGCCCTCAAGATGTGTAAGACCTTGTGTGTGTATGTATGCACAGGCAGTCTTGTACACACACACACACACACACACACACACACACACACTCACTCACACACACACACACACACACACAAGCTCACACACACACACACACAGTCGTTAGTGTGTGTTTGCTGTTGCTTGTGACTGAGATAGATGCCACGGGGGGGGGTGGGGGGTACCCAAGGTTCAGGGCTCCTGCTGATGCACTGACCTCAAACTGAATGGAGTAAGCACCAAAAGGAAATCTTAGCTCTGTTTCAAAGTGAAACATGAAATGGGTGTGTTTGGATGAATCCACTCAAACAATGACAATTTTAGTGCATCGTCTAACCTTAAGGAAGTGCTCATTTAAACCCGACCAAACCATGACCGCTCCACAACATTAACTGCATGTTTGCTACGGTTACCATGACAATGAAGGTCCAGTACGCCTGCTGCTGTTGTACTCCTATGGGTGGTATGCATAGTTCGTATGTATACAAGGGTAGGGTTAAGTGGGTTGGAGGACTTGCAGTATTGCACCCATTTTTTTGCTATGGCAATGAAACCCTTGTATGTCCTTCCGGCTTTTAAATAAAAGCATACCTTTTTTTGTGCACTGTTCACCAAAACCTACTTCATGCAGGAAGCATATGCTTTAAAATCCAAAACCCTAATCAAAAGATCACATGTATTTGAAGACCAGGCTGGGATTAAGTTGCTCTCTATCCCTTTTAAGACCCTTAAGAGCACTTGGGGTCCCGGAGAGGGGAACTGGTTGTATTCAGCAATAATTCCTAATGCAAGAGACAGCAGCTGGTCTTGTTTGCCATCTAGCTTCTTTGCTGTCATGAGGGCAAGACAAATAGTGCAATACAGCAGTTATATGGAGATATCCTTGAAAATACTCTCCATAGAATAAAATGTAACAATAATATAAGTGCTTGAAAATTTAAGGATTCATCATTTGAAGCTTGGAAACCATCTCTTATTGTTTTCTAGTCATTTTGTCTGTCTTCAGTTGCTAAATGGGGAATTAATTTTGATGAATGATCATGTTTATGTTTTAATTTGACTGTATGCAAAGCAAAAATCAAGAGGGCTGAATGGTACATGATGAAATCTGGTAGCCAGATGCCAATTTTGAACCCACGGAGAGTGAATCATACACAGCATCATCCTGCTATAAGCCCTCAGGTCACCATTAGCAGCAGTGCTTTATATATTTCCAAAGAGGTGGTGAGAATGTGAATTACTGCTGCCCCACTTCCCCCCTTCCCTCCCCGCCTGGGACCACCTTGAGGGGAGCGCTGCATCTTTACTCCCAGGGTGACGCAGATGGCCTGTGCATTATACAACATGACAACTGCATTAAACATGAGCACAGGTCCACTGTGTCTCCTGACCACATATCAGTGTGGTCTGTGGAGGGTCTCTCATACAGGAGATGCTTTTATTCCAGATGCTAGATGCTCACGCTTTGTTTAAATTGTGTGAATGTATTTAGGTCGGCATATCTTTAATATTTAAGATGAAAACACTCAGTATCTCAAAGTGTAGCTCTGACCACTGCTGCTGCAATTCTGAATCAGTGTTTTGTTTATTATTGGACCCACAGACACTTGAAGACAGACCTTTTTTATTACGCAATGTGATTGATGTATGAGAATACTTCTTTTAACCAATATGGCCTCAGGTGATTCTTGCTATTTTGCAGTAATGAATAGTCCTTGATCTAAGCTGCTTAAGCTTTTCATATTAAAATTAAGGTTAAAAAGAAATGCCTTTAATCCTTAAAAACCAAATGATTAAATTCAGTGGGTTAATTTTATACATAGTATATGCCTGAGAAAGAGAGAAAAAAACTGCAACAAATAGGTCACATCATTTCATACATTTTCATCTTTTATGATATCTCTATAGGAGTTACTCGCATTCCAGGTAGTTACTAGCAGATATGGCCACTAGTTGGTAGCCTTGCTCTTTTTATTTTATTCAGAAGCAGAGATTTGTGATTAATATACATTCACCCCACCTGAAAAGCCATAATAACATTCCTTTCTCTCGTTAACTTCCTTGTGTGCAAATAACAACCACATGTTCTCACCAGCGATGAATAAAACACACATTTTCTAACATAGTATTTTTTTTCAGGCAAAAAGAGGCCATTCCTTTTGCACTAAACAACAGGTAATTTCAGGTGATTTAATTTTCCAGTGTGCATATTGACACATTGCAAGTTAATGTAGCACTCTTAATAACAAAACCAAAGTTGACAGAATAGTAATTTGAATCTACAGTAACCTACACCACTCCTTAGTTTGCATGAGTGACATTCAGGTTATTCTTATATTGTGTGTGTGTGTGTGTGTGTGTGTGTGTGTGTGTGTGTGTGTGTGTGTGTGTGTGTGTGTGTGTGTGTGTGTGTGGGGGAGGGAGGGGGAGAGATGGGGGCAGGTACCAGACTTTTCAGCCCCTCCTCCACAGGGCCACGGTGAGCTTCTGTTCCAATGGAAACAGGTGGGATCCCTGGACTCCTCCAATCACACCCTCCTTCTATGCAGAGGGCGGCGGGGCGGGAGGGAGGACTCCAGGACAGGAGGCAGGACCCAACCAACTTCCACACTCACCACAGGAAAAGTCGGGAAAATACAACTGCCCCCCCTCCAAGCATGTCGCTGTTTCTGTTGGTCTGCATGTGTTTTTAAAGCTATTACGGTAAACATTAACGGGGCAGCCGTTTCGCCGGAGCGCTGGTGGAGTAGTTGCCGCCACTTGGACGCTGTTGAGGGCGCTGTAGTGGGCTAAGCCTTGCGGTGCTGGGACGGTTCGCTGCGATGGAGAACATGTACTGACCGGATTTGGAATTGTTTTCTCTTGGATTACTCCCTGTTAAACCGACCCGGTTTGTTTCCCCCCGTTGACATTCTCTCGGTTCCTCTGCTTGTGTGGAAGTAGTAAATACTTTGAAATATGCCTGGAAAAACCAAGTATAACCTCGTTGATGATGGACATGATCTGAGGATCCCGTTGCACAACGAGGAAGCGTTCCAACATGGGATCAACTTCGAGGCAAAGGTGAGTTTACAAGCAACTTTTAAGTGTGGACCGCGAGACGTTAACGGAATTCAAATCGAATTCCTTAACGTCTGTTCTTGAAAACGAATTAGTTAACGTATAATTTAAATGTAACGTATATTTTGTAAGCCAACCTGTGTCAGATCTTCAACGTTAATACTCTACTATTGTGTAAAGATATCGTATTCAAAACTGGTATGAGAAATAACCGAAATAACGAGTTTTTTTGAGACCGAACTCTAATGACATTTGGCTAGCAAGTAAAGTAAGTTAATAGGTAGTTGAGAGATTGAAATTGTGCCCTAGTTAATAATTTACCATAAGTGGACAATTGAACTGTTTCAGTGAATACAAATTGAGTGAAAGCCAACTAACATTATTCAATTAATGCGTTGTGCTTTCCGTGTTTTTTTATTTCACCTTCCTGACAACAGTACATCGGCAGCCTGGATGTGACGCGGCCGAGCAGCCGAGTGGAGATCGTGGCTGCGATGAGAAGAATACGAGTGAGTGAAAGCTTGACAAAAGTCCCTTGCGATTTTACACATCTTCGTTTATCAGCCAATTAGTAAATCTGGTAGAGTACGGTCTGCGGTGGTTTTGGATTAACTATATGTCACTGTTTTATTCGGGCATATATATGATTGACTGAACAGCAACTTATATGAGGAAAGAGTAAACTTTTTGAGTTGGTTGATTGTCCACCCTGGTTAAGTTAATTGTGATGGGAGACTGTGGGAGTGAATATGTGGATTGAAACACTGCTGAAGTGCTTGTGGTTTGAGTTTTATTTCTAATTCAGAATTTAAGGAAATACCATAATTATAAAAGTGAACTTTTGCTTTGGGAAATATTCTCTGATAGAGACATTTGATCAGTTGAATTGTGAAATATATAAAGTGGGGTCCAAAAAGATTGTATTGAAGGCATGAATTGGTGATTTGACTAATGGCTGGACTTCTTGGTGACCTTTCCCACAGACGCCTTAGAGAATGGCATGACTAATCACCAAAATGTGTCATAAACTTGTGTGAAACCTACGATTGGACACACAAACTACAGTGTTATCACTCAGACATTTGTGGGAGCGGTAGTTATGAAAGCACCTTAGAGTTGAAATGTGTGCAGACTTTGTACTGTATTCGGACTCGGGTTGCCTAGCGGGAGGTTTTGGTCTCCCATGTGCTCCATCACGGTTTTGAAGTTTCCTTTGAAGTAATGCACTGGAGTGTGATCACTCTCTCTCCCTCTCGCTCCCTCTCTTCTGCTATGTAAACCTAAGATGTGCCGCTTTTTCAGCTCCTGAGAGTAGACTTAATCTTAATCAGTGTGTCTGCCAGCTTGGCAGCAGTTGGTTTAGCAGCCTAATATAGGTTGTGCCAGTGGTGTAGAGGTATTTGAGGATTATGGTGATGAACTGGTAGGTGTGCTGTGTTGAATCAATGATCCCCTCAAGACCTCAGGTACAAGAATGCACATATGGCTACCTTCGCAACACCAGTACACAATTTATTTGTATTTTATCAGTAGAATACAGCTTTTAAGGAATTAATTCACCATCAGTTAGCTTTTCCTGACTTCAGGTTAGCAAAGTCAGTGGCTGCTGTGGTGAAGTCTGTATTTGTTGTTACGTGCTGAGGATCATGCCAGCGGGACACTCACTCTTAAGATACATGTGTGCACACAGTTGTGCAAAAGGTGCGAAGCGTTCTTATTGCCCTTTTAAGAGAAGTGACCCGCTCCTATAAAGCGGACCTCCCAGCGTGCTGCCATGGCAGCTGTTGTCGTTGGCAGGAAAAAACTGACTTTGGTTTGGCTCCTCTAGTGTGAAAATGGTTCAACACTGGCTTGACAACACAATCGAGGGAAACCACAGGTATCCAACTTGGAGGGGAGGTCACACTGGAAAGCCTCTGGAGGAGCTCTGAAACCATTTGTTTTAGTTGGGCCCTGAGAAAAAAGCAAAAGCAATATACACTGAATGTTGATTTAAGAAAAGAAGAGAAAATAAAACCTTTATTATGTATTAATATGATTCGGCAAATATGAGTTGCATATCATGTCTTTTCTTTTTTTTTCAAATCCCAACCTCAGCATTACAGATCATGCATTTCAGATTTATTGTGGTCCAATTTATGTCTAAGCTGGGGAGTAATCTGCAGACGGTGTAACAGTCTACATTGAGTCTCCCTCGTCCTATTACAAACTGAGATTATTTGCATCATGCTGTTTTATCTGACTCTGATTCAGAATCTGGCTCTGTGTATGGATTGTGTACACCTTTTTGAAACCTTATTGAGAAAGAAAAGAAAACAGCAGAATTAGGGCTTAAAAACAATCATTCATCATATGTGGTGAGGTATTTAGTGATTAAATGGAAAATAAACAAAAAAAAAATATAAATGCTCTCTGTCTTGCCGTAAACAGTATGGATGTGAATTGGTTTAAAAAATGAGCTTTTTCTGTAGCATGACTTGCAGCCAGGGACATCAAAATAGCTCCCTTCTTACACCACACTGTAGTGCCGCCATGTTTCATACAGTTTCATACAATGTAATACATTTGATTTGTTCCCGTTTGAGTTTGATTTGGTTAACCAAATGATGTGAATCAATATCATGGTGTTTACTTATACAGGATTGAAGCAACAACAAAAAAAAAAGATTGTTTTTATCCCCTAAACTGCTGGATGTTTGTGCTGTGGAGCAGCTACAGAAAGTGCTGGAGTGTTTGCTGACAAAGGCACAAATCAGAGGCTTCTACTTCTGTCTGCTGAATGAACAGGAATATGCAGGTACATCAAAACAATGACAGCACAGACTATGTTACTCACGTGGTGAAAAAAATGACAGTTTTTAATCTATGATGGTCAGTACTAAGACTGGAAAGCTTTGCCACACCTCACAACACCTGTTCTGTCACTACAAGAAGTGGGTATAAACTTTTGGAATCAGAGAAGACGTAAATTCATTTAATCTTGTAGTCTGGCAGAAGCTTAATGTCGCCACAGAAACTTCTTCCCTTCAAATGAAGTTAAGCTGACACTGCTATTAGTTGCATCAAGCACGGTCTGTGTACCATTTTCTACATCAGGGACGGAGTGGCGAAGGGCAGACTCGTCGAGTTTCTCGTTTACGCTTTCATGTAACTTTTGATGGCTTGTGGAGTTTCTGAAAGAAAATTTTGTAAAACGATGCTCCCCGTAGTGTTTGGTCTTTTCCAAGATTTCTATCAGCTCCCTCTTTCGCAGAGTCAGTCAGAGCGCCGCGCTGGTTGCCAGGCACACGGGTCGATGTATGGTGTCATTGTTCATTGTGTGGATGAGTCACCTGTAAGCCAGTAGCTGATAACAACCTAATGCCATTGCAAAGCAGGAAATACACACCTACAGTGAAGCACGGCGCTGCAGGATCTGGTGTGATTTTGTTGATGTCACATGTACGCAGTCACACACACTGATACATACACACATGTTTTGTTGTGCATGTTGTTCTTGAATGATTTATTACTGTTCCCAGTAATGAAAGAGGAAACACACGTTATCAAAGATGGAACTACAATTTAAGTTTCACTTAGTGAAACTACTTTTGTTTACTAGTGTGTCTGAATTGTGTTTAGGACTACAACTCATTATTACTTTGATTATTGATTAGTCTGTTTGTTTTTAAATAAATCAGTGAATAGTCTAGTCTCTAAAATGTCAGAAGATAGTTTCAAAAATGCATATAGAAGAATAATTGAGGCTGAAACCAGCAATGTGCCACCTTTTTGCTTCATAAATGACTTACGATGTGACTTGAACACATATTGTTGATTCATTTTCTGTCCACAGCCAAAGGATTGATGGACTCATCATTGCACACCGAGTGCTGTTGTTCTTCGTGCTTTGGCCGTCTCGTCTCCGCTTTTTTTTTTTAACGCTGTCAGCTGGAGTCCACACAAAGGTGAACATGCTGTACAGTGTAATATAAAGGTCTTTTATAAATTAAATGTATTATTCTCATCGTCTGGCGAAGTCTGGTCGCAGCTTATCTGGTTAAAAGGAGGAGACCTTTCCAGTGAATTAAAGAGATTAATTTCTCATTAATCTTCCTCTGCTGGGTTAACTGACTGTAGGAAGATTGAACAGCATGGGATGAGAAGATTAGATGTGTCTGAGGAGACGTCCCTGGAGACTGGAAGAGCACAGCAGCGGTGCTGGAGTGGGGGAAAAAGAGAGAGACGGAAATGCATTGTCCATCCCTTGAGCTGTCAGGACTGGACCAGGACCTTTTGTGTGTCCACTGAGCAGCTAACGAGCATCTCTTTAACATCAACCCCAACTCTAACTGACGATAAGAAAACAACGTGGAAGCTCATTAGTCTCGATTTCACTGTACATTTTCATGTCCCATGGTCCTTTTTTGCTTTTCATGAGTTGAGCTCTGGAGTGCAGAAACATACAGAAGGCAGTCTGATCACGCAGTACATCCGTTTAATGATGCATCATTGGAGAGCAATAACATTAACAGTGTCTTTGAAGATAGTTTCTCTGTGGGTGGGTGGTAGGGATCTGTGCAGTGTTGACCACCATATTGTGCCCCTGGGGCTGACATCTAACACTTACATCCAATGGCTCTTGTGATGTATACACATCAACCTCCAGGGCCTCACACAACACATGTTCAACAATTGGTGTCAACATTTACATTTTATATCATGATTGGGGCTACTGTTATTTTGATTATTGATTAATCTGCTGACTACTTTCTTGATTAATTGATTATTTACTTTGTCCATAAAATGTCAAAAAAGAGTGAAACATGTTGATCAAATGACAGATTCATCGACTAATTGTTTCAGCTCTAATCATGATATTGTTACATATCATGAAATAGTACATTTGTGGAAATTCATATAAGGTTTAATTAACTATCTGAAAAACGAGGGGATGAATGAATCAGTTTCCAAAATTCATAATTGTGAGCACCTAACCTAATTGTCAAAAAACTTTGCTTTAACAAGGAATTTGTGAAATTTCAAATGATTGAACATC
Organism: Seriola aureovittata; assembly: GCF_021018895.1. Lineage (NCBI taxonomy): Eukaryota > Metazoa > Chordata > Actinopteri > Carangiformes > Carangidae > Seriola > Seriola aureovittata. The sequence continues at coordinate 24,410,468 of NC_079369.1, forward strand.
AGTGAACACAAGACTAAATTCATCCGTCTAGCTAAAATGTCCCAGCAGGGATCAATACAGTATCACATTAGCATGAACAACCTATAATCATTGTGGCGAGGCAGCGCTATTACCTAAGCTAAGCTGAATGACTCAGTGAAGTAATTATATGGTTATTCGGGCCCTTGACTTACACTTTACATATTATCATCTATCTGCTGTGTACACAGGAAAATACACTCATACAGTATTTACACTCATTATGTAGCGATGGCTGTATTATACCTACATTTATACTGGCAATCATATTTGTAAGTCCTCACAAGGATGTTTTAATACAGAACTAGTGAGTGATAGAGGAAGAATAAATGAAGTAGAAACTAATCATGAACTGATGATCATGATACAGTTTTGATTCTTGAAAGAGTCAGCTGGAGTGGTTTTTATTTTGGCCACTATCTCATATATCTCCTTTTTAATGAGTGGCAGCTGTAATTAACCTGCCTGGCTTTGACTGATGTTAACAAGACATAGAAGCTGTGCGTCTGTCCAATTAATCCACCTGGATTAATAAAAGTGTTTCTCAGCAGAGGTGTCTCGCATTCAGAAAGACATCAAACACTCTCCTTCATCAGTTATCTACGCTGCTGTTGAACGCAGGGCTTTTTTTCCCCTTTACTTCATGGTTTGAATTTATTTCATCAGCACACAGTCGTGTCATACTCTGCAGCTTCAGTTGCTGTGTAATTATTCACCACAGCTAGGATATTGAAAATGATTTGAATTCATTCAGATTTTGAGAATAGGGTTTTCTTAAAGGGGCTATTTACAAGTTTTCTCTTCAGCTGAACATGGGGTCTTGTCCGTAATTGTTGCTTGACAACAACTTCAGCCATTGTTGTCTTTATAATACAATAACATTTGTTTTGTTTTAAAGGTAGAAAGTTGGACTTTTTACTGAAAAGGGGTTTCATCCTTCTTAATAGGAAAAGTGTCTGGTATAGAACCAATGTTTACTGTGAAATATATCCACGCGGCCAGAAACCAAACGGGAACAGAGCCAACCTCAGTTTATTAAGAGCTTGGCAAACTTGGCTGCCATTCTCCTCACATGCTTTTGTACAGTCCCCTCTCACCACAGCAACAGCGGCGTAGCAGCTCTGTGTGTTTAAACACATCCGAGTAACAGGCGAGTCTGAATCACTCTCTGAAGAGCAGTGCAGCAGACCCAATGCTGTCACTGTCAAGTCAGAGGAAATACACTCATGAGCCTCTCATGCTGCTTATGTCTGCACCTGTTAGCTACCTCACATGCACTTCCTGTTTTACCGAATCATGTTAGAAACCATGAGACATGGTTGCTTCAGGTACAGAAGTTTAAAGCTCCGTAAATGTTTTTTTCAGTCACATACTTGATATAATTTTTTGGCTCTTGACTAATGGAGCTTTCTGCCATTTCTTTTTTAAGTGTGGTGCTTTAATTGAAAGTGCCCTTCACTTACAACCAGGGAGGTTATTCATTCCCTGAATTAAATCCTCTTCACTGACCCCCATATAGCACTGGCACTGGGTGTCATTTGTCATCAGGTTCCTAAAATTGCTCTGAATAAGTGGCTCGCATTTTGATTTTATCTGAAACAGGTAACAGTATCATTTGGGTGAATATTTTCATCTAGATGAAAATGAAGAAACAACATCAACCAGTCAGGCTGCAACTTTATTTTCTTACTTATTCAATTTACTGAATAATGTAAAAACACATTCCAGAAGCTGTTACCATGAAATCTTTGGCATTTTTGCCAAAAAAAGATTTATGCAGTTAGTCAGTTAGTTGCTAAGTACCTTTCTATTGACCAACTAGATGTTAGAGCTGTAGAATCAATCAATCACTGTTTAAAGATTAGAGAGTCATGTCTCATTATCAGTGTAGTCACTTAAAAAAACGGTGTTCTGACTCATGAAATATAGCCTTTAGTCTGTGAGAGCCTGTTTTTCCTGAAGCTTAATATTTTATTTAATATTATATCTCGTAATCTTTCTGATGTTAACAGAGGGCTCGCTTTATTTCAGATGGTGTGCCACTACTGTAATATGGCATCTACCTTTATTCGACCTACATTGAAAAACAGGCAAAATCAAACAAACTGCTCTAAAAATTATACAACTAAAACTTAGAAGCCAAACCCTCAACAACATAACAACTTAGCTAGAGTTGAAACTATTAGTCAGCTGATCAGGTAGCTGATCGATTAATCTGTTTTAAATAATTACATGTTTTGGACAGTTGATTGGTCAAAACAAGTAATTCGAAGACGTCACATTTATAAACCAAACAACTCATCCATGAATAAACAAAATAATGAGTAAATTAATCAACATTTAGAATAATAAGCGTCTCAGAGCTTGGCATGCTCTCTGTGTGCACTGGGAAATAACCTGCATGCCAAATGCTGTTGATGTAGACAGTGGTAAAAAGTAGAGACAGGGTCTCCTTGTCTGGGATTTGTTTTTGAGCCTTAAATCCAGGCTCATTGGGCATTTATAGGGTTGGAGAGAATGGAAGAAAATACATAAAATGGCATTATTTCAGTCATGTGTGACTTTCACTGGAAAACTGCTGAAATTAAACAGAGAATAAAAAAAAAAAAAAAAAAAAAAAAAGGCCAGATAAATCTTTAAAAGGTCTGTTTCTTGGTTTCTAGGCCTGTTGTTTTCCACATTGTTGGAAGTTAAACTGTTTCACTCCTAAATAGGTTTTCTTTTAGTGGTTTCTCCTTTGATGACAGGTGTGGTGTATTCACTGCCCTCTGGTCTGACTTGTGAGTCATTGCTGCCTCATTCTAAAATTTCACTTCTCAAGGAAATTTAAAACATGAATGTCAGTCATACATTTCCCCTCATGGTAGAAAGCAGGAGCATCTGCTAGGCTATGAAGGTTATTATCACACTTTCCAGACGTGTACATTCACCTGGGGCCTATTGGAAACCCTGCACATCAGCATATGAAGGGCCCTGCTTTTCTTGCACCTGTGCAGAACACAGATATGTGTTTAAAACAATTTTCAACCACACATTGAGGAAAACAGTGACAGTAAGGTTTGTCTTGGAGGGAAGATGCTCTCAAATGTATGTTTGTCCTCGTCCCTGCTGTAGGGAAGTGTGTAAATATTCTCCTTCTTTTATGTTCGAATATCGTTAAAGATTGCTTGGAAGCATCTCTTTGTGTTCTTACAGGGATGCTTTCTCTTTTGTGCCCTGCGTTCAGAAACATTGCTCAGAGGCTTTTTTTTTCAACTCAAGCTCACAGTTGAAAGGTGAAAAAGTGAGCCGATAATGACCAATGCATGGTTGATCACCCCCCCCCCCCTTTTTTTTTTTACTACTGCTACTCCTCAGCTTGTGATTCTCCTGCCCTGGAGGTGATTGGATTGAGGGATCTTTTAGAGCATGATGGGTATTTGTGTTAGTCACATTAATGTGTTACTCATCACTTATCTACACAGTTGTCACTTTCTCCTGTACTAGCTGGCTGTTAGCGAAGCGCTTAGGAGGCATGCTCTAAATCCTACATAAGCCGAGTTTATTTGAAAAAGCGGCTAATGCTTAACTAGCTTTATTGTTCACCAGATAGTAAATGGGCTGGTGAGCTGCTGATTGTTGGGAGATGACATGTGTGCAGCCTGATAGAGGGTGAGTCAAAGTGGGAAACTGTCAGACCCTGAAAACTTCTCTTCTCGTCTGCTGTAGCTACTTATGACTCGGCTGCCTGCTACAAGATGCAAATTGAAATTGCTCTTAGCTAAAGGCGCAAGTATGAAAGGCTTAATTAAAAGTGTTAAGTAACTCAATTGTGAATTAAATATGATTTATGCAGCCTGATGCTGCAGGAGGCAACCTGGCATGCTAGCACATCTTTTAAAGAGAGTGTGAGATACATCTGAAAAGAAGCTGTGAAAGTGAAAGGAAGTAAAAAAAAAAAATAAATACAATAAAAGTAAAATACACAGCACGCAGGAATATCAGATGAAACACTTCAATGTCACACACACTCAATTTAATATTTAAGATGCATTATTCATCAAGTATTTGGTCTTTGTCAGGCACCTAATGAATCTTACATTAGGTGGCTGGGGTGCAACTGGGGATCAGTGTTACATGTTGTTCCCTCTCTCTCTCCCCTCACTCCCTGTTGTCTGTCATTACTGTACATTATTGTTTTTAACCAGGAAACTGTTGAAAAACAAAAAGCAGCCGTCCGTTTTCTACCATTTAGCCAGGCCCGGGTCACAGTGGTAGTAGGCTGAGTACAGTAGCCCAGATGTCCTTGTCCCCAGGTTTGGGCGGTTAATATTGAATATTGCAATGTTTCCCGTCATATATGACATTTTCATGATATTGAAAAAAAGTTAATGTATCGCCCAAGCCTACTTGTCTCCAACCTTCACCTGGAGGATCCTGAGGTCTTCCCAGACCAAACTGAATATAAGTGATCTCAAAGCAAAAACAATCATTCCAACTGAAATCGCGACTCATATCGCAATTGCAATACCAAAAATAATTGCAATATTTATTAATGTTTTGCATATCGTGCAGCCCTAGCCTGAACCAACTTGGTCGTTTCCTTTAAACATGAAGGAGCAATGGTTGTTCCTCCTGTAGCTCCTGACGCTGTCCCTAAGGGTCCAGATTGGGATCTCATTCACTACCCAGGTCACTACCAAGAGCTCATGACCATAGCTGAAGGCTGGAACGTAGATTGAACTGCCTCAGGCTCAGTTCTTCGTCATCATCATCATCACATCGCATTAATGATATTACCACTGCTGTCTTTAACATACTATATGTTAACTGTACATCAGCTTGAAACAGAGAGTGTTAACAAAGTGGCAGTTTAATATCGGGCTACACTTCTGCTTCTTGTGTATTGTGTCTTGGACAACCTATTCCCTTTTTTTTACTTGCATATGTACACATAGACTGTATGCACACACACCTCCTGTCTAGTTTCCCCAGTGAAGCTCAGGACTGTAAATCGACCAAAAAGAAATTTTTCTCCTGACCCCTCTTCCTCTTTGCCTCCCACAGCTTGAACTTTTTCCCCTTTCTCGTATTTCTTTCTCTTCCCTCGACCTTCACTCCTTTCCCCTATACCTTTTTCATTTTCCCCCTGCTCTTGGTATCATCCAGTGGGGCTGGCCTCTCCTCCCGTCCTTTTCCCTGAGTAATCTGTTAAGCCTGTCACATTGTCCTGCCCTTCATCAGAGGCCGAGTGAAACTTTGGCTGATTCACAGGCTCTTTTCTCAGAAACAGTGGGGGCCTTTGTGAGGCCCTGCTTTAACTAATGGAGACACCGACTTAATTTGATCCCTCCCTTCTAATAATTAATGTCCGCCGTGCCACCGAAAATATATCTCATCCTGCAGAATTTTTATTAACATTTTAATTCCGGGAACATTAAATAACCCAGAGATAAATATCCAAGAACTAGACCCTTCTCCTTTACTCCTATTCGTAGGAAGAAGGATTGAGCGTCTGATAATGTTGCTCTAGGCAGGAAATCACTTGATAAATTAAACAAAAAGGAGGTAGACATTTTTATTTTTATTCATTTCCCCCATATGAGGATATGTAACTGATAAATGACAGTAGATTTCATAAACTTTTAGGATGTTTTACCTCTTATAACAGCATTTTAGAGAGGATCTTGTATCTGTGTTTGAAAGATACACAGTATATTTGCTGCTGGTTTAGTCAGGGAATTAATCCTGATCCAGTGAGTTTGAGCGTTTATGCATGATGAAGATATACTCCTGTTTGAGGAGAGCACACACGCACACACCTCCCACCTCAGCCTCCAAGCTGGAAATGACAAACTATGCAATCGGCCTCAAACTGAGTTGTCAGCAGTATTAACTGCACTCCAATTACATCTTAACCTTTTTTGATCCCTCCCTCCATTTTTTTTGCTTGTTTCTCAGATGCTTGTTCACAACCCAGCGCTTCACTTGCTCATCATCTCTCCCTGACAAGATAATGTAATGTTATAGATGCTGCAGGAGTCTTTCCCAGTGTTTCACTTAGAGTCTTTGTTCCCCCCTCGACACAGCATCGCACAAGCATTGCCCCCCACGCACCACCTGACTCTCCACCCCCTACCGCAAGTGTCAGCAATAAATTGGGGAACGAGGTGAGCTTGTGCCCTGAGCCAGGAGGCGAGCCGGTGGTGACCTAGGAGTGTTGTAAGGGGGGATGTTAGAGCGCTGAGTTGCTCGCAACTTTGAAATGGTCGTGCTGGCGGAGAGAGGAGAGAGCTTTCAGAAGTAGAGGAAAGGTCTGCCCCAGAGGAACATCAGTGTGTTGTCCATCAGCTGTCAAAAAGTAAAATACCTGCTTCGACATCAGTAAATGGGGCTGGGGTTTCATTTGATAAAAGTTTTCAATCCTGACTAGAGAGGCAAATTTCTTAGGAGAAATACTTTTGGACTGCATGGCAGAGTGAAAGTCCTCGCAGCGCCTGAGTGTTTGGCTTAAAGTGTGAGGTGAAAAAAGTTGACAATAGTGCAACTTTTGCATATGATGCGGCACAGATCACCTTTAGAACTTTGAACTGCTGTTTAATGGCAGCATCGCTCACCTGAAGTTACTCACCATTGCTAACCATAGTAATGCATTATTAAACACTGAATGAGTTCAGATAGACTGAACTGAGTCAGTCAGTGTTGTGCACTTCTGTATGATAATGATGATATGATTTGTGTTTATTCCTGACTGCAGTGAGTAAATATGTTTCATGTGATATAATTTTCCTGAGACTGGCCTCAGCCTGTTCAGTCTGACTGTTCACTAATCACTGATGATCTTAATGTTCTTTTAGAGCTGTTTCCAAACTGAATACTAAATAGAACGACAATTAATTACCTTTTTCCACCGCAGTCAGTGTGTTACCTAGAGAGTCACATTTTTGTGTAAACAGTATGTGTATTTATATGTGTATGTGTATGTAATGTGATGTAAGCTTTGTTTTTGAATGATTCAGTTTAAGAAATGAACAATTTAGCCCAGCAGCCAAATGTTATTGCTCTTTCTGCAGAACAGAGAAGTGATCAATGAGGGAGTCACTGAGCTGAGTCTTAAAATACAATGATCATTTATTAGGTCCCTGTCAGTTAACAGTTTACTCTCTGAGCTCATGTACATGTTGTAGTGTTGTAGTGCAGGATACGCTACAATCCCAGCAACAAGTGTGTGTTTCCACATTGCTTACTCCCTCAGTTGAAATGTTAGCTGAGGTTAAATCGATTAGATGAGTGACAGAAAATTGTTTGGCAACAAATTTTAAGTGGATAATGATAGAAGCCGTACTTTATCAAACCAAAAAATCTAATCTTTTCTAGCTCCAGCTTGTCAGTTATAAGGATTTGCTGCTTTTCTCTGTTTTATATAATTGATAATTAAATGTCTTTGGGGTGGGACAACAGCGTTTTGTTGAATAATGCAAATACTCCCAGTATTGTTAAAACCACTGTGGAGTTTGTCCTGTGACTGTCTTGTCGCTAACCATGGTGGACTATGGACTGTGGCATGAGTCGGTGTGTGTGTCTGGTTGGTGAGAGAAGTGTGAGGTGTCCCTGCTGAGGTGTCAGGGTGCCGACGTTCAGTGTCTGGTGTTTAATTGCTGTTGCTGTCTGTAACTGCTGTCTGGATGGCTTTGAGGTTGACTTGTGTCAGAGGTGTCCCTCCTGCATTCTGTTATAACCTCGCCCCCTTCACCCTCTGTCCTGGGTGAGAATTAAAAAGCTGCAGTCTCTGGCGCGTCTTCGGCACCATCGCCCATTAGGCAAATATAAGGTAAGAGGGCAAGATCTAAGGTGAACAAGCAGTCAGACAGAGATTACAAAGAGGTTTTGGCACCCCCGGCTACAGTTTTACAGGATTACACACCGCTCACCGACAGACCACACACACAAACACACACACACGCGCACACACACACAGGGTTGCTCCTACAGCCTGCTTTTCAGCCTCAGCGCTTCCCCTCCCTTTAAGGCCTGCACCCCTCCACTTTCATTGGCCTCTTTATTATCTGCACAGCATCCACTTTATAGTTGAAAGTGGACTATTTATGATCGCCTTCAGGAGCAGGTGGAGAATCAAGACATCCAGCGATGTGCAGGAACTGTTCAGGAACTCCTCCCTCTGGCTGCCTTTTCTACTTTACCTCCTCTTTAGCGTCTTCTCATCCTTTCTTCTTATCTGTTTCTTTACTTACCTCTCTGGATTTTCTCTTCCTATATCTATCCTCCACTCCTGCTGCCTCATCCTCACCTCATCTTTTAGCTTTCCTTCTCCTACTCTATTCCCTGTACTTTATCTTCTCTACCTCCTCTTTTAACCCTAATCCCTCCCACTCCTCTCGCTTTTCATCTTTCTCTTCATTCGCTCTGTTCCCCTTCCCCCTTTACTCCTCCCCTTTTTGTATTTTTCCCCTCTCCTCTTCATTCTTCTCGAGTACTTCCTCCCTCTTCATTCCTCCCCTTCTCTTTCTCTTCATTATGATCCTCTGCCACCTCCCCCCTCCTCCCTCCCCCTCAGTGTAGTTTCAATCATTGTTGGAGAGCTTGCCGTCCTTGCATACCGTATGCCTGCATATTTAGCATGGTTTTCATAGCTCAGCTCTCAGCCACACCGACTCTTCTGCTTCATTCACACAGAGCATGTGCGTATTTTCATATTAACCTATGGTGCACCAGTCAGTTAACTGACACTTTATATCAACAACTGGTCCAAGTGATAATTAGTTAGTTATGAATTAATGGCCCAGAGGTGTTCCACTAATTGTGATGTCACAACAAAGCAGTCATAGAGCCACAGACCTGTTGCTACTGTTGGGTCTGAGCTCTATTAGTAACTGGAAATCATTAGTACTCGGCCTCACACGGGCGGCACCATTATGTTAACAGTACTCTACCTCATGAGCTGGACACCAAATGTGTTAGATTTCGGTTGTTTATCAATTTATTGGCTATCACAAATTAAGGAAATATTAATATTAAAAATATTAATATTAAATAATATCTTTAAAATGAATTAAAGTTCACGGGGCACCAGCCTAAACTAATAGGCAAAATAGCCAATATGGTTTTAGTCTCAATTTATTACCATTAATCTGGAACTCTGATTAATCATTAGCTTACTAACTATAACCAAATTACCAAATCAATAGTAAGTTACAGTTGAAGGATTGGAATTCTACCGAGTAGAGGTTGGCAATATTCACGCTTGTGCAACATTAAACACACCAGTAGTTATACTTAAAAAGGCATTTATTTACAATGGAGCAGAGTAAAGTACAATGTCTAATCTAGCATATACAGGTGTGTGTGTGTGTGTGGTGTGTGTGTGTGTGTGTGTGTGTGTGTATGTGTGTGTATGTGTGTCTGTGGGGACACAGACAAAGGCAAGATGGCCGACTCAAAGTGGTCACTGTGACCACATGACCTGAACAAAGAAGACTACAAAGATGGCGGTAAACAAAGAAACTACTAAAATGGCCGCTGAGACCACCTAGTGTGTGTGAGAGGGGAGGTGTGAGTTTCTTTGTTAGCCTAGCTCATGTAATCTAAAGGTACCAGGTTAGAGGGGGAAGGTTAGCTTCATGCAGGTTCTAGGACTGAGACGTACTGCTATGTGTGTGAACATACGAGTACTCGATTAACTGTATGACTGACCACAACCTAAGCAAACATTACAACAACAAGACATCAATCAACAAGTACATTAACAAGTTAAGGCTTCTGCTGATTAGCTATGCTGTGCTATGCTGTGCTGGGAGAGGTAAGGCCCAGTCCGTTAACGTTACCCAATCCTTGGAACAAGCAAAGAGGTCCTTTCCAGTGTCTTGTAAAGTCCAGTGAGTTTGGGGGGTTTCCTGGTGGAATAAAGTCCTGTCTGGCTGTGTTGCTTGCTGGTATCTCCTTTGTTCTCCTCACACAGTTAGCTGTTCCATGCTAACTCTGCTACGACTCCTGTTGCTTGGAAAATCAGCTGGCCTTGTGTTGTAGCCGCTGATTCTGAAGAGGATTTGGTTCACTCACAGTTAATCCGAAGCAGGTCGCTGTTGTGGAGGAGAAGAGTGTTTGCAGGCTGCTGGTTGCAGGCCGGCGAGAGAGCTAGTTTCTCAGGTAGCAGAGCTGACCTGGGCTGGGGCCTTGTTGCCCTTTGAAGAACCGAGAGGAGAGGGCTGGAGCTGCTCTCCAGAGCAAGCCAAGAAGGGAAGAGAGAGAGAAGGGGTCTAGAAGACTGGTTTTGTTTGTGACACCTTAGGGGGTCACATGTCACACGCTGGCCCACACTGGCTGGCCAGTGGGGTCCATGGGGGGGAAGGGTCATCCCCAGGTGTGAACCGTGAGGAACTGTGGGGTGTGAATTCCTTTGTCCAGTGGAGCAAAGAAACATTTGGTCTATTGAATGACTGAGTCCCAACAGTCCCCCCTTTGTTGTCAGGATGCCACCTGACGTGTCATCCTGAGAGCATAATGTATAGTCCATTTGTCATTTCATTCAACGGTTAACATCCGGGCATTTGTCAGCACTATCTATCTTGGCTAAGCAAGAACAATCAGGTTACAAAGCAGAGTTCAGATGATAACCACAATGATCGAATAGTGTAAAACAACTAACATGTTTCCTAGTTACTCATGGTGTTAGTGAGGACAGGAAAGTCAGTGATGTTAGTTTGTTAAGGTGAGATATAGAGGGTGGCACCTAGAATGACAAGATTTGGAGTGTCTGGGTGAGTGTGCCATGTATATGCAGTGTCCTAAACTTGTATCTGATTTGATTCAGAATTTAGTTTGCTGCTGCTGCTGCTGCTGACAAACCCATTGTGTCCATCTGGAAGAGTGTAGGGTACCCTGAGCCTACTTACTGTCAGTACTCAGTGCGGCGAACTCTGGAGCGCCGGTGCTTTAAGTTTTCTTTAACCTGTGGCACAAAGCTGTAGCACTTTGAGTAGCTGAAGGAAGAACATTCAGAGGCATTGTCACTGTCTGAATTAACATGGTCAGAGATGACGTGGTCATTGTCTGATCCATGTGTTGACTGGTCCTGTGTCTGAGCCAGAATTTCTGCGTAAGGCCGTCTCCTGCTCCTATTGTGGGAGTGCCTATCTCTACGCACTTGGTGGGCGTGGCGGTTACGCTCAGCACCCATATGTGGCCTTTTATCACCCCCCTTCGATCTGTTCTGAGGGTGATCTTTTGAGGTTACATGTCTGTGTGACGCTAAGGTGTTTGAGTTGCTAGGCTCAGTTGTTTTCCCCCTTGCCTTGGAATTGACCATGGTTTCCCAAGCCATTTTTGTCATTTTCTTTATTTCCTGCATGGTGGGCTTACCTTGATGCGTCATCAGTGTAACATGAGTGCGTACACAGGGATGGAGGTTTCGTAGGAACAAAGACTTGAAGGTGGAGTTCTCCTCTAAGCCTGGTGTGTTCCTACCCTGAAAATATGCATGCCTCAAACGTTGGTAAAAGTCATTGGGATGTTCATGGCGGGAGTGTTTTATTTGAGAAGCTGCAACCAAAGATTCTATCTCATCCGCAGCAGGAGAGAATTCTTCTGTCAGTGCTTGACAGAGCTCTTTGTAGTCATCTCTGACACTGGGAGGCAGTGATTGCATAAACTTGTGGACTGCTTTTGAGCTGGTCTTCCACACAAGTTTAGTTTTCTCCCTTTGGGTTGCATGGGGCAAATCAATTAAGTTGTGATCTAACTCCCTAAAGTAGTTTTCAATATGTTGATCAGAGCTGTCTGGATCAAAATGTTCAATGTCCTTTGCTAATAACTCAAGCGCTTCGAGGCGGGGGCACTGTGAGGTCCCTACTGATGAAGGCGAGACTATGCTAGCTGGACTAGAGGAAGGAGCTGAACAGCGGTCATCACTCTCATGGAGGTGCAGAGAGGAGGCTGAACAGTCCGGAAAAGTTTTGGTCCTTCTGTTGGAGGGGTGAGCACAGGTGAAACTGTTATGCATCAGTGGCTGATGGGAACATGAATATCCTCTACCGGATAAACTACCTGTCTCTTCATTGTCAGTTTCAGGAAGATGGGAAGTCAGGTGGGTGTAACCTCTGTCTCTCAGTGGAGGTTGAGGAGCTGACTTCATTTCCCAGGACTTAGGGTCAGTTGGGAATTTGTCCCATCCTCTGAGTGGAGGCGGAGTTAACCTGTCATTAAGGGAAGAGTGTGAAGCAGAGAAACCAGAATCACAAGCACTGACCGATCGTGGTGGAGCAAAGCATTCTGATTTAACCCTTAACAATTCTTCCTTGTGTGAACAGAGGTCTACCTCTGCTGCCTGCAGGTCTCCTAAGTAGCGCATGGCTTTCTTGTTAGCTTCCTTAACTTCCTGGAGGAGAAAAGCATTTTGAGCTCTAAGCGATTTTACCTCCTCCTCTAGGGCTGCTTGGCTCTGAAGTGAAATGCTGGTTTGCCTGTGGAAGTTCAACAGTACACATCTTAACAATGGGCCTTTGGATGCAGTCTGAGCATCACCTTTGTCACTGAGTAGCAAGTCTATTTCTTTACTGCACTCACTGGAATTTAACTTGCTGATAAATTCTAGGTAGCCAGGCTTCAGGCTCTGTGCTAGGGAAGAAATAAACTGCTCTACACAGGAGTTCTCCATTGTTGTGTCTGGGAAAGAGGGAGGTTAAACAAGTTTTTCACAAAACAAGAAGGCAATATAGTTGGCTGTGGTGTTGCGCTGGCAGACACCTTGTAGTGTAGTTTGGTAGTACACTAGCCTAACTAAACAATGCAGTGGCCTACACTATGGGGGGTAGCTTCCTGTGGAGGAGGGGCAGCTACACTAGTGGGCATAAAGATTAAGGACAGTAAAGGCAAGTGCAGGTTTACTGTCTGCTTAAGAAATGTTTCAAAAAGCAATGACTGAGATGCAAGGCAGTAACAGTCCAAAGATTATCTCTTCAAGTTGACTCAGGCTGTAATGCAAGGCAGTAACAGCTAGGTGCAGAACTTGGGTTTCACAGGGCTGGTAGCACGCTGTGGCTCTATCTCAGGCTCTATTTCTTACTCAGGCTGAAATGCTTGGCAGTAACAGCCAGGTATAAGCTCTCTGTGTTACACAGGGCTGTCGGCACACAGTGTTTAATGTTAAAGGGAGCAGCAATTCTGACAGCTTTACTAGATAGCATTGAACACGTGGTATTCAAATGCTGAACTGAGGTTCTTACATTTCCTACAGACTAAACTCAACTGGAATTGTTAGCAACAATAGCAGGCTCTTGATACTAAGGCTTAAGTGTTAGCTATTAATAACTGGAGGACGTCTAATATTACTTAAGGTAAAATTAGTAAACCAATTTTCACCACAGTGCACTTGTTTGTAAGTACACCTGGACGTTTACTCCTGTGGTGGACTAAAAAAATTTTTCCAACCTTTGCGGTTTTGGCCAAATTATGAATTTAATATTGCACAATTATGAATATTTGCCAACAGTACTCGGCCTCACACGGGGCACCATTATGTTGGGTCTGAGCTCTATTAGTAACTGGAAATCATTAGTACTCGGCCTCACACGGGCGGCACCATTATGTTAACAGTACTCTACCTCATGAGCTGGACACCAAATGTGTTAGATTTCGGTTGTTTATCAATTTATTGGCTATCACAAATTAAGGAAATATTAATATTAAAAATATTAATATTAAATAATATCTTTAAAATGAATTAAAGTTCACGGGGCACCAGCCTAAACTAATAGGCAAAATAGCCAATATGGTTTTAGTCTCAATTTATTACCATTAATCTGGAACTCTGATTAATCATTAGCTTACTAACTATAACCAAATTACCAAATCAATAGTAAGTTACAGTTGAAGGATTGGAATTCTACCGAGTAGAGGTTGGCAATATTCACGCTTGTGCAACATTAAACACACCAGTAGTTATACTTAAAAAGGCATTTATTTACAATGGAGCAGAGTAAAGTACAATGTCTAATCTAGCATATACAGGTGTGTGTGTGTGTGTGTGTGTGTGTGTGTGTGTGTGTGTGTGTATGTGTGTGTATGTGTGTCTGTGGGGACACAGACAAAGGCAAGATGGCCGACTCAAAGTGGTCACTGTGACCACATGACCTGAACAAAGAAGACTACAAAGATGGCGGTAAACAAAGAAACTACTAAAATGGCCGCTGAGACCACCTAGTGTGTGTGAGAGGGGAGGTGTGAGTTTCTTTGTTAGCCTAGCTCATGTAATCTAAAGGTACCAGGTTAGAGGGGGAAGGTTAGCTTCATGCAGGTTCTAGGACTGAGACGTACTGCTATGTGTGTGAACATACGAGTACTCGATTAACTGTATGACTGACCACAACCTAAGCAAACATTACAACAACAAGACATCAATCAACAAGTACATTAACAAGTTAAGGCTTCTGCTGATTAGCTATGCTGTGCTATGCTGTGCTGGGAGAGGTAAGGCCCAGTCCGTTAACGTTACCCAATCCTTGGAACAAGCAAAGAGGTCCTTTCCAGTGTCTTGTAAAGTCCAGTGAGTTTGGGGGGTTTCCTGGTGGAATAAAGTCCTGTCTGGCTGTGTTGCTTGCTGGTATCTCCTTTGTTCTCCTCACACAGTTAGCTGTTCCATGCTAACTCTGCTACGACTCCTGTTGCTTGGAAAATCAGCTGGCCTTGTGTTGTAGCCGCTGATTCTGAAGAGGATTTGGTTCACTCACAGTTAATCCGAAGCAGGTCGCTGTTGTGGAGGAGAAGAGTGTTTGCAGGCTGCTGGTTGCAGGCCGGCGAGAGAGCTAGTTTCTCAGGTAGCAGAGCTGACCTGGGCTGGGGCCTTGTTGCCCTTTGAAGAACCGAGAGGAGAGGGCTGGAGCTGCTCTCCAGAGCAAGCCAAGAAGGGAAGAGAGAGAGAAGGGGTCTAGAAGACTGGTTTTGTTTGTGACACCTTAGGGGGTCACATGTCACACGCTGGCCCACACTGGCTGGCCAGTGGGGTCCATGGGGGGGAAGGGTCATCCCCAGGTGTGAACCGTGAGGAACTGTGGGGTGTGAATTCCTTTGTCCAGTGGAGCAAAGAAACATTTGGTCTATTGAATGACTGAGTCCCAACACTACAAAGAGAATCGTCTCAATGTAGTACTACAATTCCTAGTATTTATTACTAGATAACTAATCTACTGCTGAAACAAAGTCACAGAAGTCCTGACAGTTCGTTTTAAGGCTCAGTTTCTGAATACAGGCTGTGTGCATTTCTCTAAGGACTGAGCACTTTGATACTTTCACAGTAGTAATATAGAACCTAGATCTGCTTTATAATCAAACAACACATGGACATCTACCTTTATACTATAAGGGACGTTAAACTTCAGAGAAGGATCGAACCAACAACCTTCTAATTAGTGGACGACCCGCTGTACCTCCCGAGCCACAGCTGCCCCAAGTGATACTCCTCCACCTCGATAACCAGCCTGTATGATAATTGTTTTAGGGCAGCCAGAGATGGTGTGGGCGCAGAAGAGGCTTTCCATTCTTTGACCAAGAGTTAACATACAGCCATTTTTTATAAGATGTTTTTATCATTTACCATTTCACGTGAAAATGAAAACACATACTAAAAGTAGCAAGTTAGCAGGTCTGAGAACTGGTTCTCAAAACACCTAAAACTGACTTCAAACAGATAATGTGAAGCCCAGTGATGACACTGTGAGTTGAGATGATGAATATGTACGTCATCATCTCTTAGATGCCCCAAAAGCTGAGGCTTATAAAGAGCAGATAAAGGCGAACATCACTTTGAGTAAATCACTGAAGGCTGAGCTGGACGTTGTGAGTGCAGAAAGGAGGACAAACTGTAATTAGATAAATATTGGACTTTTACCCACAGGGCATTTGTTTTGGCCTCAGGAAACTTGGACTATGCTGCCTGATGTTTTTGGAGTCGTTTGATAGTCAGGCTACGGATGTTTCTTTCAAACTGGTTTCCAGCTGTTTGTTGTGTTTGGTGTTGCTCTCTCAATAACTGATTGTAACTGATGAACCACTTCTGGCTGTCTTCTCCTTTGTTATATTGGAGTTTTGGTGGAAAACACTTGAAAACCATCCAAAAAAAACATAGTTTACATTTACTGCTCATGGATTTATATCTGTTCATCCTGTAAAAACTTGCAGGCGTGGATATATGAAAACACACACTCAGCGGCACATGCTGAATTATAATGTTATTCAGTCATCTGCCGCTCCCAGGCTGACCTTGGAGCTGCCCTCATCTATCAGCCCCAGGGCCTCGGCGTTATCTGGCCACTGCAACCATCCTTCTTCCTATCTCCTCTCTGCGGCTGCGTCTCAATACTGCACTCGCCCCTCCTGTCCTTATCTGCTTCCCTCTGCTGTATCTTAATGTTGCCAGTAGCCTATCCAAGTACTTCTCCTAACCTTGGTTGTGTTTTGGTGTTCCCAGTTCTTACCCCCTCTGTCCTCTGCTCCAACTATCCCCCTCAAATCCTCTGCATTTCCTCTAGTCAAACTCAAGTCTGCCAAATAGTGATCCCCACATCCATTAACCCCTTTAAAATGTCTTTTTTGAGCCTCGTCTTTTCTATGACTGGAAATCACTGTTATTGTTTGACAGTCAATTTAATAACAGTGTTTGAAATCACCATCTCCATCCTACATCTGTGGCATAATAACATTAAATGCTATACAGCTGTCTTGAATTCTGTACTCCCTCTGTTCTTGTGAGGGTTTCCACCTCCAGCTGTAACTGCTGCCACATGGGTGTAAGAATTTTTTATGCACACAAAATAAGAAAAATTGGACAAGCTGGGCAGAGTATCAGAGCACATCCGCCTATTGCTTCAAATGATTCCCCTGCCTTTTAGATCAGCACAGATGAAAGACAGTCAAGGAAATGGGATGATGGGGAGGTTACAGAGATTGTAAGCTGTCCAGAGTGAGAGTGACTTTGTGTGTGTGTGTGTGTGTGTGTGCGTGCGTGCGTGCGTGTGTGTGCGTGTGTGTGTGTGTGTGTGTGGGCTGCAAGGATGAAAAGATGTTGCCCTCCAATATGGTTTTAATGAAACCTTTTCTCCTCCACAGACATTTTCATTAAAGCTGCTGGCTGCTGCTTTCAGCCCTGCTTTGCACACAGCCACCATGTGGATAAACTAAACTCAGGACCCCCCCCCCCCAGTCCACAGACACTCCTCGTTCCATTATTATTGTTCCCTGTCTTTTCTCTTACTTTTTTCATCTCACTCTATTGCTTATTTGCTTAGTTCCACCTCCCTTTAAGTCTCCATCCCCTTACTGACACTCCTGCAATACAAACAAGCACTCTTATTTAAAAAAAAAAAAGGAAAAAAAACAATTAATGTATTGAGCTGGTTTTATGTTTTGAAAACATCTGTACCAAACGTTTTTATCTGTGATGGTAGTTATAATCAAATAGAATTGTTAATAATATATAGCAGCAGTAGAGGTAATTATGCCATCAACTGCTTTGGCATTTTAAATGTTACTTGCTACAACTACTAATACTGGTAGTAATGATAATAATTATATCAGTAGGATTACATTGTGATGCATCCTTGAAGAGGAATCTATTCAGTTGTATTCAGAATCTTAAAGTAATTCCCACATGTGTTAAAGCTTCATATGGTTTAAAGGTAGATGTCCATGTGTTGTTTGATTATAAAGCAGGTCTAGGTTCTATATTAATACTGTGAAAGTATCAAAGCGCTCAGTCCTCAGAGAAATGCACACAGCCTGTATTCAGACACTGAATATCAGAAGAGAGGATCAGAGACGCCTCCTCTCTTCTGATTGGATCACTTTCAGTCATTTTAATTGTCCTTTGTACAGCACTTTGGTCTGCTCAAGCTGCGAAATAAAGTTGACTTGATTTTACTTGACTTGATACTGTAGGCAAAAAAAGCAACAGCACACAAGTAAATTATTAATTAAGCGGCAATTTTGGTAATTAATCATTGTTTAAGTAAAGCTTCAGGTATAAAAAAACAATCTTTAGACCTGTGGGTTCTGGCAGAAGTTAAATGAAGTTAAATAGAATCAATAAATTCATGAAAAAGCTATTACCTGATGATAAAAATAATCATTGCAACCCTATTTCCACCCCAGAGAGGGACGACAGTGACTGAACGGTTTGATGTCAGTCTTGGTATCAGCCAAGAATATCGGCCCCACTCACTTATCTCTGTAACTGTTGTATCCTCGCCATGCTTCTTCACCCGGCCTGACACACTCGTTATTTTTTTTTCTGCCGTACACGTTGTCATAGATGGAGCGAGGAGAGGAGGATGTATATCTTGCTGATTGTCTCATTTACAGTTTAGAGGAGAGCAGGGTGCTTAATTGATTCTGGTTTAGTCTTGGGGGGGTAAAGTAGCATGGAGGTCATCCATCAACCCCCCACCCCACCACCACCACCAGTGCTAGGTAGAAAGGTTGAAAAATACAAATACAAGCTCAAAGCGATGTCTCACCTTTTCATTTCATCCCTGACTCTCCACATTTTATTCACTCTCCTCTCTCATCTCATCTCATCTCTTTAGATCCTGAAAAACTATGTAGAGAAGAGTTGTTGACTTCGTTTGCCTTATTCCTGCAACCCGCTTGCATTAGCTGGTTCTGTTGGTCTCTAAGAGTTAAGGCAGCATGTAGCCAGGGTTCCAGACAAACTTCTTTTCACCACCATCCCAGAACAATTGTGACCATCCTGAAGTGAATGTAAACCATCCCAAAATCAAGATGTTGTTTCTTTACTTTGTTATGATCATACACACAAACAGACTCTGTCTGTATGGTTAGATTAGATAGACAGATGAATGCTGCCTGCTGTGGTCCTTTTTCTGCTCCTGAGAACATGAGCTGCGTTTCTTACTATGGGGATAAAATTAAGACCCAGACTTTTGACTTGGACTGGCCCACCAAAATCCATCAGGAGACAAATGTCCTGTGTCGCACTTTGCAAGAATCATATAGTAAACAGAGGATTAATTAATGACAATTTGTAGAACAATACATGAAATGGAACAACTGGCACATTAAACAGTAGTTCTTTTTTCACTTTCCTCTGTATAAGTTAGCTGCTACAGAGAGGTTAGAGTTCTGACTAGACACCAGACATATTTGAATTTTAGTAGGCCTGGTTTTCCCCCTTTTCCTCCCTCACTGGATCTTTCTGTGATAAATTTCTATAGATCTGAGCTAATCACACAGACTTTGATTGGCGTAGAAGAATTTCTGATGAAACCAGAGAAGAACACAAAGCTATACATTATCCCGGACTATCCGAAAATGGACTCACAGGGAACTTTACTTGGAGATGTGGTCCTTAACCTTCTCCGCTGCTCTGCTCCTCCTGTCTGTTGTCTGCAGAGTTACTGCTGCTAGATGAACAACTATTTGAAACATTAGGATTTTTCTGGATTTTAACTTCTTATCTCTGAGATTTTCAGCCATTTTTCTTCAGCAACAGGCCACTGCTGCCTCAGTGTTTAAACAATGATAAAGCTACAAAACCATAAATGGTAAAGAAGTTTCTTGAATTTCATTTTAACGAGCTTTAAATCATCTGGAACTTGCAGACACTCTGACTGTTTTACAGTGACACCACAATTAGAAAGTGATGAATTAAACATCGCCGTCACCCTGTTTGTTCAGCAGCTTTGGAGACTTTTGAGATGAACCCAGAAGCTAACATTTGATTTCTGTATATGTCTGTACACCAGACATACCTGCAGTTTTCTCTATTACACATGTCTCTGTTTCTCTGTGTTGGTGAAGAGTTGGATCATACAGTTTTGAAAGATCCTGAAAGTCCAATTATAACTTTGTTCCTCACCATGGTGCTTCAGCCTGACCTCTGTCCAGCCAACCCTGCCGCTGTAATGCCTCTTTCCACCAAATCTGTTGCTGCTTGTTGTGCTGTAATTGTGTTTGATTGAGTTTTTTTTTCTGCTTGTTCACTTGGTCTCTTGGAGAATGACTCACAGTTTTAGCTTAATCATTAAAAGTGGCACATGCAATACGTGACAGGCAGCAGCTGGAGACTTGTGCCAGCCTTAAATTATGGAGTCAGATATGCATTAGAAAAACAAGGAAACCTTTCCGAGGACAGGATCTTTTAGTCCACATGGACAAAATTTATTGATCAGCATCTTCAGTCACTGCTGTTCAGAGATCGGGGGTTGAGCTGCAGAGAATTAGAGTTCTGTCAATCATGTTTATTCGTCCCCAATTGGGCAGTTGGGTATGCAGCAGATGTATGCATAAAGATATAGAAACATAAAAACATAGGGCACATAAATACAACACCAAGACAAAAAGATACTCAAACTATAACTGAAGAGATCATGTTATTTGACACAGATGAAAACACACCATTGTTGCTGTGCTTAAGTCTGCTTTGAGAAAGAACTGGTTGGAGCTGCAACCTGCACTTAGTGAGTCACTGTTGTTTTTGAAAGGTAAAAATAATTTACGCAACTATGGAAATGTCATGTTTTTGGTTGGTGGCAGAATCTACTGTGGTGGGGTGCTTGAATAAATAAATTCAATATAGTGCAAACACTGTGACATCAAATTCAGCAAATTGAAAACTTGAGACATTTATATGGTGAAGCATTTGCTGCTTAACTTTACATATTAATGAGGAAAAACTTTTTTTTTTTTTCTTTTGCAAACAAGGATCAGTCCTTTATCCTTTAGATGCAGGATTGACATTACCACCATCTGTGCAAAAACATGTGTATGTTGACAAAGAAATTAAAGAGCAATGAAGCATGAATTAGCTTGATTAGTGTTTTAACCATCATTCCTAATTATGTGAGGATGTCACAGGGCCTCCTGACTCTGTTGAGAAAAATGGCACATTTGGTGTGAGAAAGCAATGACTCAGGATAATGACTTTTTTATGCCTCTGCTCCAGCGACAGCCAGAGCTGGAGCCATATTGTTTTTGGGTTTTCTGTCCGTCCGTCCGTCCTGTTCTCATGGAGACGATATCTCAGTAAAACCTTGAAGGAATGTCTTCGACTTTGGCACAAATGTCCACTTGGATTCAAGGATGAGCTGATTAGATTTTGGTGTTCAAAGGTCAAGGTCAGTGGGACCTCACAAAACACTTTTTAGCCATTACTCAAGACTTCACACGACAATTATGATAAAATATCACACAAGTGGTTCATATTTTATATGACTGGATGAACAGGGGATGTAATCTGGAACTAGTCTGAGTGGCGAAGGCGTATAACTGTGAGGCAGTAATTCTAGTTTAAAAATTCAAGTTTAAATACCTAAATGGTGTTTGACCTTTGCTTAACTGCAGTTTCTCAAATGTTTTAATGCCACAGACACTGAGTTGAAAACGCTATAGGCCACAAACGGTCATTTGATTAAATTTAGTCACACTTTGGTGTGTGAGAGATGATGCGTTTCATCAGCTGTACATGGACACACAGTTCGCTGAATATTGTTTTAGTCTAAAAGGGTTGATTTGGCGCTTTCATTTAAGTTAATGGCAGTCAGATTTTTTATACCTACAGTCTTTCTTGGCCAGCTACCAGCATTTATTATCTCACATTAATGCACAAAATGGTTGGCAAAGTTCTGTTTTTGAGCCCGATGAAATTATGTTTCTGTGATAGTAAAACTCTGGGTTAATGTACTTGGAGAGAAAACACAGGGCTTACGACAGCATTGCAGTTTCCATTTCAATAATTTAATTGAAACTTACAGAAAAAAAATGTTATTGGATGTCACTGACCTCTTCAACGGAAGAACCATAAAACCATACAGTCTCATTCCCACCATCTCCATTGAATCTGAGCCCAGAGTGATTATTCAGGGTTGCAAGTTTTCACAACACTCTTCATTTGCAATTGATGTCTCGTCCATGATTTCTTTTTCTCCGCTCACATGACACGACATTGTGTACTTTTTCTGCTGCATTGCAGAGCATTGCCTTCAGCAATCCTTACCTGAGTTCAGGAGGTCAGAATTATTTCCTGTTAACAAGCTCTTGCCTGGCGTTGAGTTGAAATTCACTGGAGTCATCCAGCTCGATAATAACAAACCTCATTCTGCACAGTTCGTTTAATTTGCAGCAGATTTGGACATGTTTAATTAATCATGCTTTTCCTCCTTACCCAGTCCTCCCAGTGTTTTCTCAAGTCACTGGTGAGCAAACAGAAAAGTTAGAGACTAGTTATATAAAAGCTTAACAAATATAATAAATGGAAGAAATTGTTTCTTAAGTATTTCAACTAACAATGTTCTGAAGACAGATGAGTCACTGGGCCTGATGCTGAGTCAAAGCAAACAGACTTTTATGTTTGGTTTAACTTTAAGACTCTTTGTCTTGTACCGAGTTATGAAACAGAAATCCACCAATCCAGCTCCCCATACATCCCACAGTTATTCGAAAGACAAACTCCGGCTGTGTGGAAATAATTTTCTGGGTCTGCTGCGACCCTTCCAGCTCAGACTCGTCACACAAATTGCTCTCGCAAAGCAGCGTGATGAAATTTCATCAGGATTCCAGACCGCTCCGCATTCTGTCGTTGAATCAGAATAACTTCAGGGGCAGCTTCAGACCCCCGCTGCACTTGGTTAACCTCAGTAAAGTTTACAAAACTGCGTCTAATGAATCAAGTTGTGCTGTGGATTTTGAGTCATCAGAGGCCAGCTGCTGTGCTGATAAGGCAGCATCAGAGAGCAGACATCGCAGTGCCCATGCACACAACACGCATGATCAATCATTCAGTAGATATGACTGCTGTGTTTGTGTGTCTGATTTGCTTTTACTGATCAAGGCTGCTTGTTTCAATGATGTGGGTTTTTTTCTTTTTATCTCATTAGCTGGTTGTGAAAAATGGAGTCGGTTAGAGGGCAGATCATGACTTCACAGCCATCACAGAAAGAGTAAAAAATTCAAAAAGGAGAGTAGGCCTGAAGAGGAGGAAAAACATAAACAAAAGGAGCAGCAGGAGAGAGAACATAATGAGAGAAGAAGAACCTGTGAATGAATGAGGATGTAAAACAGAGCACATTCTTCTACTGTTGAAGTCAAGTGATGATTCATCGAAGATCAGTTATTAAAAATAACAGTGGCAAACAGAGTCCTGCAGTGCAATGATATCTCGGCAGTTACCAACATAATGTGATATGCCAGGCTTTCAGTTTTCAGTTTTTACCTTTACTTCTTCAAGAAGCTTAGTTCCCACAGTCCACAGTATACTTTTTATATTGTATACTTTTCTGAAAGGTTAGCACATTGGTAGATTGAGGTCTAGCTAGCAGTATTTTTTTTAAGATTTAATCAATTAATTGTTTGATTGCTTTGTCCATAAAATATCAAAAAAACCTAATATCTTGAGATTGTGTTTTATCCAACCAATTGACCAAAACTCAAAAGCATTTAATTTTACTGGAACACATTATCAGTGATGTTTCCAGTGTTTATCAAGTGTTTCGGACATCAGACACCTTCACCAGGTGACCCAGCTGGGATTGATCAAGCCCCTGCTCGCTTCCATTCAGTGTTACTCCAGATAGGTGCTGAAGAGGGACTCACCTCCAAACCCTCAGCATCCCACCTCGATAGGAACCTCGTTCCCCAGCCGTTGCTTTGGTATTCTTCCAGTAGCTCAGCGTACTTTGCCTTCTTCCTCTCGTTGGCTTGGCCCTCCCAGGGAATGGTTAGCTCTAAGAGAATGATCTGCTTGGAGACTTAGGAGATCAGCACCATCCATCTGGTCGTAGCGTTGTTGCGGCAGTAGCTTCTGGGAACTTACTTCCCCAGGCTGACTTTCAGTTTCCAGTCTTGTGTCGCTGCTAGCAGGCCAGAGGAGCTGGTTCTGGCAGCTGATGTTGGGTTCTCCCCAGCCCTAACGAAAGAAATGGTCTTCTTCACTGGCCGGAGACGCTTGCAGAAGCTAATCCCACTGCAGATGGTGTCTGCTGTGGCCTCCAGGACTTGGTCATGGTGGCCTGTCCACAGATGTGTTTAAGCCTTAGAGTCAGAGAATTGTCCTGAAGCCACTCCCGTATTTTCTTGGCTGTTTGCTTCGGGTCATCAATCGTTCCGAAAGGTAAACGCCTCTGTCTCAGGGCAAGTGCGCACTGGAGCTGGTTTTCTTCAGGGACCTTGATGTAATTGGCTAAATTTGTCCTTTTAATATTATATTAATGAATAATTTTTGTATTTTATTCTATATAATATAAATATAGAATATAATCTTTTTATATAGAACATAAAAGGTAAGCTGCAGGTGGACTGTGAAGGCCACTGAATACTTTCTGGAGCCACTGCACCTTAACTGATAATGTCTATATGGGAAATAATTGAAGTCTTATGGGAGGATATTTTACCACCATTTGCTCACTGGGCACAGATAAAATACTGGTTATACTGGGCAGCTGCCAGTGGCCAACAGCCATATGCTGAATATGAAGGGCAGCTCTGAGGTGTGACGGAAATAAAAAGAGGCATTTATTCAGTCATCCTCCAGAAAATGGGGGCTACAAGCTTGATCCTTTGCACCTCTTTAAAGCTTAGAATGAAGAATGAACAGTGGTTAACAAGGTTTATGTTTACTGTGGTCTGTTCTTTTAGACTGCTGCTGTCTCACTTAAGAACCCTACTTTAGAGTAAAAAAAAAAACCTCTCAATCTGAACAAAACTAAATGTGCATTGCTCTGTTTTGGCACACACTTGAGTGTTGTGTTTACCCCAGTACAAGTCCCAGATTAACAGATGGAAAACAAAACATGCTGAAAGTGAGCCAGCACAACAACATGTCAGAATATTACCATAAATCAACACAGATCAATAGACCTATGTTATGTGGTATTTGTGCAGCATGAATAAAACAAGATGTTGAAAACCTGTACGCACACGGGCAGGGCATACTGTACACATAACAAGATCCCTTGGGAATGTACCTATTGTGTGTGTGTGTTTGTGTGTGAGAGTGTAGGGGGTTGGGGGTGGAGGGGTATCTGTTATGTGTACGGGAGTGCAGGTAGTCTTGTTTTTATAATGTTCAGGATGTGTGCAATGTCAACATTTCCATTCACCCTCCCTTCTCTGCTGAATTCTGGGATAGTTTTAATATAGTTTCCCCATTCGTTACTGTGTGTGTGTGTGTGTGTCTCTGTGTGTGCGTGTGTGTAGTGGAGGTATATGTTGGTTTCAGGAAGGAGATTTTAAGGAGGGGAAATGGGAGAACAATACCTCTGACCTCAGAGTAGCATAGTCTGGTAAGTGGGGCTGTGAGCTGGCAAACTGCACTGCAAAAAATGACACACTCAGGAAAAATTCTTGTGTTCAGGCTCTAAATCCTATTGCAACAAGACCTAAAATTGACAGAAAGTCTTGTGGCTGTCGGCCAATACAAGGGGACACCAGCGGGAATCTGCCCAGATGTTGGCTGGAATTATATGGGCCAGATGCGGGCAGAGGACCTAGGCATATGTTGGCCCAGAAGTTTAATTTTGTTAGTTTAATAAGTAGAAGAACGTAAAACATGTATTTCAGTCGGTGGTACAAAAACAAGTAGAGCTAATACTTCCATGACATACAGCAGCTTGCTCATGTACCTGTTGACCTCAGGTTATCAACCACCACAGTCTTAAAGATTTGTACATTTGTAATTTGGAAAGTAACAATAGCGGGTTAACTTCCTGGCAGACATTGTTATTTTTTGCAGTCTCAAGCCTGGTCACTCTAATTTAAGGAAAACTACACAAACACTGATGGGTCTTGAAGGAAGGAAGAAAGGAAGGAAGCAGTGGAGGAAGTGGATGAGGAGCTGTGAGGTCAAACATAGCTTTAGACACTGACAAAGATAGCATAGCCACACTACATTCTCTTTGAACAATTAACTCACGTTCGTCTCTCGAATGTGGTTGAAGGTGACTTTTTATTTTTAAGTACTTCTGTACTCCGGGCTTCCTCTGGGATGTTTTCTGTACTTTAAATTCTCTAAAGCATCTCTTTAAACTTCCCATGGTGCAAGGCTGTCATAGAAATGATTCGCTGGAATGCTGTTAGTGACTACGGTCTGATCCTTAATGCTGCTTGGAGCTGGTCTAATTTGCCATCTCCCCAGAGACTCGGGATACTTAGTCCCTGTGAAAGATTACCTTCCGGCCACTGCACATTTCAGATCAACCAGACCCCCACCCAACACACACATACACACACACACACACACACACACACACACACACACACACACACACACACACACACACACACACACCGTGTGACCCCAGATCCGTGAGTGAAATCTTGAATGGCTTGCTGGAGAATAATTGGGCTGATCATATTTTGTCTAACCGACGAGTTGATTTGTATATTGATCGATCGTCTTCCTGTGGGCCAGAGCTGTACTGATCGTGCTCTTATCAGTTTCATCTTCCTTGTAGAGCTCTACACACTTTGCAGGATGCTAATTGTCTTGTGACTAAAATGTCTTGGTATATGGACGGTAACTGACACATGAAGTCAATTGTTCAATGTTAAACAAAGTAGTTGTGTAAGATGGGCCACCCTGCTGAGTTATTGGTTAAATGTCACTGTGAACCTACAGAGCTGGGAGATGTAGAAACGGGCTGATATCTCCTTATACACAGTTTAAGTCAATAAATGCATGTAAACGCCTTAAGTCTGATTGTGCTTGTTTACACTGATGTACAAGTGGAAATTAGAGGCTAATGAGATATTCTCCACAAACAGCTAGCGAAGCAGGGTTATTGACATTTATATTCTTTTGCATACACTTATCTTAAAAATAAATTGATATGCTAAGGAAGGCGAATGATGGCTTAAGGTTCTATTTTGCGCTGACAGCATTTTTTCCTCAGGTGCTGCATTAACAACATCAGCAAAAAATGTGTGACATGAGAAATGGACTCATTTGGAAATTTCGAACCGCAGCTTCCCCCTTATTTAATCAGAACATTTAGTGCTGGAAACCATTAATAACCTCGAGTATGACAAATAACTTATAATAATAATAACAGGCTGGATTTAGAATTGAGATTTATGCACTTTAGCATAAAACATGGAGTAGCATTTTGATTTGAAATAATTTTTATAAGAGTATTCATCACTGTTGCATCCCACAAGAGTTCAAATCAAGTTTCCTTGTCCTTTCTGTGCTCATGCATGTTTCCTGCAGATGCACTGGTTTCCTCCCACAGTCCAAAGACATGGAAATGAAGTGAAGACAATAGATTTCAACGTGACTAGGAAAGCATTTGACTCTTTGTGTCTGTTATACCGTGTACACACTCCAAATTAAATGAAATTTAGCAAACAATCAAAAACAAGTTGCAGTATTCTTTCTGTGATGGAATTCCCTATTATTTATTGTTGGGTAGATGGACAGATTATGACATCTTTTTGAATTGGAGCAGGTAAATCCACTAAATAATATAATTTCTTTTCGACAAACATCTCTAATCATCACATTTGTCCTTGTTACTTTCTAGCTTCTGTTGTGGACGTTTAAATTAATATTGCAGGTTTGACAGGTTTACAGTCCACTAATACTTTCAGCTGTAGATTAACAGATGGTCAAATGAATGGATCAGTGATTGATCTTTGCTCATTATAATATCATAAATGTCAGTATTAACAACCATAACAAATCCCAGTCATGACTGTGCGCTCTCTCTTTTAACAGCAGTTGTGCGCAGTTATGTTATTGGATCATGTGATGGAACATACACTACCGGTCAAAAGTTTTTTAACCTCCTAAGACCCGAGCTCTATTCTTTGCTATATAGGCTGATTGGGACCTGAGAAAAATGATGTCCACATATGAGGACATTAGTTTTAAATTTCGATTACTGAGTGGCAGTATAATATCTTCATATGTGGTCACCAGGCCCTTGTTGAGAAAAAGTTAGTATTGTGGTCTAGAGAACCCAAAATGTGAGGTCCACATATGTAGACGCCAGGTCCTAGGAGGATAACACTCACATTTTTTACAGCTGTTAATGTGTTTCTGAAACTGAAGCACAGAACAAATTAAAAAGTGGAGATTTTGTTGCTCATTGTTAGCACCATAAGCGTTGTGGCCTACAACTGAGATTCTCAGTTTGTTTGGTGCAAGACTCGATAAAAATCACATCATCATCATTTTAAAAATGTTTTCAGTGAAAATGAAAAGCATAAACAACCATTCCAATTGAAATTGCAATCGCATATCGCGATCTGACAAAATAATTGCAACATGATTTGTTTTTGTTTTTTTTGCATATTGTGCAGCCCTACTTCAATGGAAACAAAATGTAAGAAAGTTCGTTTTAGCACTGTTGCAGAATTTCCCACAAGTGTGTCGCACTTGCAGGTTGCTTTGCTTTCACCTTTCACCTCCAGTTCATCCCAAACCTCCTCCATGGGGTTTAAGTCTGGAGACTGTGCTGCTCTTCCATCATGTGAAGCCTCTAGTTTTTTCAATGTTTTGGCTCATTATCTTGGTGTAGAATGAACCAACCAGTTTGTCTCTCTTTGTTACTTTCTCACCATTCTGATGGCAAGATACTTCCTGAAGTATTACAAGTACAGGGTAAAGTAAAACAGTTTGTTCCAACACAGACAGAGAGTTTTTGAGTCACCACCTGTAAAAATTGTTTGCATCAACTTTCAAGGCTTATTTAACCTCCACTGCTGCACGAAAGCTGCAAGTTCACCAAGTTCTTAATCCCTGAAAAAGGCCTGTTTTCTATGAGATTGACATGATTTTTCAGGTTTTGGTGACCTAAATTTTTTTTTTACCTCAAGCTATTTAACACTTTCCTTTGTACCATTTAAAGTTATTAACTGCACTGGAACTCCTGCTGAAATTTCAATGAAAACTGGTTGAACTTTTGACCAGCAGTGTAAAGGATGAGGCAGGAATGTTCAAATGTCTTTTTTTCTTCACATTTGTTTGAAGTAAGAGGTCAAGAAAAATTTCAATTTACAAAAAGGCTCCTAATACCAAATAAGGCTGTGCTGTTATGTAAATCATATAAAGTGAAAAGCCATACTATCTCACAGTTGGAGTTGGAGTACAGTCACATTTAGTTGTTCGACTTGCGTCATGTTGTCACAATTAATTTGGCTGCAGTGAAATTATTAGGAGCTCCTGGGGGTTGTACAGTTTTGAAGTTTGATAGCACATCCTCAGAAGTGAACATTGTAACCTGTTATTAAAATATTCATAAGCCCTTCTATCACAGAGCTTTGATGTGCACTCGCACCTGTGACAGAATTTCCTATGAAGAAAGGCTGCTGCTTAAAGCCCGCTGCATATCCTGCTCCCATTTGAAACCCAACAATGGTATTTTGAGTCTTCCTGAAAACACTGGAGGGGGGGGGGGGTTATATCCCTGGCTGATGTCACAGCGCTCTCGAGGGACAAGTTTGATTATGTGGCAAAAACCATAAGAGCACAGTGTGTCACCTCCTTACTCATCAGCCTGCTGTCTTGTCCAACCCTTCAGTCCTTGCAGAGTTCATTCAGTCTGCAACACAATCCTCTTCCTCCTCAACAGGAAAGATGGTCTGAGTCAGTCCTCAGAAACAATGGTGTGACTCTGAACACACCCTCAAAATACACAGCAGCAATTTTTAGTTCATTGCTACAAGTCCTTCAGTAGCCATCCCTTTGTTCAGGCATGGGTGGCTACATCTGGCTCTCTCTATCTAAGCACTTGTGAATTATAGTATTAGCTAATCAGGATGCCCACGTGTCCTGGAAAACCTGGAAAATGGTTGACCAGTTTTGGAAAAAAAAAAAAAAACACATAGACAATGATGGAAAAAGTAACTCTGAAGAATATCAGATAAATTATCCTTTGAATGTACGCAAGTCACTGTTGGCTGCTAACTGTGGAAAAGAGTGGGAACCCTGCTAGTCTATAAAGACGCAGGAGGACTGTGTTCATGGTGAAGGCCTTTCTGCTGTAGCATACTATACCCCTTCTTTAGCCATGCTGTTAAACATTGATCGTGTGCTAATAATGGGTGATGGGATGCGGACCACTGGCTTCCCCCTCCACCACCTCTCACTGATGATAAATTGCCCGACGCAGTGAGCCGTGATAGCATAATTATTCACCACACCACACCTGTATCCTTCTGCTCATTAATGACAACCAAAGACTGAAAATATAAATTAGGATCAACCAACATTTTTCATTGACAGTCATGCCATGCAGCTGATGTTGTTGGAGTGGCTGTTGACTTCCTTCAACTTTACTTTGTTTTTTCTAAAGCGTGGCTCTCCAGCCTGTCGGTGCTGCGCCGTGCTGATAAACAACTTGAAATAAATCCGAGATTGTCATCAGAGTGTTTGCTTTGAAATGACTGATGAAGTCTGCTGTGATATAAGAGGAGACGGCAACACGTTCAGAGCTGCAGGTTGGAGGTGCTCACTGCATTAATTATGAGGAACGATGTTGTGAGTTCATACAATATTTTCTTTGACATAGAGCTCCCTTTGATTTTTCTTTTTACCCTTTTTTTTTATATCTTCTTGAACAAAACATCAAGTAGGAATAATAAAGAACTTCCTCGTGTCTTCAGAATTTGAATAAAGTCTTAATGAAAATAATCAATTACATGGGGAAGCTGCTACAGAAATATCTGAGTGTTTGTAATCACAGCCTTTGCTGAGGGCTACTGCAAATAACAATGGTGTTCATGTTGTTGCAGATTTGCCTGAATGAGCCTAATGTTCTGGTTTAGTGTTGCACTGATTTTGAATGACCCTCTAATTAAGCTTCCTCCTGATGGGCGGGATCATGTTCACATTTAAGCATGCGTCTCACAGCTTTCACATTGACAAGATCTATTCCATATTATAAAACACAATACCATAAAACTGGAAAATTTATATGAATCACAATTTAGAATGTCATTATTATAATTCACACAGCGTAAGACGGAGGTGTTGAAAGTGCTGTATAGCTAATAGCCGTGCCTTGCATGCATGTGGTAGCCTAATTTGTGTGATTTTCATGCAAGAGCTGCTCGTTTCTAATGTGCTCATGATAATACACTTCAAAGTGCTTCCATCAGAATGATCAATATAATTACAAACCCCTGTAATGAACGGATATCAGCACAGGAGAGCAAAAAACAATCCGAAGAACACAGGTCTGAAGGTTCGCCAGGGGTCAGAGGGCGCAAAAACGAGCAGCTCTTAACGCTCCCTCAAGTTTGATCTGGTTGAGCCTTTCTGCACACGAGCAGGTGAGTCATCTTCACCAACAGAACATCAGAACATTATTAGTGGTAGATGTTTCTTCAAAACGAAGACAACATTAAACCCTGTTCCTTTCGGATGCTTCCTTCACCCTGGATTCTTTCATCTTTCACTTACCTCGGCTGACGTCGCTGAAAACTTTGAAATCTCCAACTCTGTTCACTTCAGTTAACAGCAGAGAAGCATTTTGATTCACTTCATCTGATTCTTTTTATTCAGGCTCTGCCGCAACAGCAACCCCCCCCCCCCCGTACCAATGAGTTATGAAAATGAAATATGAAGCCATGAAATATCACTGTCACTAACTGCTTTAAATATACAACTAGTTACACACCTATAACTTCATGAGCACAGTGCAGGCTGTGGCGTCATATTTTTTTCTAAATTAGATGTTCAAATTGAAGTTATGCAGATCACAACACCATGTTTCCATCATGTCTGCTATGAAGGTAGAGTTGTATTTTCAGAAAAACAAACCGTCAGTGTTGTGTTCCTCTTTCCAGACAAACAAGAGAAGTAATATTGATTAGCTCCTCCAGCCAGAGAAGGGAAGTTTGGGTGTTTTCTTCTTCATTTGTCACCGGCCGAGCACGTCCTGCTGTCACACTGAGAGAGACAATTAAATTATGCCAGCTGAGGACCGAGCTGTTTTTCACTTTACTAAACAGAAATACATTTTTCCATACCACTCCTGGCAAGAGTGCCTTCATAAATATAAAAAGTCTGATGAGTTCACAACATATATCAACTCTGAATTCTGATGCAAAATGTTTATGCAGTGGTGTCCTAAAACCTAAGTACACTTTGCGCATCTATTTAGTGAGGCAGGGGTGTAGGAGCAGAGTGAATGGATCCGAAGTAGCATTAAAAAATCTGTACATTAGCCTGTAGGGATTACTAAATGTTATGAAAAGACTATATCGATATATTAGTGAACATCCTAACTAAATAAATAAATACAATCTCACAAAATAGGGCAATAATTTCATATATCATGCAAGTACTTCCTTATAAGGAACTAGTGCCATGTTATGATAGAGGTTTATTTGATTATTGACTAAACCCAATTTTGTCAGATTGTATTGATTTATTTACTTATGATAATTACAATTATTATTGCAAGTCAGACTGTGCAGGATTTTTTAATTGATACAGTGGGGTCCAAAAACCACCCACAGTGGTCTCAGAGTTTTGCTGTATGCCTGAAAGCATTATTCAGTTTTGATTGGAAGTTTGGTAGAAACTTGGCACCTTCTCTGTACCTCCATCAAAAGATGTGAGGAACGACATTGTCTGATTTTGTAGTTAATTTTATTTTATTTACAGTTTTTTGGGGTTAGTCTCCAATCCAGTGATGCTCCTGATTTGATACTTACGTCTGGCAGAGCCCATCCTGACTCATTTCAGCTCCACGTTATCTCAACAGGAGACTAAATGAAATATAATTGGAGAAATGAAACTAAGTGTCCCGCCTGGGTTGTCTGGTTCTCCAGGCGAGCATCATGCGGAGCTTATCAACAGCAGGATGCTAGCAGCCTCTTGAACATTTTGAACACTGAGCCTCAAGGCCTTAACCGTAACACCTACCCTGGATACAGGCTTTTTCATTTAAGAGAGAAATTGAAAAGGGCCAACTCAGTTAAGAGGCTTGTAAGTGCTTTGTAAGATATAATTATTTGGCAGCTGTATCCCTCCACCTCACTCCAATCTAACTTCAAACTCTCAATCCAATCTATAATCTTCTGCTTTTCTTTTATTCCCTCTCACATTTGTTTCACTTTTGTCCCCCCCCCCGACTCTTCTTATCTGCCATTATTTTACAGTCAAGATACTACAAGTTTACTAATTAGGCAGGAGAAATGAGAAAATTGTCTCAATCTTTGGCACAAAACACTTCATTTGCCCCCCCCCCCCCCCCCACGCGCGCCTCCACTGATTACTTGATACAGCTTCTGATCATGCTAATTAAAGTAGATATCACCATTGATGCTGAAAGAATTAAGAGGTTTTGAAATTAAACTTTTTTTTTTCTTAAATCTGTTTCGTCCCTTGTGTTTCTCACACCACAGTCATAGATTGAAGATATTGCTCTATTTGCATTGCTAATTTAATCAGAATAAAATGTTAACTTAGCCCATAGGATCAGGCCAACTGCAGAGGGGGAGTGGAAGTGAGTTTGATACTGGTTTCATAGTGGTTTGTTGCTGGATCAGATCCTCAGGAAATTGAAATGTCTGTGGGAAAGAGAGAGGAGCAACAGTTGTGATATTTTCCTTGAATGAAACCTAAATCCCGCAACTGCACTAACTGCCCTAACTGCTCAATGGCCAGCAGCGGAAGATGGTGAATGTGTGAGCTGCTGTTTGTAACATTGTGAAGTATGTGAAGCTGTGTCTCGAGGCAAACAGACCATCAAAGGTACGCGAAACAGAAAGTGAAAAGTTTTCCTGTTTGGATTTGAGGTGGAATTGGTGGGATGTTATCAAGCCCAGTGTGTGTATGCAGCCAAACTCATTGCAAACAGTTTGTATTGTAGATTTACTGTGTGGAAGCTGATCTGTTGTTGGTTGGGGGGCCACAGTATATTCAACTCGAAAGAAAACATAGTTCCCGTGTTTGTGGTTTCATCTTTCCTCACTCAAACTCTGCCTGCATAATATTAATAAAATGTGTTATAACTGGAATAAGAATGAAGGTAACCCTGATGTCGAATTGGTGCTGGTCCCAGATTGGTCAGAACTGAAATACCAATAAGCTACTGTGCAGATGGCGGTGCTATTGGTATTTAGAAGTAATTCATTTTCACACTGCTTGGGGCATTTTCAATTTGCCACCTGCAAAAAAATTTTCTTCTGCTCCTGATGATGAGTTAATATGTAACACATGACAACTTTGTTTACCGTTTTCAGTCTATGACAGATAAAAACAGCCTGGAGTACATCTCACCTAAAGCAAAGTTAGTGAAAGTACAACTCTTGATTATTTACTTTTGTTGTTGAATGTTTTTACTTGAGCAAAAAATGTGTCCCTATCATGGGGCTTCATGAATCTGCGTCATAAATGAACAGAGACCGGGGAAAAGACGAGTGAGAAGAGGAAAATAACTGAGTATGGACTGTGTTCCAACTTTATTTTAGTTAGTTTGAATGAAATTCTGAGTCCGATTTTGTTTGAACTTCTTTTTGAACAGCACTAATACACAGGCTCACTTCCATACACAGTAAATGCTAGCTAGCTTATATCTAACGTCTGTAGAGTCGGAACATTAACTCTTTTGGGCAAATATGAACATGCACAATGGTCCATGAATGATAGTGAAAAATCTCTTTTCTTTATGTAATTAAAAAAAAAGAATTAGCCACAGTTCTGATGCTGAAGGTCAGCTTCAGCTAGAAGTGCTAAATATGCATGAGTGCTTAGTAAAGTCATACAAAAATAGAGCTGGTCCTAATGTTTAATGTCATCATATTAGTGCAATGTTTGTTAAAATAGTTCTGGACAGTGTGTTGGTATTCACACTGTGTGTCTAAATTGTGAAATTGTAATTCTGCAACAGTCAGATAGATTTTGTCCTGTGAGAGTCCAACCTGGCAGACGGCACCTCTCCTCTTACAGGAGAGGAATTACTGCCCTGAAGCCAGATTGAAAACCACTCGGACTCTTATTAACACCCATTTATGACTAACGAGTCCCTAACTGTCACACCACTCAGAGCACATTTGATTTGAACCATACTTTTAACTGTTACCTAATGACAATGTCCACAGCTAATGCATTTCCCCGCCCCATGTCTCATTGCCAAAACTTTCAGTAGGCCAGAGTCCATCCATCAGAAGAAGCCTCATCAGGGCAAGCCAGGCAGTCATATCAGAAATGATGTGCTCTTTATAATAGGATGGCCACAATGTTCTTCGCAGGTTGGGGAATTAACTGAGTTCATACATCACTTACACTGCAGGAACTGAAGGCCATTTTGACAGAGGAGCACCTCTGGGACGATGGGGAGGTACTCTGCATACCATAGGTAGCTAATGATCAAGATAACTGCAGTGAACTAATGGGGAAAAGTAAGATGAGTGAGCAGGGTTTTCCTCGTGGGTGTTAATTAAAGGTCAGGTTATTTCAAAGTTTGTCTCCTAGATACTTAAAATGTATAGCATGTTTAAATACATGAGGGAAAAGTTAGAAAGTCAGAGGGAGATGGTGTGGGAAAGAGGTTTGGTGTTAAGTAAATGAGGTTAAATGTCAAGGGAAAATAAAAGAAGAGGGGGATATGAGTGATCGATGTCTAACTGGATAGAGGAAACGGAACCCCTGCCCCAAGAAATGTTCCTCTCTGTGTTGGAAAGGCCTCTGAAACAACATTTGAGGAGCTTCATTCCAATAACAAGATATCCTGTATCTCAAGAATGCACTACAAACTTTTTCCACACGGCTGAGCTGAAAGGAAAGTTACACTGTGGCATAAACGGACACGACGGCTGCTCCTGTAGTACAAAGCCAGCTGAAATGACACAGAAATAAAGAGCTCAGTGTCTTCAGTGATGGTGCAGTACCAAGCAGATAGTAGTGATCTAAATGTATCCATGTTACAGACACAGAGACAGTTTGAGAAGATTTTGTTCTACAGGTATTGTCTTGGACTGAATGCACTTTCTGTTGTCATGAAATGCACGTTTTCTCCCACCACCAAACTGAAGAAACTTATTGATTTTGGTGACTGTAAACCTTTCTAGCACCACCATCAGGCCACACTTTAATTTTCTACCTGGCACATTGCTCTTTGGCCAAAAACTTCTGGAAACACTTTCATGCTCCCAAGAAAAAGTAACTAGTGGATACCCCACAATCTTTTCTGCAGTGCTACAATCAGGCCAACCTTCCAGTGGAGCAATTTTCATTAGGAAATAACTCTGCAGTGGATTTCAAGTGGAGAAAATACATTGAGACACTGACCTCTTTGTATAAAAAAGTATACTTTTGTTGATTTCTTTTGACCACATCAAGAAAGGTGTGATCAGGTGTGGTCTGCACTTGCTGTTTAACTGCTTGGAGGAAGTAAATTTGCTGTACTACCCAAGCTGTGGAGGCAAGATTATTAACCTGGTTACAGTCACTTATATCTTAGTTGCAAATGCACAGTATTTGATCATTCTTTCCCCAATAGGAACAAACCTTTCAGTTTGACCAACCAATGACCTTTTCCTCAACACCAAAGTCAGGTCGCAGTATTGCTGACTACTCTGTTATCTAACCCATGATTGATAGAGCAACAAAAAGCAATAGCAAGCTGGTCTGGTCTGCAGTCTTTTTAGTGCTTTCTTGTTCAAAAGTTTTATGTTTTTTCCAGCTGTTTTTATCATACTGTCCCTTTTTTATGTTTCAAAACTTTTTCCTACTCTCAGTTGTAGGAAAGTGTTGTCAGCTTTAGTTTTTATCGTCGTCGTAAAGTCAGTTTTAAGTTGCACTGAACAGGTTGTTATTTGGCTGTCTGATACCTGCAGAAAAAAAGACTCTGCATCTTCACAGTCTAGTGTGTGCTGCTGAATTCTCAGCCCTTCCATCTTACCCAACAGTCCCAATAATATATGCTAAGACCTGCTGGGTGTTGGGTGACCTCATGCTAGCAGTATGACAGGGGCTGAGTACAAGACAGAAATTGAAAAAGCAAGGTGAAAAGGCACA
This sequence comes from Seriola aureovittata, assembly GCF_021018895.1. Lineage (NCBI taxonomy): Eukaryota > Metazoa > Chordata > Actinopteri > Carangiformes > Carangidae > Seriola > Seriola aureovittata. The sequence continues at coordinate 24,447,456 of NC_079369.1, forward strand.
CATTCCTCACCTTTCCGAGATTTACATCAAAACCACCCATCTTCAGATTAGCAGTGAACCAAACAGAGGTATGTGGCTAACCACCTTGACTTGTTTGAAATGAAACTAAAATGTTGAACAGCACCAATTGCCACCAAGGTAAACGGTTATAAATCGTAGCTGTCTGTGTTACTTTGGAGTTGAATTTATTACATAAGCATTAGAGTATGGGCTATTTACAGTATGTGTAGGATCAGATAGAGGCACGTTCACTGTGTGCTGTATATAGAAAAGCATGCCAAGCATTTCCTCATGTAATCCCAATCTTTTACTATCAATCAAACGTGATAAATTGTTGGACCCGAGGAGAAATTTGAGACTGTTATAGTCTGAACTGTTTCCTTCTCCACAATTAATGTGCATACCTTCTCCCTAGGAAAAAATCTTTTAGCAGCATTTTCTTACAGAAGCAGTATCAGGGAGAATTGAGAGTTACCTGATTGAATGAGGAGTGAAGAGAAAATGCATGCACCTTAGGGCAGTGTGGCCTAACTTCTCCAATTTTAGCTTCAAGATTGGAAACATAGGACTTGGTGTACATTGTTCCGTACAAGCCCAACTGTTCCCTTTGGTTCTTGTTGCCAATAACAACGCCCTGGGAGACTGAAGCGTGAAGCAGGAAGTGTAGAGGGGAAACTTCTGTAGGTCATCCAGGGCAGACACACACAGGCAGGCACTCTGTCAGTGCTGGTAGTCAAGAGGGGATGAAAATGTCCTGGGAGCAAACAAGACACACTCAACTGCAGAGATACATTCACACACATGTTGTCACCTTTCCAGTAACCATGCCCCCCCCCCTCTTATTTTTTTCAATTACCGAGCTTCACATCTGCTGATCATTCTTCAGCCTGCTTGTCCCTGCTCAGCATCAGCACCGTTCTTCACATCGTGCAAATCAGGTTGTGATCAGAAGATGAGGAGAGGTCCCACAATCTGTGATTGTCAGTGGTGGCAATGTTGATAATGAGGGTAACGACAGCAAAAGTCCAGTGTGGTGGTGGTGTACGTTACCATAGTTACCATGCTAAGTCGCTGTAGGAGGATGGGAGAGGTGAAATTGAAGAGAAGCAAAGGAGAGAGAGGCTGAGGTGTAGATCGAGATAGATGAGACAGAAAAATGGTAACAACCTGCTCAGGTAAGTGTTACAATTTAGGCTGCAATCCAAGTTCATAGAGAAAAAAATACAGTGATCTGCGTCTTCTGTGATCATGTAAAGACAACTTTTATAAGACAATTCAGTTTTTAACAAGCAATCGTGCCAAGTAATTTAAAGAATCTCAGACACTAATCATACAAATACACTCACAGCTGTAGCTGTTGATTGCTCATGTAAGATAAATGCAGCCCATGTAAGTACAATTACCACCTCTGTTTCTGAGGCATCTGTAAACAGATGTTCAGACTAAAAACAGCACTGAGTTTAAAAGTGGAGGGGGCCGTAAACATTGTGGTTGTGTAGTGTACTTTGAGTACTATTTGATTACATTGCAGTGAAAGTTGAGAACCCAGCTGTGACATTGAACATCTCTCTTTTAAAATGAACGCATTTATTTGACATAGTGGTATTGTCAAAGATTTATAATTCTTATTATAAATCATATCATTTCGTATTCCAGAGTCATCAGATTTGCCTTTTATGGCTAAAGAATGTCACCTTCCCCCTATTAAAGCTTGAAGCAACAAAAGAATCTGTCGAACAGCATAAAAGAAGTGAAGAAAGTGAAGTCAGTCGTGCATGCCTATTTTGTGCATCTAGTGAATTCCTCAACAGCTCGGAGTCCACTGAGAAAGTCACGTCCTGAGACCCGAGCTCATTATGACATATTAGCAGTCCTGTCATGTGTGACCCACCAGAGGTTTGGCCCCTGCCCTCGTTAGGGCTAAACCTCAAAGACTGAAGCACAGGTTCAGATAATGAGTAACAGTATTGTTTGTCAGTAATGAAGAGCTGTCATCATTGTTTATGGGTCCCGGTGTGAATTAATATTCCTTTCAGTAAATTGACCAGGTTAATTCATAGTTGTGCTTAGTATGGCTTCATGTTTCTTTAAGTTTCCAGCTAATGAGAATTTAATGCCTCTATTCCATCTCATTCAGCTTGTTAGCTTGAAAGTGTCCAGCTTTACACATTAATACATTGATCCGACATCTTTGTCTATGAACTTAAAGTAAGAAAAGATAACTTTTCCTTTTAAGTCTCTAAAGCATCAGAAGAATAAACTGCCATGGAAGAATGATCAGACTCAATCAGTATTGTGCTTTAAATTTATACTCATTTTTCAGACACTTTAGTACACGTACAGTTTGGTCCAAAAGTCTGAGTTCCCATTCAGGGAAACTGGTCTCACTGACTAACTTCAAGTGATGCTGGAGGTAGAGAAAGAAACTAGTTCGGTGCCGCTCTGAAGCCGGAGTCGGTAGTTTTGTAGCTTAGAGCGGAGCAATGGACCGTGAGCTCGGCAAAGAGAAATCCAGCAAATGCTGTCAGCTTTGATACCATTCTTCTGGAGAAGCTGAGGCTTTGAAAGACACTCCAATTACAGTTACTTCGCCTCGCAAAGCAAAGCCTGTATCGCTGCGCGAGCCTGCCAGCCTGCCCTGTTTTTATGCTCCATATAAGTTCAAGAGACCTGTCTGAGCTCGGTTCTACCTGCGTGAGTGCATGCAAAAATGAAAACGTGTGTCAGGAGCGCGAGCGAGGCCTGGTGTAACTTTGGCTGTGTGTCAGAGCAGTTGCTGACAGAGATGGGAGTGCTGCGAGGGGATGTGTCTAAGAGATGCCCATTTATATCAGCACCCAGTGCGAGATAGATGTGATACAAAAATGTAGAGAAAGTCATTTCAAATAAGTGTTAGATGACATCTTTTTGTCTGTGTTGAGCATTTGTCTCAGTTGCAGCTGTAAGTGAGTTAATGTGCGATTGCAGACCAGTGCACATCTTCATCAGGATCAGGATTATGCTGCTGCTGGAGTGAACTGAAAAGTTTTGGTGGATGCATTGATACTATTTAAAATGGCCCCTGCTGAAACCAACATGAATTCAAGGTGACCACAGCCACTGCGCTCTGTGAGGGATGAACCTTTATTACACATACCTTTCAAAGTTTACAGTGGGTGGTTCTGTAATGCTCCGACTATTGACACAACTGAACAGGCTGCGGTGTCAGTAAGTCATGTGTAGGTGTGTAGGTGTACTGAGCCAGCTCTTCCTCACTGAGGCTCCCGGGTCGTTTCAGTTTCCCTGAAGCTGAAACACATATCAGCAGCAAAGCAAGCTGCCAGTCGGCTTCGGCTTCAGCTCTGTTCCCTCAGTCTCCTGAGCACGCATAAGTCCAGGTCGGCCCCGCATCGCAGCCATTGTAAGACTGAATAAAGAAGCTGAGAAGCATTCACAGCTGGTTGGATGTTATGTGTTTCTTGCACAAAGCGTGATCTGATAACAGTGCAGATGCCTGAAAGGGATGCTACAAAAGTTCATTTAATTCCATGCAGATAAAGGTGTTGTTTGCGGGGCAGCCAACCACTTGATTGGACAAACAAAATAGCTGGATTAAAACCCGCAAACTTGCATCCAGAGCCCAGCTGCTCCACTGGAAGCCGACTTAACACCTCAAATCTAATGGCATCAGTGTCTTCGCGTTGTTCATCGGCATCACCGGATGTGAGGGAATTGATGTGAATCCCTGTGATGAAACAGGAGACGAGCAGCAATGGTTTAAACTCCCAAAACCCTTTGGAATAACTGAAAATTAGATTACTCCGCTCTCTGTGGAGCAGTTGAATAATAATGTTGCAGCATTAAAGGAATTTTTAATTTGCAAAAAGGCAGTTTGACATAACTCCCTTAATCATGGGCTGTTTTATCAGGAGAAACATCGATGGGGGAAATTTACGATGCCCTTTACAAATGAAATGCCTGTATGGGATGTTTGATGTTTGCTTGTGAGGAAAATGATAACCAGATTGGGTTATTGGGGAAAATTCTGCAGAAAGTCTGAGTGAATTACATCAGAATCTGCTTTTCTTTTTTGTGATATGCCGAGGTGAGCATTTAGCTTTCATTTCCCTATATTGTATGACTTGTGTTGAGCAGGCCTTATCTCGAGCTAGCTTCTGCTCTAATGGAGGGGATCGCGGAGGATCACTATCGCTAATGCAATATTCTCTGTTCCATATCTAATATTATCTTTCTGTGGAGAGGAGGGACAGCTGTCTCTCTCCTGCTGGCCTCTCCTGATTTTCCTGCCACAACTCAAAGTGCTGTTTACTTTAAACACTGTTCTGAATTTGGATTTTACCGCTTCTGTCTCTCTTTCTCTTTCAACCAATTACCGAGTCTGACCGTTCTTTCTCGCTACTTTTCTATCAACCTACATATATTCAGGAATCTCACTGCTGAGTGTGGGACCTCTCATGTTCAGTCTCGTGCTTAAACAGTTCACTGTACCTTTCTGGCTCCCTCTTTCCAGCGGTCTTGTAATTTTGTTCAGACAAAGGATTTCCTCCCCATCCATTTAAATTCACCAGCAAGTGCTGTAAGAGAAATCCAATGTTGGCCACCAACTTATGGAGTGGAGGCATTTGCATGGCGCACAGGGGAAATAGTGTGTCGCGTAGGAGATGAGACTGAGAATTCCCCTGATCGCTTTACTGATCTGGATATTGAATAGGTGCAGTGATGGAATGTAGATGAAGCGAACACAGAAATTGCTGTGAAGAGAGAAATTGGCTAAATAAACCAATGAAAAGCAAGAAAGAACAAAATAATTCGATGGCAAGGAGGTGAGGTACGATGTATGATCTTGATATTACATAAGCGAAAAGATTCTCGTCATTTTTCCAGACCTTATCAGTATAGTAGAAGCTGCTTCCCAGAATGAAATTGGCAATAAGTGATTTGGAGTGTGACAGTAGGTCAGGTTTGAAAGCATTTTGAGAGTGGAAATGTTCCAGTTTTCTCAATTGTTGGCTATACTCTGGGGATATTTCTCAAGTTAAAGAAAAGAAGGAAAATTACAGCAATTTTAAGTGGCTATGTTCAGACTTGTCTCTCATATTGGTGCTGTCAAAATTGGCCAAAAATGACATTTGATTATTCTTTATAAAAAAAAATTAAAAAAAAAATCACAGGTTTGGGCAAACCAATACAACGAGAGACATAAGTACTTGTGAAGGTGCTTACTTGGGTGCGCATTTTTGAGATGTGCCCTCAGGTTGTTAGTGCTGGAATGCTGGGTTAACTGTAGCTTACATGGCTCGCATACAACTTTTTCTGGATTTGAAATCATTGTTGAGCTTGAGGAGGAAGATGGTTTTGGTATTTCCATTGTATTATTGGCTGAAATAGTTTTGAAACAGCGAAATAAAGTCATTCTTCATATCAAAGATTTTAATCCTCATTGCCCACTCCTGTAAGAGGGGATGACAGTCATGTTCATTACTGGGGGATGGTAAACCAAAAAGGTCACAAACACTGATCAAGATGATAAATAAATACAGGCAAAGTGAGCATTAATAGATTTTTCCACAGCATCACCATTTGTTTTGGTGAACGTGTCACATACAGCATACAGTTACCTATTTGCATATCATGCGGACACAAAGCGACATTAGCATTCATTAGCCATCCAATATTCACTCCTCTTTTAGCTCTGTTGTGGTCTCCACCAACTGTGAGAAATATTGTCTGCCACTTGGAAGGTATAAAGTTAATTTATCTGAGCTTTTCCTCAGTTGCTTGCTGTGGTTGTAAACAAGGTTGACGATTGCAGCGAGACTAAACCTAAACAGCTGAGCTGTGGGCTTTAAATCCAAAACAATGAGCTGAAAGAGGTTAAAAATGTCCAGAACTGATGGGAACTTCAAAGTCAAGTGATAATTCTCTGCGAGTTTGTCACTACAAGCGACATCTTTCATGTTACATGTAGTCATTTGATCCAGTGTTAATATAAAAACAGCTTCCTGCAGATTTGAACTTAATTTTGATGGGTGCTCAAACAATTAGTGGATTAATTGATAAAACGGAAAATAAAGTCATTTATTTAGACAAAATGGCAATTTACTGGTTCCAGAGAAACTATGAAAAAATAGTCACTGTGAAATAATCACTTGTCACTTTCTGTCCATAATTTCAATTGTATTTATTTGAAATGTTAATGATGTGAGGAATGCCTCTGTCTGCCTCTCTGCCCCGGAGCTCGCTCTCCTCTCTTCTCCCTGCTGGGAAGTGGTGGTAGAGCTGATAAGATTGTTGAACATGGAGCCTGTGGCGCAACTTCAGTAATCACACAGGTCCTCCTCACTCGCTGTGCAGATGAAGGCAAAAACAGGCTGTTAATGCTGCCTGTAACAGCAATACCATGAGATAAGATAGCACACGAGAACAGAGGAACTCTCTTGCCCCAAGTGCCTTGAATATCAGTAACAGCACAGAGTGGACAGAAGTGGCGCAGTAAATAAATACTCTGCATGTGTGTGTGCTGTGTGTTTTGTGTGTCTGACAGATACCACAGCTCTCCCCTGACTCTGCGAGGTTCCTTCCCTGTCAGGTTGTTTCAGGCTTTGTTTGGATTCGGGTGGAATAATCTCAGTGGAATAGGAACAGCTGCTGGGAAAAGTGTGTCCTGGAGCGTCCTGCCTCTTTATTTGTGTGTCTGTTTTGTTGCTTTCTGTGAGCAGTGACATTTGTCTGTGAAAATCCTTGTCCTTCCTAGTTCTGTGTGGGTGTTTGCATTTGTCTGCATGCCTGCCTGTGTGTGTGTGTGTGTGTGTGCTTGTGTTGTGTGCATGCCCCCAAGCATCCATGATTGTGTGTATGTGTATCAGAGTTGGTGGGTTTTTTTTTTTTCTTTCTCTTTTTACTGCGGGGGTGTGTGTGTGTGTCTGTGTGATAAGTGGGTCTGTGGCAGCAGTGTCAGTCCAAGACAATAAAAAGACAATTTCCTTGACTCTGCGTGGAGCAGGAATGCTGCGGTCATCAGTCTGATGCCCATATTACTGTACGGCCTTAAACAGGGCCCTTTAAAGGCGGAGCAGAAATACTGACCCCTGTGGCCGGCTGCTGCTGTCTCTGTTAGCTAGGGATCATGGAAAATAAAGAAAGTGCCGTTTTCTGCAATTGTGTGCATAGAGAGGCATTTCTATAAGAGGAACGTCTGGAAGTAGAGGGCTTTGGTCTCATTCTGGATGTGTAACCGCTTGGTGAAGGCTCTCATCCAAAGTGCCTTACATTAGCCTGGTTGAATAACATTTTGAGTAAAAATGGCCCCAGTGGGAGTGAAACTCTGAAAGCCTGAAAGCACTGCTGCCTTCCTCTATACAGCAAACAACAGCACTGCTGGTGAATCACAGCAGATGATACCACGATACTGTAAGACACGCCAGTGGTCGACGAGCAATGATCATCAGCCAGTTACATAACGGGCATTTTCACATTTTCAGACTTGTGGTCTGGAGGTAAATAATAGCCAGTGTCACATCCAAACAACTCTAATAGCAAATAATGAGCAACTGGGCTTCTGCCAGGACAAACAATGGAGGATTCTGCTCTATTTTCCCTTCCTGTCTTGCTTCCTCAGCAAGCTCAGCGATGCATGAGAGGAATGATGCAAACACAACTTTGTTTGTCTGGAGGAAGAAGTGCAGATATTTTGCTGAATATACTAACTGACTGACTTACTGGTATATTTATAACTTCTGATCAGTTATTTGCCTGCAGTGATACAGGCACACTGCACACTGTGATTCATAGCCACTATGTATGTAGTTAAGTCCCAGTTTTAATACCTGATTACAGGTAAACCTGTAGCTCATTCTGGTGGTGGTCCAGCTGTAGCTGTTCATTTGTGTTTTTTGAGCGAGTAGCAAACAGAGTATGACCACACAGTCTTGGTGATATTTTAACTCCACTCAGAACAGACGTTGTTGCATTCCCCATATGATATTTTTCTTTTCTCTTTTTTTTGTTATGCTGCTGAATAAATCCGTTTGTTCCTCCAGCGCAGGGACCTGACACTAGATCGCTTGATTTTACTTTTGTTTCACAAACAACAAGCCAATTTGTTTTAGTAAGAGCTAAAGCTGCAACGATTAGGTGATTAATCAGCGGCCGTTTTGATGGTTGAAAAATTGTTTTAGTCATTTTTTCTTTTATCAAAATTGACAAACATTGAAGTTTAAAAATATAAAAGGCCATCCTCCATTGCGAGAAAACACTGTATATAAAAACCTTGGTACAGACTGTCACCATTACCAGATGCTCACGTTTGTTGGCATGTTTAGGTGGACACTCATGGACATGGGTAGATGACAAGAATATATGTGACTTGGGCTTGGTTGTAAAATTTGATTCTCCGATTCAAATTAATCATCATTTGAATAATCCGATGCCAATTCATAAAATTCCCAGATTGATTTTATAATATGTAACTTCTACAGTCTCGTATGGATGTGTGAAGCTGTAACCTTGTTAGTTTCACGTGACCAGCCCTCTTGCACAACAACATCTAGTCATTTCGCATTTAAAAACTAGGAAGACGGTGAAGAGCAAAGACGAGACAAAACCACAAACATATGCAAGATCTGCAAGAAGAAGTTGAGAGAAGAGGAAGCTGTGTGTATCTGTTTGTTAGTCATGTTAAGCTAAAAAGTGCATTCATTTAACTGCTCTGGGGTCCATAATGTAAACATTAATATTTTCAATTGTGCACCAAGTTAGAGGTATAATTTACAGCAATACTTCTCTGAGAATCTCATTCATATCCAAGCAAAATTGGTATTGTAACTGAAATATCTTGAACTGAATCGATATTGAATCACATCCAATTGAGACCTTGTGAATCGGATTCGGATCAATTTGGGAAATCAGTGGCAGTGCCCATTTCCTCAAAGCCACGCTCAAGCAGAAAATATCATTTGGACCCCTCTGTGGGTTCATTTCAGCAGCAGTTACTTGTGAGGAAATAGCAGCTATAATGAATTGAACCTGGCACAGGCATATTCCTGATAAGACCCCCTTCAGAAGGCAAGTGACCTGGAGCAGTAACTTAGTCTCTCCCAACAGGAAATTGATGACCCCAAACCATACATCAACACTGGACACTAAGAATGTGTTGGGTCTGTGAGTAACTTCAATCCCCCTGAAAAATTGTGTAATAACTAGAAGATATCACCTCACACACACTCACATTAAATCCTCAAGTAGGAAAGTGCAAAAATCCCAAATCCAGATGTGCCAAGCTGGTTCAGACGGATCCAAACTGGAGCTGGAGCCTGTAAATACATCCTACCTCAGTGCACTGACTCATGAGATTAAACACGTATTAAAACAGATACTTCATCTTCATCTTCAGTCCTTTAAAAAAAAAAATGAATTAGAATTCAGGCCACAGCTTCACACTGTGCTGAAAAGATGTTTCATTACCTTAAGGCGCTACATCTTTTAAATGGAAAATTGTGTTTATATAATGTGATTGAAATCCTCTTTCAGGTTTTAAAGATGTATTTACTTAAGACCTGATGGACCCTTAAAGTGCATGACCTTCTCATAACGCTACCATCCTCTGGCCTCCCTCATTGGCAGGTGCCACTGTTGATAATCCCCAACTAATACTTCCCTTGTTATACTATATGCCGTTTTGCTGTTCTTCCTCAAAAGCAGAGACATTCCCCTAATCCAGTGCTAATTGCCCTTGTAAAACACCGCTTAGCACTGTTAATAATATTGTAGTGAAGTTATGTGGCACGTTTCATATGATCCATTTTGAGTGATGTATTGAATGTGAACTCAGCTAATGATACTCTTTGCAGTCCCCTATTGGTCTAATATTTCACCCTGCGGTGTAATTGATGTGTACAAACAGGATGTCTGCCTTAAATGCCTGTCAGACACATTGTGGGCGACTTCATTAACCTGCCAATTAAAGCTGTGAGAGCTGATAATCGTTTAGTTTTGTCATTTAGTTTGGGCTTTATCTGACAGTCAGCCAGTAACCGCTCGGCCCACGCTGTAATTTAATTGCAGCCAAGACCACCCTGTCAGCAGCTGAAGTTCTTGCCCGTGATTGGTTGACTGGTGGAGTTGTTTTCCGCCTCGTTTGTGGATGTACGTCTCTAGATGTGTTTTTCTTACTGAGTTAAAGAGGTTTGAGCTGCTCTGAGGAGCCTTGGTGTTGTTTTGTGTTTGCTTCTCTCCTGTGTTCTGAAACTGTGACAACGGTCCAGCTGTTGGCAGGCCCTTTGTTGAGGTTTCCATTCCAATCTGTGGTGTAGTGCTGTAATATGGAGGAATGGTTGTAACAGGGGATGTGCAGTCTGGCAACTTGGCTTCACAACAGGACGCCATGACTTTCTGAAGCAACAAGCCATCCCAATGGATTTTACCAACTTGTAAAACATTAGTTTTCCCAGAGACTGTCCTACACAGAATTATGACAGATTTGACTATTTGCACAAACATTGCCTGAAAAACATCCTATGTTAATGCAGGGAGACTGCTGGTCACGTCCTGTGTCCCATCAGTTGATGTTGGTGTCTTCCAAACATGATTACTATCTTTCCCTAAACATAGCCATGTAAAACAAAGCTGCTGACTCACATTTAAAACTGTTTTATCAAGTTATTTTACAAATTTTAAATCCACCTTTTACCTTAAAGGACTATTTCTGTAAATAGCTATGAAAAACCACCAAGGGGCCTCAAGTACTACAAAAATTTCAAGAAATGTTTTTTTGGACAGAACTGGTTCAGTAAAAGTAGAGTAAGCTCTTTCAGCATTCATAGTTGCATTAACAAATGTAGAGATTAAGTAATGAACAACAAGAACTATCTATTTTCTATGTGCAGTTTGTTTAACAGTGACTGCAATGTTTCCCTAATGAAACGGTTTAAGTTTCCTAAACGTAACTAAGCCTGTCACATGATGGCAGATCAGATAAAAGAGATATACTCATATGAATCGGCCATTTGCAACGTTTTTAAGGCCACTGACAGTTGATGTCCTCCTGCTGGTGAGGGCACCAGATCAGAAGATAATGGGAGTCTTTTTAAAGAGGGCAATGACAAACAGTCTGTTTGGTAGTTTAGGCTGGAGGAACAGCAGTTGTTTTCTTTGAACAGGGGTTTAGTGCAGAGCAAACTTGAGCATGAATTCATTAAGTTAAGGAGGCTTCCATAGATTACATGAACACTTGCATTAAAGGAACTCTTGGTACATTTTGTTATTGCTACATAGCCATAGCATTAACAGCTGTTTACTTACTATTCTAGAATAAACGTTGCAAGTTCAGCATCAAACTTCATTCCTTTACTCATCAACAGCTGTCTCCAGAGGGGAAAAGTAACACTAATGTTAACTCTTATTTCCACTGCTTCTTTTTCTTCAACTGAGGTTAGCATGCTAACCAGTTAGCATCGCCCAGTTTTAGCCCACCTTGTCACTTTCCCATAGCGACTCAATGTAGCCTCCAATCTATCCTAGACATAGCACTGTTCAGAGGATGTATTGTTACTTCTTTTATAATAACCTCTTTCATTATAAAGACAACAATGACCGAAGCTTTTGTCAAGCAACAACCACCACCACCCTCCCCCGGCAAGAAAGCTATATTCATCAATGTTCAGCGGCAGATAAAAACTTTAAAAGTTAATTGTCTAAGTGGTGAAATGTGAAAGGGTGTTACATATCTAAAAAAAATATACACCAAGTATTGTCTTCTTACATTGTCTTACAGTCCATTTTTATTCCATCTCTTGTGCCATGATATTGCCCAGCACATTGTGAGCTATAAGCACTTTCTCTAGTATTTGCCTCATCATTGACTCGTGTTGGACAAGTTAAAGTGAAATATCAATGATCTCGGAAATTGGAAATAGCAGCCTTTTGTGTTTCCTTCTGAGGTTAAGCCTTTAGGCAGAAATACAACACATAGTAAAAGAAAGTGTTTTGAGACTTGTACTTCGTCTGTACCCTTTTCTGTCTTTATTTCCATTTCCTTCTGCTCCTGTTGTGCTCTCCCTTTTTCTTTTTTTTTTTTTACATTGTCTGCCTTTCTGATTTATTCAGACTGCAGACAGTGCCTTGAGTCCATCAGAGTTTGAGTAATAAATGGACCAAATGCTGGAATAAAAGGCTTTTATTAGCTGCATGGTGAAAGCATCAAACCTCCCTGCCATACTGCAGACATAAATAAAATGAATGTCTACGGAGGGAGCAGCCACCCCACATGAAAGCTACTGTAGTCTGTGAACACACACAGAGTATCTTTTGGCATGTGTCACTTAGGAGTTTAGGGTATGACTGGCAGCCTTTGACATGGTAATGAGTGTGTCTTTCATTGGACCAGACGCTCACTGTTAGTGAGTCTTTACAGAGAAAAGGTTGGTGTAGACTATTTAAATCACTACAGTCAGACTTAATTGCAGCCCATATTCACACACAGTTGGCTCAGTACTGGTCGTAACTTGAGTCTGCTGTCACTCATTTTGCCGAACATGACTTAATTCATGTTATTATATCACATTTAAAACGGCTGTCTGGTTTTATACATTGGTTTTGGTATGTGGAAATTACAAACTACCTTCATCTTCAGGAGAAATAAAGTGAATGAACTGAAAGCTCTTAGTTTTAATAACCTCCCGAAGTTTTTTGAGTTTAGTATCATCTCTGGTCCCAAAGCAGACTCTAAACTTCTAAAACATTTGCTATTGTTTTTGTTGGGTGTAGTTCGTCTCATCAGTACAAAGAAGATCAAAAGAAGACCCTGTTGATTTGAGATTAGGCATATTTACAGACAATAAATAAGACAGATAATGAAAGAAATGGAGACAGAATCTCTTGATATCATGCTGTGTATGAGTCAAACAAGCAGAGGAAAAGACAGAAAGTTTCCATAACCTACTTCCTGGCCCTTTAGGCTTTTCACTCAACAGGTTGCATTGATACTGATGTGGGTATTCAAGTGCACCTCGTCCTCCACTTAAAATCTCTGTGGTACTGATGTGACAGTATTGTTTGGCAATAACATAATTTTAATACAGCTTTGGCTTCCACTTCTCAAAGCCACAGTTGTCTCTGATATAATCACTAGATGCAAACTTAAAAATGGGCTATGGAAACGTGAATTTTGAAAAAACCTAAATGTCACAAAAAATTGTATATGCTCGCATGAGGTGGTTTTTCAGACTATTCGACAAAGCAATATTTCGCAAAGTTGAAAAGGAAACACTATTCTTATCATGCCCCAGGGAGCCAGTTCCAACCGAAAGGCAGACTGCTGGAAATCCATCGTTACGTTTAATTGGAATGATATTTTTTGAGGCGAAAACCCAGTTTAATTCGCACAACATCACTCAGTAGAAACCCAGACCATTCGCAATTGTGTTTTGTTGACTTCTCTAAAAAAAATTACTTCTATTTTGCGTGAAACTGCAATGGAAACTTGGCATCTGTGGCAGTAATAAAACAGTTTTATGTTTGCTGTTTACATTAAAGTTTTACTTCAGGTACTTTATGGCTATAACATAAATTGGGATACTGGTAGATGCCACATTTAAGACCCTTTTTACACGGTTCTCAATTTAAAAGGGTTCATTCTCAGACTCACTTTTCCACCGATTCAGAGTTTATGTCAATTTCTTCTGCTCCCGTCTGAAACAGAGGACCCTTACTACTAATTTAAGATATAGAAGGTATATCAGAATATACAGAAGGTGTGTCTACCTATGCCATGCTAGAATAGAAAGCTTGACGGATGTAGCAACAGTACCTGATGGAGCCAGGGCTCAGCAAAGGCTCAACTGGCTGTGATTACAGTTGAGTTTAACTTAAGTTCTACAAATTTATTCCAATAAAACAAAAACTGCGTCCTTAGCCCGCTGTGCCCCCATTAAGAAGAGGAGTACAAAAAAAAAAAGATGGTCTCATTTCGACATAATCAGCGGTTCCACTTTCCTTCGACATGTTCATCATCAAATAAAATCTATTACGAATGAAAGAAAGCTGTAATCTCTTCAACCAAACATGGGCCATTAGCCGTTTCAGCTTTTATACAGCGGGGCCTTGAAAATGAAAGTGCGCTGGAATGATTTGTCGATATACCAACTGCCTCTAAATTGAGTTTGTCTCTCTATCCTTTTGGGGAAGCGAGAGATTTCTCCTCTGACACGGTTCAATAAGAACAACGAAAAGCCTCCGTAACTCATCTCCCCCATCCTCCTGCTCTTATGGCAACAGGTGGAGGAAACAGAGGGAAAAGGTTGGAAAAGACTGAAATTACAGTAAATGATCTTGGAGCTTTACCTTCATCCATGCCTTTGATCATAAAACAGTCTCTGTAATCCATCATCATATATTACCTTCATCAGGAAGATGTTACATCTTCAATTTGGCTTCCCACAAACAAGCCATGTATTGATCAGTGTCACAATAAATCCAGCAACTGAACAGCACCACACCAATTGTAACAAAGGAAAAAGACTGACTATCAAGGTTTCTAATGAAAGACTCAGACATATACAGTAGTTATCTTAAGGGTATTGATGGGGCTGACAGGGATCTCTCACTCCCATGGAGGGATATTTTTGATGCTCTAGGTGTCGTGATAAGCATCTGTTGTCTCTGAAGCTTATCTGTCCCTCTGTACAAATCCATCCAGCACAGTCACAGATGTATGACCTCAGAGGAAACAGATGGTAAGAAAAGAGAAAAAGAAAAGACATCGTGAGGCAGAAAACCTGGGAACCAGAAACCGAGATTTGGGAGACAATGACAAAGCGACAGAGGAGAAAGTCTTTAACTATGCATTACCACCGCGACAGTCGACAGAAAAATAGATTTCTCTTGTTTCCTATAGGACACAACCGGGAAACTGTGCCAACAGTCTTGCAAAGTGTCATTCATCAAGCCTGATGACTAAACTTCTTTTCAGATGTTGAATATTTCACACTGGAGACAGTCCAGATGTTGAAATGTCTTGTTAATTGGATGCAGTCACAAATGATGCTTTTTATGTTTTAGTAATGCATGTGGGAACAAGCTAGCTTCTCTATTTGGCAAAGAGAAAACTGGCTGCCAATCTTTCATAGGGATTTTTTTTCCTGCTGCAAAAATATGCTCATGAATGTGATGAACAGGTGTTGATGCACGATCCAGCAACTGACAACTTGCAGCTATAAACGACCACTGTAAGACTCGTAACTGATTGAGTTGGCTCAGAGGATCCAGAAGCAACAGCTCCCTGTGGTCTTTAGACATTTAATCAACTGTTAGCATCACGTCCGCAAAGGCATAAAATGAAGCCATTTGTGATTTTAATTGTTCTTTTTCCCCAATGCAAGATGTACACTACATGGCCAAAAGTATATGGACAACAGAACAAAGTGTATGGACACACAAATAATGAATTTTTCATTCCAAAACCATTGGGGGTTAATCTGCAGCCTCCACTCGTCTGGGACGGCTTTCTAGAGGATTTCGGGAACTGCTTGCAGGGATTTACCACAAGCCTTAAGTGTCTTAATGAGGTTGGCCACTGATGTTAGCAGTAAGACCCATCGCTTGCAGTCAGTGTTCCAGTTCATCTCAAAGGTGCGGGATGAGGTCAAGGTAGCGCTTATACCTATTTTCTTGTCTTATCGACCACTCAAACTGCTTTACACTACAAACCACATTCACCCATTGACATATAGTGCTTTTCTACCACATGCATTACATCTGGGCAATTTGGGGTTCAGTATCTTGCCCAATAATATTTCAACATGCGGACAGGAGGAGCTGCCGCCAATTGAACCACCGACCTTCCAATTAGTGGACAACCCGTTCTACCTCCAGAGCCACAGCTGCCCCTTTCGGCATAAAGATACATACATATTATATATAGCACTATGGACTTACAAGTCAAAATCTGATCAGCTAAAGTGGCAGATATTATCTTTATTGTACATACTGTTAATAAGCAAACATTATTTGTAAGATGCATGTACACTTGGAGATTTGAAGTATCACAGGATCTTCGTTAACAGAAGGAGTTGACCATTAGTCGTCGTGGAAAATTTCCATTTTTCTGTGCAAGTTGACATCGGAAGTTCATTATTGACTGTGGGAAGGTACGAGCACAAACTCCAGAGCAGCTACTGAGTGCATTTTATAGATGGAAGATTTTTCTGCCAACTGTTGGTTGGGTCAAGAATGATCTTTCAGTCTCAATGTTAAGCCAACATCGCATGACTCCATCTGCTGAGAAAGATCATTACATACGATCCTGTGTGGAACCTGTGGCGAAATTGTTTTTGCCACTATACTCTTCAGCAGACACATCAAATACTGTTTAAACTATTTTTCCTTTTTGTAGCACATTGTATGTAAGGACACACTTTCTTACATCAGTGTTATGTGACATTAAATTAACTTTCCTGCAGAGTTTTCTAATATATTTTTTCTATATTTTTCTTGGTAGACACTAAATGGACAGGCCTTTTGTTTATGTGTGTGTGTGCATGTGTATTTGTGTCTGCCTGTTAGTGTGCATACCAACATACATTCAATTGCAAATTTTGGCTTTGATTCAGAAAACACTGCAGCGTTGCTGAGATTGATGAAACGTTATAGACCCTGTAGCATCTTGAACACAAATGGTTTTGGAAAATGAAATGCCTTTTCATAAACAATATTGCTTGAGATTGAATCAGCCACCGGTCTGTGGCGAAAGGGGGGGGGGGGGTAGAGGCAAGTGTGATGTGGAAAGAAAATATAAAGAGAGGGGGAGAGAGAGAGTGAGAGGAGTATAAAAGAGAGAAAAAATACAGCAAGAGAGAGAGGCAAAGAAGGGGCCCGATGTTCTATGAATATGGCCATGGAAACGGGAGTAAAAAAATGACGGAGTGGTAAGAGACGGAAAATGAACGTGCGCAGACACACTAGAACGACCAGCAGTAAAGAAATAAGATTAAGATGGATGGCTGAAAGGAAAAAGCAGAATCCAGCGGGGTTGATGTATAGGGGAGAGAAATCGATGAAAGCTTTGTGGTTGGTAAGAAAGAGACGAGTATATGGTGGTAGAAGAAGCTGAGAAAGACTTTGGGGAACTGACATGAGAGCTGTGGACTAATCAGAAGATGCAGCAGAAACTTTTCACACATGAGTGGAAATACAACAGTGGCTGTTACTTTGGTAGAAGACGTACCTTGTAATTCCTTTTGATCTGTTTTTTTCTTGACATTGTTCGAGTCTTTCAGAGTCTTTCTGTGAATTGAAAAAGTAGTATGTTTGTACATCATGTGAGTCGTGTGTAGTTGCTGTACATGCAGGTGGTTCACAGGGCTGTTTTTGTTATTAGCCATTTAAGCTATCACTCAAACATGGGAAAAAAATTTATATTAGATGTGTAATGATTTGAGATCATCCATTTTTCTATTCAACATCCGCAGGCTGTTATTTGAACAGTCTGTTTGAATTAGTTTACTTTGCACCGTCACTCCGTCACCAAAACCTGCAGTGAGTGTCATATTGCCCTGACAGTAAATGTTACTCTTTCTGACAACTGGAAAATGGAAGAAACTAGTGAGCCATGCTGAGCAGGTAATGGTAACAGCAAAGCATCTGAAAAGCAATCACATTACTATGAGAACATATCTTCCTCCTCTATACGCAACAGAATCGTTTCCTGACTTTGTAAAGATAAAACTACCCATATATAACCATTGATATAACCATAACAACAATTCTGAGAAGCCACCTTTTAACATCAATTTTACCATACAGAATCATGTTCTTTTCTTTCAGTCCTGCAACAAACCTTTAAGTCACATATATGGATTCACTGTCGCTGTTCACTGTCTGTAGAACCTTTTAAATCTGTACCATTTGATTATTTTTCCAGCTGATATTTGGCTCAATGAGAATTTTTTGTTATTATAGTTCTATGTTTATTTTTTTATTTAACCTTTATTTTACCAAGCAAGACATTAAGAACAAATTCTTGTTTACAATGACCACATTAACACATCAGTTTCCTAAACAGAACATGTTCATTGTCATCATTTCTCCATAGGACCACGTATGTTGTAATTTCTACTTTTTGTTCAAAGTTGTCACTTTCTGCTGTTTCTACTGCGACAGCACAGGGGACCTTTTTGGAAACATTCAGAATAAAATAAGAAACACTGAGATAGTTGAAAAAAAAAAACCAGGATGTATCTTGTAGGAAGGTTTTAGTGACGTATGGGGATAAAACTGAAGTAAAGAAGGTACGGCTTCTCTCTGCAGGAGTGCTCTAGTTTCTTCCAGTGGTGGAGAACAAAGAGAGCGAACCTTTTATATGTATCTGCGGAGGCCCGGTTCGTCCTCTAACAGCTCTGATTGTTGGTTTTCTGATTGGTTCATGGCTCTCAGGTGTATCTACAGTTGGTTCAAGTGCCCAGTGTCTCCTGTGAGCTGGCTACCTACTACTCTGGCTCTGTCCTTGTCATGTCTTCCAGTGATACTTCCTCTCTGAATTTCTGTCAACAAGTCCTCATAGAAAATAGTGAAAGACACAATAGTCGGTGTTCCAGAAATGACATTTTTCTGATCTGCCACCCCTACTATTAAAGTAGAAATAGCAGCGACACACACGGCACACACAGGGGGGTGCAAAAGTCACTTCCCCATTCACTTGAACGGGAGAGTGGTCTATACTTAAGCAATGTCACACGAGAGGGAGTGATGTTGTACTGAATGTCAGCACAGCTGTGATTACGTCTTAGGTACAAGGCCGCAAGCTGTGTGCGCACGTGTGCTCACCTTTGCTGGTACTTAACCATTGCTTTAGAAGTGTTGATCTATACGAAAATGTATTTGTGGTTTTGAGAACCAAAAACCATCTCAGTGTAGTTTTACATCTCCTCTCTCAGGCTTCCCTCTGGAGAGGAGGCTCTGAGCCTCTCTTCTGATTGGCTGACTGTTTTCTGAGTGATCCAATAAAAATATAGCAGATTTCAGGTAAACACTCAGAGAAACCAAATCCTGCATGGTTGGATGGTGGGTCCAGGTGGGCGGGGCTAGGGGCATGCCTGAGAGCGGTGACTGTTAGAGTTACAGAAGTAACCCTCTCACAGATAACAAACTCCGCCGCCCATCCAGAAAAATCTCCTATGTGTGTGTGTGTGACGTAGGTGAGGCGTGTGTGTTTTTGTATCTAGAGTGGAGAGAACTCGAGGGCACGACAAACTGAGTTTATACGTGTTGTTCAGAAACTGTAGTTAAAGATGAAGGGGGACAAATTGGTTCAGAAAAGAGACAGCACTGGGTTAAATGTCTTTCTCAGAGATTCTTGTTGATGCACTTTTCTGTTGCTTTGAGCTCTGTTTTTGTTATGGGTCAAATTTAACTTGGTTGTGATTTCCCCCTTTTTTTCTGCATGTAATTTTGAAGGGCCCATATTCAATACTTTTCTTGTGTTTTATTTGAAGTGTTGATCCATAAAAAGATGTATTTTTTGTTTTTTAGTACCAAAAACCATTTCAATGTAGTTTTACATCTCCTCTTTTGGGCGTCTTCCTGGAGAACTTGCAACAACAGGTCGGTCAGCCAATCAGAAGACAAGCTCCCTGCTGATGTGTTTCTGAGTGAATAAAAATATAACAGATTTCACATAAACACTCAGAGAAACCAAATCCTGCAAGGTTGGATGGTGTGACAACGTGGGCTGTGCTGGTAGCATGGTTGAGGCAGTGACTGCTTTGTTGTGACATCACAAAGTCACAGAAGTCCTGACGGCTGGTTTTAAGGCTCAGTTTCTGAATACAGGCTGTGTGCATTTCTCTGTGGACTGAGGCTTTGATACTTTCACTGTATCAATATAGAACCTAGACCTGCTTTATAATCAAACAACACATGGACATCTGCCTTTATACAACATTAGACCTTAAAATAGTAGACATTTAATCTCACAGTTAAAACCAGTGAATTGAACCCTCAGTAACACTGTACACCACTAAGCCATATGGGATAAGCCTGGGATAATCTGTTTATGTACATTCAGTGCTGTAAAATGACACTGCTCATTCTATCAGGAGACCTTAAGATAAATATTCTGCTGGATGGATGATTGATTTAGTACGCAGTTTGACTTGTAGAGAGAAGAGGGGAAAAAACATTTTCCAGTGCATCTGCAGTAAAAAGCATGAGCAGTACTTTCAGGTGCTCAGTTCATCAAGTACCTAATGACAATACAACAGTTTGCACATCTAAGAAAGCTTGACTTTTCAGTTTGTGGAATATGAGCTTAATGGTCTGAGCTGTTAATTGAATTTCACATTCTCACCATGTCATTGCTTCTTCCTCCTACTCTCTTCTCTCTCGCCATCTCTTTATCTTCTTTTATTTCTCCTCTTACTCTTTACAGCGTTCTTTACTCTCTACTCCTCTCTCTAGAGGAGACGTGTCATTGAGTTGGATCTGTACTCATGATTGGCCTCGGTGGAAACTTGCTGCTCAAAGGCTCTGGTTTGGAACAAATTGGCATGTGGCAAAGCGGAGCCTCTTGGCGACGTGTGTGTGTTTGTGTGTTCACGTGCAGACAGAGGAGGTCTGGCTAACTTAGTGGGGCTGGACACCAACTGTGTTCCCTGTGTAAAAGATGGACCAAAAATTGGACACATTACAAAACCATAGTCATGTCAGAAAGGCCTTCGTCAATGAGCTAAATAAAGAGCTTGTATAACATCTACCTCTCTGTCTGCTGCCCTGCTGAGTTTCTTGAACACTCACTTTGATTGCCATTAGGTGACCTGGTGTGGTGGCTTACTCTCTGTGTGTGTGTGTGTGTGTGTGTGTGTGTGTTTGTGTGTGTGTCGGCATGTGTCTCCATATTTATTTGAACTTTTTATTTCACCTCCCCATGGACATTGAGCTTTTATTGTGCTCCCCTGGCCACCGACTGATATTTCAGTGAGTGAAAAAAGGAGCACTGGCTGAGGGACGCCATTGTGTGAGTGTGTTGGCATCTTTGTTGCCAAAATGATGGATTATACTGGAAACAGGAGGAAGGGACCTTTAGGAAATAATGACGTGTTTATCAGGAAACGGTCGTTGCAAATGTTAAGACTGACTTATTTGCATGATGGATGAGCCCATTCTTAAGACTTAAGTATTCATTTCATTTCACTTTGTTTACGTGTATGCCAATATCCTGTCATGGTCACCAAGTGGTCCAACTCCAAACCACTGCACGTAAGCAAATCCTGTTTACTGTAACCCAGTGCAGCCAGGTCGAGAATAAATGCCTGTTCGCACGAGAGCAGCTTTACCTGGGACGTCCTGTCGTTTGTAACAAGTTTGGTGGTTCATTGTGTTCTTATCTGAATTTTTATTATCGTCAAATGTAAAAAGTGAAAATTAAGATGATGCGATACCATTTTGTCCTTACTAATACCATTGTCTTAAAAAAGTGTTTCTTAACAGCTTTATTTTACTTACCCTGTATAGATGTGATATGATTGCTGTCATTGTTGTATGATATGGCTCAGATTGAACCCTTTGCCTGCCATATTCTTTTATCATTTAATTTGACTGTCAGTCAAAAAAAAAAAGAAAAGAAAAGTGGGAATGAACACTTCCTCAGAGTTAAAGCCTTGTAAACTGTACATGTTGCTTATTTACTCATGGGACCTTCTAGTGTAAAATATGGCCAAATTGCTGAATGGCTGATGTTACTCTATTGAGCAGAAATCAGTTTTTCTTTGCTGCTATAAAACAGTAGTTGCCAATGGCTGGACAGCACAACTTCCTGTGTATGGTACTGTTTTAGAGCATTTAAGAAGAGTTGATTTCTGGGAAAACTGCTGTATCATCCGGGTTTGAAATTATAAAATTTATCAGTAAATTACATGGTATTACATGGTACCTGATACAGTGTGTCAGGCAGTACTGTAGACATTTATGCTACTAGTATCATATCGGAACAACTCTACGTTTTTCAATTCAAGCCATTAATCTATCAATGTTCATTTTTAAATTGGACAATCTTAACTCAGGTCCCTCATTAGCTTTTGACCACATTTCACCACCTTACATAATGGCGGGGCTCAGGTGTATAGGACGACCTGTTATCATGAGACCAAACACAAGTGCGCAAAATCATTCTACTGAGGAAGACGGTAAGATGTGGTTGAAAACTAATAAACCTTGAGTTGAGATTGTTTGAAGCACTGACAAAGACCATCACAAATTACCTAAGTTTGAAATGCTAATACAAGAGTCAATAAATAAATAAATAAATAATCCCACTTGAAGTTTTAACTGGCAGATCTTTACTTGATAAATTACTGGATTACCAAAATTGATTTTTTTTTTTTTTTATTGTATAGTTAAATTAAACAACTAAAACTTTTGACTGTAAACAGCATATTTCTCCAAGCACATAATTTCGATGATAACCTTAAAGAGTTTTCACGTCAAGTCTGAGTTTTTAGTGTCTTTGTTTTTAGTCAGTCAACCATTGATGACCGTCATTCAATGAAAAAGAAAATGTTAAGAGCAGGGAGAGTTTCACCAGCCCATACTGAAACTGCTGCTGATTCACCACAGTATCTACTCTCTGATGTTGGAGCCCAGTGTGATTCTAAATGGGAAAATTTCAACATTTAAAAATGTTTCTCCAACCGGTGAAGCTCATCCATACATACAGAAAATCAAGACCTGAATTTGTGCGAAGTATTAATATAATGTATTTATTTTAAATGCCTGACATTTTTATCGACTCTTGAGTGCAAAGGCCTTCAGTCCTGCGTTAATCAAAATTTCAGTAATTTTGTTGTTTTTTTCCCCCTGCTTGCTCCCTGCTGCTTCTATGAGCTGCGAATCCAGGCAGTTCATTTAGCAGAGACATTAGGGATTAAACTAAATGACCTAAACCGTGTTGTGAGCTGTTATCTGCACTCATTAAAAACACCCCCACCACCTCCTATTGGAGCAGAGGTGCTGCGTTTTGGGAAAAGTAAGGCTGAATAAATTGCCAGTTATTGTAAAATGAACGCACACTTGTGCATTCATTCCTGAAGTGGAGCAGCTTCTGTGGTACAAGTGTTTTAATTATGTGAATTCATTTTCTCATATACAGATAGATGCATTGGTGATATAATAAATCATATTGCTGTAGTATCTTGAAAGCGCCAGGGATAGTGTGAGCCGAGTGGCGGTAGATGTGGATCCAGTGATGGGGGCCATATCAGACAGAAATAGACAGGCTTATTAGAGATAAGTGCTTTCTGTCATATTATGCTGCATATTCTTAGCCAGTCAAACCCTGCGTGAAATTTGTTAGATTGCTGCTGTAATCATCTTTGTGGAGGTCAATCACGCAATCCATCAGGAACACCAACGTTTAAATCTTGCATGTGCAGCAGTCGACATTACAGCAGATTACAACACGGCCATAAAACCACTCATAAAACCCCCACACATAAACATTCATGCATTTACTCTCTGGAAATAAGAAATACAGTTTCCATCCAATGAGCCTGAAGTTGTTGATATGTTGGCAAATATTATTTTGTTGCTAGGGGAATTATTTTGTTTTGCCTTACCTTATACATCAGTACTGAATGATTTTTAACAACAACACCACAACATCACTTGAATACATTTTGAATACATTTCAAAGCCTGCATTGTTTAAACTGATTTCTTGTGAACTTGTGTTCAATAAAAGCATCTTGATTCTACAGTGCCACATTTCCCTCAGAAATAGATTGTTGTGTTCAGAAAAACTTTTGTTGTGTGGAACTTTATGGTTCACTGGTCCATCAATGTGGTAGGATTCCTCCCTGTGCTCTCGATGGCCAGATGAACATGTATTAGAGAGAGAGAGAGAGAGAGAGAGAGAGAGAGAGAGAGAGAGAGAGAGAGAGAGAGAGAGAGAGAGAGAGAGAGAGAGAGAGAGAGAGAGAGAGAGAGAGAGAGAGAGAGAGAGAGAGAGAGAAGAGAGAGAGAGAGAGAGAGAGAGAGAGAAGAGAGAGAGAGAGAGAGAGAGAGAGAGAAGAGAGAGAGAGAGAGAGAGAGAGAGAGAGAGAGAGAAGAATCAATGCACTGCTCTCACAATGAAATAAGATTTTAATGAAATAAGATTTGAAATAGTAAAAATATACTGCCATTTGGACTGGCATTATTTCAGCCCACAGCCTACTTTTCCTCCTCCTCAGTGAACAAACTGGAATTGCAAAAACACAAAAATAAAACAATGTAAAAATAATCATCTTCAAGTTCGTGGCAGTTGGCAAACTTCCCCACTTTGTCTTCTTCTGCTGTTTATTACAGCCATGCTTAACGTAGCCTATACCATCAGCTTCTGGCGACACTACGCAGCCTAGTTCATTCTAGTTTTCTTAGTCGGACTGGCGGTCAGCTGCACCAGGAGAAATCTCGCCGCATCAGTGCACCGGTGGACTGTCAAAGAATCCATAAAGTTTTTACCGTCCCTGTCAGTCTCTTTACCCGCCCTCTCTGTGTGCCTGTCATTCACGGTGCTGAGTGCGTGTGCAGGGACGTGAATGATTGAGCTGTACTGTATATATTGTGCAGTTATGGCAATTAAAAATACTTGCAGTGAAACACCTTGTAAACGGTGTTATGTGCACAGTATGTTATAGTCAGCATAGTTTGTAACCCAGGGTTGAGGAGCTGATTGAGTTCCTTTCCAGCCTTGGTAAAGCTCGTCGACTCTCTCTTTCTCTCTGCTGACGAGGCCCTTAGTTCTGCGTTCTGTTACCTTCCATTATACTGCAACCTTTGATCCACATGCAGTCACTTCGTCAGCAGGCAGGCAGAGACATTTCAAATGTTCTACTTATTTTATACTGCTTTGTACGAGTCAAGGGCACAGTTACAGTAAATGTTAAAGGCTGAAAATCTGAACTATTGTAGGTGTTCAATTTATGTTTGGGAGCAGGTTGTCCACTGATCGCAAAGTCGTGGTTCTATCCCCAGCTCTTCCAGTCCACATGTTAAAGTGTCTTTGGGCAAGATACTGAACCACAAGTTGCCCTCGATGTATCATCAGTGTTCGAGTGTGTGTGTGTAACAGAAAAGTACTGAGTGCACAGAAAATGTGCTGTATGAATGTGTTTATGAATAAATGGTTGAATTTAACTTATAGTGTATAGTGAGTGGCGATGAGACTTAAACTTATGAGACTTATAAGTTATATATGTGTAGTCTGTGGGTATTGCTTCTTGATAAAAGGACAACTCTGTTTTTTCTCTTCATCTCTTGGGACCTATTCAGACCTGCAATAACATCAGTCTCAGGTGATCCGATCACAAATGGACAACTCTAAGTACGTCAGCCCACACCTGGCATTAGAATATGTCTCCACATGTATTCACGTATGACCACTTGTGATTGGATCTCACTTCCCTGCTCTATATGCAAGTAAACACGTACATCATTCCTGTTGGCAAAGACCACATGCGTTGTTGTTTGTAGTCTGTCTGACCATGACAGACTGGTTTGTTGTTAATGTGTTGAGAGAGAGAGGGACGAGCTGTGTGAATCAATGTGATGCACACAGCTCTAAATTTTAATAAGGTTTTTCCCAAATATAGAAAATCAGTATGTGGCAACCAATATTGATATTGTGGCAAGGCATAACATATAAATCAGCGGAAGGGAAACTCTAAGTGAAGGGGAAAAATATTTTCAGTTCATTATGAAACAGTGGCGGGACTGATTAGACTGTGGCAGAGGACATGAGTTGAGTAGGCGGTCCTCCAGTGTGGCCCAGGACACTCCTAAAACACCTCCTCCCAAAGGTGGTTGAATCACAAAAGCGTCCTAAATGTGATCAGATCACCCAAGACGCATGTTAAAGCCAGGTGTGAACAAAATCAAGAATGGCACAATGTCTGTTTTAATTCTTAGTTGAGTTTTACTTCACTGCTTTCATTTGGACTGGAGTCTTTTTGTTCTTACAATTGAAATGCAACTAAATTAGAGAAAACCAAGTCAATATTAAGTCAGTGCAGACTGACACGACACAGAGCACAGGACCATCCACTGATAGACAGGGCGAGTGACAGCTACAACAGCAGGAATATTGACACATTGATTGACAGGAAGGCATTAACATTCAGATTTGATTTAGAAGTGCCTGAATGCAAACACAGCAGGTGATAAACACAAACAGTCACAATCAAAGACGTTTCTTTTAAATGAGCAAGTGTGTGTGTGTGTGTGTGTGTGTGACATTGGAGATTTTTGTGCTGCCAGAAACCTTGGTTTTTGGCAGCACCAAGTGACAGCGCTGGGTCACTTCTGAGACTTTGAAAGATTTCATTAAAGTGAAAACACTTCAGGTGGCAGGGGTCAACTAAATGATCATTTTAGTGTCTGCTGGAAGTGGTGAAGTTAAGTCAAGCATCGTCACCGAGTTCAGCTCTATCTGGATTGGTATTTCTGTCACTGCTGTCTCACTGCTTAACTTTTGATTTCTCACTTGCTCGCACTGAGCAGTTTTCCCACGAGCATCGCAGAATTTAATTTGAGCAAACAGTCTGAATTTTGCAGCATCTCAGGATTGGAGGCCTTGTGATTGTTGCTCATAGTACAGTTGCTTTTCTACATAAGATCATTACTTACTGCAGAATTAATGAAAGTCCACTTTCAGTGAAACACCTACCAACCAACTCAGTTAGTGTATTTACGGTACTTTTTTTTTTCAGGCTGCAGTGACAGGTGGTTCTGTACAACTCAATTATATCCCACTCTTTTAAAATACGATCAACATGCAGGGGATTGCGGAAGAAGAGAGAGGTAGACATGAATATGAACGCAGGATTCCCACAACAACATAAAAGCCACTTGATCCACCTTTTACACCTGCGCAGTATTTGATATGCAAACAGTGTTTTTCCTCACAGTATTGACTGTGGTTTCCTGCTGGAGTGCTGTTGTTTGACACCGCTCATCGCACCATTAGAGGCAGCGGATGTGATAGAAGCTGTCTCAGTCTGATCTATGGCGTGTAAATAGACTGTGACTGAGGGCTGCCGACCATGCTGCGTTCATTCACTGAGGCTGTTTGTCATTTTCTGTGACAAATCTGTTCATTATTAGTGTGAAACATTGAACTGGGGTGGTTGGGGATGGCTGGTCTATTATTAAGAACATAACAAGCAGATTTTTAAATGTTTCTTTACATAATGCAAATGTTGGACCTGACTTGCTTTGTCATAACACATAGTTCTCTACTTTCCTCCAAGCACTTGGTCAGGATGAAGTTCCTAGTACAAAGGAATTTTATGGCTGTTCAGTTTTTACAGCAAACTTTGATGAACTCTCTCCAGTGCCTCAGCTTGATACTGAACGGCCGCTGTTTTTGAATATCGAGTGAATTTTGTCATAGAACGGATACTGTAATCAAGCTGGCACATTGTGCTGGGTTTTTACTCGGCACCACAAAGTATGGACACAGGCAGATGTTAGTGGACGTGAGTTTGCTCTAGGCGGGGCAAAGATGTTTTACCATAAGTTGAAATTCAAAACCTTTAGTTTGACAGTGATATCATTAAATGCTGTTGGCAGTGTCAAAGGATGTGTCAATACACCCATCATTGCAAATCTTGTTCACTTATTCTTATATGGATTTTTCTATTAAGATAACATTAAACTTTGATGAGAACTTTTATGAGTTTACTGAATTGGTTTGATACTATTGAGTATTGAAAAAATGCCTTGCCATTTGATACCTAAGGGGTAAATTAATAAATCTCTCCTTCATTAGTAAACCAATGAGCATGCAGCAGGCTTGGACCAAGAACTAATGATGTTGGTGATTGGCTTTTTATTTACACACACTTGAGTGTGTAAAGAGACCAAGCTTAGAATAAAACTACAACTAGTACCATAAAGTGTATTGTAGTTTTCTTTTTGTTAAAATGGATTTCATAAAATTGATATTGAAGAAAGAGTTGTTAAGAATCTGTATCGAAGTCAAGGCATCAGTATACCAACCCTTTTTTTTGTATAAGGTATGTATATGGTACAGGAATGCTGTGTAAAAAATGTGAATCTATAGATGACTGTAAGGTTGCACACACAGGGATGGATGGAGGATATTTCATTATAGGGATGAGGGCAGGACACCAGCACATTTTTGTATCTACTGGTGATATTGAAGGTCATCCATGCCTTCACGTTTTCAATCTCAGGCTACAGCAGCTGTGTGTTTCTGATTGGACCTCAGCTCACTTTGTGGTGGGAACAAAGAGAGAAAATCCCAGACAGCAGAAAGTTTTGGCTTTAACTACATGTCAAGATGGATGTTGCTCAGTCTGTCTTCAACACGATGACTGCGATATAACTTTTTTTAAACAATAAGAAAAAAAACAAACAGAAATGAAGATTACTTTCCTTCACATTCTCCTTCTGTCCTTCATCTCTTATAATTTCTTTCCTGCCTCCAGACATGACTCATCAGGCTGACCCCTTCTGACAAATGTTTCAAACGATGTTACAATGTCACTGTCTACCTTAATCCACCTACATATTAATACGTCTGCCTCTGTCTTCTCTCTGCAGTATGAATTCAAGGTGAAAAACATCAAGAAGAAAAAAGTCCACATTGTGGTGTCTGTAGACGGTGTGAAGGTCGCCTTGAGGAAAAAGAAAAAAGTGAGTGACCCTTATCATCTTATGAACTCTATTCCTATCTTACTCCCTGGCTGAGTGTGATGTGTCCTGTTTGTGTCATTTTATAACAAAAGCAGCAGAGTTTGATCTTGCTGCCAAGATAAAGAAAATCTGAATATTTCATGTACCAGGGGATATAGGCTAGATTGGATCTCTCACTCATTATAAAAGCATGTGAGAGTTTCTTGTTGTAATGAGATACAAACCTCTTTTGATTCAATAAGCTGATATGTTGTTATCATGAGAAAAGTTTCTTGTTAAAATGAAATGAGTTGTTTTATGTGATGATTATAAGAAAAATATTTTTTTAACTTCAGAGTATGTTATTACAAGAGAATCTTTTTCATAACAATAAGAAATTTAGCTGATTTTATTCTTTATAGTGGCGACTTTAAGTCGCTATGATTCTGTCTAGGCACTAATTAAGATATCAAGCTGGTATAACTGGGTGATAATATATTTAGATTAAGTCAATTTTTGTACTTCTATCATGTTTAAAATGTCTCCATTGTAAAACTTTAGTCATTACAACCAGTACAAAAAGTTATTTTTACCCCTTCTTGCCATGGGGTCCTTTAGCCTGGCTCTCAACTTAGCTGGTAAGTAGCTTTCAGTCCGGACCACTCTACTGGGGAATGATGAGACGTTGACGTGGCGCTCAGAGTAGGGAACTTTATTTCCAGGCCTTTCAACCCTTTTGTGCTGCTAGCCTAAGCTTTAAGAGTCTCTCAACTCTAGTGCACATACTTACTGGACCCAGAAGGGGACCGAGGCCCAGAAGCTTGAGAAGTTTGGCTTATGTGCCCAGTGAGCGTGTTGGGATTGGTAAGATTGGGATGCCATCTTGGTAATGAGGAGTAAAATGATCCTCTGTGTAGTGCCTCTCATGTATGTATGCATTATAATGACAGCCTTGCAATTGTTGCAGTTCTTTGTTTTGCACATATAATGTGTTTTTAGTCACACTATCAGCCAACCAAACACCCCCTGCTTGTAGGAGTAAAATATGTGATGGGCTAATTTGTGCAATGCTACATGTTGGTTTAGTCATGTTAAGAAACCAATACAGATCCATTTCCTGTTTACTGTCGGTGGCAGAAGGAGATTGTAAGAGCCTGAGAGGAATTGAGAGTATGATGGAAGATGAAAAGGACGACAGATTTTGAAGAGTAAAGGGAAACAATGAAAATGGAGGAGGAAGTTAAAGCATAAAAAATAGAGAGGAGAAAACCTGAAGAAAGTGGAGGGGAGGGGGGTGAGGCTGGATGTGTTTCTCGCTGCAGTGAGGCTGACAGCTGTAATCTACAGAGACCGAGTGAAGTGGACGTCACCTGAATCACAGAGAGTCTGACAGGTGGAAAACCAGTGGCTGGAAACAAAGTGAAGCTCACTTAGTAGTGGCGTCCAGTGTTCTTCCCAGCATTCAGTTCTTCATCTTAATTCATTAAGCCAGACTTGAAGCCACTGGTTGTTTTGTTAAGGTTTCTTTCAAATGTATGTAATATTTGATGTTACACTAGTGACAGTCAGCTGTCAACTAGTGTTTAAACTGTTGATCTGTTCAGACAGATTATGTGTGCAGGGCCAGATACTCTTGTTTTACCAGCCTGCATGTTGGGAGAGAGAGAGACACGGTAGCTCAAAGATTTGATTGGCTGCTGACAACCGAAAAGCTCAGAATGACCAGACGGCCTTTGCTGATTGTTTACCATTCACTCAAATTCCCCTGTTCGCTTTGAAAAGAAATTGACTTCTGAGGACTTTTTGATCCTTTTCCATTAAGCCAAATTCTACTGAAAAATATCACATTTATTCAATTAATTTCAACAAACTTGACTTTCTAACAAGCATTTGTTGAATGTTTTCATATTCTATTTTTTCTCATCCTGAAAAATTACATAATTTGAAAGACTGTAGTTACTGTACATAGTATTGACCTTGACTTGTTCTTAAAGCCAGATGTACACTAAAGCTATGCACCAGTGTCTCATGAAAAGGAGGCTTAATTGAGTTGTTGAAATGGTCCTCAAAGGAATAGCCAATTCATTACAGCAATATTAATGATCAGTTATGTAACTGTGTTTGGACCTGAGAGCTTGTCTGCCCATCTACATTCTTTTGTGTGTGTTTGAACATTGGTATGTGTGTACAGCATAGAATTTAGATTATATACTAGGATTGCATACTATTACTCTGACTGATATTTTTATGTCAGGAATGGGCAGTATGGCCTAAAGATAATATTATTATACATATCATACTATATTCATAAATGTGTGATTTAACCCTTTGAGGCATAAAAGCACACCAGTATGAATATTCTTCCTGCAACATTTGTCTGCATTAAAACATTCTTGGTTACTGTATATTCATTAGTAGTTTCTATTGCAACAATTTTAAAGGTAGAAAGTAAGATTTCCATGTGTTGTTTGATTATAAAGCAGTTTTAGGTTCTATATTAATACTGTGAAAGTATCTAAGCGCTCAGTCCACAGAGAAATGCACACAGCCAGTATTCAGAAAGTGAGCCTGCCTGTCACTGCCCTCAGCGATGCTCCTAGCATGGCCCACATGGACCCACCATCCAACCTTGCAGGATTTGGTTTCTCTGAGTGTTTACCTGAAATCTATTCAATCAGAAACACAATCAGAAAACAGTCAACAGACCTGTTGTTGCAAAATCTCCAGGAAGCCCAAAAGAGGAGATGTAAATCTACATTGAGATGGTTTTTGGTACTAAAAACCACAATTATATCTTTCTATAGATCAATACTTCAAATAAAACACCAGAAAAGTGTAAAATATGGGACCTTTAAATTACATGCAAAAAGGGGAAGTCACAACCAAGTTAAATTTGACCCATAACAAAAACAGAGTTCAAAGCAACAGAAAAGTGGAGCAACAAGAATCTCTAAGAAAGACATTTAACTCAGTGCTGTTTCTTTTCTGAACCAATTTGTCCCCCTTCATCTTTAATTACTGTTTCTGAACAACACGTATAAACTCGCTTTGTCGCGCCCTCAAGCTCTCTCCACTCCAGATACAAAAACACACACGCCTCACCTACGTCACACACATGCACATCTAGGAGAATTTTCTGGATGAGCGGCGGAGTGTGTTATCTGTGAGAGGGTGACAGCCATAGGAGAGAGCAAGAGAAGCAAAACGCCAGAACAAATTTAATGCCAGCGGGTTAAAACAATTACGTGACTATTTGTACTTAAAGTTCACGATATAGTCGTTTACTGCATCGCACATGGAACAAGCCACAATACATCGAGTATATTCATTATGTCGCCCACCCCTAAGCTGTCGGTATGTGGAACTACTTAACTTCTCCAGTTTCCCCAACATTTGCATTCTAGTAGAAACACCAGCAGCATGCAGTCCATAAAACCAAACAACTAAATCCCATGAAACTCTTAGGTATTAGTTTCTAACGAGGACCACCACAATGAGTGAACAGCTGGTAAAATTGGTTACATGGGTTTCAGAAAATCTGATTTCTGTTTTATGAACTTTTTATATATACATAGGCAAAAAGGAATCGCCATCTACTCAGAAAGTGCTGATATCAGCTGACTGCTATCAGCTCTAATCATGTTGTCTGCTATGCCATAATCATCACAGGAGAAAAATGTGTTTACGGAGGTGAAATGGAGCGTGTAAACTGTGAAGAGCAGGGGAAAAGGACATGTCTGCAGCTGTGTGTTAATTGGTGGGGCATCAGTGTTGGTGTTTGGGTTGATGGCAGGATGAAAATAAGAGACCTTGAGAGACAAGCTCAGATGTAATTAAATTAAGTTTATTAGCATCGGGTCCGACTGTACTCAGGTCAGGCCATATTCAGAAACGAGGGAGAGAGGATGTGATGAAGGGGTTTGACTGAACGCCATGATTAGACAGTGTTATACTGGCTGATTTGAGATTGATATTAAAGCCATCATCGAAGGCTCAGCATCTGTACTGAAAGGCCAGTCAATAGAAGGATGTTTTGCCTCCACCTGTTCTCTTGTCTTGCTTGATTCCCTGGCTGGAAAGCTGAAATGTCAAGTGTGATGGGCAACGATCTATTTACATCTCTGAGTTTGGCGGAGGCGATGAAAGCCCACAGACAGGAGCGACTAAATGATTGACTCAGCTACGCTCTGTACAGATAGAAATCAATATGAATAATTCCTGCGCGCTCGTGTCTTGACATTTGGATTGTGACATTAACCCGGACGGTAGATTTAAACAAATGGACGGACAGACAAAAGGAAAAATGTAAATAAATGTCTCACAGATGGAGATGTTAGAATAATATCAACACCATTCTGAGGCATTTCACTCACGATAATGATTCAAGGGATTTACACTATTATATTTTATTTTTATGATTTTTGGTGTAATGTGTAATACGATAATAAAGTAATATCACAATTATATTGTATATCACGATATTTGCCCTGAACTGTATCAAGATATTGAATTTTGGATGTCGCACAAGCCTTTCATTAAAGGTCCCATATTGTCTAAAGGTAGATGTCCATGTGTTGTTTGATTATAAACAGGTTTAGGTTCTATATTAATACTGTGAAAGTATCAAAGTACAGAGAAATGTACACAGCCTGTATTCAGAAACTGAGCCTTAAAATGAGTCGTCAGGACTTCTGCAACTTTGTGATGTCACATTGAAACGTCACCGCTCCAAGCCCTGCCCA
Source organism: Seriola aureovittata (assembly GCF_021018895.1). Classification (NCBI taxonomy): domain Eukaryota; kingdom Metazoa; phylum Chordata; class Actinopteri; order Carangiformes; family Carangidae; genus Seriola; species Seriola aureovittata. The sequence goes on from NC_079369.1 coordinate 24,480,859, forward strand.
CCTAGGCCCACCATCCAATCTTGCAGTATTTGGTTCCTCTGAGTGCTTTCCTGAAATCTGCTAGATATTTTTATAGCATTACTGAGCCAATCAGAAGAGAGACTCAGATCCTCCTCTCTTCTGATTGGCTCACCAACCTGTTGTTACTAGAGCTCCAGAGAGAGGAAATGTGAAACTACATTGAGATGGTTTGTCATACTTAAAACCACAAATATATCTTCTTATGGATCAAGACTTCAAATAAAAGTGTAAAATATGGGACCTTTAAAATGTTATAATTCAATTAGTTTGAACAGTTTTGATTCTTTTCCACAGAAGAAGGAGTGGACATGGGATGAGAGCAAGATGATGGTGATGCAGGATCCCATTTACAGGTAAGTTGGCCATAAGGTTTATTTTGTATGTAACTTTTAATTTCTGCAGCTCAACTTTAAATGCTAATTTGTTTTTGTTTTTAATTCTCATTGTAATGACTTCAAGCTTATTCGAGCTTCTCCCTAAACAAATTTTTAATCCAAACTTGATTAAATACGCTGTTGTTGGCTCCGGAAATTAGAATCTTTTGTCTCTGTCACCGCAAGCGTTGACATTTAGGAGAAAGAAAGATATTGGGGCTGGTTGATGACAACTTTTACTGACTCCAGAACAGAGTGGCACAGAGAGAAAAGAGATGAGTTATTTGGTATTGAAGTTGAAGTGATGATTAATAAACATGGGAGAATAGAGGAACACTGATAACATGGAATACACAAATGTGAAAGAAAAATGTGTGGCCTCAGAAAAAGGGTTTTTAAATATTGTATTCAGTTCTCTTTAATATTGCGTTTTGTGAAAATGTAATCTAGCAGAAGCTGTGATAAAGGCATTTTAAAAATTCATTTTAATGATGCATGTAATAAATGAAAGAATAGACAATGAAAACAAGTCCTGAAATCATCAACACAATATTGACATACATTTTTAATATTCCCAGCCTTTTTGTAATGTTATCACCTCAACTCTTCAGTGTTCAAAGTCCATTTTAACAAGCCAGTACTGTTCTCAGTGTATCACTATTTCCTGCAATAGTCATCTATGCATTTTTTTTTTATAACAACACAGTTCTATCAAAATCACAGTGTGATGTTTTATGCACATCCTACAACAGCCTGAGTGGTTTCATAGTGGCAGCTGGAACTGAGGTGCCTCATTTACTCCAGATGGTTTTTTGGATCAAAGTACTTTGAGCCCGCCTTTACTCGTCGTCTGTGGAGGGAGAGCCGGTTTAGGCTCGGGTGGTGGATCTCTGACTTCTCCTGGATGTGCTTGTGATGGGGCGGTAGTTTCATGTTTATATTCCCATCAGCTGGCTCCACAGAATGAGTAGTTCCTGGTTTGAGTTATGGCTGTTTCTCCAGCAGAGAGTGATGAGTGTGACGTCTGCGCTCTGATCCACCTCACAGGACTGCCATAAGGTCCAGTTCATTCAGTCCATTTGCTGCAGGGCTGTAATCCTTTGATTTGAACTCGCACCACAGTCTGTTGTTATCAGAACAGACATGCTACACACACACACACACACACGCACACAGTGCTGAGAGGCAGCCTGTGTGAATTCGGTGGCTCAGAAAGATTCACTGAAAAATGAGAGGAATACTTTTAGATGTCTGCACCATTAATCTCTGTTTCTCACTGACACACACACACACACACACACACACACTCATACATGCAGTCACAAGGAAGTTCGGTCAGACCGGTGGAGGGTTTATGACTAAACTTGAAAACCTTCATGAGTAGAAAGAAGGCTGAAGACTGGTTTCACCATAGACACACACAGTTCATATTCTCTACTGGATGACTCATACTTTATCCATTCTCTCTCTCTCTCTCTCTCTCTCTCTCTCTCTCTCTCTCTCTCTCTCTCTCTCTCTCTCTCTCTCTCTCTCTCTCTCTCCCTTCACACACACACACACACACACACACACACACACACACACACACACACACACACACACACACACACACTGACAAGCTCACTCCCAGGCGGGTACAGCTCACAAGTGCATCCAGGAGCCCAGTTGGGGGTTCTGGCTTTGGAAATGATTCTGTCAGAAAGATGGATTTTGGCCGGCTGTTTGTGTAAGCATCTCTGAGCATGGGAATTTAGAAAGATTTAGTTTGGTTGGAGATGCCTTATCTTGTCCCACACATTTGAGCCTTGTGCACAGTTTTTAATATTACAGTCGCAAAGTTTCCCCACAGGAGGATGCTCTGTAGCAAGGGGGAGGGGCGGGGGGGCGTAAAGCAGAGTGTGATGGGTAAGACTCACTCATCCATCAGTCGCTGTCGTCTGCTGAGCACACTCTGACAGGTCCTCACGGCTTTTCGTTTTTTCTGTTCAACAACTACATCCAGGCAGAAGCTCAGTCATTAAATATCTGGTATTCAGTGGGTGGGAAACTGCACCTCTGCTCCTTTTTTCACCTGAACTGTAAAGTTTAACTTTTCATGCGGGTGCAATCGTTTCCTGAGATGTTAGTGGAGGCCAAGGCTGATTCTCCTTCCTGGTTACAGCTCTTGGCCTATTATATGAGCAAGAAAATATACCAATGGAAAGTTTGTTCAAAATCAAAACTGCCATTCATTTTCATCAGATCCAAGCTCCATATCCATTTCTGAGAAATTATGAGATGTTCTTGTTTCTGCTCTGTTTCCTCCACCATATCTCAATCAAGTGACAGCAATCGATATCTAATCAGGCAATATTACTTTCAGTGCCATAAACCATCTAAGAGTGCAGTGTGAGTCTTTAATGTTAGGAAAAATCACTTGTTGACTCAGACCCAACTGAAACCTGCTTTCTATGAACAAACTTGTGGTAAAGTCCAGCCTGGCGAACTTAATGGGCATCATGAACCAGAGATGATTAGAGAAAAGAAGAGAGACTTGCACTGAACAGGTGAAAACCACTAGCAGGTGTGTTTGCCTGTTCACTTGCTACTTAGCTTGGTAGCTAACTTGTATTTTGTATACAATATTCAGGCTTGAATTTAGGTTCAATTTGTTACTGATGGTCTCAGCCTTTTGAAAAGCTCCCACTTATTCAAAGCCACAACTGTCAGTAGTTTTCTGAAGAAGTTGTAGGAAGACATTCAGTGAAAAAGTATTTTATTTAAGAGATAGGTTTTATTTTTCTGAAATCAAGGCTGGGTCTGTGCTTGGCAAGAGTCTGGACTCACTCAGGACTGTTGTGGAGAGACGCATGCAATGTAAGATGGAGGCCATCTTGGGCAATACAAACCATCCTCTCCACAACATTCTGGCAGGACAGAGAAGCGGCTATAGCTGCAGCAAATGTCTCATCTCACTGTGCTGCAGAACAGAGAGGTTCAGGAGATCCTTTGTTCCCACTGCCATCAGGCTGTACAACACCTCAGCCACAGGAAGTGGACTAATCTAATTATTATTGTTTATTTATTATTAACTGTTATTATTATTATCAATGAGTTAATGGACACATGAATTTCCCCTAGGGGATAAATAAAGTATCTATCTATCTATCCATCCATCCATCCATCCATCCATCCATCGGATGTCAATAGACATATAAACTTTTTACTCCAAAATTAGTGCATATAAGTGGGTTTTTTAAATGAGGGTAAATATGCAAAAAAAGATGACAGACACACAACTGCAGGGAGCGATGTCATCACATGCAGCCATGACTGATAAAATGGATCCTTTGGGTCTCATCCCCGGTTTAGTGTTCCTGTAAGTGTTGGAATCTCTGTGTGAGACACTTCTCTCGGTGATTGTGTGTTTTTAAAACTTTTAAAAATTCCTCCCCGAGTGCAGTGTAGCTCAGTGTCTCTGGTGTAACCGCACCGTACTGGGCAGAGGACAGGTCTGTTGACAGTGTTTTTGCTCTGAAAGATAACACAAGCGCGACTCCTGCAGAGTCATTTGACCTGGGAGTGAATACTGATAGTGTTCCCTTTCACACTGCAGACAGAAGCCTGATGTTAGCGGATCCTGGCGTATTTTTTAACCAGTGTAAAAGGGAGTTTAATCCTGTCCATACTGCCCTCATACTTTCCTAAGATCAGCCGAGGCTAACCTGTGGCTCTCAGTAGTCCTAGTTAGTCAAATTGAGTGGTTGTCATCGTCCTGATGGTTTATTGAAACCGTCACGATGCAGCCCCCCACTGTGGCTCATCAAGGCAACACTGTCTGTGGAATCACAATGAAACACAACTTTTCATACAAACAGAGGTGTCTCTGGCTCAGGAGATGGACCGGGTCGTCCTCTAGGGTCGGCTTTTGCTGTCCACATGTCAAAGTGTCATTGGCTTGGACACTGGATTATTTGAGTTGAAGTGGCCCGCCCCCGCTGTGAGCAGCTGTGGAAAACCCTGAGTCATACGAGATGAGAGTAGCGGTCAGTCTCTTGACCTTATTCTGTTGTTAATCAGTGGATCCGCTGGTGGCCTTGACTGATGAGAATGAAATTAATAATTAGCCATGTTTTTACATGAATACATGTTATGTTTCTGTTCTGTTCTTATCACCTGTCTCAGCCATACCGTTGGGACAGTACTGTGATATCTGTGTCCTTGGATTCTTTCACTGGACGTTAATTTGTTATCAATATGCAGACTGCAACTTATATATCTCAGCCTGAGCATCGGGCATCAGGATTTAAAAAAAAAACAATGACCCCATGCAGTGTGCTATGGAGTTGTAAAAGAGAAGAGGGATTAGTCTGTAAATGTAAATGTGTGAAAGATTTTGCATTTACATCAGCCTCATATCATCGAAGTGCAAATTAGAAGGCTGTCCTCGGCCAGTGGAAATCCCCCTGTGAGAACACATGGTGTGAATGTAACCTTTTGGTCAGAGGTATGAATTGCTGCTCTCCATAAGCTTGATGTGATCCATATTCACTTCTCGCTTTTCAAACACAGAGAAAAATGTACATCAAAGACCCCGGACCCTGTTTGTAAATGCTCCTATGTGAGTTTTTCAGCTGTACACAGGCCAGATGCTGTGTGTCTAAATCATTTGGGAGGATTTAGCTGAGATCTTTCCGTTTCTGTGCATTCGTTTTCATCTTCAGCTGCTGTGTAGCTGGAGCTGCTGGCTCACTGCCACTGAGGCTGCCCACCACCTCATGTGCACCTCAGTGTTGGCAGGGGGTGGCATGGCACATTGACATGTTTAGTGATACCTGAGGTGATCTTCCACTGACTTTTATTTACTAAATCTTAACTGTACATCTGCTGTAGCCTAATGACAAAGAGAAAAACAAAATATCTTCACTCTGAGGGTGTAAAACTGCAAGTGGATGGAACAACAAAGGATAGATGTATTAGCATTAACATATGGGCAAGAAGAGCTTCTCAGAAACATGCACATACAAAGACACGACTACCGACCCATACATATTCACTCAGTCACAAGCTCACACACACACTTGAATGATTCATGTACATACAGTACTAGAACAAACCACAGAGACACAGGCAAACAAGCAAGAAGACAGTTGACAACTTTTGGACACTGCTTACAGTCCCATGATGCACTACTGTGAAAACCCTCACACTCTCACCACCATCTGTTCAAAAAACATCAATTCACAGACAGAGAAGGCAGGTTAGTGGCTGGGGAGCTCATCAGGGCCATAATATCAAACATGTTGGATATTGTTTAGGAGTTAAAATCGATATGATGGTGATTCTGATTACATCAGTCCCAGAGTAGCTGACGGTGTTGCCAAGCAACAGTAAACATTCTAGCCCTTGAGGCTAATGTTGGCTAGCATACCTCTGTTGACAGATGTCAAAACTGACAGCTTCTCCTGAAACATTTTCTCATCCAGATTCGTTCAGCCTTCTGCTTTTGTTTTACTAATTTCGCAGCAGGTTTTTGCACTACAGTCTCCATTTTGTTTACAATGACGTCACGTGAGGTGGTGCATTATTATCCGATTGCTCCCTGTGCCACAATAATGATATTTTGTAGTGTGTGATGCACCATTAATTTAAAATCTTGTGTGTGCCTGTTAGAGATTAGAGACATCTGTGAGGTTTCTCTTTATGTGCCTCATGCAACTCAATTTCAAGATCAGTTAGGATTTTAAAACTCTTGTAGTCTGAGCCTGGCTTCAGATGATCAATTGGTTGGATTGATTCGTCTTTTTGCCATGGTGGGCCACCATGCAGAAATGTTACCAGTGGAAGTGCTGCCTCATTCAAACAAGAAAGTCAAGAGAGAAAGGCAGTGTTAGATTATGTAGTTCTACTTTGAACATAGACCACAGCTGTTTTGTGGTGGATTTTAACTTCAATCACATCACAGCAGAGTCTCATTCAAGACTGCAGTCAGCCATGTGCTGTAAAATACTAGTCTAATTATAAAAACAAACTCACAAACAAGCCTGATTCAAAAACTACTTTGGGGGTGGAGTGGGGGGTTAGGCTAAATTAAGCTAAATAATCAAAATGCACTGAAACAAAAGAAATTAAAAGACAACTGAGATAAAATCAAGCAAAAACCCAAGTGCAACCAGAATAATCACTTCCATCAAAGAAGAAGTTTCATAGAAGATGCTGTTGAAGAGAGCTGTGGTGATGTCACTTTGCAAAAGTGACAAACACTCCTTTTTGACTGGCAGGCTTCACTATTGTTTACTGAATAGAGTCTGAATTGAGAAGCCTTGTTATTGTGTTGGTCCATTGTCTGCTTTGTGCCTACGCTGTGCTCCAGTGCCGATGAGTGTTTGATTCACAGCTGCGTTCAGCTGTCACTGACATCAAACGAGTGTATAATCAGTTGGTGTGCTCGTATTATGTCACTTCTAAAGAGAGGAACTGTTGTAGATTATGGTATTACTATGAGTCCTGTGCTAATTCTCTGGAGTTTGCATAAGGCCAATGAGACGTGATGGTTTCGGTCACTATAACTCTCACTGAGCCACAGCTTTTGTTATGTCAGGACCTAAATGTTCTATGAATCACTTTTCGGCATGTGATCTTCTAGGTATTGCAGCGTCTACAGGTTATGATTTTGTTTTCGACATGAGTTGTGAGCAGTTCAACAAAAGTCAAGGAGTCATTTTTCCTTCTCAGAGAGAGCAGAACATTTATTATTTTATTAGAAATAATAAAGAAATATTGTGGGGGAAAAGAAAAAGATTTTGTGCATCAGAAATCCATATTTTTAGATCCCTATAAGATTTATCTTTTGGCCACACAGGTTTTTTTTTTGTTTTTTTTTTTTGAAGAGGCCTTGGATTAGATTATCAAGACACTTTTGCTCTGCTCCACCAACAGGAATGTCATGTTCCCAGCACTCATGTCAACTTAATGCTGCATGGCAACAAGAAAGATGTAACCTTGTGCATGTTTTGGCTCTCACAATCTGTTGACAACATACTCAACGCCATTATTGCAGGACACCATAAAGTCGATAATGTCTACAGCTCAGAGAATGTCCTCCTCCTTTTAAAATTTACCAACATATTACTCTGTCTCAATGGACATGGTCTTTTGAATAGAGTTGGAGCCCTGACTCACACTTTGTGAGCAGCATGCTGCCCCAGATGACGGAGCACACTACTAAGCTCTGTTTTCTTTGTGCTGTGTGATGATCTCTAACAATTAAAAAGCATATCTGCTATTATGTTGCCTTAATTTGCATCAGAGATGAGATCCAGTTGAATCAGAGGAAATGCCTCTTTTACTCCTTAGCTGCACACACCAGCTGTTTCTTACAGTTCATCTGTACATTTACAAAAACACTGGATGTGCACGGATGGCATAAGATACGAAACATCTATTTCACAGATATATGAAATGAATGTTTCAATCAAGCGTTGACATCTGTTTGTTTTTCTCTCATTAAACATATTGAATACTGCACAGTAAGTACTCATTTGACCAGTTAGGTGAAACATACTGTAAAACCTGCTTCATTTGTAAAATGTCAAATAATTTTTTTGCTGCTCCATGAAATGAAATTTCATTATAAACTGAACTAGGCAGTGAACAGGTGTGGCAGCCCAGTGAGCCAGCAGGTGTTTGGAGAGTCCAACCTGGAAACATCCACAGAGAGCAGGCCTGTTGTGCCTAATGAGATACACAGTCAATTAATTGCGCCCCATCTGATGCCATCTGATCACAATGCCCTCCAATGGAACAACAGCGTTTTCCGAATGCCCTTGTCCAACAGGACCTTGATGTATTGTCAAGGGAAGAAAGCAACTTGGGATGTGTTGTAGTCAGGCGGCAGGGGAACAACTGTGGCACAGCTCTCTCCTGTGTTGCCCTGCAAAAACAAACATGTCTCCTTTATCTGTAGCGACTGAAAGGAACATGTTCAGACTGATTTTTTTTCATACCCTTAAAAGTGAGCTATTTGTAAGCTTTACTATTGCTACACGGCCACCATTAGCATTAACAGCTGTTTACTTACCAGTCTAGAAGAAACTGAGTTCAGCATCAAACTCCATTCCTTTACTCACCAGCAACTTTCTCCAGTGCTGGAAAGAAGCCCTCTTCTTGTGCCTCTATTTCTATCACTTCTTTTCTTCTACTGAAGTTAGCGTGCTAAGCAGCTAGACCCATCCGGACCATCTCCTCACTTTCTGATGCCAAGTCACTGGAGCGTCCGGTCTGTCCTGAAGAGGTAGCGCTGCTCAGAGGACGTATTATAACCTCTTTTCTTGTAAATGCAACATTGATTGAAGCTTTTGGCAATACTGGTAAGTAAACAGCTGTTAATGCCAACGCTGGCGATGTAGCAATGGCAAAACTTACAAAAAGCTCCATACTTTGAGTTGCTAAACTTACCAATAAATGAAGTTAATCATGCTTCATGGCACAAGCAGATGTTGAAAGAAAGACTAATTGTAGATAATTTCAGTGTGAACATTTGCAACTTCGCAGATACATGAGCAGCATTAAGTGTCTTTAAAAAGGTGTTTGCTGTTGAGATTAGTACATAAGCACTATTTTTAAGAATCAGATTTGACCAAAAATACCATGGCTGGATCACATTTGCATTTTAGAGGAATAAAGGAGGTTAATAGTGCAGCTCAAATGGTGTGTAAATGAAAATTTTACAGTAATATTACAAACAAAAGGATGATACTCCTCTCTTTGAAAAGTGTTCAGGAGTTTTTTTTTTAATCACTAGCAGGAGAATAGAGCAGTTCTTTCGACATTCAGGTCGCCCTGTTGTTGTATCGCATGCTCCTCCTGCATTAACACAAAGATGTTCAGTTCAGTAACACTGATATATACTGACTGGAGAGGGTCATACCTTTCAAATCTCCCATTTTTATCAGTGAATCCTTGTTTTACTGATGATTGTGGCATCTTACAGACACCTGCGTTTCGTAGATGTCAAACAAAATAAATAGTTTTTGTTGAACAGCTAGTTCAGTAATAAAATGGCAAGGCAGTGCAATGCAAATTCAGTATAAAACTAATGTGAAATATCTTTTGTAAACATCGTTGATCTTTTGCCCATAACAATAACTGTGAGAAAACACTGCAAACCAATTGCTGGCTGCTGCAGGAGGTGTTACTGTAAACACAGGCCTTGACCATTATAACAACAGCAGAGGACGTTCATGGTGGGTGGGAAGTTGCCGCCAGGGAGGAAAACTTTTAGTCACTTTGCTGTTGTTGTCACTTGACATTTTGCAGGTGTCTATCTCTCTGTTTTGTCTCCTAACACACACCGACAGGGTCTGTGTTTGTGTATGTGTGTTTTTACATTCCGCCTGCCAGAGAGCCACAGCCTCGGGGCAAAACCAGCAGACCAACTCAGTCAGGAGTGTGTCAGAATCCCCTGGATCAGGCACACACACGTCAAACTGGCAGCCTGAACACCTTGGTTTATTTTTTTGTTCGTTTTTTTCAGCCATGCTCACAAAGTTGAATGCTAACACACAAGAGAGGCATCCAATCACACTAAATCTTTACTTTTTCTATGAACCACACGTACGCACACACACACACGCACACGCACACACACACACACACACACACACACACACACACACACACACACACATACACTACTATTTGACTGGAGGCCACCCACCAATTCAGGGCTGGAGCTGCAGGGGCTGCGAGCAAAGACCTTGGAGGGATAAAACAACACCAAAGTCATGCCCAGAGTACTAAATAACTTTATCCTAAATAATTCATAAACTCCTCAAACTGTGTCGTGTAGCGCTGAGTCTCAAAATCACCTTTTTGTTCCAATAAAAGCAAGAAAGTTGGAGGTGAAAGAAAGCAATTTTACTTATGTATGGTGTGCTCTGTATTATTTACTTGATTGTTGAGGAGTGATTGGCCTTACTTTAAATTAAGACCGAAAGCGGTGAGAACGTCAAAGTCATTCATAATCTATGTGAGCCAGCGACTCGCCCTTTGGTGGCGTGTCTTGGGCGATGTGGGCCTCAGAAAAAGTTGAAGCCCAGGCAACTTTATGGTAATGCCCGATGACGCGGTTCGCAACCAATTGGAATGTAGAAGAGTGGTGTAAACGTTTGTTCCTATCAAACATTTGTTCCCAAGCACAGTGGAGGAGAAATTGACCATTGAGGTGGTGGCTTTCCCTGTCCTTTATGACGTGTCCCTGTTTGGTTACACGGACTTAAATAAAAAAAAATTAAAAAAAATAGAAAAACAACAATGCATGGACGAAGGTGTCTTTGGGGAGTTGATGAAGTGTAGCCTATAATGTATTTTGTGAAAATAGAAGGGAATTGCATGCTAACTAACTCCATAACATGTAAGACAGTGTTGCTTGACAACTGGATGCGCACACCTACTTGTGGTCAGTTGGCACAAAGATACCGCTTGACACGTCTGTTTCCTTTGCGGGCCCTTTAAATACGGTTTGCAAGACCAACGGTTTGTACAAACTTCCTAACTGTGTATTTCATCTACGTCAGAGTGCCCACGAACTTCAACAGCGTCCTTGACAGCAAGAATGTATTTCTTTCCTCTTGCTGCTTTCGGTCCGAACGTACAGTTATTATTCTGCCTTGTTTCAAGCTGTTGACTTGTTTACATAATCATAATGTTGGTTTAGAGCAGAACAGAACCTTAGGAGAGAGTTATTTCATCCACAATCAATGATTGGCAGCTGTATCTGACTTTTGCTTTGAAGAAAGGAAGAGTGTTGAGAGTGCTCAGGTGAAGAGTCTGGGCAGTTGGCCTCTTTTACATGTGGAAACCAAATGTGCTCAAATACTTTTGTGTGATCTCTGCTCAGTCAAAAACACACTCCAGATTTGACTTCACACCAGATGCGGTGGATATAAATTCAGGAATGCATATATTGTTATTCCTTATAAATGGTTTGATCAATAATTTCAAAGACATCTTAAGAGCTCTTCTCATTGTATACCAGCCATCATAAGAGTTCAGGCTGAAATAATTCTTTGTACACTGATATAGTTAGTGTCCCCATCATCTGTCTGAGTGTTGGCAGGCTCACCAGAGAAAAAGGTAACACACATTCGATCTCTGAAATGAATACAGGTTTAAACTGACAGTAAAGCTGCTGGATTTCAAACATTCTTCTGAGGACACTTTTGGTCCAAGCGTCCCTGAACCACAAGGTTATTATTGGTGCACGTTAATACATAGACTGGTGTTGGTGGTTTCACTTGGTTAGTGAATCTGCTAAACTTTTGAAAACTCACTTATTCCCCCCTCCATGGTATTTTATAACTCACTTAGTCCCACAGTGAACAGACGGCACAGATGCTTTGGTAATCATAGCAACAGATAAATAAAGGAAGCTTTTTAGAGGTCCAGAATGCACCTTGCCGCTGATGCACCTGTTCCATCATCATTTTACACCTGATAATACACATGTAGGAAAACTGATCCACCACATGTTTTAAGCTTGGTCAAATTGGACTGAGTGAGTATTGAAACTTCTAAAAACTTCTTCAGTGTGTTACCCACAGTCCATTGTCATAGCTCACATAGCTGACATCAGGTCCTTTTCTAATTACAACTTTTTGAATTTGACCTGGTATTAAAACAAGTTCAGTAGTTTTTTTAGTACTATGTGCATGTCCACCTAGTGGGATAGTGGATATCAACAAGTTGGTTAATTCAGGATTTAATATACATTATATAATATATAAATATTAATAATAGGTCTACATACATTATTTTAGTAGGCTAATATAATCATCTAAAAGTGATGAGTAATAATAATATTTTGAGACTGCATGTATTAGGACTATTTGTCAACATCGTCATGTCTAAATTAAAATCATCCTATATTCCCTTTAAAACCAGATAGAACAGTGTCCTCTACAGGACATATTGTTGTCAAAATGATCTTAAAAAGGAAAAAAATTGAGGCAAAATGTTTGTTTACATAATGTATTTCTGTTAACAATAAAACATCTAGTATCAGGCCTAAAAAATCCCGAACCCTGGGACTGTAGTTGAGACAGTGTATCTCTTTTTGACTCTAAACAAAGTTTGTCTTTTTTCACCAACAATAAACATGAATGCTTCAAGCAGCTTCTCGGGACTCGAGAAGCACTATGGTTTATGCCTTGCAGTGTTTCTCATTGTGCATCAGGAGTTGGACAGGAGTGAGACTTTATTTAGTGTGTGTGTGTGTGTGTGTGTGTGTGTGTGTGTGTGTATACAGGATCTGTCTCAGGTTATAACTTCTGCGGCCTTCAGCTGTGGTAATTGCTGTCACTTTCTGTGAGAAGCAGCCCGCCCTTGCTGACTCCCACCTAACAGTTCACAGTAACAGAAACTTAAAAACCCTCCAGTGGAAAGTTCACACCCACCCAATTAAAGTCAATTTGATGTTTGTGTGTTCTAGAAACACCCTGATTACCAGATACCAGAAAGAAACTGAGATATCAAGCTTGCAAGCACACATTTTGCTTTGATATTTCAGCGTGCTCATGCCATGCTGATTACATACTGCACAACCATTACACACACACACACACACACACACACACACACACACACACACACACACACACACACACAACAAACACTTACACACACACATCCCATAATATTTCTCACAACCTCATTCACTCCTATACAATCTCTGTCTCAGCAGCATCCTGTGCTCGGAGCTAATGGACTGTCCAGTCAAATTTAATAGCTTACTTTGCTAAAGGGGAACAACTAATGGAGGAAAAAAGAGATGGAGAGAACCATCTCCCTTTGACAGAGATTCTCCTGGCAACATTTAAAGGGGAAGTACACTCACAAATTACAAAAGAAGTGGTCACAAACCAGAGATATCCTCATCTGAAACTCCTGCTACAACTCCAGTATAATGGACGACAGTGAAGTTTTGTTTGTCCCCCTCAAAACTATGAAAAATGACATTTGAAAAACACAACATTTCCTGGTTGATTGGTTAGAATAATCTACAGAGTCATTGTAAATTTTTCATAGGGACTATATCTACAGTAAAAAGTAGTACCAGTGAAAACTAATGAAGTTCATGCTGAGTTGTTTTCATCCAGTGGCTTTTTTTTTTTTAAAGGATTTTTAAAAACTCCATTGTATTTGAGTTGCAGCAGAAATCTCAGACACATTTAGCTCAAAACTTTAGCAGATACAACCGCTGCTTAGCATAAGAGAGAAATTTTCTCTTTGGATATTTATCAGCTACAGGATTCAAGTGAGACAGTCCTGATGGGCTGCAGTGGTCCTCTAAGGTTTAAATTGTAGTTTCAACATAAGAGGAAAATCAATAAGTCCCTGTAGGAATTTTATTTTTGATTTATCTACCAATTATTGTCAGAATGAATTGTTTGATATATAAGA